>NC_134565.1:33440239-34074820 GCF_025594145.1 Primulina tabacum | reverse complement strand
ACGATTCGCTAAAAAAGAAATGGCATAGGTCCGATTGATTCGGGTTTTGATGCTAAACTTTGGGCTTGAAGTCTTGAGGCCTGCTTATAAATGTATTTGCAGTTGAAACTTATATAATTTTGCTTTTTACGCATTAATAAAAGCTCCCAGTCCCGAAAACATGCATGCCACGTCCAGTTTTTGGACAATGTGGATAAAATGATGTGGCTTATATGTTTAATTTAAAAGGAGTTAGTGGACCGCACGATATCTATGTTTACGGATTATGGTTTGTCTAAATCAAATATTTTTCATAAATAATGGAACATGGACATCGCCAAGGGCAAAATAGTAAAACAACCTACTCTACAATCGAGGTATTTTATAAGATTTATTTATATGAATCTTTTTATGAACTGCAATTAAAAAAAATTGAACTTTTGTTCTTGAATCCATCTCCTTCATCGAGTTTAGCCTCCTATATTTTAACAAAAATTTATATATTTTTATGTGACAGATAACCTATTTTATATTTTTAAAAAAAGAATAATTTATGAGTGATTTAAATAAAATATCTGTCTCACAAAATTTAAAATTAAAAGTTCATGATGCGCCCGAAATCAAAACATACTCATGACCGATGAATGCATTGACGCTTTTCATGTTAACAAATTAGACATGACCGAATCATGTAAATGACAAGGACGAGATGTTACGTTCAGGTCAAGCAAAGCAACATGCCCTAAACAACTCTTCACCTCCGACAAATCAATCCTTTAAATAAATTCATACCCTATCTAATAAATTTAAACTTGAAATTTTCAAATAAACATAAACCCTCTAAATATATGTTAATAAATCGACTAAAATATGAATTCTAGGAAGTTACAATCTCATAAAAATCAAGGAAGGCACCATACTCGAGTCATGTAAAGATTATAAACATCTTGGAGCGCAAAATGCGTGAGGTGGGGCATTTTTCTTTGAAATTTAACATATAATAAATAATAACCAAACCCATTATTTCTTCCACCTACAGAGCTCATCAAACCCAATACCCTCGCAAATCTTCCCCACACACCCACTCTTCTACTCTACCTCGGTTCATGAAAGGAAAATATATAGATTTAATTATAAATTTAAACAACTTAAAGAAATATAATTCATTAAATAGAAAATCTTGGAATATGTAAAAGAACTTGGGCGAAAGATTTAAAATGACTAAAATTCAAGAAACTCCTTGATTTTTCTAATAGATTTATCCTATCAACGGAAGGCGACACAACGAAGCATGCCCCAAAAGGAAACTAAAGGAGACACAGTGGTCAAAAGACAGCACCAAAGCAAGTGGCAGATCATGCACTTGCTTTTACTCTTCCCCATGTAATCCACCATTATATATCAAATTAGTGATTAAAATACAAATAAATGTGTACTTAAATAAAGTATTAAATTGGCAACCAACACTGAACTTCTCTTTATTGATAATAAGATAAGATATTCAATACAAACCAACTGTAGTTCACACAACTAAATATAAATTAAAAAGAACAGGTTGGGAGCATCAACCAAAAAGAGACCCCAACTCGTTGGTTAAAACCCACCAACTTGGCGGGATTGCAACTATGATACTAACCCGTCTAAACAAGCTTAAAATATAATATAAGACCCTATATGTTCCTATATAATAAATTATTATATAATAAAATAATATATATCATTAAAAATTTCCAAATGGGACCAAAAGACTTAACTGTGATCCAGCACTTTCTTGAACTTCCAAGCCAAACAGAGCGAGTGGGCGTCGTCCCTTTCAAAGTGAAGATTTCATGAAAGATTTATTCTTTCTGAATGCAATATTAGTTATTATTATAACCTACTTAATTCCGATTAATTCTATGATACTACACCTAATCACTTGACACCAAAAAACTTGGTCCTAAACGAACCAAAAGAAATCCTCGACACTTTCCCACCATTAAGCAAAATACCATCTTGAGTTTGTTAATAACTCCACTCCTGGGGAAGCCATACTTCTCGATTCATCACTGGCTGTGGGTAAAAATCTGTCTGTTGAGCCATTCTGATTCGAGACATAGGTTTCAAAGTGGCACCTGCGAGAAATAAGAACTGGTTCAGACATTGACAATCTACTCAGGTTAAATGAAATGGCTAATTACTAATCAAATTTTACCACATTCAGGTTTGATATTTGAAATGCCTCTGAAATGGGCTTGAGGCCGGATGTCAATAGTTTCAAGATTCAAATTCAGGGCATGGACCCCTCTCTCTGCAGCAAAATCCCCAAAAAATCCAGACTATTATCAGCACAAATGAACGGAGAATCAAATCCAACAAATCACAAACATCAATAATTGTGCAAGCAGGAAGTTACCTGGTTTCTTGCGAGTTTCAGGAGGGGTGGTGTCGTATCTTCGGGGCAAAAAGACTCCAGTTCCGGATCTTTCCCTCGTGGCTCCGTTTTCCCCGGAATAAACAGCCCTCATCCCTGAACGTGGTACCAGCGGCGGTTGCTGGTTAGACTGCTGTAAAGTAGGCCAAGCAGCGGCGGATAGCCCGTTTCTTCTTTCCCCCACATTCCTTCCATACTGAAACTGGTTCCCTAGTTTCTCCTGGGCACAAATCCCACTCGTTATCTTCTGAAACGGAACAAAGACATCTCAATTATGAATATTTTGAGATCTATATACAGGGAAAAAATAACAGGTGGAGACAGTTTTTACTAACTTTGGCTGCCTGCATATGCTTCTGGGAGATTTGGACCTGTCTTTTATGATTCGCGTAAATACAAGGCATGGTGCTAGGGTTCTTTTGGGGAACAGCAAAAGGGATTGCTTTGGGTGAATAAAACGATTTCTTCTCTTGGCTCGCCCGCATCCTCGCAACCTCCCCGGCAGCAGCGTACAGCAAATCCCACCCGGCGGGGTATTTAACTTCCGTCGGCGAAGGAACCTGAGAAACGCATTTGGGGTTTCCTCGACTGTAACCTGGTTTACACCCGCATAGAGTTGACTGCGGTGAGCCATATAAATTCAACCCCTGAAAAGAAAAGAAACCGAATGACTTAAAAATTTCTTCATCTTCAAAGATGAAACGTAGGTAAAAGAGAGAAATAATATTTACCTGTTCATGGTACTCAGACGAGATATTGGAGTCTTTAAGAGCACAAAAAGCTATCTTCCGAGTAAGGAAGGCAATGAAGTCATCTTCGTCGCTCTCGGTTTCCGTGGAACCCATGAATGACTCAACGGGCGAACTCAGATCTGAGCTAAATCCCGAAGAACACCAAAACCCACGTGAAAAATCATCACCCGGTTTCGTTCTGAAGCGATCAGCTCTAAAATCAGTCAGCAGTTCATCGTCAGTCAGGAACCCCGAAGGCAGCCAGAACTCCCCGTCAACCAACTCTTTCTCCATAGCAACTGAGAAAAGATACACAGCAAAAGAATCTCTTTCTTCTTCAAGAAAGGGAATACCAGACACAGAAACTATGTATGGCGGGAACAGAAATGGGAAGGAAATAATGGGAATCTTGCTGCTGTTCCTTGAATCACTTCGTAGCGCCACTAAAATGGTGGCTAAAATCTCAGGGCCCAAGCGGAGAGCGAGAGAGTGGCGGATGTGGGGGAATGAGAAGTTGAAGAAGAGTGGGTTTTATAGTGTACAATAGACAACACACTGGAAACATTGGGTTTCCGCAGAAACCCTAGGGATTTCGTATAACAAGCGCGTCGTTTGGAGGTGAGCAACACGCCCAAACCGTGGAGTAGTGTGCAACTCTTCGGGGAAAAAAAAAGAAGACTGTAAAGAGCTGTAGCCAGGTAAGAAGGCGAGTGGGGTCCGAAAGCTGACAATGGTCACTCGCTTCCCTGTGAGGCAGTGTACGGCTCAGTCTTAATTTACTTCACCTATTTTATTTGACCTTATATTTTATTATTAGAGTTTAATTAATTAATTTTTTATAAAAAAAATTTAAGACGCATCACACTTTGCGTAAATCAATTTAATTGTAAAAGTTTATTTTTATTGATCTAATACGTACATGTGTCTACAGCTACCCATTGATTTATTAGCACATATGGTATTAAATATTTATTACATTTAAATATATATATATTTAATTAACTATATAGATAGATATATCATCAAAAATATATATTAGATTTTAAAAAATATATAAGTTTTAATAGAAGTCAAATATCGAACCAAATTCGATGAAACTTGATGAAGATCGTATATATATATCATTGAAATCAAACAAGAAGTTAAATAACTCATTTACTGAACTATAATACGATATTCACTCGAACGTGCATTGTTGTGAAATTTATGCATCTGGTAATAAATTATATAAAAAATTTCCTTAATTTGCATGGATTAAACCGATATAATCGAATGAAGCCGTCCGGAGAACGTGTTGGCGCTTTTTACTGATGGGAGGATAGTGGAAGAAGCACAAAGTATAATTCTATACTCGCACGTCCCGAAATTACGCTTTCCTTTAAACAATAGCAATTAGTGGGAAATCGCAAGTTCAGATCTGGGTCCAACTTTTAATTATGTGCTAGAACTCAAGGTTTATTATCTAATCTAATTCAAACAAGGGTACGAAGAATTAAATTAAACGACAAAAACAAATTGAGTAGGAATCGAAGCTGGCCCAATCAGATCCATCGTCTGCTTTAGGTTTTCTCATGTTTATCATAGCCTATTAATTACTGAAAACTACTCAATTGATACATGTTTATTCTAAATTGAAACTGAAATCAATTCAAATGATATATAATTATCGAAACTGATACATGAAATCATAAAGTAGGCCGACTAGTTCCGATTCTCCGGCTATTTCTAGATCGACGTGAAAAAATATACTTCTCTGTTCTCCTAATCGTTGCAATCGATTATATCGTTAAATCATATAAATATTTTAAAATCAATGTAAATACCAAGATGGTAGGCCATTAGATGAGATGACAAATTGAGGTGTGAGATATAGTTAGAGAAATCTAAAGTGTTGGAAATATTCCAATCAAAAGGAATCCAACCATGCGGGATTTTAGTCATTGTTGTCTCATTACATGTTTAAAGTTATTTCCCCCATATTTTCTTGGACAATTCACTCTTTTTCTCTACTACTGGATGAATTTTATTCTTACAGTAGATCTCTGGTAAGAAAGTCTCACAAATATTTATCTGTGAGACGGGTCACCTCTACCGATATTCAGAATAAAAAGTAATACTCTTAGCATAAAAAGTAATATTTTTTCATGGATGACCCAAATAACATATATGTCTCACAAAATACGACAGCTGAGATTGTCTCGTACAATTGCCTTATTCTTGTTATATTAAAAAATAAACAATCAACGTATTTTCAATTTAATATCTCCGTGATATATCACCGTCTCACATTTATTTTGTATAATATAATATAATTATAATATATTAAACTTGAATATTTAAGGTAACTAGTTAATGCCTTCGAGAGTGAAGTGAATTTTTATTCCAGCTTACGTGGCATCAGTTTGGCACCTGCAAATCCCGCAGTTCACCTTCTCTCTATATCTGGTAAAACGCTTTTCCGTCTCTTTGAATTTTAGACCGTGAACTTTAACGGCTCCGTCGTTTTCAATGCCGGCGCTATCTTGCCCATCGTTTCTCGCGGACGCCAACTATCTGTTAATTGGATTTCACGAATTTATTACGTCGGATTTAATAAATATTATGGTTGAAATTTTAAGGAATCATAAATTTTGATTTAATTTAAAAATAATGAAAATTTATTAGATACAACTGAACGTCATATCACAGCTTTTAAAAAATTTCTGCATTCACCAAAGTATTTCACTTATTTTTACAAAATAAACCACAATCCTGTTCAAAAACATGTGAAATTATGCGAATTGTACATCTAATGGATGAGTGACACTTCATCGGTGCTCACATAAGTGTGCACGATAGGTGTGCAGCATATCAAAACTATATATATATATATATATATATATATATATATTGCAAGGTGAAAACAAATTTGGTAATAGAAGAAGAAAAACAATTGTACTCAATAATTGCCATCCGGTTCCATAATGATAACTAATTATTGTTACCTGTCTGAGACAAAGTATTTTCAACCTTTTTTGTTTAGTGTCGATCTAAAATAATATTATTAAGCAAAAATTTGTGTGAAACGATCACACGATATTTGGGTCATATATAAAGATTTGTGATATCGTTTTTACAAGAAACATAATCTACAATTAAAGGGGCAAATCATCCCCAAATCAGATAATTATTAATATTTTATTATATTTAAAATTAACACATCAAAGGGTAAAATTTGAGCTCGATTTGACTCGAGCTGAAAATAATATATTTTCCGGTCTTGAGTCAGCATACAAACTTTGATCTCGAATTGGGGTGCTATTTTAACAAGTGTTATTGATTTTCTATATAAAAAATGAATATATAATATAGGAACTAATACTTGTTTCCAATCAAAATATAGAATAATGAGATTTCATTTGTTTCTAACAGTTATTAATAATTGAATCATTTAATCAAGAATGATTTATGACATTTAAATGTTTGTGTAAATTTGGATGATCGATTTTGTGAGTGATATATTTGAAAAAACTTATGTTATACACATAATTTAAATCGAGATATTTACATATACATTTTATTCAAGGTCGGATATCAAAATAATTATGTTACACATATATGTAATTGAAATCATTAAATTTTTTTTAGAAATATTATTTTATAGTTTCAAGGCATTTAATCAACTTTGACTTGACTGCCTTCGACATGCATATGTTTTTATCGACAACGTCGACTCTAATATTTTGATATATTTTGATATAATTTTTGATGGGAAAACGTCGTATTTCTTATTTTGACATATGAATCACTCGTTAGTTTATTGAAATTTTTGATCTAAAATATTTTACATAAACTATCCTGAAATTTTTTTACACAATATTATTTGTAACTATGTTGTGGAGATCATTCCAGAAATTAATCACGTATACGAATTAAACCCGACGCGTTAATTTTTAACCCCTATACTGTATATTTTCCTTCAAAATATACAGTTCTCCACATGCTCAAGGTTTAAAATAAGCCCACATAACTGGCGCATGATTAAGTATTCATAATCAAGCTTTGACAAATATAATCAAATTAATATCAATTGAAATATTGATATTTTTTTCCCTAACTCAGAACGTTGAAATGACTATCGTAAAAATTTATCGTCCATTGTCTAGCTAGTGCACACTATATAATAACATATTCGGCTTGATTGACGGATTCTTTATTTTAGTGAACTACTAGATCTTTCGATAAAAACGTAGATAAAGTCTATCTTTTTCCTAGCGGTTCTCAATCAGTGTCATAAAAAAAATATATATAACATCACATATAAAAATACATAACCAAACTAATGTTGTGGGGATTGTTGTCGTTAAATTTCATAAAGCCATGATAGAAATAATGTCCTGTGAGTTGAAACGAAACCTAAATGCATCTTTTAAAGCAACGAAGAACGTGGTAGTTGTATCTGCCATGTATGGATACTAGGTGTGCTATTGAATGAATTATACAGTTATAGTTGATTAATAAATGCACCAGGTGTTGTATGTAGCCCAATGGGGATTGTGATATCAATGGTCATATTGCGATGTGGTATAAATCTGCAAAATGCTTTTTGTCTTGTGTCTGCTGAAACTACTTCCACCTTGATCCTTTGACCACTAGGGTTCTTTGAGGGTTTAGCTGTCTTAGCTGATTTACTTGTAATGTAGAGGGTGAGTCTATATTAGATCAGAAGAACTACTATCGGTTTTTGTTTTGTACAAGATGATCGGACCATCGTTTTACTTGAAAACAAAAAATATAGTGTTCGTCGATACATTTATTATTTTACAACGAGATGATTGACCGATCGTTTTATACCAATACACCGGAAGGTAGCATAGACTCACCCTAATGTAGAAACCTGTCAGCGAAGCGGTTCTTCTGCATGTTGATCCGTTAAGAAACTTCTTTTGAAAAACTTAGGTGAGCACCGGAAATATGTGTAATCATAGTAATTGGATGTGGTGGACCTTACATGGAGAGTTAGCATAGAATTTTCCATGAGCACGGACATTGCCGACGCCCCATACCGATATTTCATCTAGAAACTGAAGTAAAATTCTAATTTGAAGTAGTTTTTCATGATAATAGCCCATCTCAAAACCATTACAAGTATGATATATCTGTTTGAAGCCAGGATATTGTACAAGAGAATGAGAGATCAAAAGAGAACATTTTACCAGAAAAAAATGAAAAATCAAGGACTAGAATACATTCTCAACTCTCCAAATCTGGTATACAAAATTGATAAAATTATCCCTCCCACTGATCAAAACCATCCGCGCCTTGTTTCTTGTCTCATATAAATTCTTGCATCTTTCCTAAGATTCCAGCCTATTTTTATATAGCATACATAAACATTCTATTAGAGCTCTATCAGTATACGTGCCTTTGAAGAATTATTGTCACTGTTATCACCATTATCCTTCTCTCCACCAAATAAACGAATGCACTTTGAGACATTCCTTACCAAACATTTTAAACATTTGATTCAGTCAATGTATGATGGATCCCCCGATGACAAACAATCGTCTCTTCCAAAATACAGACTTTTCAAAACTACTGGTCTGTGGAAACATTCTCAGAGCTTAAAAATCCCATCTTTATTTTGCATTTCGGGTACATTAGGCAATCAGAACCCAATGATTTAGCTAAAGCAAGTTGAAGAAGACTCGGCAAGTAAAATAGTTTAATATTTAAAAAGTTTAAATAAAACTATTGCTTTGTTTGTCGAGATGATACGATTTTCAGCAGCTGGATTGAAGAGGTGTGCTTTCTTTGTCGCGTTTCTTTTAAAACTCTTGCCTTTTTTTCACACACAGATTGGATTAAAAAAGAAACACTTGGGAAGAGTTGGTTTTCAAAACGTCTTTATCAAGTAGTTATTTTTTTAGATGATTTTATTAATGTATGTTTGTGAAACGGATCGATCCGCTCTACACCTCGTATTCTCGGAGAATAAAGAAGTGTTTTTACAGAAATAAGAGATAAGGTGGACTCAACTGTCTGTTTATTAAAAAATATCTACTGGTGTAATATAATACAATTAAGTTTGAATAAATACTCACGAGTTTAAATTTAGCTAAAAAAAATATCAAATATGTTCGATTTTTAAATACGAATCAAATGTTTTTGTGACACAAATGATTTTATTTTATTCATATTCTAAATTATCGACACCAGTTGAAATTTGATGTCCTGTTTAATGTTTATTTTATATTATTATATTTACAGATTAAATGTTATTTTCACACACAACACTCCACCTTATCTTTGGCTTCGCAAACCATTCTTCCTTGCGCTTCTCAGCCTGGTGAATCGCTGATTATCGAAGGGGGTGATATAATCGTATGTATCTCCTTTCGCTCCTCAATCTCTTTATTTTTTTTCTCTCCTCGATGTCTTGGAAGTTGATGTGAATGAGAATGAATGGGCGATTGCTGCATTCACAGGTATCTATCGGGCGTGGTGGGATTCAAGGCATTACATCCGCACACTTCCGACTTTGGCAGTTTCTGGTGTGTTCCCGGTGGTTATAGTAATCTCTGTTGGTCTCGAAAAGTTTCTCCATAAACCTGGAACGGTTTGCAACTTACCTTGTTTTTGTTTCTATTTTTTCATTTGATTAATGTTTTTCAGTATGTAATTTTTTTGGGTTTGCCGAATCTTTTCGTTGTTTTGTTTGGAGACATGAATGTTTGGTTACCTCATTTTCTGTTCAAAGTTAAATTACAGTTTTTCCTCGGTTTTTTAGGTGTTTATTTTATCATCTTGGTTTTTCAATGGAATATGACTACACGGTATCATCGATTCTTTGTATTCGTGCACCAGTTTTGGACTCTCGCTATAAATTTTGAGATGAAAGTAGCCCAAAAGACCCGACCCATGTAACTTTTTCTTTGGGAATGGCCCTTTCTGTTAGTTTTCAAGTTATTATCTTTAGCATTGTGTCAAAGAATCCATATTTTTGTGATTCAAATATAATAAATCTTGTTGCAACATCATTCAAAGAACTTTCTTTATTTTCTGGATTTTTTTGTATGTTTTGTGTAATATGTAGCTCGACTTTGGAGTTAGCAAGAGATACGGCTCTCGCTCTACTTTGTCCAGACGCAGTTAGTTTTTGACCATTAGTCTGATATTGGCTCGAATTTTTGTGGGTTTCATATTTCAAGACATATAATCAGTTGGTGAACATTTATTTTTCTACTAAGATTTGCTTTGGATCCACCCTGTTATATCCTCCCACTTATGGATTTGTTGTAATTTTATTTTTAAAAAATTGTTGTTCTGTGTTGTTACATAACTCTGGTTCAAATATACTCAAATTAAGGTTCAAATAACTTGAATTTGCCTCATTTTTAGATATTGTTCGATTATGTTTATACCAAGTTTTGAACAACTCGAACTGAACTCGATCTTGAGCTAAAATAGTTGTATTTTCAAACTTTAAATCAAATTTGAATATCACATATTTTTGGAGGTTGAACTTAATAACAATATTTTTATATTATTCGGTTCATTACACTTTGAGTATGTTTATATGAATGTGTGTAGTTTTTTTCCTTATTTTTTTTAACTAATTGTGTATTTGGATGTTGAAAGGCATGAGTTTAAAAGAAACGTGACAAACCAAGCACACCTTTCTAATCCGATCTCACCCTACACTACTGAAAGTAGTATATCTCTGTAAAAGCTTGATAAAGACATGGCAATGGCTCCAATTGCAGCTTCAGTGGCTCAATTTCCCTCTTCGTTTGCGTCTTCCTTCTCTTCAAGTAAGCTATTTTCCCATCCTCTCTCTCTCTCTCTCTCTCTCTCTCTCTCTCTCTCTTGTGTTGGCTTGATATGTTTTCCGTAGAAGGATTTTTTGGGGTGATTGTATCCGTTCTGCTAAGCCTGGATGCTGATTCTGTTTGAGATTATGCAAACAAACTATTTGACTATGAGGGTTCTTCATAAACTTGCTTTAGCTAAATACTTGGCTTTTGATTGCCTAATGTACCCTTAATGTAATATAAAGATTGAATTTTTTTAGCTGCGAGAGTGTTTCCATGGACAGCTATTTTTAGAATTTATATTATATGTGCGGCAATTAGTCGTGGAAAATGGGAAATTAATTGAAATTGTGTAAATTGTTAAACTTTGGTACCAGAATTCCTTTTAACTCTGGCGCATCAGTTGAAAAGTCTGTATTTTGCAAGAGACACTTTTTGCTATTAGGAAAATGTTTCTTTTAGGTTGCTTTTGGATCAAACGATTTGCATTCTCAGAAGAGCATCTGTAGCTGTGACGTCAAATGATTGAGTTTAGGTGGCTATGGGATCCATATTGAATGAAACACATGTTTAAAATGTAGTAAATGATTTGAAACATCTAATGGAAAAGGAATCTAAATGCATAAGATGGATTTAAATCTTACGCATCCGAAGTGAAATAATTAATGCTTCTTTTGAATGATTGTGTTTTGCTTTTCGACTATTGGCTTGAGAAAATAAGTTAGCATGGGAGACAGATTCCAAAAAATGCCAAAGAATCAGGTAAATGACGGTTTAGAGTATGTTTTGTTTTTTAAGACATGGCTGCTGCTTATTTATTTATTTATTATACCCAGTAGGATGGGAAAAATGGATCTATATCCCAGCTGTGTTTGTGGGACTTGGGGTTTATGATATTTAGCACTAGTAGTATTATAAATTCAGCAAGGGTCCTAATGGTCTTTAACGCGCAATTTTCTTCAACTTGGGTACCTTATTGGAAGTATGTTGAAGGGATAAATTTTGGGCTTATCGCGTCTTTGATACCGTCAAATATTACAACCGAATAGAATTTAAATTTAAAGAGTAATAGCAGCTTATGAAGCACGAAAGGGGCCACACAGTTTGTATATGTTTAAACGATAGACAAGGAGAGCGAAAGGTGTTATGTAAATGTGCAAAATATATACATTAAGGAAATTATAGCCTATAAACTCAATGTGCGTTTTGTTTTTCTGACATCGACATGGTATTTTCCATTATCTTTTGTTTCAAGGTAAGTTCTATCACAATGCAAGCCATGTTGGAGGACCAAATTTGCCATTAGCCAGAAGCCTAAGTGGAATGGATAAGAAATCTCTCAGAATGCATTCATTATTTGGTGGAAAGAAGGATAATGATGATAACAGTGACAATATTTCGTCCAAGGTACTCGTAGAAAATTCTGTCTTTATATAAATAAGGGCTTGCTTGGTTTGTTTTCAGAATTTATTGGAAAGAGTTTTGTGAGATATCCCGGGGAAATGTTTTGGGTGAATAAATTGTGTGTTTGGTTTGTTTAATGAAATAATAATATTAATGTATGTGTCAAATCACGTTTGAAATTATTTAAAAATTTAAGAATAGTATATTTTGCGTTAGAATATAATATAATAATAGAATATCTTTTGAAATTGACGAAAAATTAAGTTAAAGACAACAATTGTGGAATGAAAACAAAAAATAAGGTAAATGTGATTTTGAAAAAGAAAAGAAAAGTTAAAAATAGTGTTTGTTTTCGTTTTGGGGGGATAATTAGTATTTCCTGAAAACCAAAATCAAGCAAGGTCTAAAGTCTTTGCACAATGACTTATTGTATTATATTTAGTTGAGACCATCCATGAAGAGCCATTCCTTTCGTTGCAAATGAAGGGAAAAATCAGTAAAGACATGTCTTCGGAGGAATTAATTGGGATATTGAAGTCAACTCAAGACTTGGATCAGGCTTTTTTCCTTTTTAAAGCTGTTGCAGAACTTCCTTGTGTTATACACACCACAGAAACATGCAACTATATGCTCGAGCATTTCAGGGTGCATGGAAGGATAACGAATATGGTTGTTGTGTTTGATATGATGCAAAAGCAAATTATTTACAGGAACTCAGATACTTACTTGATCATATTTAAGGGTCTAAGCATAAGAGGAGGCATCAGGCAGGCACCGTTTGGGCTTGAAAGAATGAGAAAAGCAGGGTTCAGAATGAATGCATATTCTTACAATGGATTGATACATTTGCTTCTTCAAGAAGGGTTTTGTAGGGAGGCGTTAATAATTTATAGAAGAATGATATCAGAAGAATTAAAGCCGAGTCTTAAGACTTATTCTGCACTAATGGTAGCCAGTGGTAAGAGAAAGGATACAGAAACAGTCATGGAATTGCTAGAAGAGATGGAGAATTTAGGATTGAGGCCAAATGTTTATACTTTTACCATCTGCATTCGAGTTCTTGGACGAGCTGGAAAAATTGATGAGGCTTATCATATATTAAAGAGGATGGATGACGAGGGATGTGCACCTGATGCTGTCACTTATACTGTTCTTATTGATGCACTTTGTAATGTAGGCAAACTTGACATTGCCAGAGAAGTGTTTAAGAAGATGAGATGCGGCAGCCATAAGCCAGACCGAGTTACTTATATCACTATGTTGGACAAGTTTGGTGACTCTGGAGATTTGGATGCAGTTAGAGAAATTTGGGTCCTGATGGAGGATGACGGTTATAAAGCAGATGTAGTTACTTTTACTGTACTGATTGGTGCGTTATGCAAAGTTGGGAAAGTCAATGAAGCATTTCAAGTAGTAGATGAGATGAAAGAAAAAGTGATATTACCAAATCTTCATACTTACAACACGTTGATTAGTGGGCTTTTGAGATTAAACAGGTTAGATGAAGCATTACAACTATGTGAAAATATGGAATTGTCTGGCATTAAACTAAATGCATATACATACATCCTGTTCATCGACTACTATGGGAAGCTAGGAGAAGCTGATAATGCTATTGAAACTTTTGAGAAAATGAAAGCTCGTGGCATTGCCCCCAGTGTTGTTGCCTGCAATGCATCTCTTTACAGCCTCGCCGAAGTTGGTAGGCTAAGAGAGGCAAAAATGATATTTGATGGAATCAAACATAGTGGACTTGTGCCAGATTCAATCTCCTATAATGTGATGATGAAATGCTATAGCGATTCCGGAAAAATTGATGAAGCTGTTCGATTACTTTCTGAGATGATAGACAGTGGTTGTCAGCCTGATGTGATTATTATCAATTCTTTGATAGACACACTTTACAAGGCTGATCGGTCTAGTGAGGCATGGGAGATGTTTTGCAAAATGAAGGACTTGAAGCTTGTTCCAACAGTTGTGACATACAACACACTGTTGGCTGGATTTGGGAAGGAGGGCAAAGTTCAAGAAAGCTTCAAATTATTTAAGAGCATGATGGACTGTGGATGTCCTCCAAATACGATTACTTTCAACACTTTTTTGGACTGTCTCTGTAAGAATTATGAGGTTGATTTGGCTGTGAAGAAGCTTTATGAAATGACTGAAATGGGTTGTCTCCCGGACCTTTTTACATACAACACGATGATCTATGGGTTAGCAAAGGATAATAGGATTACTGAAGCCTTTTGGTTTTACCATCAGATGAGAAAAACAATGTATCCTGATTATGTAACTCTGTATACTCTCCTCCCAGGTGTTGTAAAAGCTGGCATGGTAGAGAATGCTTTCAAAGTTGCCGAGGATTTTTTTCATCGTAGTAGGAATAATTTGTCGAACAGTTTCTTTTGGGAAAATCTGATGGATGGAATTTTGAACGAAGCCAAGTTAGATCATGCTATTTCTTTCACCGAAAGATTAGTCTCTGCAGGCCTTTGCAAAAATGGCTCAATAATGGTACCTGTTTTTAGAGTTTTGTCCAAGCAAAAGAAATCTCTTGATGCTCATAGGTTATTCGAGAAATTTAAGAAATGTTTTGGGATTCAACCAACTGTGAAAGCATATTATCATTTGATCGAGGGGCTTCTTGATATCCATCTAACACAACTGGCATGGGATGTTTATGAAGAGATGAAGAATTCTGGCTGTGTCGTTGACGTCTCCACCTACAATTTGTTACTCGATTATCTTGGGAAGTCTGGGAAGTTGGGTGCACTTTTCGATTTGTACCATGAGATGCTTCGTAGAGGAATTGAACCTAACACCATAACTTATAACATACTGATTTATGGTCTAGTCAAGTCCAGCAGCTTAGAGAAAGCCATAGATCTATACTATGAACTTATAAGTGGAGGCTTTTCTCCTACTCCTTGTACATATGGTCCTCTTATAGATGGCTTTTTGAAACTCAAGAGACTAGATGAGGCAAAGAATTTGTTCGAAGAGATGATCAAATATGGATGCAAACCTAATTGTGCTATCTACAATATCCTAATAAATGGATTTGGAAAAATAGGTGACATTGAATCTGCTCGTGGTTTTTTTTATAGAATGGTTAGGGAAGGGATTAGACCAGATTTGAAGTCCTACACCATTCTTGTTGACTGCTTTTGCTTGCTTGGAAGAGTCAATGAAGCCATGTACTACTTTGAGGAAATAAAGCTGGCTGGCCTGGATCCAGATTTGTTTTGTTACAATCTTATGATCAATGGCCTTGGTAAATCAGGGAAAAACGAGGAAGCTATGTCTCTTCTTTGTGAGATGAGAAACAAGGGGATGACCCCGAACCTTTATACCTTCAACTCCTTAATAATTAATCTTGGAATTGCTGGGATGATAGAGGAAGCAGGAAATATGTACAAAGAACTCCAAGTTACTGGTCTTAAACCTGACGTGTTTACATACAATGCTCTAATACGAGCATACAGCAAGTCAGGTCACCCTGATCGTGCATATGAAATGTACGAGCAGATGGTGGTTGGGGGATGTAGTCCAAATCCCGGGACGTTTGCTCAGCTTCCAAATCATAGTTAAATTCTTATCTCAAGTTTTAGTTATGATTGACACCAGATAGATACAGGTATCGTTTCCTATTTTAACATCTTCTCATAGCAAGTTTTTTTCATTTTGTATTTCTTTCAGTTAAAAAATTTAGGAGTAAACTCTTTCATCCAAACTTTGCTTTCAGTGAGAAAGGGCCCAGATTCAACCTGGTTTGGAGTAGGAACATACATTTGATGCATACAAAATGGCTAAAAAGTGAAGCATTTTTGCTGTGATTATGTCTCTGGTAACGTGGAGTTCAGGCAAGCCTGACGATGGTGTGCTGACAGAGATTAAGCACATTCATTAAATAATTGTCTTTGTACTTGTATAGATTTTTTATTGTAAAAAATATTCTTGAAATGTCATTATTGCAAACAAAAGAAGTTGGCTTATAGTGCCTTCAACCACAAAAACAGACCCTCACAAATCACACCACTTGCCATATTTATGGGGTTTTATTTTGCTTTATCACATTCAAAGATTAAAGAATAATCTTTCGAATTCTTTTCAAGATTGTGGACTTTTTACATCTCTTTTGTTGGAGTCTCTTGATATTTTTTCCCTGTTTTTTGGTGGTTTTGATGTGTTGAGGAAGATGATGAATAGAGATTCTGTTCGTTTTGACCAATCCCATGGGATTAATGATGAAAAAAGGCCAAATTGAAGTATCAAACACTTGGAGGAGAATTCTTGGAACTTAATAAGGTTGGTTTTTTATTGTTTCGTTTTTCTTGATTGACGCAGAAAGAAAATTTTTGTTACGTAAATTAGTTGCATTTTGGGTTCTTTAAATTTTATTTGAAACATTTATTTTTTCTATAGAAATTAACTTGGTTGAATAACTTGAATCCTTTTGAATACTTGGTGCATTTTGACTACTGGGATTAGTTGTTTGGAACTCCATAAAAGTGGAAATCTAAATCGAACCTACTTACTAGTGGGCTATAGTTTTCTAAATTTGATCCATGTCCTTTGACAATTGTCAAATGTATTTTTTATTACACTTCTTGATAACTCAATTAATACCTATGAGCTAGCAAGATAAAATGATACCCAACTTTAGCTGTTTTTGGGTAATTCTTTCAATATTCAGTATTCCTTTTGTTTATTTGCATCTAATTTTTATCGAGTTTCTTGCGATGAAGTTGTCATTTGCATGTTTTTGGCATATTTTGTTTATATTTCTTATATGTAGGTTTAATGTTGACCATTCAACTTGTCATTTCCTATTGATACAGCTCTAAAAGAAAGTTTATGCTCTATAAAAATTGGCTGGATTCTTTAGAAACTTGCAGAATTTATATATGACAGTAAAACAGGCTCAGATAGTCGTCAAAGTCGAGGCGGTGAAAATGCAAAAGGAACTCGCTGCACATGTGACCATGATTTATATTCTACACTTGTTTCTTGGATTTTCAATTTTGTGTTTCGATGTATTGTATATAGGAATATTCTTTTTCCTACTTTTCGGGGCTGAATTCGATGGTTACTGCGAAGGCTAACTAATGAAGGTTCTTGCTCAGTTTGCTTCGTGAAATCTTTTACGAGCAACCCTTTCTGGGAACCAACAACCAGTACGCATCCAAAGAACCGAGCTGCCATTGAATGTGAAGA
Source organism: Primulina tabacum (assembly GCF_025594145.1). Taxonomy (NCBI): domain Eukaryota; kingdom Viridiplantae; phylum Streptophyta; class Magnoliopsida; order Lamiales; family Gesneriaceae; genus Primulina; species Primulina tabacum. Next base: position 34,057,283 of record NC_134565.1, on the reverse strand, counting down.
TGTCACATGTTTTTCAAGTAATGCTTACTGGCTTAATGGGGTAGGGCTCCATTGCCCGTTGTTTATATTGTAAATGGCGACAATCTTCTGTGAAGTATCTTCAACTAATTTAGTTGGGCTAACTAAAGTGGATTACATCGTTTTGGTTAATTGGATATGATTTTCTAGTCGAAATATCTAGAAATTTTAACAGAAACAAATATGTCATATTTTCACGTTGCAAGTTTTATTTTTATTTTTGTCTATGCGATATCGAATTTTTTAATGAGAAAAAAAATGCAATTTTAGTTTTAGCATATTTTGGATTTTATTTATATAATTTGTATTTTTTTGTTTTGATAATTTTTTCATGCGAAGTCACTAAATTTAACTAATATTATTTATTTCGCATTGATGTTCTTTTGCATAACTTATGTGCTAAGAATAAATATATATTAAAATCTATGTAACAAAAAAAGAAAGCAAATTTTTTAGTTCACATTTTAAGATATTGGATATCTTTTTGTTTTAATTTTCTTTCTTTTTTTTGACTTAGTGGATTTTAATGAACATAATATAGACATTCTCGCAACAAGAGTCATGAAGAAGAGTGTCGATGTCGATTAAGCAATATTCAATGAGATTAGTGGTTCTGATGGAAAAAAGATCAAAACAAATATAAATTATTGGATGAAAATCAAAATTTTAAAAATTATATGATTAAAATCCAAAAAATATCAACTTATATGACTAAAATTATAATTTTTCCTTTTGAATGTTAATTAGTTTTTCGATTATTATTATGTCTTCAGTGGTTTCTTAAAACATGATCTCATGGATTTATATTCACGAAACGGGTCGATAATATCCAAATGTGGAATAAAAATACTATTTTTGACATAAAAATAATACTTTTCATGAGATACATAGAAAATTTATTTCATAAAATTGATTTGTAAGACGATTTTATGAGAATTTTTGTGTACTCCTTTCATAGAGTTTAACAATCCACGCATGTATGGTTTCTAAAACTTTCTTTGATGAGAGAATAAAAAAAAAGTTGAACACAAATAGTAGGAACCCAATTTTCAAAGTTAAAGCCGTGGCTTACAAATCTCAGATAGAACCTAATATAAGAATATTGAGGGGTTATAGTAATATAATCTTTACTTTGAATAAAATAAGTTAAAAAAGCAATTTGATGGTTGGATGATCATGAACGAATGAAAAGACATAGGAAGCAGCGTGGAAGCTCTCACTTTATATAATGTATCGTGATCAAATTCCTTTTTCGTGTTTTACTGTTAGATTTTTCACTGCACGTCTTGTATCTAAAGATTAAGTTAAAATTTTACGTATTTTTTTCATGAGACGATCGATTCATTTCATGTATTTTTTCATGAGTCGAGTTAGAATTTGAGATCCGTCTCGGATAATATTTCAAGATTATCTTTATGAGTTATGGTGATATAACTTTGATGATGCGGGCATAAAAACTGTAGTTTCATTGAACATATAATCTTAAAATATAATTTAATCAGCAATATTTAAATTTAAATGGTAGAATTATTTTGGCATCAAACGTGAATATTTGATTGTACGGTACGTCATCATACTTGTACGCAAGGATCACAAACCATACCCGAAACGGGCACAACGTGGGTGACCCGACCCATTTCACCATTCATGATGATGCGACACGCGTAAGCGTTACATCAATGACAGACAGACAGACGAAGAAGGAAGGGAATAAATTCACACTCACTCCTCGAAACAGAATAAAATCTGCTTTCAGCTTCAACACGCAACAGCCTTTGTATTTCTCCTGCTGAAATTGCACATTGGCGTGAATAATCCATCGTTATTGTTTACGTATTTCGGGAAAATATGGTGAAAGACAGGAAAGTTGGGGTGGCGATGGACTTCTCCAAGAGCAGCAAAGCTGCACTGCAGTGGGCCATCGACAATTTAGCTGACAAAGGCGACAATTTCTATATAGTCCATATCAAATCCCAGTCCATCGAAGAGTCGCGCGATCGATTGTGGTTTAAATCCGGTTCTCGTACGAATTTTTCTCGATTCATTTTTTTTAACGATTTTGTTTGCGGATTTACTAGTGTTTTTCATGTGTGGTTTGTGATGCATGATCCAAACACTTTTTGATTGTTTGATAAAACGGGAGGTTATGCCGAAATCTGGATTCAAAGTGGTTTCATGATTTCATATATCTTAAATCAGTCGATATAGATTACAAGTTACAACGATGGAGCACAATTTGTCAAATAATTCCATTTCATTGTTGGCAACGAGAGGGCCTTGATTTTGAAGTTTGAATATTGAATTTGTAGCTCTGATTCCACTATCCGAGTTTCGCGAACCTACGATCATGAAGAAATACGATGTTCCGATCGATATTGAAGTTCTCGACATGCTCGACACTGCAGCCAGGCAGAAAGAGGTTTGTTTTTCTTTTTATTTTCTTCGTCAAATTTTTATTTCATTCTGTGGAATTTTTTAGCCATATTTGTTTGATTAAATCAATGTGTTAATCTATGCGTATAATCACAGTTTCATTTGAATTTTGATTAAGATAAACATTATTACAAAACTGTACTGGGGAGATGCGAGAGAGAAGATTTGCGAAGCTGTTGAAGATTTGAAGCTGGATTCTTTGGTCATGGGAAGCAGGGGACTCACCACCATCCAAAGGTAAATTTTGTTTAACATTAAAATTGCAATTTTTACTAAATGTTGTTCTCCTTGGTCAAATATGAGCTGAAAATATGTTATGAAAAACATAATGTTTATTTTTTAAAACTATAAAAGTGGGAATCACATTAGATCACCACAGGCCAATTTCCCGGATCCACCTGATTCAAGGTCATTTTTTGAGAATAGGTGCAAAGAAATCGATTTGGTTTGTCCATTTTCGACTTGGATGGAGAATATGCTGATTTGTGTTTCAAATTATCTTATTCTATTCAAGCCGGACTTGAATTCAAACATTTCTCATAATTAGTTTTGAACCAAATGAATCATGTTCGAATTTCGAACTATTAATCTTGTTGAACTCGAACTATTATTTTTGAATGATACTTTAATACAAATAAATTTCACAGGATGCAGTGCACAAATTTCCTAGGATACTAAGGGCTTTTTTTTGGGGGTTTTGGACGGAAGAATATAAATAAATATCGAAGGGAATGAAATATGACTTTGGTGTCAGTCATTTTGGAAAACTAAATTGTTACTGTAGGCATAAGATTATGCCAGAAATTGTTAGATAAAACTATTTTTAGATTTAGAATTTTATACTTTGAATTTGGAGATTTTATAATATAATAAAATAAAAGAGTATGTTGTAAAGTAATGAACATTTTAATCAAAACACTTGTTATATGTGATTTCAAGAATTGATTTTGTTTTCTTTATGTTTTCAATGTAACATAGGATAATATTAGGAAGCGTGACTAATTACGTGATGGGAAATGCATCATGCCCTGTTACAATCGTGAAGGATCCAGACTTCCACAAGAACTGAGTCGGTAAATTGTGTCTGAAAAACTAATGTTATTTTCTTTTAATAAATATTTGGTATTTGGGGCATGAAAATACTGTGCGTGAGTTTTTACGAAAGCCTATGGTACACCGTGTTTGTAGCAATATTTAATTAAATTTTGCATCTGGTGGTTTGGATTCTATCAGTTTTAAACCATTTTTTCCCGTCCTAACTTCATTTTACGTTACGTGAGTCACGTAACTAATATATTATAATTATCTTACACATTAATATGTCACAGATTGATTAGATAGAGTCATATATGGATTTATATAATCCTTTCGCCTTGAGTTTTTGAGATTCAGATAGGTTAAAGTCTCAATTTTACCTGATATCATAGCTCAGACACACTATGTCTATAGTTGAACCACTTGTAAACTTCATGCCCCAAATGTTAATTAATGGACGTGCGTAAAGGGTGTGTTAATCGGTCGGATAAAATCCCCGAGAGTTGCATAGATGGACTTAGACAATCTATCTTTCGAACTAGCTTTTGAGATGAATTAGATCTAAATCTCAATTTTTTTAACACATAGGCTTAGAAAAAACAGTCAAACAGTAGCCAAAGCCCCACTTCACTCCTGACAATCTTTGTTTCCTCCCGCTACACAAATAATGAACTTGGATCTTCATTTTGTTGGATTAAATGTGAAGTTTATGGGCTTGAGGTTTATGAGCTTTTTCATATAAGTGAATGGGAATGTAGAAAAGTGGGTTTGTCTCACATTGGAAAAATGAATGGGTATAGATAAGTTTATATTGTGTTACACTTTATGGAGGTATAACAATGATTGGTCAAGAGGCTTTCTCTCGTGTACGTCGGCGCAAGCGGTGCAATTTATGGGCCCGATTTGCAGTGGAAAAAGGCTTGACGTGTGTGCAACCGTACGAGCGCGATCTGAGTGCGTCGAATGTCGGACTAATCAAGGCTAAAATCGCCTAGCTAGTCTATGCCATTTTTTGTTTTTTTTTTTGAGACCTTTCAAATGCCTTGAGACCTTTCGCATGATTTGGCTGTTGGTGCTTCGTGTGCCCAACCTTTGGTGCTTCATCTGCCCATCCTGATCGGGCAGATTGTCCTTGACGAAGCTATAATTGACGTACTCGTCGACCCACTTGCATAATTTTGTACTAATGGACTCAAAACATTTAGGAAGACAAGATCACACGATATTAAATTTTGTGGAGGAGCCATGTAAATCTACAACTGTGCTCTTCCTAAATATGTATATCTATACTCGTGCACTCACTCTTTTAGAAAGATGCTCGTTGTTTTCGCTCATCTTCGTATCTAGAAGATTATAAGTAGTCAAATGTTGGATGGCTGGTTAGATTGATTTACCAAGTTTATATCGTCTCTCTTATAAGTATTTTAGCTTTATGTGTTGGATTTCAACATAGGGTCAGGAGTTATTTCTTTTCTAATTAGCTTGAGTAATTAAGTTCGATGTAATTAAACATATTTTAAGCTAAATATGAAAGCAAATGATCGTTGTGAGGCAAGGTCTCTCGAATTTAGAAATATATAATATATGAATAATCTAGAGTGTTAGACGTGTGTGAGATTGCGTCAAGTTTCGAGAATAACATAAATTTGAAAAGTAAGCAGCGTCATAAAATAACTTTGAATTCACGAACATTTTCATATCACTTAAGGGCTTGTTTGGTTTTAGCGGTATTAAACATTCGGGTTGTTCGCATTTATTTTTATTAATTTTGAGGACATTAGTGCCAAAATCCAGTGAAGATTAGAGACTTAATTTTTTAAAAGATTGAAGTAACTTTTTACCACACACGTTTAAAATCATACAAATTACAGAGACACCGAACTCATATGATGACGGAAACAGCTCTCAAATATAAGAAAAGAGAACATATTATTACCCTTTATTGACACGCCAAGTTTCAAAAAATTGATTTCCACTTAACATTAGCCAAAACCCGAATCTTTTTCCCCACAAATATTTGTTTCCTCCCATTACAAGAAAAACAAACTGGGTCTTCATTTAGCTGCACTGCCCAGAAAGATGGCCTTGAAAACCTGAGTCAATGTATCCTTATCGGGCAGATTTTGCTTAACGAAGCTATAATTGACGAACCCGTCGATCCATTTACATAAATTCGGTAACTTGTCCTTCGTTATGAGCTCAAGTCCCACCACTTCTGAGATTATCACACACCAATAGGCACCACAACTGACCGCAATATCAACAAATCCAATGGTGTCTCCCCCAAAGAATTTCTTGCCCTTCACTTCATCGTCCAGAAATTTCAAAAGCTCAATAGCTTCTTCCTTGGCCTTCTCTCGCTCCTCCCCTGCAGTCCAAGCCTTCATCATTGCAGGAAGACACTGACATAAAGCAAATCAAACTTAATTTCATCAAATGAAGTAAAGATGATTTTAAATCTCATATAACAATGAAGTAAAGATGATTTACGACAAATGATTGATGCTACAAAAAATCACATAGTGATTAATGGCATCACCGGGAACTCAAAATCAACGATGAGATGAAATAATAAAAACTCAAAAGATCGCAATATATCGTACCGTTTCATCGAAGTATTTAGCCCAGAAACGGGCCACAGCTCTGTCATAAGGTTGTTTCGGCAACACTGATGGACCATTTTCCCAAGTTTCCTCAATATATTGAATAATCACCAAAGACTCGGCCATGGCATTGCCATTGTGCAAAAACACCGGAACCTTTTTGTGTACTGGATTGTATTGAAGAAGCAGAGGGGACTTATTGGTCATATCTTCCTGTACATATTCATATTCTATTCCTTTCATTTTGAGTACCATTTCAACTCTCCAGGCCATTGAGCTTCCCCATGCTCCAATCAACTTCACTTCTCCCATTATAGCTTCTTCAATTCTGCTGTGAATATTATGTGTGTGTCCCTGTGAGGAGCTTTACTTACAGATGGGAATGGACTTGGTATAGTCGGAGGAAAAACCCAATAAATTCCACAATCAACCTTAAAATTCCACAAGGTTGATTTTCTTACTAAAGCTGAGGCATGCCATGAGCTCAGCCAAGAGGTTGACTTTGACTCGAACATATTTTTCAATTATTGATAAATGTTTGTTTGATATTGCTTGTAAATAACCTAATCGACTGTTACATTATTGTTTATTACTTTTGAGCCGGGTTTGGTAAAATACGTGTCAAAAAAACCAATTATCATATGGCTAGTTCCACTAAAAATAATATTCGGTTTCAAATTTCAATGTGTAATTTCAGATGAAAACTGAGTTCGATAGAACTTCATTCCATTATTTTTATTTGTTTGGAAATAATTGGCCTGTCTTATTATTATTATTTGAAATCAATTGGCCTGTATTATTTAGGATGCAGAACAAAAATAGTTTCTGATGTGCAACTAGGCAGGCATGCCGATAAGATAGTTGGGGCAAATGGTAACGAGGCACCAAAGTACAATAATTTCTTACTCGAGGACAATAATTTCATACACTCGATTATGAGGCACTCTTTTTCTGGTAGTTTGAGACGATTATGAGGCACTCTTTTTTCGATCAATCTCACATGCACGACGACGGCATACAATTGTCAACAACCGAGATACGAACGAAAATCAATCAAGAATGAAAGTGCACGAGAGATTTACGTGCTTCGGTCGAAATGATCTACATCCATAGTAGATCAACCACCAATATTATTGAACCAACAAGTTTTACAAAGTTTTTGCCAAGAACAGAAAAATTATGCAAAATGATTATCACCCTCTTTTCTCAACCTCTTTTCTCCCTTGCCCTTTGAACCTTGCCGTAGAAGATGAAGAAGAAAGAATGAATCGTGTATTCTTGTGTACCAGCACTTATTCTGTTTTATACTACGCGGTTATCCCAACTTCTTTTACTAGCCTTGGGTCTTTGGCGTTCTTATCAATTGTGGCCATCAACTGAAAAACTTTCACACCGTAAAATATAAAATGATCAAAGAAATAAATATTGTGAGATCAAGACATAATTTGTAAAATCAATAATTAGAACAGTTTGTGTCATGAAGACAGTTCCTTCTGTCTGAGAAAATTATCCTTTTATTTCATCAAACAGTTTTATATATAATCATCAAATAGTCCCCATTTCATAATGACCAATCTACCAAATCTGAAAAAGCTCAATTCAAAGATAAGAAAGAGATGGGACACACCATTCATACAAAGGTTTATTAATTTTTATATATTTTGTCTCCCACAAATTAAATGGCATAGATTTATAATATTCAAATAGAATAATATTCGACTTAAAATTTGTTTCGCGACTCGAGTTCTATTTGGGTTTGGCCCAAAAAGCTTGTGATACTACAGTGTATATAGGGGTGAGCATTCGGTCGACCGAACCGAATTAACCATAACCGAACCAAACCGAAATATTTAGCCATAACCGAACCGACCGAATTAATTTTCATAACCGATGAAAACCGAACCAAATTAAAATTGGTTAATCCGGTCGGTGACCGAATTAACCGCTTAGTTTTTTTAAAAAAATTCTGTGATTTCACTTTATTTATATATGTAATTTTTTCTTAAACACCACAATCAATACAAGTGCATAAAAACATAAAATCACACACATCACAAATGTATAAGTTTTGTTTGAAGACAATTAATACATATTATATCGATTTTAAAATTTAAAATTAAAAAATATATAAAATTGGATAAATAATAAAAATTTATTAAATAATAATATTTATTATACCGGTTAATTCGGTTAACCGATTTCAAAATTTTGAAAACCATAATCGAACCGAATTAAACAATATAATCGAATTTTTTTAATTTGAAAACCGAATTTCCGAAATAACCGAACCGAATTATCGAATTGGCTCGGTTCGGTCTGTTAATTCGGTTTAACCGAAATTTTGTTCACACCTAAGTGTATATTGTATAATTAACTGAGTAAGTCTCATGTGAGACGGTCTCACGAATCTTTATCTGTGATACGGGTCAACCATACCGATATTTACAATAAAAATTAATACTCTTAGCATAAAAAGTAATAATTTTCCATGGTTGACCAGAAATCTGTCTCACAAAATACGACCCGTAAGATCGTCTCACATAAGTTTTTGTCTAACTTTATTTATACGAACTTTTTATTGTTTTTCACGCATATTTATGCGTAATAAGAAATTAGGGTTTGTGTGAACCGACAATCTTTCCTTGTACCAAATTTTCCAATACGGTCAATCTGCTCCGATCCTGATATGCTATAGTTTCTTAATTTCCATCTTGAAGGTTTCTGTTGCATAATCTTGAAATTACTGTGTCAAACTATTCAAATATTTCGTAATAAATGTCCAAAACTAAGAGTGAAACTTAATATTTACAAAAAAAAATCTCACAAAACAATCTCACAAAACTGCAAGATTTAATTCCTTGCATTGTGTCTTAAATGAAAGATGTTATTACCTCTATACATACAATATACTGTTAAAAAGAAAAATTCGTGTGTGTTCAATTTATATAATCCAATAAAAGAGACTTGAAATTATTGCAAAGTCCAAATAATGATAAGGTAAATGTTATATCACATGAATAGAAAGTCTAAAATCCAAAATAGAGTAGGAGTTGGATATAGACTTGACACGACTCTGGTCTCCAACGCAAATCCATGCTATTCTAATAAAAGCATTCGCATTTAATGTAACTAAGGAATAGAAAGGTACCTCGAGTGTAATTGAGTTGGTAGGATACGTGTATACTTAATAAGAAAACTTGTGATTGAATTTTCATTCATCGATCTTCTCAGTTGAGCGTGCTAAACAGACTTGTCCAGTGTAGTTTATCTGATCAACGTTGTTTGCACGTTATTGTGTTGGCACGTGAATTTATCCAGAGTACACCAAAAGATAGCAACTAAGGTTCTGTTGATTTAAAAAAACAAGAATAAAGAGATTTGTTGCAGTTATCATTATTGTCATAATACCACTAAAATCAAGAATTTTCATTAAAAAAAAGAAGTTATAATAAAAATTACAATATTTTGAATGTATAATATATCACATGTGGGATTATATATTATGTCTTTGAGTTCTCAAATAAAATATCTGATTAAAAGTCGATATTTTTTTGTTGGAAGTGAAAATCAATAGAATAGTCAGATTCAAGTCATATAATTTTATATTGACTCTTAGACATAAATTTCTTTCTTATTTCGTGGGATGGGCATCAGCAATCTCATTGATTGAGTCTCATCGGAAGAATGTATAAATGTCATAGTTGACTAGGGAATTGCCCCCTGTCTTCGAGAGTGAGCAGTAAAGCCGATATCTGCTTCTTTTGAATCGAGCAGGGATTTGATTTTGGGCCCTATTAGTCGGGTGGGACAAGTATATTCACATAGTGAGAGAATGTAGTTGAATAATTATCCTTTCAATGACGAACACAAAATCATTTCACGATTTCTATCAGCATTATGCTCATGAAAATCCAATATGTAATAATCTCCTAGTTGATTGCTCGCGCTTATATCATCAATCATGGAATATTTAATTATATAATGAGACAGATTATGATATATTTTAATGTCACTGGCTGCTTCTAGTGAGTGTTGGGGTGTGTGGTAAGAATCATCGTGTTGAGATATTTTAAATCTTGGTCTTTTAAATAGTCAAAATTAGACTGTCTCAAAAGAGACATACTCCGTTATCTTTCAATTCGTATTCGATATATCTCCAAACTAACATAAATTCTGTAAATTACGTTAAACATGTAAATCGTATATAAAAACTCGGTGCGAAAAACTCTTCCGACAAAGTGTTGATACGATAAATCAAACTATTAACTATATGTCAATGGTCACATATTACACCAACTCGTACACATTTTTTGACGAAATAAACCTATTTTAGTATATGGAGGTCATCGTTTTTAAAATTGATATAACTTGGTATATGATATTTTTTTAAATGCTCCATTTGAAAGATCGAAAAAACTAGTGAATTCATATTTTTAAAAAAAAGAATTGTGGTGATAATTTCTAGAAGAGAATGTAGTAGTAGCAGTAATTCTCAAATCAATTTTTTAAATTTAAATTAAATTACCAACCCAAGATTAGGTGATGAGAGCGATGACGAAGAAGGAGACATAGCGTGTGGCTGAAGAATGAGAACCACACGTGTAGCATGCGGCGACCCTCGGTGCTTTTCTCACCAACAATTTGCACCACACATAATATATATTAGTATACGTTTGGGATATTTATATAATATTTTTTTATAATTTATTTTATTTATATTAAATACAAATCAAAATATAATTATAAAAAATAGTAAAATATTACATTATAATTTTGATATAAAAAACAATTGGTAAAAATTTGTGTAAGACGGTCTCACGGATCGTATTTTATGAGACAGATCTCTTAATTGGGTCATCCATGAAAAAATTATTTTTTATGCTAAGAATATTATTTTTTATTGTGAATATCGGTAGGGTTGACTCATCTCACAGATAAAGATTCGTGAGACCGTCTCACAAGAGATCTACTCCAATTTTGATAAATTTGTCCATAATGGAGGGGCAAAAATGAATATACATATTTTGGTGTCCTTGACGGTTCCTATTATGTTTTTTTTAATCAAATTTGTTTATCTTTCTGCTCATCAATGAGTTGATACTCATCTATTGAATATATAATTTTAATATAATATCATTGATAGACACAAAAATTGACACGACTGATGAATAACATAACAAAAACTCTATATATATGTGTATACTATCTATATATCTATAATATTATTATCATATAAATAATCTACCATCCAAATGATGCCATTTTTTGTTTATCAAATTATCTTTATACAAATATATTTTTTTCATAATTGTTATTGCTACTTATTTTCAATATTATCCATCTCAAAATATATCATGTCTCTTACTAATTTCTACCAATTATTATTAAATTAAATATAAATTTAAGATTTAATAAAATAAAATAAATGTACGCTAACATTTTTTCTCAAAATTGTAATTACAACTTATTTTCAATATTACTATTTTCAAATTATATTATGTTCTCTCACTAATTTCTATCCATTATTATTATATTAAGCATTTGATAAAATTTAAAAAAAACCTCATTTAAATTATGTTTATAATTTTATACACACAATGTGTGTGCATAGTTTATTAGTAAGAATAATATTGAAATACGAACTAAATTTCATAATACGAACTAAATTTCATAATTATTATTTTTTAATTTGTTTATATTTTTTATTATAAAATTTGTATAAATTATATTAGCGTATTTCACTTGAAAAATGAATGAATATTTATGTCTTCTGAAACTTAGATGAATTGATAATGATGTTTAAAAATATTATATGTGAATGAATAATGAGATTTGGAAAAATCATGTAACAAGTTGAATTTATTTTTGGTTGTTAAACTTGAAATCTATATATATATTATTTAAAATAAACATGTATTTTTTTTGTTACACAAACCCGGAAAATTAATTATAAATGTTTGATTTTTACAATGATAATTTGGGTATATAAGATATTAATGTAAAATTTGGATATAATTTGGATTGTCTATGTTTTTATGTTATACTCTTCAGTTTTTTATTTAATTAATGGAATCATTTTTGGCAAAAATAATAATAACAATAATAATTTAAGGATGTTAGGATAAGAAGAAAATTATTTAAATGTTGTCACTTGTCCCACCTCCTAACAAGTCGCCAAATCCTTGACAACAAGTCACTATTTTTTTTGGGAACCCGTGTTGTTTGTATTTATAATTTTATTTCTTTTAATAAATATTTTAATTATATATAAGTGTGTGTGTGTATATATATATATAAAATTAAAATCGCTTATTTAAACACTCTAGGTTAAAAATTTGTAGCTTTTCACGTTTACTCTCAAACATATATATTTTGAATTGATAACATATTGAAATAAATTTTTTTTCTCAATATTAAATAAAAAGAAGAGTAATCTGAATATTTTAGTTTATAATTGATCAAACTCGATCTTTTATTCAAGTTCGGTTTGAACAATTTAAACAATATAAAGATAGTTTAGAGCATTTATTGAGTTTGAAGAAGTTAACGAGTTAGTTTTTAACTAGCTTGATGAAGTATTGTATAAAACTTCAACAATTTTTTAAGATGCTACGGTGTTTAACAAAACTGAATAATTTATTCTCAAATACTTAAATTGTCTATAAGATTTTGTTAACTATCCTCATAACAGTTGCGTAAGCAAAAAGAAGTTTATAGAAGTTAAAGTTAATAAATAGAGATGTCGATGGGGCGGAGATGGGGCGGGTTTGGCTAAACCCAAGACCCTCCCCATGAAAAAAACTTTGACCCATTAACGTCCCACCGCGGTTAAATATTCTTCGGACCCACCCCACCTCGAATACGAAACGGGACCGAGTAAACCCGTGAGACCCGAATTTTTTTAAAATAAAAAAGTAAATTTTCTTCTCATATGACTGAATTATGAAACAGACAAGCCTCTAAACACAACATTGTGTAAATTAATTCATGTCTTCGATCACACTTAATAATAATAAACAAAGTATTTTCACGACATAAAGAATTACATAAAAATAGAATTACTAGCTCTCCAAAAAAATCTTGACATCCCCAAAAATAAGTCATAACATAATTTTAACAGATCAATATAAAATCAGCGAGTATGCAATATTTCAGACACAATCTTCGGGATCATTTTTCTCTTCATCAAGAATGGTGAGACAATTTGGTAAACTACTTGAAGAATTAACTACAAAATTAAATAGATAAAGTACATTGAAAAAATAAAACTGTAATTTCAAATTGTAAAAAAAAATGTAATTTAAAAAGAGAAAGTACAGTAAAAAAAATTAAAATGAAAGTACAATAACAACATAAAACTGTGATTTATTTACATTTCACCTCACCCCACAACCATCTTCGCGAGCACATCAATGCCTCCAAAGTCATTGGATTAAGTCTACTAAGATGAGGACCAACTATTCTTCCAGTATTGCTAAAAGCATATTCAAATGCAACATTTGACAAAGGAAAAATTAAGACCGTTATGGTTGAGGTGAGCTACTAAAAAATGAAAATTAATATCCACATATATGGGGTGGGTATGGGGCGGATTTTATAGGACCCATGACCCGCCCCATATCCGGACGGGTCAGAATATTTGGACCCGAGACCCTCCCCATGACCCATTTAGTATGCCCAAACCCACCCTATACACGCGGGTCCATTACGAGTCTGGGTAAAACCCGGACCCATTGACATCCCTATTAATAATCACTTATCTCCGATCAATAATGTCAAAAATTAGACTAAATGAGCTAGCTATGTTGTTGATTAACAAAGAAATTATCCAAAAACTAGATTATACAAATTTGATATATATTTTTTTCTCTAAAATAGCTAGACGATTATTATTTATGTAATTATTTCAAATATTTATTGATTTTTTTATGTAATATATTTTTTTTATGTATACATTTATTATTTGTTGTATTTATTATTTGTTAACTGAATTTTAACATTATTTATAATAACAAAAAATCAATTTTTAAATGTTCACTTCTGGTCCCATTGAACACATATACGACTCCATGCCTGTGTTGCAGCATTATTCATTCAAAATAAGATAATGTTTTTCGCGAGAGCTCATATTTATATATATGATACGAATTAATTTGATCAATAATTATGACGAAATGTAATATTTTTTCATAAGAATAGTTGTATTGAAGATCTGTCTCATAAAATTGATTTTTTTTTTTTGGTTAAAACAACTAATATTGCACTAATATGATTGCTACTATAAAATATATTTCAAATGAATATTAGATTTCCAAATGCTAATGCAGTCGAACTCACGAATCTGTTAAAACTTGATCGAAACCAACAAGAATCACGCTGTATCCTCGTTGGAATTCATTAAAAACGTTAATATGAATAAATTCCCCAAAAATTATCCAGTAAAACAGGAAGATGGGTCCCATGTTGGGCCACGGCTTTTCCACTTGTCATCTTTCACTTAGATTTGAAGGAGCAAAGGAAGTGACTTTCCGAGGATAAAGACGCAGACTAACTGGATCTGCGAGCGGATAAACAAACTGAAAAGGAATCAAGAATTTTATAAAAGGGAGAGAATATGCATATCCCTAATTTTATGAACAATAAATAATAGGTGAAAAAAAACCTAGATCAGGCGAGAGTTCCGTTTTGGCAGGATTTATCTTTTTCTTGCTTTTTTCCGTCTCTTTTCTCCTTTTCTGTATTTATTTATTTAATTTATTCTCTTTCCTATGTATTAAATATACTTTTTTGCGTGTAAATATGCATAAGAGAGAGATCATTCACGTGTTTTGCTCTGTTTCTTTCTCTTTTTTCTCATCTTTATGAATTTTATTTTTGGCCATTTTTTCGCTTTCTGTACAAAAGTTTCTGTTTTATGTGGGAGAGATTTTCGGCGGTTACGTTTCTTGGCGGTGGTTCTTGTCTATATATACCAGCCACCCTTTGAGCCAAATCTCTAATTTCACATATTTTCAAGTTTTTAGGAATTACTTTAGTGATTTCGGAATAGGGTTATTTTAGAGAGAGAATGGAAGGACGCAAGCCATCGAGTTCTTCATTTACTTCTGATCTTTTTGGGGTTAATGATTCTTCTCCTGCTGCTTCATCTACTGCGATTTTTGGCTCGATTTTCACCCCTAATGCTCAGGTATTGGAAATCATTTCTTGGGTTGATTTGTTCTTGATCAAATAATTGAATTTTGTCAATGCCTTTTTCTTTTTTGGCTGCAAGATTTTTTTTTGACTGCATATGTAAATTTTTGATATTTTCGTTCTCTGTTTCTTGTTTCGAAATTTAGTCGGAGGGCTCCAGTATGCTGATAGATGCTTAGAAAGAAGGCGATTTGAATATATTTTGGACTTACAGGATGTAAAATGACGATTGTCATCCGTCGAAAAGCATGTTAAGATCGTGTTAGATGAATTATAAATGGTATAACCTGTTGTTTTAAATGTGAGAAAGTAGATGGAATCGATGGGAAAATCTTACCTTTTTTTGGCTCTGTTGAACGTCAGGCAGTGCTCCTCCCTCGAGTTCTTGCATGTGAGCGAATGGCGCAGCAGGATATTTAATCAGTCAGTGGGAGCAAAATTAGAAGATAAAAGCATTTTCAATTGAAACTGTCTATAGTTGCATACTTGCACTAAATATTCCAAAAGCTCTTCTGTCAACAACTGAAACTGAACCTAAAGCTAGTAACGATGAATTTAGTGTGTCCGAATCCTGGTAACTTAACGATAAAATTTAACAAAGACATTTTTTTATCTATTTTAAATTCATATGTTGGTTTTAGGACACTGGGAGTGAGTCCTTGAATGGATCTCAAGCAGAGAAGAAGCACGATTCTGGAAATCAAGCTTTGATTGCCAAGAACGGGGTTTCGGGTATATTTCAGGAGGGGTTATTTATTTTAATTGTTTACTTATTCTTGAATTGTAGAGATTTATACCCTTTTTTTGGGGGGGTTGGATTAATCTTAGGCTCATTTCAAGAAAAAGATGTTTCAAGTGGTGAAGGACGAAGCCAGAACACGACAAACAAGGAGATGAATCCGTATCATCATGAGCAAAAAGCACATCCATTCCACTATAGCTCATCAATTTACTACGGGGGTCAAGATGTATATTCTCGACCCCCGACTGCTCCAAATCCTTGTTTCACTACTGTAAGTAGCCTTATAGTAAATGTGGGATAAAATCCAAATGTTAACATAAAGATCAGATTACTTTAGTAAAACACGAAGAATTTCTTTTTCTCCCGAGTTTACTTTTGTCTCCGTGAATAGTTTTTTGAGGTTATTTCTTATGAGCTTGTGTGGTTTCTAACATTGTATCAGGGTCAAAGTGTTTACAGGCCCCATTTCGTGAAATCTTATCGATTTTATCAAGTTGGTCTTGGTTACATAGTCTCCAGCGTATATGCCAAGTAGTGTGTTAAAATATTAACAATACTTTTAGTCGAAAGCTCGTGAACTCGGGTTTTGAGAGAAGTAGTTATCGATAGAACTCTTCAACCTTTTTTAAAGTGATTGATACTAAGGGGAATTCACTAATTTGTATGTGTGGGAAGGCTATAATTCTGTTGTCTATCTCGGCTGATTCCACTAAAAGAGATACCTTTTTACCATTCACACACATTGTTACAGTAGTGTTATGTATAGGGAAAGCTATTACAAAGAAATTAACTATATGCTTTAATGTACTTTTGGTTTATGATTAGTTTAATAAAGATGGAGGAGAAGATGAGTCAGGCAGTGCCTCGAGAGGGAACTGGTGGCAGGGTAGGCCAGTTTTTTAAATTCATGTACCATTTGCTGGCGAAATTTTCCATTATTGACTGCTTTTTTGTTTCTTTTGCAGGATCTCTTTATTACTGAGACCCCATCTTCATGGAAAGTGAATAATATACTCATGACGGTATTTATTCTTCACAAATATATTCTTGATACAAAATTTCAAGATTTGGTTATAAGTTTTGTTACAGTGTTTTCCAGGACAATATGGTAAAAGGTAGTTGAAGCAACAGCATCACCCTTTTTTGTAAAAGGGATGGTAGATGCATATATAGTGATAGGTTGCCTGTGGTTATCATGTTCGGGCATGGCAAATATATATATATATATATATATATATATATAGCTAGCGACTGCACCTTTCCTTTCTTCCTAAAATTCGTTGATAATAATGGGCTCGGTGCTTTCCAGCCGATTGGATGTTGAATATATGTTATATTTGGTCAATCTTTGTTCCTGCAAGCTTTTGTTTCATGCTAATTATGTATTGTTGATTGCAAGAAGTGTTCCATGGAAAAGTGTACTGGTTTGAAATATGGACCACTTCTGCTTCTTCAGTGTTTTTTTTATAAGTTTGCTATGTAATGATCGGGATGTTTACAGTAGCTGACCCCCGAATGTTGGTGGGGCGATGAAACTTGGCATATCTTGTGTGTCAAATAGTCGGGGAGGCCATCATGGAGGGAGCCTATTATTTCATTTCAATGGGCATTTCACGAGATAGTCGCAATGAACATCAGTGCTTGTTTTAAATAAAATAATTGGTAAAAAAATGGAAAATATTTAATGAAAAAAAATGGAAAATTTGGGCACAAAATAATAATAACAAAACACGTTCTGACGCAGCCGTTGTGGCCAAGGACCACAAAAATTACAACTTCCTCCATCTTTTATCATCCAATGCTTAATGCAAATTTTGGATTGGCCCGTGTGTTTTAAAATCTTCTTGCGTATCCCGTCATGTCCATTCCTTAGTGTAGACCAAATAAATAACCTTACTTGGGAGCAGCCTATGCAGTTATTCAAACAGGACTTTATTAATCTCCATAGCCAAGGCCCGAACTAATTGGATAGCTTTTGATTCATTCCATCTGCCAACTCACATGAAAGAAGCCCATTGAATTTGTCACACATAAAATTTTGGAAACTAGAGCGGTTTGATTGGCATGAAATTTGAAATCCATATTCATAATCACAGCAGAATAGGTAGGATTGATACAAAATTCTACTCCAAGAATTTCACCAAGTTCAACACATTGTGGGTTTGTTCGACTCTAGCCAATAATTGTGGAGTCGACTCATGTCAGCTTCGTGCAATAATGAGTCGACACGTATCAAAATTTGACACATGTCAACTATTCAATAGTTTTGAGAGAATATCTACGTGGGTACCGTTGAACAAACCTACGATGTGAAGAAAAAAGTGCATGAGATTGGCCCCCAATACGATTTGTCAATATCCGAAATTTCGAAGTCGCTGATGAATAACAGATGATACAAATTAGGAGGTCCCAAAAATGAATGGAAATCCCGTCCCATGGGATTATGACTTCTCAACTTGATGTTCCTCTTATTAATTATTCCAACTTGATATCCCCCGTTTTCTATTATCCTTATGTATTATTCCGCTGAAATTAATTTATCCTTGTGTGGGTTGTGTGTATATATATATATTCCTAAATTGTGTTAGATGCTTTCATATAATATTACATATACATCCATATATATATATATATATACACACACACACTTAAAGTTATACTATGTTTGTTTTTTATATAGATTAACTGGAGATGTAAAATTTACATGCAAACTTCATATTTTATCTTTATTTAATTTATTTTAATAAATAATTACACAATTTTAAAAATTTAATTAATAAAGATATATTATTAAACACAAAAACTCTTGTAAGAAAATCTCACGGATCACAAATATTTATTTGGGTCATTAATTAAAAAATATAATTTTTTTATGTCAAAATTATTATTATTTATTTTAAATATATACAGAGTTGATCGTCTCACGAATAAAGATATCTAAGACTGTCTTACAAAAGAATTACATATTATTAAAATATAAGAAAAAATAATACTAAAAACGAATACTGTATTATATATTCGGTAGAGTAACTTTTAGCTATTGATAAAACAAAGAAAGTCCAATAAAATTTTGAATTCCTCGTCAATTATTCAGAGCAATAACGTGGTTCTTGACAACACTATCTATCGCCAGTTCACCACCACTGACACAGCTCACTGAAACTCGGGTCTTCTTTCTTCTCGTTACAACCTATGACTTCCACGAAGCTTATTCTCCTGCTACTAGTTTTCTTCACCGTCACACGCGCAGCCGATCTTCCAGGAGAGTGGGAACTCCTGGTTGCTGACGCGGGTATCTCCTCCATGCACACTGCCGTCACCCGGTTCAACACAGTCGTCCTCATCGACCGCACGCACATTGGCCCATCACGGGCACCCCTACCCAAAAACATCTGCCGGGTCATCCCGGGTAACCCGCCCCGAAAAGACTGCACCGCACACTCTGTACTCCTAGATTTAAAGACCCTTACGCTCCGCCCTCTGACGATTCTCACCGACACGTGGTGCTCCTCCGGCCAATTTTTACCAGACGGGAGCCTCCTCCAGACAGGCGGTGACTTGGACGGATTCAAGAAAATCAGAAAGTTTGTTCCCTGTGAATCGGGCACAATTTGTGATTGGGAAGAAATGCAGGATACTGAACTGTACCACGGAAGGTGGTATGCCACTAATCAAATTTTACCCGATGGGTCAGTAATTATCATCGGTGGAAGAACTGAGAACAGTGTGGAATATTTCCCACCCAGAAAAGAAATCGGTGCTGTTAACTTCCCATTTCTGGCTGAGGCTGAGGATAATCAAATGGATAATCTCTATCCCTATGTTCATTTACTCCCTACCGGAGAACTCTTCATTTTTGCAAACAATAAAGCTGTGTTGTTTGACCACACAAACCACAGGGTGACGAAAAATTATCCAGTACTCGAGGGTGGTCCGAGAAATTATCCCTCGGCGGGATCTTCGGTAATGCTTGCGTTAACTGGTGATTATTCCTCGGCCACGGTTGTGGTATGTGGCGGAGCAGAATACGGTGCATATCTTCAGAGAATAACGGATAGTCCGGCACTTGGTAGTTGCGGGCGGATCGAGGCCACCGGGTCCGACCCAGAATGGGAAACGGAGAACATGCCGTTTGGTAGAATTATGGGGGATATGGTGACTTTGCCGACTGGTGATGTGATGATTATTAATGGAGCTAAAGCTGGGACCCAAGGGTTTGAGCTAGCTTCCGAACCATGTTTGTACCCGCTTCTTTACAGACCGGATCAACCGAGTGGGCTTCGGTTCATGACTTTGAACCCGTCATCAGTTCCGAGAATGTATCACTCGACGGCGAACTTGTTGCCAGACGGAAGGATTCTGATCGCCGGGAGCAATCCGCATCGTTTCTACAAGTTTGGTACGGAGTTCCCAACGGAACTGAGGATTGAAGCGTTTTCGCCAGAGTATTTGTCTCCGGATAAGGCAAATATCCGGACGGTTTTGGTGGAGGTACCGGAGAGAATTAAATACGGGGAGGTGTTCGAGGTGGTGGCGGCGGTGGCGCTGCCGGTGGTGGGGGTGATGGAGATTAATTTCGCCAGTGCACCTTTTGCAACCCACTCATTTTCCCAGGGGCAGAGGTTGGTGAAGCTGTCGGTGGAGACTCCGATAGTGGAAGGTGCTGGAATGTACAGGATAAAATGTATAGCTCCGCCGAATGGGAGGGTGGCGCCGCCGGGGTATTATATGGCGTTCGCTGTCAACCTAGGGGTACCAAGTGTTGCCAAGTGGGTCCAATTACTCTCTTAATTTTGTAATAATTGTCCTTTAATTTAGTAGGGTTTAAATTAAGTGTTAATAATTAGTTCCCAACAATAAATTTGATTAAAATGAGAGCATAAATTATGGATTCTTTCATGACATCACCACGTGATAAAATGGATGAGCAAAATTTACTCATGCATATATATGACCCTTTTTTTTTAAATTGTATGTGTGATAAGATCTTACCTGTTTAAAAAAAATAAAGACGGTGCACATGTAGATAGGATCTCATTAACCATAAATTATATACATATATTTTACCTCCAAAACACTTTATTTAGCTAATTCAATTCCTATATAAATTTTTTTTATACACTGTACTATGATAATTTTTTTGAGCCCGTTTACATATTATGCTTGTGATGATTACAATTTGATTAAGTGAATACAAAAGAGAGGTAGCTCGAGACTTGAGAATTACTCCTTTTCCAACTTTTGTTGAATGGTTGGTGCCAAATATAATCATTGGAATAAAGAAACGAATTACGAAATGAACTAGTCAAAATTTGAAAATATTATATAACGAGTAGATTACTTTGGGTTATTATAGATTTATAAAAATCAATCAACTGATGATCACATAACGATTAAAAAAAAGAAAAGTAACGAATCCTTTAGCATTTACCAACAGTCAACTTATTCGCACTTCCAAATTTAACAATAATACAACATTATAATTTAATTCATTTTTCATACCACCATGCTAATTTCTGGTGTGGTACCATATTGTCTGTCCAAGAAAAGAATCTCAGCACATGTCGAAAAACATAAAACATCATCAGTGATCGGTCGGTACGTATAATACCAGTTGTAGTCGCTGTAAGAAAGAAAGATGATGTCATGTTCGAATATAAAATCGTCAAAATGTTAATTAAACCATTGGCTTCCTTTAATACTTTGATTTGATATAGGATCTGCAAGACAATAATCCTGCTGACTAATTAGTCTAATAGACAATGGTCCTTTTAATTTGCACAAGGAGAAGAGAGACGTTGTGGAAGTAGCTTTCATGTGCTAATCAGCTATGAATTCAAGCCATGAAAAGTTCAGAAAGGAGTATATTAAAGAAATTTCAAATGCAACAACATTAAGAATACCTTTTATGGAAGGGGGATTCAATGATCAGATTCTTGAAAATCATGCAAAAGCTGCCCTCCAATTTGTCGACTATGTGCTGCGAATCCACCAACTACATATTCCTCACCATGAGCATCCAGGCCAAAGCGTCGAGCAGCGTTAATCGGGTACGAATCCGATAATCCCATACCATTCTGATGAAGGCCGAGAGTTAGAGAAACACCTCCACTACCACCAACATTGTTCGTACCGACGCACAAGAGAGGATTATGTGACAGCTTGTTGAAAGGCAAATTCATTGGCCCCTCGACTCCAGTAGGAGCAGCTTCAGTTAAGTCATTTCGAGTGCGTTTCAATGAGAAATCCCCATTTCTTTGTATTGAGGAGGATGTGTTATCACACTCAATCGAACAACTTGTTGGCAAATGGTCATCCTGTTGTGAAGTCTTTTGGCCCTGACGAGTTTCGAGCATGTGTATCTCCTCCACCATCGGCTTCCAAAGCCTTACTCTTGCATTGATAAACCAGTTCGAGACCTGAAACACAGTAATATGTAGTTCGCATCATAAGGAAACTTAAAGATCGGGAAAGGGAAAGAGAGAGAAAATATGCAAGTTTTTTCACGCAATAGGGGAACGAGAGGGGATTGACTTGGGAAATTGCTTTCTTCCCCCTGAAAGTTTCATGTAGATCTATAAATTGTTAGATATCACATAAATATACATAACGATATATAGTCATGTTTTCCCCTATATTTGTTTAGGTTCGAGTTTCAGCCCCATTCTTATCTTCTAGCTGTAACAATGCTTTCATACACATCGTTACTCGAGATAAATTGCTGGAAAATGCTAGAACTAGCTACAGTACATATCAATAGAAAGTGTGTAGCAAGGGATAATTAAAGGACACGTACCTGATTCCTCGAGAGACCAGTCTGTTTTGCCAACAATAATTTGTCCGTGTCAGTTGGATAACTGCAGAAGTAACAAAAACCAATCATTGTATAAGAGAGTCACTCTATGTATGCACAAGAAAATCGTCACATGAGAACATGATAAAACGTAAAATCGATGTGGTTGTGTGAATTTCTTACGGGTGTAGAAAGTGCTCGAACAACCACGCCCGAAGGACAGTGACAGCTCGTTCAGGAAGCCCACGTTGTGGACGCCAAACTGGTTGATCCACGAATCCGGGACTGTGAAATGGCCTTTGGCAATACGTCCCTTTTCCCATATTTTCAAATCTTTGGGTTTCATCCCTATCATAATTCATTCTGCCTTGTGATTTATTCGCGAAATGCAACTGATCCATTATGGCATTTTTCAAACTTTTGAAATGTTTGGCCATAGCCTTTATAGCCAAACTTGCAAATGGAGCAGCACTGCTTAATCCGGCAACGGATTCAAATGAAGCGAAAACCGCCTGCATTTGCTGGTAATATTGCTTGTACCTTTTATAAACCTAATGAATTTACAAGAAAAAAATATTAAAGTATGTTAATCATAAGATACACCATGTTCTATGAGGAAATTTACCAGTACTTTAGAAAAAAAGAACTTTTTAATGTTAAGTAATCCTGTACTACAAATATGGTAAACACACAGAATCATATTCTCCACTTCTAAAAATTTATAAGATAAGGCACAATAACACCAAAGCTGAATATAATTATCGTGTCTACATTCTTCAGCTTATACTTCACATGTTTTAAAAATGATTTAAATTATTAAATTGGCTCAAACGCTTTTAATTTAATTATTCGATCAATAACTTTACGCAAGATGCAAGCCAATCCTGCTAACATTATCAACAATAGGTAGTCAACTCAAATTTTTTAAACATATATATAGATTCATCTGGTATTGAATTACATTATATCATCATATAAATAATATATTCACAAAAACGTTAATTTTACCCCTACACAAAAATCCTGGGCCAATGCTCTTGGATTTTCATAACATCGCTGTCCTAATCTTTGTGCACATTATCAGATTCCCTCATTCATAATTTTCCCAAACTATACATTATTTCCCTACACATTTCCTATCGTGTAGGAATCTGTGCTGCATATATTTCAGTTTACTAAAGCCCTAGACAATAATTTCTGCAACAAATAATCAAAGCTAAATGCTTATTCCAGCCACTAATTCATACTTGTAGTTGTACACAATGGTGTTTAGTCCCTCGAAAAAGCCTATCTAATCTGTACAAAATGGTGTTTAGGCCCTCGAAAAAGCCTATCTAATCTGATTATATTTAGACACAGCGTCCATGATAACCTAAAAAAACCAGAAGTTCTGACAGAAGGTGAAATTTAAGAGGAAAATAATGTAAAAAAAGATTAAATCAGAACATTAAGCTTTAAAACTAATATATGTATATGTTAAAAAAGGATAAACTTGTATATAAATATATACGAAGAATATTGTCAAGATGCACACCTCATCAAGCATAGAAAGTAATCTTGATTTCTTCCTAGTTTGTTCATTCCCATCACTGCAATTCAGTGAAGAATCGTCATCAACTCCATTTCCGCTAAGGCTTTCCAATGACGGTTCCAACAAAGATGAATCAACTGCAATTTTACCTTCGAAAATCCCCCTACCCACATCACAAAGTTCCTCCAGTAATTGATGCGCAGGCTTCAAGAATCTTGATCCTTTCAACACCGAAGCATAACCAGTAAAGGGACCTAAAGGCACTGAACTTCTGGACAACTGTGTTGAAGAAGAACCGCCATTTCCAGCAACATAATAGCCTCCACTCACCTTGCTGTTACCGAACATTGTAGAGTCATATCTCTGCAGATTCAGCTCCAGTGGGAGATTATTATTATGGTTGGAAGATAACGACAAAGACAGGCTTTGACCACTTGCTGCTGCTGCGCAGTTACTATTGGGCTCACGGGTATACACAACTGCTTCATTTCCATGAAAAGACTGACCAAGAAGTGGTCTATAATTGATGTGTGGGTAGATAAAAGGGCCACCATTGATATCTTGAATAGTGCTAGGGTTTATCTGAACAGACAGCTGCGGATCCGCAAGCAAGTGATTCGTGGAAGGTGAAGAAGACGAAGCAGCCGCTGCTGCCCCACTGATCATATTCATTCCACCCACGTAACCCATCAAATTCATACCCACTTCTTTAGGTCCTGCGCTGGTACCGTTCGTCTCAAGATGGAACCCTTGACGGTGGTGCAGGTTAGCAGCACAGCTGATCAAATCCACTGAGATGAGCGATGGATCGTAGAGAGGGACGCCAAGAGGCGCGCACGCTAAAAGATGGCTATCTACGCACCCTTGTGGGTTTACCCTCAGCTTATCTCTTCTGCTTTGCTGTGGGACATGATAAGGCTCAAATCCTTCAGCCATGAGTTGTAGTACTCTTAAGTACTGTTGCTAGCTAGGAATCTTTCTGTAATAATAATATGGAGTGTTGAAAAGAAAAAAGAAAAGAGATTATTGTAGGAAAAAGATGGAGTTTAAAGAGATGAAAAAGGAAGAGCAACAGTGAAAGAGATGGGTAGAAGCAAAGGCTGTGCGTGTTTGTGTGTGTATCTTTAGCTTTATTTATTTATTTATTTTTCTCAAACTGATCAAAATCAAAAGAAATATATATATATAATATTATGTGGGAGAGAGTAATCAGTAATCTCCCTTTCTCTCACTTGATCAATCTATCTATCTATGGCTCTGGTTTATTAGCAGACAAAATCCACACACTTCCGACGTTGAATAGTGAAAGTACTGTATCTTTGTATCCGAGACTCAGTGTGTGAGAGTGGTGGGGAGAGAGTGGTGGGTGTGTATTAATATTATCTGCCTTTTACTGCTCTTCTATTTATTTATTTTTTTAAAATTATACTATGATTTAATTTTAATTCTTTAAAAATGACAAATTCTTAATATTGATCATGGTATAAAAAAATACACATGTATTGTTTCTATTTACTGACTAAAATTAACGTTTAAAATAGTTTATACTGTTTTAGAACCGTCTAACATCAATTTTAACAAACTTTTGTTTATAAAATCAGAACGAATATGAAATAATTGTTATAGTTTTTTTTTTAACAAGTCGGGAAAAAAAGGTATTAGCAAAAAAAATTGTTAACCTCTGGCAATAAGTTTTCTATAAATGATTATACACGTGCATAGTATTTTTTTTTTCCTTCATATCAAATCATTCAACAAGTTGAAAATCTAATAGATTAGGTATGGGGTGCTTAATATATATTTATTTCTATGATAAATATATATTTCAAATGTGCCGATGTTTGGTACGTAATAATATTATTTCCTGTTCGACCAGGGTAGAATGTTGACATTTTTTTAGCTATCATATTCAAAACTATAGTGCAACATTTATTTCATTTCGAGGAAAAAAATAGGTATTTGTGATTATGAAATTCATTTCCAATTACAGTAGTTTACTACTGCATTTATTTTTTTTATTTTTTTCAAACGCAAATATCCAACCAAATTTATTTCACTTTTGGCCATTTTCAATTTAACGTCATCAATAATCGAACACAGAAATTTGGTGGTACGATCTCACGAGTCAATATTGTCAGACAAATTTTTTATATAGATTACTCAAAAATATTATTTTTATTACAAATATATATATTATTGTCACATGTAAAAATATTTGAGATAACCACACAAAAAAACTACGGATAATTTCAACTATTGAAATCGGGTTAATAATTTAATAATATCGCAGATAATTAAATCCTGCAGGTGATATCAAAGAAATGAAAACTCGTCATTCATTTCTATTGATTATTGGTACGGTTTTCATGGATGTGGTCTCGAATTATTAATACGTACTGTGTATGATACGTGCATATATATAAAATATGTTTTGTATAAAATATCTAGATATTACAATAAATTTTTTTTAAAAAAACGATTTTTTTATTAATATTTTGTAAGATGAGTATTTTTAATTTATATTAAAAAGTATATTGTAACATCAAAGTCTGTGATTATAAATCTGTCTGACCATTGAATTAATAAATATGTCTGAAATTATTAAATTAAAATATTGTATTTTTTAATAAAAATTATAACGGAGAATTTAATGACGTGCGATAACTTGTACGTAGAGGTGAGTTTTGGGTTGCCTACGCTTTCTTGTATCCGCCAAACAAATAGTAGCTTTCTAGCGTATCACTTCTTTCGAGGTTCATACTTTTCCATTGATAACTTGAAATGATTGATTGAAAGAAAGAGCTCCTTCCTCCATAAATTTATTTATTTATTTATTCTATTCTTTGGAATTGAGAATTGTATATCCAAATAAATCATAATAATACATTTCTGAAATGTGAATAACATCAATCTAGGGATGTTAAAATCAGACACGATTCATCAAACTGACACGATTCAACTCGAAAAAAAATCAGATTTGAGTTTGGGATTTTCGGGTTCGGGTCAAATCAGATAAAACCCGATAGCTGTCCAGAAAAAAATAATTGGATTGGATTGGGTAGGGTTCGGATCCACCCGAGTTGACCGGAAAATTTTAAATTTTCTTAAAAAATATATAATTAACAAATAGTGTCTATATTTTTATATATTGTATGTACGAAAAAATATTTATTGTATATTTATATCATAAATTTTCATAATTTATTATTTATTTTAAACATTTTTTATATTTTAAATAATTGTTTATTTGATTTAGTAAATATTCTTTATTTTTCTACAATTAGATTTTCAAATTTAAATCATATAAATGAGATAGAATTTATTATTATGTATATAAACTAAAATATTAGTATTTTTTTAAAAATTTTATTTAATTTTCTTTTAAAAAATTTTATAAAAATTCAAAATCAGGTTATACGGGTTTATCGGGCTGATCCAGGTTCATGTTCGGGTTGAGTACTACAACAAAAATGGCTTTTCGCAGCGCGCAAATTCTCTTTCCGCGGCGCACATTGCACGCTGCCAAGTTGAAAACTGTTGAAAGTTCAAGATTATCCGCAGCGAACATGTGCACGCTGTTAATAATATTATCAAAGGCGTGCATATGTACCCCGTTAATACAACCATCCGCAGCGTACAATGTACGCTGTTAATATTTAAAAAAACCTAAATATTAGCCACGATTTTTGACAAAATCGTCGCTAATTGGCAACGGTTTAAACCGAAGACACCGTCGCTAAAATAGCGACGATTTGTTATCTGTCGCTACATTAACGACGGTATTTAAATTTAGCGACGGCAACAAAACCGCCGCTACATTTCGCGATTGTAAAATAACCGTCGCTAAAGTTTACATAAAAATTAAAAAAAAATTATTTTTATAATTTAATAAAATTTAAAAAAACCTACAATACAACTATTAAATATTGGCTGATGATCCTAACTAATACTTAAAAAATTAACCAAAAATTGAAACAAGAAAATGCACCTAAATCGAAATTAAAATCGTATAAGAGAAAAAAAAAATTTAAGTGTTGTGAAATGGTGTGAAGGAAAGTGGAATGAAATTCGGATATTTATAGATAATTTTCGACTATTAGCGACGGATTTTCATCAAACCGTCGCTATTAGCGACAGTTTTTAAATGATTGTCGCTGATTTACGGCTATTAGAGACGATTTACTAAAAATCGTCGCTAAAAGGAACGGTGTTATATTAAACCGTCGTAGATTTTAAATCGGCGACGGTTATCGTATACCGTCTCTAAAGTTAGTAAAAGCGACGATGTTATATTAAACCGTCGTAGATTTTAAATCGGCAACGGTTATCGTATACCGTCTCTAAAGTTAGCGACGATTTTTAAAACCGTCGCAACATTTAAATTAGCGACTGTTTGACCATATCCGTCGCTGATTTAAAAATTGGCATCATCGTGCTTAAACGCCGTGAATATATAGGGTATTAACAGCGCACATTATTGAACGCTGCGGATAGTATATAATATTACTTTCCGCAGCGTGCTTTTCATGCGCGCCGTTAATGTATGAAAAGCACGCTGCGGAAAGTAATATTATTAAATGCGTGCATTAAAAACACGCTGCGGAAAATATATAATATTTACAGCACACATAAATGCACGCTGCGGATATTACTTTCCGCAGCGTGCTTTTAATGCACGCTGTTATTTTTGTCAAGTGCAACAATATTAACAACGCACATATTGATGTACGCCGTTAAAAGTACTATTCGCGGCGTGCTTTTAATGCATGCTGTTGATGATGTGCTGCGGAAAATCATTTTTATTGTAGTGGAGGGTTGAGGGTTGGCTCGGGTTTGGGTTGGGTTCAGGTTGAACAATTTTTTAATAATAATGTTGCTCAACCCGACCTAACCCACCCAATCCACCCGAATTCACACCCTTACATCAATTTTATTATATGATCATACCAATACATGCAAAACATGTATAATAAAGCTGATAATCATCGTAATCTGAATTTATAATTGAATCTTTATTATTTTAATAATTTCAATCGCATAATTCACATGTGCCATGTCTACGATGTGTTTGCCTTTTGGTTGCAATAAAATATCAACATAGTCCAAAAACATGTAACATAAGACGAGCTTCATTCCATTATTTTCTTTTTATTTTTAAATCATTGTCATTTGACGTGACCTAGTACTGGTCCTAATAAATAAGGCTGCGGAATAATTGAAAATTATAATCAAATGTTTTAAATTTATATTACAATCTTAATTTGTATTAAATTAATTTTTAGTACCAGGAAACGCTATTCGATAATGGGATATTCATCATCATTATTATTATTTATTAATAAATGATGATACGATGTAAGATAGATTTTAGTTTTATTATGTCCACGTGCTGTGTCAGTGGTCTACTTTGCTGACACTAAATCTTAGTTACCTTATTTTTAGCCGCTGATTTAATTTAAGTTTTATATTTATTTACACAAAATAATATAATATATGATAAATTTTAAAAATTGTAATATAAAATTAAATGATAAGATGATAATTTCAGTAAAAAATTATAAAATAGCAGGTGCGGTGTTTCGGGCAACTGTCCAAATCCATATACGTTTTGAAATTGTCGTCATGTACACGCCATTTTCTCTGAATCGTACCGTAAAAATATTAATTGACAGTCAGTGAATAATTATTACTGGCGAGTCTAAAAGCAAGACCAGAAGGGGTGTGGGGTTAGCTCTGCGGAGTTTAAAGAGCCTCAGCCTCACTGCTAATCAGAATCTTTTGCTTTTCCTTTCCATAAATCCCCCCCGAATTTAGCGACGTTCGATGCACCCAAGGTTCCATTTTTTATTTTCTTCATTCATAATTATTGCATACATATTTCTTCATACGTACAATAATTTTATTTTTTTTTACGTTTTTAACTATTTTTTTGAACATCTTCTGAAGTATTAATTTACTATAAATAACAGCTACAAATCAAAAAATAACACTAAAAATATCAGCTGCCATGATATAAATGGCCTCCCCTGCAGAGGTGGAGTTGTCAAAATGAATTGAGTCCGTAAGATCATTTCTGTGAAAATCCCGCAATCTTCAAACCCTACGATTTTCTTTTCTGTACACAAGGCGGCATGATATATCGAAGATCCTTATTTTTCAGAAACTTAGACAAGAACTTATTTGGGATATTTATCCAACTCGAAATTTAGTAATTTTTTTACGTATTTTAGATGAGAATATATTAGAGTATTTTTGGAAATATAATATTGAATTAAAGTGATATTAGTATATGCACTTATGCATGATTATAATGATATTAGCAAAATCATTATACAAATCGATTAATCTAATATTATTTTCGTACAAGAAATATCAATTTATCGATTAGAAATATATCTCGCATACATATACATACATATCATATACTTAAAATATTATACACAACATGAGTGTTAAATTTAAAAGTCAGATCAAACGGAATAGAATCGATTATGTCTTGAAAAGTTATTACATATTTCAGTTTGAATGTGTTCTTAAATGATTGTCTTATTTTGACATTACAAAAAATAGAAAATTGAAGGACAATTAATGTTTTGGTGGGATTACAAAATAAGAGGAAATATGAAATATTTGGATTAAGACTTAGAAATCCGTTGAGGCTTTTACAAATCAACTAGTCTAGGCTTTAAAAGTTGTACAACGAAGGACTGCCAAAAATACACCATGGAAGCCAGAAATTCATACTGAGTTTTCAATCTTTAGAAGATCGAAGATGTAATTTTCAATCTGGCTCATTTGTTGGAGAATGTTTTTGAATGTTGTCAAGTGTGATAATTTTTGCGCACTACCTGTTTGTAATATTTGAATAAAGACGAAGACATGTCAACCACCATTTTTGGCATCGACATTGGTATGATAAAAAAAGTTTCAATGTTGCTTGTTGCATCTTATCTATAAATGGATCGTGCCTCGAAACTCTCATACCCCACATAGTGAAGTTTTGAGAGCCCTGATTATAGAAGAAATGCTGGACTTTTCAAGCAGACACTTAATTGTTTATATGATCATTTGATGATTACTTTGTGTGAAGTCTATGATTTCTAAATTACGTGTAACTAGCAGAAGAGTTTTTCTGATCAGATTGTTAGTTGCGTATGTTAGTTAGGAGTTTCAATAGATCATGTATAAGTTATGCTGAAATGAGCTTTTTCAAATTGTTTGTAACTATTAAAATCTTCTAGTGATAATTTTTTGGAAACAGTAAATTGGAAGACGTATAAAGATTAAACCACATTTGAACTTCCATGAACAAATTATTTGCAATCTTCATCTACTTTATCTCATTTATGAAAGTTCAATAGAATTTAGTGAGATAACTCTTGTTGTTGCTAGCCCATTACAAATTTTGAAGAAACTACGGTGTTTTGGAAAATGTATATTGACACCTCTAGAAATATTATCGATCTTAACAAAAATTATATTTATGTTGCATCTTATTATCATCTTTATATTTTATTGATGTAAGATAAATAATCAATATATACAATATTAACCAAGTATTCTATTGAATTTGTTTATTAATTATATCAAGTCGTCCATTGAAACTCGTAACTTGTCTCGCCCCGCTTCAAGACCCGTTGACCGGATATTGTTAGATTATTATTAATATAGTATGGTTTTGATATAACTTTAGTGAATGTATTAAAATTTGGACTTCTTTTATTGTATATTTGTTATAATTAAAATGTTTTAAAAATTTAACGGATTTGCGAGTCCAACCTGGATTTTATTATTGGGTTTTGGTAGGGTGTCTGATCTTTTCTTAGCGAGAGGGGTCATTGGATTGACCATGTACTCATCTCAGACACTTTCAATTATCATCTATGATCAAATAATTAATTATTTATCTACGTAAATCAAATTATTGAAGTAAAATTTTAATAAAATAATTTAAATGTTTTTAAAATTCATATTCATTAATTATTGAAAAAGTACAAAATTGTAATATTCATTTTTTCAATTTTCTCAAATTTGATCAATCAAATCAACTTTGTTACTATTTATTCAATACCATTCAACATTCTAGTACTCAAATATTTTAATAATCATAACACTATTTATTTATACAATTTCATTAACTTAACTAAACCGAATATCACATAAAAATGTGAAATATATAATAAAAGATAAAAATCCATATTTGATGTGTACTCAATAAATTTCAGATTAATATAATAATTTTTAAATCATGTTAATCATAAAATCGTACTTGAAAAATCAAGTGCAACATATACTTCTGAAAAAATATTGATAATTAGAACCAAACTCTTCACTATTGATCGTATATTTACTTATTTTATCGACTCGAACGTGTGATCGATGCTTGAAAATATGTAGCATGGGTGATTGCCGTGAAAGTTGAGTGCCCCACAATTGTGCATGGTACAGTAAAGGTGCGGCCTATGCATAGTTTGCTGCTATTAGGCGTCACAATGATCATATGCTGCCACTTTCCGGCCAGCAACCAAAAACCCCTTTAATACACTACAAAACAAACTCCAATATTGAGAACTTTCAGTCTTTTAGAAATCAAACTCACCAGTAAAAAGATTTTTGAAGTGATGAAAAAATAAATTGAAAAAATGATTTTTATATGAAAAATTGAAGGTGGAATAAAAATATTTTTTTGTGTCGAAATTCGACAACAAGATGGAGATAATTCTTTTTTTCTTAAAAAAAACAGTCATGGAAAATATAAAGAAACATAATATATTTTTCCATGTCTATTTGTAATATTTTTTCTAAAAGAAATTACTGAAATTGTCGTATAACGAGTTTACTTACTTTTTGGAACGTGAATCTATTCACTTGGCTCGTTCTGTCATCGAATCTATGCTATTTTGGCCACTATTTGATGAAATCACACCATAAGGGATATGCTATTTTGGCCACTATTTGATGAAATCACACCATAATTCCCTCGTTGTGTGTTTGGTTGAATGGATTAAACAAAGATAGATTAATAGTCAAACATTTATCCAATGTTTGATTAAAATTTTAAAATGTTTTAATAATCATTTTGACCATGTTTAAGATCCAATTTTGTGAATAACTATTTGATTATTAATCTAACAAATCAAGTGTGATACACTATCAAAACTCAACAAATTACATTTTTCTCCTCTTATTGAATCAAAGTGGTGGGTTAAGTTATTTATTGAATAAAATTTTTCTCCTTTATTAAATCCATGGTGTGTTAAGTTATTTATTGAATAAAAAATTTATTTTATAGTATTGTACGTTAGATGTCGATCCTTATATTTAATATATATCATTTTTATTTAATTCGATTTAAACTTTAAAAAATATAAAGATATATTTTTATTTTGAAAAAATAATTTATTTATATATATTTTAATAAAATAATAAAAACTAAATTTTAGCATTGGTTATGCTTATCAATAATATTTTTATTTTTATTATATTTAATTTTATAATATTTACACTTGTTAATTCAAAGATTATTAATATCTTTATTATTAACATTATTATTATTATTATTATCTAATATTATATATTGCTTCCAGATGTGTGCAACAAACAAGTAAACTTAACAAGGATATAATTGTAAATTTATTAATATTTTAAAGCTAATCACATATTAAAAATGTTGAACCAAACAATTTTAATAGTATCTTATAATATTTGATTAATAATATATAAATCTTGTTATCCATAACATAATTAATCATTTATTTATCTTATCATTTGTACCAAACACACCAAATAAGATATCCGTATCACAACCCATTGGAATTTTTCTCAACTCTCTGTGAGAGCGACTTACATTCTCCAGGATCCAACTCCACGATCTGATACGCAAAACTGATTGTCCGTTGCTATGTTAATTTAAAGTGGTCTCAAATAACTTGGACTTTTCGAATATTGACCTAATTTTATAAGGAAGGAAATAATAACATTGTGACGATTGCTAAATGACAAAGATTAATGGCAGATATTTACCTATTTAGACTTATTCATATATATATATATATATATATTTGTATATATATATATATTTGAAAAAATGACCATATGCAAGTGTAATAAAATACACTAGGGCAACTAAAAAAAAAGCACCAAGGAATGTCATTTTTCAAAATAAAAAACTGATAAAGTATATGATGTGATTAGGGAGAAATGAGTGAGCTGGGTCGGGTGCTCCGCCGAATCTACTATCGAAATGTTGGGAAAAATAAGAGCGAGACGTCTGGATGAACAGCTTGCTTCCCGGGATAGATGTGAATCTGCAACCAAGAAGGTATCACGTGAATGAGCGCCGGAGGGGTGTCCGGCGTGACCACTCCGATGCTTAAGTTAATGAATAACTCAAGCAAGAAACCAATGTAAGTAAATGCAAAGAGTGAACATGATATTTATAGTAGGAAATGTAATGATAACCTCGTTCTTTGTGTTTGAGCATTAACTATAATAGGGTGACTGATTATACCTTATTGTTCTGACATGTCAAATCTCATACTAGTCACATCCAGCCCACCTGATTTTGTCAACCATTTATATTTCTGTCAGAGATAGGTCGGCTGCCTGTACCCTACTTTATCGGCGGTATTAAATGCGGTACTCATATCGAAGTGGCCCGGGTAAAACGTTTCTCGGGAAATTATACGAGAACCCGGGCATCCAATAGCTCGGGTAGTTTAAGTCCGGGTGTTCCAATGACCCGGCCTCTTGACTGGCATATCCATATCACGCCCTCCACGTCCCGGGTAGTTCGAGATTCGGGTCTCCATTCATATCAGTCTTGTTGACCCGGGAATAATCCATTCTCCTGACCCAGGCATTATCCATATCTCGGTTCCATGTCCCGGGTTATCCCGGGAACTATCCATGACCCGGGACATCCCGGGGATATCATCAGTATAAATAACTGGATGACCGATTCTACACACAAACATAATTTGGCTAATGCAATTTCTATGTGATAAAATGATAATCTTTAACTAAATCATAAGGAATGTAGATAATTTGTAAGAAGTGATTAATTATACCTAAAGATGGAGGAATTTGCTTTGGACATTCATTTGTGTTGTTTTATTGGGCCTATCAAATGATTTGGGCCATGTCTAAAGCCCAATGTCGGTTTTGTTTCCCCCTTCTTTTTTATTTTAAAAAAATTATAATTATGAAAGACGAAAAAGACCCCCGTTTTCTACCCGTTCAAACGAGGCTTGGCGAGTAAGTTATATTCCAAGTAATATTCGTCAGTCATTTCAAACAAAACCTTCCAATTAGGGTTTTTGCTTAGGGGTTTTTTCTCCACTAATCTCCGCGGAAAAATCTCCAACAACACTCCGATACCGCATGGTTCTCAGTAAGATTGACAGAATTCGATTTCTGTGATCTTGATTTTGGTTTAGCAGTTGATTTATTGAGAAAAATGGAAGCTAGAGTGGGGGTGGACGGCGGTTCTGCCACAAGGGAATTTCTTCAATGCCACCACTCGAGGGCACCGGCTCCGCAACCTCCTCCGAAGCCGCAACAGCAGCCTATACCACAGATTGGCACGGTGCAGCAGCTACTCGCCGGTGGAATCGCGGGAGCTTTCAGCAAGACCTGTACTGCTCCTCTAGCCCGTCTCACGATTCTGTTTCAGGTTTATTTGCTAGTTTATTCTGTTAAATTTCTGATTTTTATCTTTTATCTGAACCCCGAATTTCATTGTTGAAAATATAAGGAAGATTTATCTGTTTGTCAACGAAAATGAACTAAATTGAATGGTCACGCGGAGTTTTTGACTTACGAGTAGCATGGAGAAATCGGTGTTGCATTTTTGTATTGAAGAAATCTAAACCTCTTTTGTTGCTTGAATTCGATGCTAAATTTGTTCCCATACAATGTCAGATACGTTAATGACGCTTTCCAAACTCTGTAAATGTGTTTTGACTGTGCTTGAATTCTGACTTCTCTGTGAAACTTATTTGAGCTCTTCTTTTGTATAAAAGGCTAGAAATAGTGAATTCTAGCCCCTGTTGATGTTTTAGTGATTGCACAAGCAATTTCATTGTTTGTTGTTTTTAACTTCTTTTTTTCCTTTTCATGTAAATTTTTTTATCCTTTAAGGTGCAAGGTATGCACTCAGATGTTGCAGTGATGAGTAAGCCTTGCATATGGCGAGAAGCCATACGGATTGTTAATGAAGAAGGATTTAGGGCCTTTTGGAAGGGGAATTTGGTTACAATTGCTCACCGGCTTCCTTATACTGCAGTCAATTTTTATGCCTACGAGCAGTACAAGAGTGTGAGTAATTATGAGATGTTCACTGCAGTTTTGATACAGTTAAATGATATAATTGACTGATTATGCAGATATTCACGCTACTTTTTTCACTCTAGTTAGATATTTTGCAGATCTTGAAATCCATTCCTGGCCTCGATAGACGTGGGGAAAAAAATGCAAGTTCAGATATTTTTGTGCATTTTGTTGGTGGTGGTTTGGCTGGAATAACAGCTGCATCTGCCACTTATCCGTTGGATCTTGTAAGAACAAGGCTCGCGGCACAGGTGCAAAGAAAATTTTACAGTTACTAGTTGTTAGGGACTCACTTGGTGTTGTTGTGGCTAATTCATTTCCAGTTAAGTGATTTTGACTGAGGTGACAAACTTTTCTATTGCTTCTGTCTGTGCGTGTAGCTTTTGTGGTCCCCATCCCTTCCTACTAACCAGAATAATATAAAAAAGATTAATAAGAAGTTACCAAACAACAAATGAGACCATCACCTGTGTCAATGAGTGAAACGATGAATGAAAAATGCATTGTAGTTTTCAACAATCAGCAAGTGTGCTAGTTGACGTGTGGTGGATTTTGGTGTACTATTGATTTGTCCTTTACTGGTTTGGGTGAAGGGTTGAAGCAGTACATTACATGTCCCATTTTGTCCATTCTCTGTCGATCTATTTGTTGTGATTACTTTTATGGAGTCTTGTCTAATATCATCTGGGAATTGGCAGAGGAATGCCATGTACTATCAGGGAATAAGACATGCACTCAATACCATATGCAGAGATGAAGGCTTTTTTGGTCTGTACAAGGGAATGGGAGCAACATTATTGGTGTGTTTTGAATATTTTTTGGTTTTTTTTAAACTTATGTACAATTGTTCTTTCCAAGACGCTTTTTGATAATTCCATGTTCATTTCTTTTTCCTTCTTGTTACTACAGGGTGTTGGACCCAGTATAGCTATAAGCTTTTCAGTTTATGAGAGTTCGAGATCTCATTGGCATTCCTTAAGGTAAAAGAAAATAATATCTGTGGAAGTGTAAAATGGAGTGTGTTTTGTTGGCATGTTTCATACACATATTTTTAAATTTTACTTGTGAAATTTTGATTTTCTATAGGCCCGACGATTCCACAATTTTGGTCAGCCTTGCTTGTGGCAGTCTTTCTGGCATTGCATCATCAACAGGTGAGGTATCTGTGATTTTGTATATTTATTTGCACGATCTAGTTTGCAACATTGAAGTTATCTTTGTTTTCTTCATTATATGGTCGTTTGTTACTCTTACATGGACTGACCATTTGGTGTTCATATAGTGTAATATTATATTTGATTTAACAGTTTGAAGTAACATGTTTGCAATTATAGTGAGTATTCATGTCAAGTGATAACTATTTGGATTTTCTTAAACTCTCTGGTCTCTGGAGCAATTTTGAAAATTAATTTGCTATTTGAGTTACATACTCAATGACTTTTTCCCCTCTAAAAAGTAAATTTAGTTACGTACTCAATGACAAGTTCTAATATTCATTAGCGCCAGACTAGCACCTGGGCCATCTAGGCAGGTTCTAGGCGCCCCTAGGTAGATTCCACGACATCAACATAATAAATCACATGATATAACTACAACACAATAACTTCAAATTTAAAATGCGTTCAAAATTACACAACTAATAGAATATCACAAACTTATTAAACTTCACAAAATTTTCAATTTGTTTTTCATCGGACACAAACTCAATATTATTATTGTGATCATCCCCGTAAAGTTCTCTCACTCTATATTGTAGGCGAAGATGAAGTTTGGTGCGTTAGAGCAAGCCAATAAATCGTTTTTCTTGTTGGATTTTGGTTTAGATAAAAAAATTGCCTTTCATATTTTAAATTGGACTTTTAATTTAAATTAAATGCCCAAAAATCTTGCTAGAAGCCCTAATCGTCCGCGGCGCCTGGGACGAATAGACCGATTAGTCTGCGCCTAGGGCCGCCTAGGCTGGCCAACTAGCACTTTTTTGGTGTGGTTGGCCGGGGCAATGTCTAGGCCGAATTTAAAACACTAACTCTGATCTATGTAAATACTCACATAAGATGCAACTTCAATCACCTTATCATGGAGAATTTACTGGTGAATGGCTGTAAATACCGCCGATCATTTCATTGTTAGTAAAATAGTTTTCTTGTGTGAGATGTTGGCTTTGAAATATAAAAGGAATGAATTTGTTCGATGAATAACAATGCATGATGTATTTTTCTATGTTCTTGTTCATTGCAGCAACATTTCCACTGGACCTTGTGAGGAGAAGAAAGCAACTGGAAGGGGTTGCTGGTCGTGCCCGAGTGTATAATACTGGATTGTTTGGAATATTTCGACAAATAATCCGTACTGAAGGGGTGCGTGGTTTATATAGAGGAATCATGCCAGAATACTACAAGGTTGTTCCGAGTGTGGGCATTGTTTTCATGACATATGAAACATTGAAGAAGCTTCTGTCACATGCGCCTTTCAGCAGTTAGTGCGCTTCGATCTGCATCACAACTTGTCTCTCTGCAAGCACCGACCAGTTTTGGCTAAAATATAGGACAACCAGTATTAGGTAGATAATTTTTCATCAGACACATACGAGTATTCTGTGGCGGCAAGCTTTGTAGTTGTTGCCGCGACAAGTTTTCAGTGTACAGCATTGTGTCTTGCGTCATTGTCTCTTTCTTCAAGTATTTGTTTCTATAGCCGTAGAGTTGAGAAACATCATCATATTGATGGTCATACCACATTGTACAATTTCGGCATTTATAGTCGCACCACTCCAGTGGAGTTCTTTGAGCTGTTTCGGTCATTCGTGAAGAAAGCATTGTTCTGTTTCTTATACGTGTAAGTTTTGCATTAATTATTTTGCATCTCTCGATCCGGAATGTTACATATTATTTTCCGATAAGATAATTACAGCGCCATAATTTTCTTGGTGGTTGCGCCATGATATTCTTGATAGTTGCACAAAATATCAGACATATAGATACAAATTCAGGGTTCCTTTCTCAGAATGAAGTACGGCTGTTTCTGCTGTGGGAATGCGTGAAAGACATCCAGTTGGAAATTTTACCCCACGAGTAAGTTATTTGCGGTCTTTGATAACAAAGATCTTTTATTTCTAATGAAACCTTACGACACTTCGAGAGCAGCACGCTCAGAATATGACACATTTGCGTCATTTATACTGCTGCTTGATCAACGCAACTTGCTTTGAATATTTCTCTCTACTCAGATATTATTTCCAAGTGTTGATATTTTTTTTTAAAATTTGGTATCTAAATATTTTCTTCAGCAAATGTGAAGGGTAATTTAGCAAATAAAAAATATCACACACAATTAGCTAGTGTCATTTATTCTAATAATAAAAATTTTAATTTAAAGAAAATTTATTTCTTTAAATTTAATTAAAATAAAATCATTAAAATGATCATTTCAACAAAATCCGATATTATTTTTATTCACATGCAATATGTATGGTTGATTCACTGGTAGCTTATTGAACACCCACAGCCCACAGGTGCATTTTGGCTCGATGCTCAACCAGTCTCAACAGTTGCGCATCGACCCAAGCTAAGATTCAGTTATTTCATGAATCACTTATAGCAAGCTTTATTGATCTTGTTATCTATAGATATCCCAAGTGTTTCATTTCAAACAAGTAGAGGAAACTGCATCAGATTCTGCTCATCTAAGATAAGAACACTTGATCCATGAACAAGGCTCTAATCAGGGTGGAATATTATGTGGGATTTATTCCAGTAATCATCAAAGATTAGTAAGTGATAGTGATGGTTTAAACAGGTTTATTAAAAACCCATTCGAACTGCAGAAGCCATAGCTCGCAGATCATCAGATGAAGCAGGCGAAAATTTCCGCTTTTCGCTAGTCATATATATAGCAGCTTATCAGCTGTAAGCCAAAAAATTCAGAATTTTCTAAATTGTTCAGCCAACTTCATTTTTAAATATCATAATCTGATAAAAGCAAATGCCCTTTCCTTTTTATTGGTTTATAAAGGAACAGAATCAACAATGATTATAGGAGACAGCACCTTATCGTGTATCTTTTTATATAACAAGTTTCTTTACCCCGGTACCAACCTGGAATTAACGAATCTTACATGGCAGCTGTGATAAAAATTATACAAACCCGAGTTTCTTTACCCCCGTACCACCTCGAAATAACAAATCCAACACGACATTATATATACCTCTCCTCCATGCATATATTTTCCACTGAAGACAAAAATATTATTGGGTGCATGAGGATTAGGTAATCTGCATCCTGAGGTTTAGATTCATTAACTCGTCTCTAGTATCATATAGTCCTCAGGCTGCGGGTTACCCTGTCCTCAAAACCAACAAATTCGAAAGGCGTTTTTCTCCATTTTATGCAGCCTTTTGAAAAACTGATCCCACGACTTCTTCCTTGCTTGCACATAGGCCGGTTCCATCTTTAAACAGAAGGAATTCCATCATCTCCATAGAGAAAAAAAATGAAGCTCCCACAAATGAGTGATGCTAGATCCGAAGTGTTTTCCAGCCACACAGTGCCATGTTGCTCCATAAGATTCGTTGAAATTTTGCACAAACAAAATTGAGCAGTGACGGTAATCATAAAAATAACGATGTGATACGATATCCTCAACTGCGTATGAATTTATAAGACTGCTTAATATATTTCTTTAGCGAACAAACTACATCAATAAATATACATAGAGTGTAGATGGATACAGAATATATATACACATACAGTTTCTGGCAAATTCAATCATATTCAGACTTATTTGTGTAGACCTAGGGCATGACAATTTGTTATCAAGGAATATGATTTCTAACAGAAACCCTGGAAGCTAAATGCTATCTGCATGAGATAAAGCGTTCATTAAAGTCATGTCTGGAGCCAGTGAGACATGAATATGAGTCATCTCTTCAGTTTGGACAATCCAAACTAGCTAAAGTACTTGTAGTACTGGAGGATAGATGTGTTAGGTTTCGCCAAAGCTCGGGGAGTAATCGCTTACTTCGTCTCGAAATTATGACCAGAACA
Organism: Primulina tabacum; assembly: GCF_025594145.1. Taxonomy (NCBI): domain Eukaryota; kingdom Viridiplantae; phylum Streptophyta; class Magnoliopsida; order Lamiales; family Gesneriaceae; genus Primulina; species Primulina tabacum. Next base: position 34,015,563 of record NC_134565.1, on the reverse strand, counting down.
ATATGTAATATGAACTAGTATGCAATACAAGGTTTCGCCAAAGATCAGATACTAAAGTCATCAGACTTAGCATGAATCCGGAAACACGACGTCTTGCAAAAGGGTCGGTAGGGGCTTAGGGCTACGGTTTTTCTTTTTTATTATTTTTAACAAAATTTACGATGCTTCATTGCATTAAATTTTAGTCTCCTTAAATACACAGGTTTAGGATCTTTGAGTATGTATTATATAATAGAAAGTTTAAAATTTGCAATTCTTGTCGCATGTGTTTGATTCTTTGATAATTATATTTGTTCTCTATTTATCGAATTTCAGTATTAATTTATTATCCGTTTAAAAAAAGTATTAATTTATTATATTTGTTTTTTTTTTATAATTTAGTCACTTTTAGCATGACGTTGATGTAGTGTTGATATGATGTCAAGTTGGTGTTGACGTGTGCAATGTAACATTAACACGCACATGAAAAATGACTAAAATTAGAATACTAAAATATTAGAATTACAAAAAATTTAAATGTACAAGATCAAGATCCAAATTTGACAACGTGAATATTCAAAATTTATGTCGAAACAATTTCAATATGTTTACTATTTTTTATAAAAAAAAATACCTTGAAAAGAAACTAAACCATAATTTCATGATCATAATCCAAACTTTATAAAATAAATTAACGTGCATAAAAACTTAATAAAAAAACATTTAACATGTAAAAAAAAACTGTCACTGATGATTGATTTCTATAATGTTATTCTAAAATATCGAGCAAGGATGCAATTTTAACCACCACTGGATTGATACGCCCACAACATATGGGCCTGGCCAATATATAAAATGGCCCAAAAATCTCCGGGTTTGCCACATCACTTAGTTATAGTAATAAATTTAAAAATAGCTGCATCTTACGAATCGTCTGGGTGGTGTAGTTGGTTATCACGCTAGTCTCACACACTAGAGGTCCCCGGTTCGAACCCGGGCTCAGACAATTTTATTACCCTTCGTTCACTTCAAAGCATCATCGATCTAAAATCCTTTTTTATAATAGTAAAAATTTATTTAAAACAACTTTCTCTATAAAACTGGGTTCATAATTGAAATAATTTTTTAATTATCTATCACATTCAAATATTTGTATTACTGAAAATGAAAATATTGTAAAAATTCTATATATATTTAAATAAAAAAATATTTAAACAACTACGATGCGTTTGATATTTCCCGTGTCACATGATCGATTATCGTGTGAAGCATATTCTTGATGAAATATTGTTGAAGTATGGTTGGAGATCTGTGTTTGATGTCTTCTCTTCCGAGTTTCTATCTGCTCTTGCACATTTCTCGATTTAACTTTTCGTTTGGATTAAAAGGCCTTACTCATATAAGGAGGTTTAGCATTATCAATAAACCTTTAGGAAAAAATGGAAATTAACAAAAACTCTTACATCTACCTTAACTTTAAGGCAAAAACTTATCTGAGACGATCTTACGTGTCGTATTTTGGAGACATGTCTCTTATTTAGGTTATCCATGAAAAAATATTATTTTTTATGCAAAGAGTATTACTTTTTATTGTGACTATCGGTAGGATTGACCGGTCTTTCGTGAGACCGTCTCACAAGAAACCTGCTCTAACTTTAAAAGAACAAATAAACCATTTTCATCAATTGTTTTCGAATTCCAGCCACAGCTCCCGACGAATATAGAGCGCTGATAAAAAAGAAAAAAGAAAAAAGGGAATAAAGTCAGAATCAAGAAAAACAAAGAAGATGAAATTGAAAAGTTAAAAAACCAAAAAAAAAAAAAAACAAAGACGAAAAGAAAAAAGGATATGAAAGGATATCTCCAGCGACAAAGCTCCCGATGAATATAGAGCACTGATTTAAAAAAAAGAAGAAGAAGGAATAAAGTCAGAATCAAGAAAAGCAAAGAAGATTAAATTGAAAAGTTAAAAAACCAAAAAAAAAAAAAAAGACGAAAAGAAAAAAAGGATATCAGAAAGTGGAAAAATTCCGTGAGAGAAACAGCAGAAGACGCAGATTAATTTGGTTTTAGAAATTTTACTTAATTTATGAAGCAACGGATAATTGAAAATTGTAAAAAAAATATATTTTTATTTGGAATTCTGAATCTTATACTTCAAATTTTTGCATGGTTAACCGCCAAATTGTGATGATGTTTGACGGACCCTTGCCTGTATATATACACGATCGAGCAAAATAAAGGAGGAGGGCTTGCTTGGTTAAGTTCGACGCTGATTGTCCAAAAGGAGATGCGAATATTGTAGCCGGCCATACCATTTTGCGGGAAAATGAAATCTACGTCGTTTTTTTATATAAAATTAATACTAACAAGGCTTTTTTTATCGACATTTTGTTGCATCGAGCTAAAGGGCAGAGGTCTAATCTTTCTATGAGAGAGACCAACAATTAAACTATAAATATTGTATTAAATATCTTTTTTGGGATCCTTCTCTCCAATATAATTGTTTCAAAGTTATGCCCATGTTTTCTTGCCCTCTCGTAAATTTCTCCCAAATCTGGACCATTGATTATTGATATATCTCGATATTCTTCTTAGAATTCCAGTTCCTTTCTCGACCACAAATACCCATAAATTCTCGTGGTTTTGAAGGATTTCAGCTGTATGAAAAAGAAGTTATGGCATAAGCCAATGAAGGGATCGGCTCAAGTGGCCAAAAGCCGATGGAAAGCTGCTTAGGGAAAATGGGATGTTATTACTGGAGATGGGCTCAAGCTTTGGCAGCAGCTTGTGGCTTCATTCTGTTGGTCGGCTTGTTTTGCTGTTGTCTAAGCAGCAAGCCTCGGCTGCGGGGTGGAACCAGCAGCGGCTCTCGCCGTTGCAACTGTGGTGTATAGGCTTAATAATAACGGGACCGACAAATATTATACAGCTAATTCAGGAGATGTAAGCACCGATCAAGTTTGAGGTCATACAACAGCCAACTATATAAAATGGCCTAATCTGTCATCAAGGCAACGCCAGTAAAATACGAGGTAGAATCAAGCTACATGTAACAAGAATTGAATTTTTGTTTTACGGCTATTTTATAAAATGGCATGCATATATAAAATTTAATGCCATTAATTGAATAAAATCAGGGAAGATCGCGTAGGACATCAGGGATAGACACTGGCGATTTGATTTTCCTTCACATTAATGGCTAGACTCGTTTTCTCGGTAATTGGCAACTTTAATGTCTGCTTTACAATCCACGATGAATTCACCAAATCTCCTGTAATTAACCAAATCTAAACTCCGTTCATATATTTAAAAGCCCAGCATGCCCTCACTCTCCAATCCGAAAGGGAAATGAATACATTCACAGTATACATCATGTGCGTTACTGTTGCCATTGTGCTTTTGGGATTGTTCAGCTTCGTGTGGATAAAGTTTTGGAACAAAACGTTGCCACATTAGGACTGGCTCAGGTCTCGCAAAGTTACGGTTACGATGTTCATAGTCATGGTACCAATCACACCGATGATGTTGAACGATTTGGTCGAACAACGACAACTTTGGGTCTCCCCCTCTAAAGTGGAGAAAATAGATAACAGGCTTAGAACTCAGTCATGAAATTAAGTTTCTGATTTTTCGAAGTCATATCAAGTGGGGGATTTTGTTCATGGTATACAATGCACGTGTCCCCATGTGCTTGGTAAGTTCTGTGGGAAGAAAAAGGAACTCATTCCACTTACAACCTCAGCGTAATTAGGTCATAATTCTTAAAATACCTAAAATGTAGATGGAATGTATCTCAAAAGTTAAAATCCCATAGCACAAGAAGGCATTGGCAACGCAGGCTATAGTGGAAGATTGGAAAGAATCAGAAAAAATTCACGAAACATGAATGAAAGATATGGGACAAAAACTATCCTTTTTCACCAAATAACATAACCAAAACAATATTTTTCATCTGTAAATAATGTAGCTGATAGTCGAGACCAAAATACAATGTAATTCCTCATTTAACAGGTACAGAGTCATTTTGGATTCCTTTCAAATACTGATGCCCATTGAAGCCGAAATATTGCATATTGCACAAAAAATTATAACAAGAACTCAGCTCAACAATACTTTAAAAATTCAAGCGTAGCTTTTCATACCTTGGAACATGAGAAGGCAAAGGTCTTAAATTTGATATTTAAGTGCCAAAGCTACGGTCTCCAGCATCCCCAAGTCCAGGAATTATGAATCTTAAAAATCATCCAACAAATTCAAGACATGTCAGCACTATGCAGTTTGTGGTAATATATCAGCTAACTGTGTATAGTAGCCTACCCTTTTTCATTAACAGTAGGATCGAGGATTCCAGAGTAAACATGAAGCCTGAAAAATATGAGGGGTCAAATCACTTATAGTTATAACTATAACACAGTGAGACACAAATATAACACCCCGAAAAATTTGGCTAAATAAATAATTACCCAGGGAACCTTTCGCTAAGTTTTTGAAGAGCTGGAGGAGCGGCAACAGCAGATATCTATGTAAAAAATATGGTTAGATCAGAAGATACACGTCCGATGGAAAACAAAAGAAAGATTGAAAATTTATGAGACCACTATAAAGTGAGCTTCCACCAATAACAATTACATTAACAAATTAAACATGACCTTCCATCAAATACAACCACAATCAAGATGACAGCCCCAGCACTCACTAAAATAAGATAGAAACTGACCACTTTGATTTGCTTGTTGTCCACCCCTGCACCCCTTAATTAGTTCAAGAGCTGCAATCATTGTACCACCTACAAAGTCACATGCACACGTATATGATAGTAAGCATTACCATCTGTCTTAAATGAGGAGCCAAGCACAAGCAGGGATTAAGCTTTGGTTACAACTCTACTATAGCAAGCGAATATGGTAGTCGACTATCTCTTATTCAATAACTTAGACGTTATGAAGTTCAGACAAATCAATTGATAACAAATATGAATGACAGTGTAAAATCTTTTTCATCAGCTTTATTTGTAGGTTTTAATTAATATTAACTATTCAATCAGTGTTTATCAGTTCATAAACTTGTAACAGAAAACAGAGAAAATAAGTACTGAGAACTGTGTTCAAGAACGTAACCTCGACTGACAGCTTGACTATGCCTTTATAACAAACTTGATGATGATAGAGATAGGTATATAAGTTAAACCTAAATATAAGCCTGAACCAAGAAATATTTTGTAACGAGCAAATCTCACAGTAAAATGTCCAATATAGTATTCGAATAGTAAGCCAAACCAGAAAAAATATCTGAAATTTTATATGACGGGCCTTGGGAGAATTAAGAGAGAACAAGGGCCAATAAAAATGACGGTCTACTTAATCCAAAGAATCTCTATTAACTCTAAAAAATGAGGAAAAAGGCTGTCTTTGGAGTAAATCATACGAGGCATTCAACAAAACAAATGCACATTAGCACAACATGCACCAGACAATATCACGTAAGTACCTGTGGCAAGCATGGGATCTACGACAAATACTCGAGATCCTTCAGGAAATTTCTCAGGCAACCTAATGCGCAGAGAAAAATCTTATCATTTCTCACTCTGGCTTATCACAAGCTGACTGGTGCAGCTATAACACAGTAACTAAATAATGAATGACAAAAGATTCTAGGTTATGCAATCACAGAATACATCTATTAGGACATGACATAGCCTTCAGGACAACAAAAAACAAAATGTGAGAATCAACTGAACTTTATAGCACAAGAATTAATTCTTACTTGTTCAGGTATATGGTTGGCTGAAGTGTTTCTTCATATCTGCTAATCCCTAACATGACCAGTTTCATTAGAGAAAAATAAATGAAACACAATACGTAATAGTCAGACACCCGAATAATAAAAAATGAAAAACAAGTTTTAACCAGAAACACCGTGAATTGCCTTAGAACGGATTAATATGTTGACGTTAAATTTTGAAAAAAAGAATGCTGTTTTCACAAATAACAATTATCTGGTACCTATATATCATGCCATGTGTTGCTTGATATCATGACCAAAGTGCATGCATTAAGAACACCAAAAGTTTGAAAGAAATGAACATTTAACTGACAACTAAATGGGAATGAATGCCAGGGAGTTTAGTATGCCAATAATAAAGTCGAAAAAACTTACATGGACAACAGTATCAACACCAGAACGTAACTTTTGGTCATTTCAAATAAATGTACAAAAATACCCCTATTTCATTTAATACAAATTTATACACGCACGGCAAATGGTTGCATGCTTATATAACTAATTTTCAGTAATCACAGGATGCAAATATTCCCTTACCTAGATGATATATTTTTGTTGCAGGCAGAATTGATGATGCATACTCTGCTAATGCAAGGCCAGCTCTCAATATGGGAACAATCTGTATTGCAAGATATAATCCATAAATTATTAGCAACAAAACTAGCAAAGTGAAGTCAAATTTATGATGCAGAAGAACACTGAATGTCTTGAGAACTCAAAAATGGTAATAGTGTTTTGATAACAAAATAAGCAGAGAAACAAAATTTTCCAACACCCCACTAACCATGTCCCTCTTCTTACCATATTCAAAATCAGAACAGAAGACATTTTGTCTTAGTTCATGAGCTCTAGACAAATGTAAATATCATTATAAAAGTAAAAAAAGTAACAGAGTTATATTAGATCAAATATATCAAATATAGTATACTATATTTGTTCAGATGCATATATATTTCAGAACTTTCTGGTAAAACATCACCTACATATTAAACCTCGTAACCACAATCAGACGAGTAAGATTACGCGTATACAACATGCTCACATGTGTGTGTGTGTGTGTGAGAGAGAGAGAGAGAGAGAGAGAGAGAGAGAGAGAGAGAGACCACTATTGGTTCCCGTGGATCAATAAATTCAACAGCTGCAGGACCCAATGGTGACTGAATCTCTCCACTGATAGTTGGCTGACAGCAATTACAAATGCAGATTATTATTTCAAATATGAACATAAATTCTGCATTAGGAAGAGGCTTTCGCTTAAAGATAAAAATTAAACGAAATGGTGACATTCGGGAAACAAGCCAAAAAAAAAATAATTGATGTGCATAAGCATTATAACAAAATATTTCTGTACCAATATAGCCCCATGCTATTTCTCTATATTACTACTATTTAACATCAATTGTACAGTATAAGCTAGAAAAATTTATAAAATTAGCAGATCATACCAACCAGTCTCTTGATGCCTCATAGATAAGCAATCTCCCAAGCTCGGCCATGGCATTCTCTGTTATATAGTACAAATAGACAATAATAGTACATTAAAATCAAAGAAAACCGAAGCGAAAAAGGGAATAGGGATTACAAAAGCAGTCCACCGTAGCCAAAATTTCAAATTTAAGTACATATCTCTACCTAGTACAACTAGTTCACAACTTAGAACTAATTTATACTATCACTACCCAATAGCTGGTGGGCTTATTCAAATATTTTAAATCATGCAATAAACCGAGCTCCAGATTTCAACGGATTAGCAAATATACTGCCATTTTTCGCTCATAAACAACCTCAATTCCAACTTGCTGCTCATTAGAATAAAGCATATGCCTTGGGGTCAAAAACCAGTTTCCAGACCGAGCGGCTACTAATGAACCAAAAGCTACCGATTTTAACTTCAAAGAAAATGACACAACAAAGTTCAACAATTACTTTACACATTATAGCAAGACAATATCAAAATTGCCAAAAGGGAATTGGAATAACTGAAGAAAATCATTGGACTTACTGAAGACAGCGCAAGGCGTCTGTTCATTCCGAAGAACTGAAACCCAATGCTTGATCAAAGGATGCGGCGGAACAAATACCTGATAAACAGCCACAACCACCATAAAAAATCTAACTTTCTCAAAATCGAACACTATTTTAAGCTCGTCTACATTGCAATTCCCTCTCCATCCAACATCGTAAGAAAGCTAAAAACCGAAGCCAAATATGAAAAACTGACCAGCATTCTGTCTCCGGACGTGGGTAATCTCTCCGCCGTCGTTCGGCAGTTCACAGACATGTCTCGTCGTCTACGATTGTCCGAATTCAAAATCTAGCAAGAAAATGATTCAATTCTAGCAATGATTGCAGTAATGAATGAAAAGGGTATTTGACTAAATGAAAATGACAGTGGCGCGTGTGATTTGAGCCATACCTTGGGAATGGGATTTATACTTAAATTAGAGGTGGAAGAGGGATGATTAGGTGTGAGGAGGTGCAGGGAAAGGGAAAATACAGAGGAAAGAAGAGGAGAATCCGGAGGGTAACAGAGGAAAGAAGAAATAGACATTTTGATAGCCATTTTAGTGCGTAAAGTCGTCGAAAAGCTAAAAAAAGGACACAAGGTGAGCAAGGAGTCCGAATTTCGGTGGACGTGGTGGTGCAGCAAGTTATTGTGAGGCTTCCCACATGCTAATACTCTCTCCCTTTTCTTTTCTTTTTCTTTTTTCAATGCAAAACAATGAAAGATTTGAAATAAAAAATTTCAACTTTGTTAATCTTATTATAATTTAATGGACATAGAATAAAGTAACCTTCTCAAATTTAAAGCATTGGTTATATACAAGGTCATAAAAAAATCTCGAGCAATAATTACATTTAGTCGGGGAATGACCCAAAGATCTTGCATTGGAAATCTTGGATTTCTAATCGCATCATAATTGTAATTATAATTTTTGATAAGATTTTATGTACTTGGATCACATGATTGGTATATTGCGTACTTCAAAGTTCTCAGTCATACCATCACCATTTTAGCTATTATATGTTAATGTGGAAAAAAATTATTCCGAACCCAATATTGGATATATTTACTATAAAACACAATATCCTCGCTGAAAACAGTTTCGTGCATCCAATATTTTGGTATAACAAGAAAAATAGGTCTCTTGTGAGATGATCTCATTAATTTTTATCTGTGAGACGGATCAATCTTACCGATATTCATAATAAAAAATAATACTTTTAACAAAAAAAATAATATTTTTTCATGAATGACCCAAATAAAAGTTTTGCCTCACAAAATATGATAAAATTTTTAGTAAAACGATAAATATTCGATCTTATGATTGATATTTTAGGCAAAGTAACATATTTATTTTTAATTATTAATTACGAGAAAATTGTTAGATAATTATCGGACAGAATGATTATTTCTATATGCATACAGAGTACTTTACACAATTTACCAATTATCCAATCGTAATTTATTATGCATCAGGTCTTACCAATCACTGGTGTGTGTTAAAAAAGAACCAAAATTAAACCTTCGATACTTTGTTTGGGTTTATCATGGAAGTTTTAATCATTCATGTGAAACAGTTGATACAGATTGGATTTTGCGATCATTTTTATTGAAGAGGAGAACTACGAACACCTTGAACGTATCACCAGAACAATTGTGCCGCTTAATCCTTCAAACAGAATCCATAAGAATAAATATAGTTCTAGCAGATATCAAGATGTACTGTTGCCACATGATAGAAATTCATCTAAAACATGAAAAACTCTGGCTTCAAAAATTAGTGTTCATATCTCTCCGTCCCAAAGGTCTGCAACTGTCTTGTATTCGCCGAGTGTCTCGTGGACAAAAGACGTGCCCCGAAGCAATCTTGCCTGTAAATGTGGAAGCAAACAATCTCTTTCACAATGTGCCAATGCAGTTTCAATAGCCAAGTGTAATCTTCTTTGTTTTTTCAGTACGTTCGAGTACTTTTAAGAACACAGTGCTAAAAACTAAAAATAAAAGAAACATATTTATACCTTTCGTGGGTTATATTAATTTTAGAATAATTTCATGCATACAGACATAAAAAAGCACATATACCACTAAAATTTGTTGGTTCGGGGGGTTGCAATTATCTGTTAAAAGTACGAGGTTTTCAATTCGCTAATTTCTAGGTTATAGCCTGTTCTAAGGAATGATGGGTTTACAAGCAAATTAACTATACATGCTGTGAAAATACTTATTGTTCTTATTTACAAAGTTAAAACGAAGATTAGAATAACTTGCCTGCTCGATTTCAGAAAACTTGACAGTTAAATCATCTGGGATGGCCCAACTAAAAACATCAAAGTTTTCTTTGATCCTTGATTCGGTTGTGCTCTTTGGGAGTACACTATGTCCCATCTGCAAACCCCATCGGAGACAAACCTGTGCAGGAGTCTTGCCCAACTTTTCTGCAACAGCCACTAAAACAGGATGCCGCAGGACTTCACTTTTGAGCCAAGTTGAGCCCGGAGAACCCAATGGTGAATAACCCTATAAAACATGAACATGTTGAAAGGAAAACGGATATACAGTAGGAGAATATTGAAGAGTTCTTCAGTCTTAAAATCAACCATTGATATAAAACACACAGTCAAGGTGGCAACATAATCTATCAGCTATGTCTATGCTACACAGAATGAGATACTCCCTGGCATATATATGTAAAAATGCATGCACGAGTCATCTAAAATACGAATAGGACCAATAAATCAATGGTATATGTTACAGATAAGCTCTTCAAATGTAGCATACAACAAACCATTATCAATCAAACAAAGGATGTTTCGTAATTCAATAAGGACTTCAATCTTCACAGCAGTTGAGTGATTGAGATTTTGTTGACTTACAGATAGGTGAACCCCCTTAGATTTACATAACTCCTTCAATTTAGCCTGCTGCCATGAAGGATGGCATTCGACCTGGTTGACAGCTGGAGGAATACGTGCAATGTCCAACAGATTGCCAAGTTTTTTCGTCGAGAAATTACTAACTCCGATTGCCCGGGCCTTACCAGAATCAAAGAGTGATTCCATTGCCTTCCATGTGCTTGGTATATCTGAAGTGACAAGGTTTTCAGGCCGAAAGCCAACAGATCCCTTTTTCATCTTGATAGGCCAATGAATCTGCAAAATCATAATGTCTCCATCAACCAATGAACATAATTATTCATTATTTGATTTGATCTTCTGGTGAAATTAGAAGACAGGGCAATTCAAACACTTGCCCCTACTTCATGCACAAAATCATATCAAAATCCAGGTAACAAATGAAGTTCTTTGATAAAATGATCAACACAGTTGAAATTCCAATAATGGAGTCGATGAACTTTTTGATGATCTCATCATCTCAGGGCTTATGGTAAAAATTCACCTATATATAATGTACAAGTGATTCATATAGTTGCCAATCAATAAGCTTTTCTCACTCTGAAAGTGTAAAAAAATCGACAGAATTTCACAAACAAGGAGTCACAAGCTAGGCCATAAACTAATATCACATAAAATTACGTACGAGGAACAAATCAATGTAGTCAAGCTGCAATTCCTTCAGTGTTGTTTCTAATGCAACTGGTACATCTTCGGGAGCATGATCCTTACACCTGCATAAGAGCAGACAGGAAATGAGGACAGATGTGACATGAGTGAGGACGAGTATGAGACTATTGGTGTGAGAACCCGAATTTCCAGCACTAGCTAGCACTCTACAGCAAATAGCAAAATTTCAGTAGCAATGCAAAATTTCCAGCAGAAGCTAATATTTCAGAAGATGGTATTTTTTCAGCAGACAAAATCAAACAGCAGAAGAGTTCAGTAGCGAGATTACAGCAGATAGCTACTGATTCTGCTTATGACTTGTAACTGAAGCATTTAAAAACGGAATAAAGGCTGTTAATGACACATTATGACCATTAATTGGGAGGCCAACAGTTAGAATTTTGCCTATAAATAACACCCTCAAATCTCTGAATTGGTGTTACACAAACATTGAGTTATCACTTGAAATTCGAGCTAAGAGAGTGTATTTTCGAGCAGAAAAATCCAGTAGCAGACTTCAACCGAAACTTTATAGCAAATTTCAGTAAGTGGACTTACGTATAAATATCTTGAAATCAGTTTGATAATTCCTGTTTTATATATTTCTGATCTCTGATTTTTGAAGCACTGAAACCTAGTGAACTAATGGTAGGAATATATATTCTGAACATTACTGAATTCTGATTACTGATTACAGGCCTCACCCCTTAGAGGAGAGAATATATCGGGGACTGATATCAGTTTAGCCATGAAATTCACGAACGTGCTCAGTGCTTACTTACTTGTTAAATTTCTGATTTCTGTTCTGAATACTGATTCCTGAATACTGATTCTGGTTCTGAAAATAAGAGTTTCTGTATATTATTTGTATAACTGTTTCTGTTGAAAATGACTTTGAAAACTGGGAGTTATTCCCACCCCGGCTTACTGAGTGACAACCATATCAATCACCCACCAAACCCATCTCAGATAAGAACGAGGAAGAGTTATTAGAAGAAGAAGAGCAGATCCAGTTCTAGGGCTGGTGAAGAAGACTGTCATTTCTCAGTTCTAGCTTATGGTTTCCGCTGCATCGGTTAAGGCATTGTTATATTTGGTTTTACATTTCCGCTGTAAAACATTAGTCTTTTGACATTGTATCAGACAATGGATATTCAGTATTATGAATAAAAGATTGGTTTCTGAATTTTGTATTTCTGAGGCTTGTTGTTTTCGAATGTAAATTTGGGAGCAACGCCGGTGTCGACCAACCTCATCGCTGGGACGTGACAATTGGTCTATGAACCATACGAGGATGAAAGTTCTCATATTCCAGTTTGGCTTCATCTCAATCAATTAGCAGACATCACATTTATCTTGACATGATGAAATTTTATCACACAAAAGTGCAAAACGTTGATAATAACCCCCGAGTTTGCTCTTTCTAGATGCAATAAGAATCAGATAACAATCCAAATGCTTTTATCAACAAAATTTTGATTACCAGAGCTTGGAAGTAATAAACAAATCTTCCCTCTTCACAACCCCATCATCAAATAGCTTCTTCAGGACTAAACCAATCTGACAAGAAGGAACAAGAGTAAGACTCAAGGTCTCATACACATGAATAAACAACCAACACAAATTAATGTTATGAAATTGCCAAATGCTGATTTAACCAGATTGCCAGTTGTGCATTTTCCAAGTGAAAAGTGTGTTACAGATTCATCCACTTGTAAACAGTCTTGTACCAAGCAAAGATGCTATACACAAAACTTATACTTAACAAGATTCCTTAATTTGCATTCCAAACTAAGCTATAGGAACAAAAGAATCATGAATTCTATGGTGATTATATCTATAAATACCAGATTTTTCCTTTCAATGCAGACTAGAAAACTCTGTTGCAACTGATTCTTTAGTCTCTCTACTTAATATGATAAGCAAAATGATCTTTTATCAGTGAAAAATGGCGATAGAAGATGGTTTATACCTCCTTCTCATTGTTATAAGCTCGAGCACAATCGATGTGGCGGTAACCAATCTGCAATTAAATGACAAGAAATTCATCAGCACTCAATGATGCTTGTTCAACGAACGACTTAAAGACGGAGATTTATACTCGTGCGAAGATGTTATGTGCCATTACTCGCAAGGCCAGACAGTTGACACGTACGAGGAGGTGGAGAAAATGGAAAAACTTAGTCCCCATAAATTAGTTGGTGATGGTCGAAGATTTAGTCAATGGGATGCATATTAATAATTGTTTCAGTTTGTTCTGTTAATAATTCCATGATGTGCTGATCTTCAGTTTTAGCATTATTTTGTTATTATTCTGTTATTGTAAGACAATTGAAGCTTATTGAATAAAGGATTAACAAATTGAGTTCCAATTCTCCTCACTATAAATCCTATTAAATCACTTCATATCAGAAGATGACATCGTTTCTCTGCAATATAAAAAAAAGGTCTTAACTATGGTTGTCAACCGAAACCTGAATCAGAGGATCCAGTCAGGACAGTTGATATCGGGCCATGTCAGGCGGTTTTTTTTGTTATTATCCCCAACCCGTTTCCAGGTGAGACCAATTTTTTTACAAAAATATATTTGTACGGATCTATTTCTTCATGCACAACATCCCAATAAAATTCCATATCACGAGAAACTTTAGGGAAATATAGAGACCAATTAAAAGTGATTCAAAAAACGTAAAGACGCATCGAACACAAAAAGAAAGATGGTGCAAGTACAATGCGAACACAAATGAATACCTTGATCGCTGCTTCAACAGCTTGACCTACGACACCAGGCTCCGACTGCCACGTCCCAAGGCCGACCGATGGAATCTTGGCTCCAGTGTTTAATACAAAGTACCTAATCTCCTCCGCCATTAAAGAATTCTAAGCTAAGAAACAAATGAAGAAAAATAGTGTGAATGATTTCGAGGGAAGAGAGCTGCCGCTTTATAGACGGCAAAGAAAGGGACTGTTTTGTTTTCATTTCATTTGACCACGTGTATAAATATGCATCTATTATCTCCGATGGAGATCTGGACCGTTGATTTAATTACGGTCCAATTTATTTGTGTTGGCCGGCGAGGCCTAATGTGGACGCCTTTAGTCATATTGCCTGTTTGAATAAATAAATAAATATTTAATTTGTTTTTTTTTGTTTTGTTTTTTGTTTTTATTTTGATCTTGTATTTTATTTCCAAAATCTTTTATGTGATATTTGGGATAATGACCATCGAATAAATTGATACTCTTTCCTTTTAGCGACGTATGAAGATTTATTGGCATTTTGGTTTGTGTATAACATATTTTGTACTACGACAAAAACTTACGTGAGACGATCTCACGGGTCGTATTTTGTGAGATAAATATCTTATTTGGGTCGTCTATGGAAAAATATTACTTTTTAGGCTAAGAATATTACTTTTTATTGTGAATATAAGTAGAGTTGATTCGTCTCACTGATAAATATTCGTGAGACCGTCTCACAAGAGATCTACTCTTGTACTAATATCCACGATTTTATCCCTCCTTTGATCGAGATTAGTAAATATATTTACTCGACTGGCTTGTTCTCTGAGTTGATCAATTTGTTATGATAATGTTGTTTGCTTTAGTCATCTCTCATGTTCAATAACATGTCAAATGGTAGACGAAGGACCCTTGATGAAAAACCGTATTTATCGATATATTTGAATTTTGTGTTTGAGCATGAAAACCGCATTTATCAAGGTATTTGATTCATGGAAGTTAGTTCGTGGTTGAACCAGAGGAACCAAGAGGCAAATATCCATTGCATTTGTAAAGCATGATAAATTCAGATATTAAAATCAAATGATTCACTAAAAAAATGTGAAATTTGTGGAATAAATGTTACTGTGTTGAGTCCGCAGAGATTGAGCCCGTGAACAAACTATGTTCTCTTAGGAGAATAAAATAAGTCAAGATTCTTGCCTTTTCAAAATAAGATATTTCGAGAGATAAAAGGAGGATTATTTTAGGAAAAACAAAAAAAAAATTGTCTTAATAAAACCCTCTTGTTCCATGTGTAATGAGGATATAGTTGTAATTTAAGTCAAGCTTTCACCAAATCAATTGAAAGTTATTTTATATAGACATAACTTTAATTATTAATTAATAAATAAACATAGCATAGATTTAGTTTTTTTTTTTTTACTCTATACAAATAAAATTATATAATACATGCACGAGTTTAGAGCTTGCATTATGACATATATAAAAATAATATTTGCTAATATTTTCAAAAAAATGATAATGGAATTTTTTAAAATAAATTTTGCAAATTTATACAAAAAAAAAAATCAATAATAATGTTTTTAAACATTTATAAACACTATCTAAATAGCGTGTACACATCATAAAGTCAAATATTTTTTTTAGAATATGTCTTTTGTGAGACGATCTCACGAATCTTTATCTGTGAGATAGATCAATCCTACAGATATTCGCAATAAAAAGTAATACTCTTAGCATAAAGATGACCCAAACAAGAAATCTATTTCACAAAGTACGATTCGTGAGATCGTCTCACACAAGTTTTTGTCTTTTTTTTTTTTTTCACAGTGGACGTACATCAGCTGACATTTGAACTTTAAAATATGTAATACTTTTAGACTGCGATGTACGAATCGAAGCCTTGCTCAAAATACTTACACTTCGAAAATTCAAATCAGAACCACAGAATACCCACCCGACACGACGCCACCTCATTTCACATTAAGATTCGACCAATTTTTTAATTAATATATATTATTTTTAATTATAAAATTAGTCATTAAGACATATATATATATACAAAAAAACTAAATATCTTAACGTTCTATAAAACTTGAGGATTTCTTTCAAGAGACATCACTTTATCGTTTACTTGTAATAGGTCGTGCTTCATCATCTATAGACATTCAAATCAACATTATTGTTTTCCTGTAAGAATTCATTTTTTAAGATAATTAATTTATATATATTATATTACATGTCACAAGACATACACAATCATACATCCTATTCTATGAATACAAACTCTAAACTTTGATGTGACCAAGAATAAAAATCATGTACAGCTTATTAGTATTATTAGTATTATTATTGTATATATATATTTATTTTACAAAATACGAAGGTGTGTGGCCCTTTTTAGTTTTCCCCATAACATCAAACATATTGAGACACAATAATGATGATTTAAACTTAAAAGTTTGCTTGATTATTATTACAATCATCACCTGGGAAGATGAATTTACTAACTTGCCGTCCGGCTTTCTCAATGCTTGCAACAGATAACTTGTGCTCCCTTGCATGATCATGCAGCACAAGAATTCCCCGGCAAGCGGTGGCGCGGAGACTGAATTCTGGCCGAAACAACCCTCTTCGTCATGGATGGTTGCAAAGAGAATTCACGGTCTTGCCGGAAAATCTGTACAACGGAAGTCAAGAACCGGCCCGAATCACCGGGGGGTCTCGTGTATGCAGATGAAGGAGAATCATTCATCCATGTTCGAATCATCCCCTGTCCTCCATTTTTATATTGCATTATAGCTTTATATACAAAAGGGAATAGGCCCTCCATGTTTTTATCTTTGGGGATCAAGTTTGTAGTTCTTTAATTTGGCCAAGTCGTGGCTTTGGACTTGGTTTAAAAAGAGGTGATGGCCGTGGTGGTTAGGGTGGGGTAAGGTTGGGGTTGATCACGTGGTGTACCGTGTAATGTTTTTAGTTTGAGCTTAGCTATTTACACCAAGATAAGGTTCATAAAAGAAATTGTTCATATGATCAAAGTTTGAACGGCACTGGTAATTTTTGGATTAAACGGTATGAAATTTGATTATTTTTTCATATAAAATCGAATTCCATGAGGAGACAGATCGTCTGAGAATTTTCTTGATTGGTGAGACCCTTCATTTTTCTATCCTAACTAGATATATTTAAATAAATATGATAGTAGAAGATATAAAATCGAAAGAATAAAAATAAAAACATAAAAATATTTTTTTTATTATAAATATAAATTAGATTAAATCATCTCACCTCGATTTAATCACACACACAAAAGAAAAAAAAAACTTGAGGCACAACACTTACACTACAAGAAAAACGGTCAACGACAACGGTTTTTCAAGAGTTTTTAACCACGATTTTAGTGAAAACCGTTGTCGTAGGTGCGAGGGTCAAAGACAACGATTTTATAAAAATCGTTGTCTTTTAGGGTGTCAATGACAACGGTTTTCCAAAAACCGTTGTCTTTTGGTATGTTTTTTTGGCCAATCGACAACGATTTTTGGTGGGGCCCTTAGCTCCTAATCGTTATTACAATGCACTTTGATTAGGATTAACTAATTACAGCGAAAAATGAGTTTAAAATTTCTTTACAATGAGCCCAAAATATTTCTTCTATAATTTAAATACTAAAAATAATATTTAATCTCACATCATAAACATGCCCACACGTAATCAAAACCAATCATATACAAACAACTCATATCCTCGGGACATGCCCCGGTATATAAATACATATACATATATACTGGGAACAAAATATAAACCTCAACTCAAACTGTGACTTCCTCCAGAAGTACCCTCTCCGGTCTCCTGATATCCCGGAGTACCTGCCATTGTTCACACACAAAGACAACAACAGCCCCCCTTGGGGGTGAGCAAAGCTCCGTATGGAACAACCATCATATATACCACAAGTATCTAAAC
Organism: Primulina tabacum; assembly: GCF_025594145.1. Classification (NCBI taxonomy): domain Eukaryota; kingdom Viridiplantae; phylum Streptophyta; class Magnoliopsida; order Lamiales; family Gesneriaceae; genus Primulina; species Primulina tabacum. The sequence goes on along the minus strand of NC_134565.1, from coordinate 33,997,524 downwards.
AATGATATATGATATGCAATGCATGTATGTCGTGGAGGTATCAGGTCAAATGCCCATCCACTGAACACATGCCAGAATCAAACGAATCGCTATCAAATCAATGCTCGAGCTGGCACACCGGCCTCAATAAGGGATACTCGTATGATAGTGTCGACGAAGCGCCATCAAATCCCAAATCTCATATCAATCGTCGGGGCCACAAATGTCTATGTTTTAAGGGTCATAATATCAAACATAGCATTGTGTTCACAAACCCCAGAATCCAATCAAATCATATCAGGGTATCCAAGGATCATAACTCAATATGCATGTCATGTATCGATGTATGCATCAAACGATGTGTGTTAACAAAACATTTATTTTATACATCGACAATCCAATCACAATGTCATGTATGCCACATAAACTCAACAAATAAGACATATAGACATGTATTCTCATTTCAATCAATCAAACCAATCCAACATATATCATATAATACAGATACATGTCGTATGTTACCCGGTCGCAACATACCTCAATTCTTCGTTTCCAGTTGATGTAGCCTGAAGATATCGGTATAATACTTTATCTACATCAATAACATACTCATTCCAATCAATAACATAATCCAAAATCATTAATATGAGTTTCAAATATCATTTGAAACTTCAAAAATTCATATCAAATCCAAATCATATCATAATTCGATTCCGACTTCGAATATGAGTTTATTGTCGGTTATTCTACTATTTATAGGAATTTCAACTTCAAATACATGCTATTCCAGCACTTTGATATTTAGAGCTGCTGGAACCAGAAGAAATTTACCTCAGTCAGAAGCCCTCGACGCGACGATTCCAAATCTATAATTTGTTTCGCGTTTAGACAGCGTTTCGAAGTCGATTTGAATGGAAGAAATTCAAAATCTCTCGTGCCTCTCGAAGTTGTCAAAGGATAAATGAAGAAGGAAAGAAGGAAATCTAATTCTTATCCTCATCTTCCTCGCGCTCGTGCGGTAGAATTCTCGCGTCCGAGCGCGAGACATTCTGTCCCTGAGTGTGAGTTGTGCCGCGCTCGGGCGGTCAAACATTACCGCTCGGGCGCGGAGTGTTCTGCCTGAACACAAATCTCATATATCCTGGCGCTTGGGCGGTCCTTTTCTACCGCCGGGCGCCACACGTTCTGTACAAATATTGATTTTTATACTATATTGGCGTCCGGCTTCTCCACTCGAGGTCTTACAACATCAATTCATATTCAATATTTATTTTCTCAATTTCATTGTCATGATATACATCAAATACATAATCACATGACAATTTCATAAATTATCGATAATCACATAAGATTTACGATAATACGATACACGATCCTTACAAAAACTGTTGTCGATTAGCGTGTTTTTTTGACAAACGACAACAGTTTTTTTAAACCGTTTTCTATACGCGTGTTTTTTTCGACAACCGTTGTCGATTGGTGTGGTTTTTGGACAAACAACTACGGTTTTGGAAAACGTAGCCATATTTAGCGACGGATTTAGAATTTCCGTCGCTAATTTAGCGACGGTTCTCATAAAACCGTCGCTAATTTCGACTTAGCGACGACTGGCTAATTATTGCAACGCTTTCAGATAAACAGTCGCTACAGGATAGCGACGGTTTAAATTAAATTCGTCTCATGTCAAAACATGCCACAGTTTTTTAAAACCGCCGCTACATTTAGCGACGATTTTCTTGTAACCGTCGCCACATTTGACGACGGTTTTATATAACCGTCGCTAATTTGAAATTAGCGGCGGTTAAGTCAAATACCGCGCAAACTCTCTATAAATATCTCCATTTTCGATCCATTTCCTCCACAACACATAAAATTTTTTCTCTCTTACACAATTTTATCACTTCTCACAACACTTAAAGTTTTTCTCACTACTTCATAACACTTAAATTTTTTTTCTCTTACACAATTTTATCGCTTCACACAACACTTCAAATTTTTCTCACTACTTCATAAAATTTTTCTCACTACTTCATAACACTTAAAATTTATTTCTCTTACATGATTTTATTACTTTACAACACTTAAAATTTTTTTCTCTTACACAATTTTAGTTTCGATTGTTAGTTTCTTTTAGATTTATTAAATTATTAAAAGAATTTTTTTTATTTTTCGAAACAACTTAGCGACGGAACTCGTGATTAAAGACCGTCGCTAAATTTAGCGACGGTTGTTATATGCTGACCATCGCTAATTTCAGCGACGGTTACGAATAAAACCGTCGCAAATTCTACCTGCCACAACAGGTAAAAATCGTTGTCGTTGAACGGTCTTTCGACAACACCCTCAGTTACAACAGTTTTAAAAAGACTACGACAACGGACTTGTGAGACGGTTTCACAAATCTTTATATCTGAGACGGGTCAACCCTGCTTATATTCACAATAAAAAGTAATAATGTTAGCATAAAAAATAATATTTTTTCACGGATGACCCAAATAAGAGATATATCTCACAAAATTCGACAAGAAAAACCATTTAAAAATTGTGTCAACTACATTATCACATTAAAAAAACATTCATATATCTATCCACAATCCAAAAAAACCACAAACAATATTTTTTATGGACCTAACACTAATTTATATATATGTTAGGTCCATAAAAAAATTGTTTGTGGTTTTTTTGGATATAAATTAGTGTTAGGTCCATAAAAAATATTGTTTGTGGTTTTTTTGGATTGTGGATAGATGAATGATTTTTTTTAATGTGATAATGATGTGATTTGTTTTTTCCCATTTGTGTAGATTTAATCTCACCTATAATCATCAAAGTTATACCAAATTATTTTATTGAAAATTAATCCAGCCTAATATTTTATTGGCCCATAATTATTTTATATCTTTGGCATGGTTATATGAGTTATGGATATTCAATACTTGTGAAAGCAACATGCAATTTTTCCTTGAAGTTTATAAAGTTGGTAAAAACTTGTGTGAGAGGGTTTCACGGATTGTATTTTATGAGACATATCTCTTATTTGGGTCATCCATGAAAAAGTATAACTTTTTATGCTAAGAGTATTACTTTTTATTGTGAATATCGGTATGATTGACCCGTCTCACAGATAAAGATTCGTGAGATCGTCTCACAAGAGACATACTCTATAAAGTTTGACAAAATAAAGTAATAAAAGATTAATATTCCTAGTTAATTTAGTATATAAAAAATGTAAGTCTCTATCTGCTATAAGTGATACGATTTGCTATAACACGATTTGCATAAGGTTATAACAAATCGTTACTAGATACCACTTGCCATTGAGATCCCATAGCTAAAATTAGAACTTTTTTAAAAATCAATAAATCATGTTAAAGGACGAGTATCGTCAAAGAAAATATGATGTTTATATTATTGTATAATCTAAAATATTTGAGTTACATTGTTTACAATAATTGCAAAGACGATTGATCTCTCGAGGATAAGATCTGTCGAGAATACAAATTTAGTTTTTAAAAAATATTTGTGCAATTGGATTGAGTTAGCTCACATGTACTTTTCTTGTAGAATGCACGAATTAGCCATGCTTCACCGCATGTTAATTAATTAATTTCATATATATATCTTTTGTTGATGATTCCTAGTTAGCTTATATATGAAGTTTGTTCGACATGATACAATACATTTTATAGAATCATAATTAAATCATTAAATTTAAAATTATTTTGTGGAGACAGATGAACCGCAGCCCCTAAAAATAATTTGATTAATGAGATATTGTTGCTTTAAAGAAGAGATATTAAGACAACGAGTTTCCACCAAACTAAATTGTTTCCCCCACCGAAATTTCACTAATAACAATTATTTAAATTTAGACTTAAAAATTAAATGCATCTATTTCTTAATAATCATTAAATGAGAAAATCAATGAAGTATTTAGTTTGTAATAATTCCACAGACACACACATGTCTTCATGACTTCCTCTTTTAAAAAATTATTTTTTATGTTTAAATATTATTTTTATTTGTAGACATAGACCCGTTCGTCGGTTACAGATATAAATTTGTGATACCGTCGTTCATCTTGGCCACTGCTAATCATTAAGATTTGATCTTATTTAGAATTAATATGCGAGTAAAAAACAATAGATAAATTAGAACTTAAATGTTCTAACTTTACCAAAAGTTAACTAGCGTTAGACATATTTATATTTCAATTAGAATTGTAGATCTTAAAAAGGTGGCATATACTTCCAAATATTATTATTTTTATTTTTTTGAATTACGTTCCGAACGAGAATTCATATCAAACTTGAGAACTCGATGTTAAATATCTTATTAACCATGTGAATGATCTTGATATTTGAATGTCTTAAAGATTATATACCACTCCACTAAGTTAAATTTACTAATGAACAGATGATGTCATTTCTTGCGTAATCATGAGTGTGATCTTGCGATTAGTATTTTGACTTCGCGATTGATAGAATACACAAAAGAAAATCCACTTCTTCTCAGAAATATTAAAACGGAAAATAGTGAAAAATCATAAAAAACTTGAGAGTGAACAAATTTACATATAAAACGAAACTATAATTTTTTTAATTGAACAATATTTTTTCATAATATATTAATTACTCAGGACGGTTGTGTACCGTATATCTCCGGTTGGGATATATAGGTTCATCAACCTAACTTCTCCGGGCCATGCCACAACGTTTGCCTTTGGAGTATAGGGATTTCAAAACTTTAAAGTTGTTACATATTTATGGATACTGTTATATATATATATATATATATATATATATATATAGATATAGATATATACATATATATATATATATGATATTTAGGTGATTGATTTGATTGTAATGTTTCTTTTATAGACTAACCCTCTACATTATAAATAGAGGTGTTTAGTTGTAATAAGGGAGATTTGTTTTTCTCTCATTCTCTCTACTAAATTTATAACACGTTATCGGCACGAGTGTTCTTCAAAGGTAAACTCATTAATTATTTTTTTCGTATGTATGCTCTCGATGAAGCACAATATGTAGATTTCATACTGGTGCTCTCGAAATAGCAAATATGATCTTATGATGATAATTTTAGTTTTATATTAATGATCCAGAAGTAGCACAATATTTTATGTTTATATTGATGCTCTTGAAGAAGTACAAATTCTTATTTTATGTTGGTGTTCTTAAAGCAGCACTACATATTTTTATGTTGATAATCGTGATAGATACAAGATCTTAAATTTACCAATATTCTTGAAGAATATTATTCAAGATCTTATATCTATCAATATTCCTGAAGAATATTATCCAAGATCTTCAATTTACATTCCTGAAGAATATTATTCAAGATCTTATATCTATCAATATTCCTGAAGAATATTATCCAAGATCTTCAATTTACATTCCTGAAGAATATTGACTAAATACAAATTAGAAATACATTTACTTTATATGCTTTTACATTTTGACCATTAACGTGATGAATTCTTAATTATTATTATTTTTTTCCTCAGCTCTACGTATATACTAATTGATTAGTGACTTATTGCACTTAATAAGTTAATTATTGTTGGATTTTATTTTGCAATATTAGTACTAGATAGGATTTTACATGGTTTTGAAAACTATTGATTAATTGTTTTCCTTCATAAATGCTTTTACTATAATTGAATATATTAATATATCTATCAAATCTGTTTCTTACTATGGACATGATTAAATTTTGTGATATTATATAACATTTTTAATATTATACAAAAAAAAATGTCTCTAGAATTTCATTCGTTATTAATTTTCTTAATTTTTTTCATTTAACAGTTGCTATGGCAAATATTACCAAACTCGAATTCGAAGCACTTGACATCAGTGGAAAAAACTATTTGTCATGGATTTTGGATGCTGATGTGCATCTTATTTCTAAAAATCTTGGAGATACGATAAAAGAAGCAAACAACGAATCCCTGCAGGATCTTGCAAAATCACTCATTTTCCTTCGTCACCATCTCGATGATGGATTGAAAGCCGAGTATCTCACTGTGAAAAACCCGCAAGAACTTAGGAAAGATCTTAAAAAAAGGTTTGACCATCAGAGAACTATAGTTCTCCCAAGAGCTCGCTACGAATGGATCCACATTCGTCTGCAAGATTTCAAATCTGTAAGGGACTATAATTCTGCATTATTCAAGATTTGTTTCAAGCTCAAACTTTGTGGAGAAAATATTTCTGATCAAGATCAACTTGAAAAAACATTCTCTACTTTCCACGCATCAAATGTGCTCCTGCAGCAGCAATATCGCGAACGTGGATTTAACAAATACTCTGAGCTTATTTCATGTCTACTAGTTGCTGAACAGAACAATGAACTACTAATGAAAAATCATCAAATGCGTCCAACCGGCTCTACACCATTTCCTGAAGCAAATGAAACAGCATCCCCTGAAGTGAATGTCAACTCAACCCAAATCCCTCATTATGGAAGAGGGCATGGGCGTGGACGCGGACGTGGCAATGGTAAAGGAAAAATTATCAGCAACATGATGGAAAGAGACAGAAAACAAACCACCAGCCGTGGAAACCGAATAATGAAGAATCAGTTGGAAAACCAAAAGAATATGAAGATAAGTGTTTCAAATGTGGAACGGAGGGGCATTGGTCTCGTACCTGTCGTACGGCAAAGCATCTTGTGGATCTCTACCAAAATTCAATCAAAGAAAAAGGAAAAATAGAGAAAAAATTTGCTGATGATGATGGCCCTGTCGACATAATTCATTTAGATGTCTCTGATTTCTTTGCACAACCGGATGGGAATATTGATCATTTGATTGGGGGTGGTGTGCTAGAAAATATAGATTGATCAAATTCTGATTCTAGTATTTTTTTCTTGTCATAGCTCAATGTTTTTAATTATCTATGTTTTTTTTCTAGAATGTCTGCATTATTATATCTTGGTTTAAGGTTTTTCTTGAGTTGTAATAAGTGATAACTACTTTGAGGACCTTGTTTAACTACAATTTTATTTTATGGATCTTAGAGTTATAACTTACTTTATTATGCATTTATTTTTAGATTAATGAGGGAATATCCAGACGTTTGTCTAGTTGATAGTGGTACAACACACACCATCCTTAAAAGCAACATGTATTTTTTAGAATTAACATTAGCTGAAAATAATGTTATAACAATATCGGGTGCATCAAAAATTATTGAAGGCCATGGAAAGGCAAAACTCATTTTACCAAATGAGACAAGCCTATATATTGAAAATGCTCTATATGCTAGCAAATCCAATAGAAATTTGCTTAGCTTTAAAGATATCCGCCGAAATGAATATCATATTGAAACATTGAATGCAAACAATGTTGAATACCTTTGTATTACATCTATTATATGCGGCCAGAAGCAAATAAAAAAAATATTACGTGCACTCTCCTCTGTAATGTATTGCACAATAATTAAAGCAATTGAGGCAAATACAATCACAAACACAAAGTTTGTTGACAAGAAAAATTTCATATTATGGCACGACCGACTTGGTCACCCTGGGAGTTCAATGATGTAAAGAATAATAAATAATACTCGTGGACATCCCTTAAAGAACCAAAAGATTATTTTAAATAATGACTTTTCATGTGTAGCCTGTTCACAAGGCAAACTCATTATAAGACCTTCCCCAACGAAGGGTGATATTGAAATTCCAACATTCTTGGAAAGAATCCATGGGGATATTTGTGGGCCTATACACCCATCATGTGGACCATTTCGATACTTCATGGTATTAATTGATGCCTCAACTAGGTGATCACATGTTAGTTTGCTTGCGACCGAAATATAGCTTTTTCAAGCTACTTGGTCAAATTATTAAATTACGAGCCCAATTCCCTGATCACCCAATCAAGACAATTCGTCTTGATAATGCTGCTGAATTCAAATCACAAGCATTTGATGATTTTTGTATATCAATTGGGATCTCAGTTGAGCATTCAGTTGCTCATGTTCATACACAGAATGGTCTTGCAGAATCATTTATTAAAAGATTGCAATTAATTGCAAGACCGCTACTCATGAAAACAAAACTACCATCTTCAGTCTGGGGTCATGCTTTCATACATGTTGCATCACTGATTCGTGTAAGACCAACTAATTACCACCAATACTCACCTTTGCAGCTTGCGTATGGTCGAGAACCTGAAGTTTCTCACATTAGAGTATTTGGTTGTGCGGTACAAGTACATATCTCACCTACACAACGGACCAAAATGGGTCCACAAAGTAGACTTGGAATTTGTATGGGATATGACTCACCTTCTATCATTATATATTTGGAGCCATTAACAGGCGACTTGTTTACCGCAAGATTTGCAGACTGTCATTTTGATGAAAGTGATTTTCCAACACTGGGAAGAGCAAAATTGTATCCAGAAGAACAACGAAGAATTTGTTGGAATGAGAAAACATTATCACATTATGATCCCCGAAACAATCAATGTGATCAAGAAGTTGGAAGTATCATTCACTTGCAAAGAATTGCTAATGAATTGCCCGATGCTTTTGTTAATACAAAAAATGTAACAAAGTCACATATACAAGTGGAGAATACTCCAGTGAAGATCGATGTACCTACAGGACCATCTAATACTTCACCCGCAAATGAATCTAAAATACGCCAGAAACGTGGTCGACCGATTGGTTCGAATGATACAGTACCTAGGAAAAGAAAGGTGCAAGAAAAGCAAGAATTGAAAGCTCCAGAAGAAGCAACCTTACATGATACTACAAGAAAAATAAATGAAACATATGTGGATAACGTGATTCAGGGAGAACCAGAATCACATGAAAATACCGAGACTTCAACAAATTATTTGATATCTCGTAAAATATGGGATCGGATAAAAACAAACATTGACAATGTTTTCACTCTTAATCTGGCCCTTGATATCACGCAAGGTGTTAATGACCCCGAACCACAATCTGTTAAAGATTTTCAACAAAGAAATGACTGGTCGAAATGGAAGGAAGCTATACAAGCTGAATTAGATTCTCTAAAAAAACGTAAAGTGTTTGGACCCGTAGTTCAAACACCTAAAAATGTAGTCCTTGTAGGATACAAATGGGTGTTTGTACGAAAAAGGAATGAAAATGATTCAAATGTAAGATACAAAGCCAGACTTGTAGCTCAAGATTTTTCTCAAAGACCTGGAATCGACTATGAGGAAACATACTCACCTGTGATGGATGCCACTACTTTTCGATTTTTGATTAGCTTGGCTGTATCAGAAAATTTGGACATGCGACTAATGGATGTGGTCACTGCATATTTATATGGTTCACTTGATAACGACATATATATGAAAATCCCTGAAGGATGTAAACCACCAGAAGCAAGTGATACAACCCCCAATACCATGTTCTCAATAAAATTGCAAAAATCATTATATGGATTAAAACAATCCGGACGCATGTGGTACAATCGTCTTAGCAAGTCTCTACTACAAGAAGGTTATACAAATGATGTTATTTGCCCATGTGTTTTTACAAAAAGAACGGATGAGGGTTTTGCAATCGTGGCAGTATATGTCGATGATTTAAATCTTATAGGAACTCCGGAAGAGCTCACCAAAACTGCCAATTATTTAAAAAGTGAATTTGAGATGAAAGACTTGGGAAAGACAAAGTTCTGTCTTGGATTGCAAATTGAACATTTATCCGAAAGAATGTTTGTTCATCAATCTTCATACACAGAAAAGATATTAAAACACTTTTATATGGACAAAGCACACTCATTAGCATCACCAATGGTCGTCCGATCACTCGACAGTAATAAAGATCCTTTCCGCCTACTTGAACATGGATAAAAAATCATTGGTCTTGAAGTACCATATCTTAGTGCAATTGGTGCATTGTCATATCTTGCAAATTGCACTCGATCAGATATAGCATTTTCTGTTAATCTCCTAGCAAGATATAGTTCTTCTCCAACCCGAAGACATTGGAATGGTGTGAAACACATATTTCGTTACCTTCGTGGTACAACTAATATGGGATTGTTTTATTCGAAAAAATCAAATTTATCTTTAATAGGATATGCAGATGCAGGCTATCTTTCAGATCCACATCAAGCCAAATCCCAAACAGGTTATGTGTTTACACGAGAGGGCACTGCTATTTCATGGAAGTCGACAAAGCAAACTTTAACAGCGACATCATCTAATCACTCTGAGATCATTGCAATGCATAAAGCAAGTCGAGAATATATGTGGTTGAGGTCCGTAACCCAACATATTCAAAGATCATGCGGGTTACCAACAATGAAAGATAGCCCGACGACTATATTTGAAGATAATGCTGCTTGCATCGCACAACTAAAAGGAGGATATATCCAAGGTGATCAAACGAAACATATTTCGCCAAAGTTTTTCTACACACACGAACTTCAGAAGAAAGGTGATATTGATGTACAACAAATTCGTTCTAGTGACAATGTAGCTGATTTATTCACAAAAGCGTTACCAACATCAACATTCAAGAAATTGGTATACAAGATAGGGATGCATCAATTAACAGATCTTCGGTGATTGAAATCAGGGGGAGTATTAGTTGTTGTACTCTTTTTCCTTCGTTCAGGTTTTTCCCACTTGGTTTTACTGACACGGATTTAACGAGGTAACATTGGATTCTCCATCAATCATCTAAGGGGGAGTGTTATATATATATATATATATATATATATGATATTTAGGTGATTGATTTGATTGTAATGTTCCTTTTATAGACTAACCTCTCTACATTATAAATAGAGGTGTTTAGTTGTAATAAGGGAGACTTGTTTTTCTCTCATTCTCTCTACTAAATTTATAACAGATACATTTGGAATTGAAAATTTTTATATCAAACCTACTGTGATACCCTTATCCCACATCTTAAAAATGAAAGATTTAAAATGAGTTTATAATGGCTTACAATGGAATTCTATAGCAACTTGGATTAATCATTTTCGTAAAAGCGAGGACGAATACGAAATAGTTGCTATAGGGGCCCATTGTACAGTCACGCAGGCACGGGCCTGGGTCCGGGCTCGGGGCGTGACAGAATGGTATCAGAGTCGGTCACCAGCAAAGAACACCAGGAAATAAGTGCTATGCGGGGCAAAGTGCTACATGACGGGAGCTACCTCTTGAACCTGTAGGAGCCACCTCTAGATTCTCGGCGTTGTGGATCGAGTGGTCAGGTCCCGGCGAGGACGTCGCGTTCTGACGGAGGGGTGATTGTGATACTCTTGTCCCACATCTTAAAAATGAAAGATTTAAAATGAGTTTATAATGTCTTACAATGGAATTTTATAGCAACTTGGATTAATCATTTTCGTAAAAGCGAGGACGAATACGAAGTAATTGCTATAGGGGCCTATTGTACAGTCACGCAGGCGCGGGCCCGAGCTCGGAGCGTGACACCTACTATTTTAAGTTTTTTAATGAATACAATCAAGCTTCAACATTTCCTAATTTATAGTAATTTAAAGTCTAAATTCTCTTTAAAAATACAAATTCAATGTAATTTGAATATTTTGTTATAAAAATGAATAATAATTAAGAATGATAAAATAGGTATCACGTTTTTTTAAACAACTCCTTTTTATAATATTTATAAAAAAATCATTATAAAAGAAAAAATTGCATCTCTCAGGTTCAGTTTTTGGGGGTCTGTGCATTTGTCTACATCTGGATCATAATTTTTTTTAGAAAAGCTAAATAACAAAAAGAAAAAACAAATAATGTCTGGTTGATCAATATATTTTTGTTTTGAATTCAAATATTCATATGAACATCTTATCTGAAATTCATCGGAAGTAAAACTTCATACTAAGAATTTTTTTTGAGTAAATATCTTGTGAGACGGTTTCACATGTATATAATTGCGAGACATATAATATGATCTATAACTATTGTGAATAACAATACTTTTGAAATAAAAGTAATAAATTTTCACGAGTTTGATTGGGTTGAAAATTCATCTCACAAAATTGATCTGTTAGACCGTCGTACACGAGTTTTTGTATTTTCTTTTTATGCGTGAATTCATTTTACCGAACACAAAAATGCTATTAGACTATGGGTTAATTTTACGAGAAAAATCTCCTGCTCGATCCCTGAAAACAAAAATTGTGTCAAAAATATTCTTTTCCTTGCATGTATGAAGTGTTTTGACCTATCTTATAAATATAAATGTGTGATACCGTCTCAAAGAACCCTCGTCTAAATAAAGAACTTAAGTACTGGATTTGTCTTAACTGTTATTTTGGAAAGACAAATTTAAATTGTTCTAAAACATGCATGGAATTATGCTTTCATTAATTATACAGTTTTATTTGCAGATAATACAGCTTAAGGCATATATTATCACTTAAATCTAAAACATATATCTCAACCTGTTTCGTACCCTCAATCAAATGTTGAGAATTTAAAAATTAATCTAAATTAAAGCCATATAATGAATATGTTTCACACGCATTAGTTCTTTTATCAGATTATTACTCAGAATAAATATAACATAATATTCATAATTGAGACAAGTTTTGAAGTAATCAAGATGAATGTTTAAGGTTGCCTAATTGAAACTGTTCCGAATTTGAACTAAATTCCTCCAGCAGTGTATCCTCCATCGACATAAATAACCTGGCCAGTAATATAGGAAGCAGCGGGAAGGCAAAGAAATGCCACCAGGGAAGACACCTCCTCCGGCTCTGCTATTCTTGTGATCGGGGTTCGATCCATTAGTGCCGCAAACATTCCAAGCAGGCTTGGATCAACGTCCTCCTTATAATTCATCAAAATCAAACATCCATCTTAATTAACATTTTCTCATCATAAATGTAATAGAAAAGTTGGAGAACAGATCATGATCAGGAATCATACATGTTTCGAGATGGTCGTTCGAACCCCCCACGGAGCGACGGTATTCGTACGAATGTTATGCTTAGCCCACTCGCATGCCAAGTTCCTCGTTAGCTGATTTATTGCACCTAAGGATCGAAAATTTTGCATAAGATCGAGCAGTACTGAAATATTTAGATACAAATTAATCATGTACTAAATAATTGAACATATCATCCACCTTTCGATGCAGCATACGCCGACATAGCAGGCAAAGCCATGCCACCAGCAACAGAAGATATGAAGACTACACTCCCAACTTCAGATGCTTTTAAAAGAGGGTAAGCGAGTTGAGATATATGGTAAGGGGACTCCAAGTTTGTGGTCATTACACGAGAGTAATCTTCAGCAGTATGATCACAAGCTCTTTTCATCAAACTTATTCCAGCATTATTTACCTACAGAAATTAAATAATTTGTTCTAAACGAAAAAAAATAGCTTAAATTAAAGCACCACGTTCGCATTTGGCCAATAATTATAAAAAAAAACATTAACTCATTAGATGATTACGAACAAACTTTGACTACTTGCACAACCTAACTAAAAGCCACAAAACAAACCAACTACGTAAATACTTTTTCAATTTTCTCATATAAAGTAAATTAAATGGCATCACAGAAGTACTTTTCTAAAAAAACGGCATAAAAAACAATCTTAATATCGGCGACAAAAACTATCAGGGATCGATAATACCAAACTTTATTTAGCATAAAATAATTAAAAGCATATATACTGTGGATGAAAACAACATCAGATTTCAAATTAAAAGAGAGAGAGAGATATATATATATATATATATATATATATATATATAATATGAAACACACAACAGACCCCTACCTTGTCTACTTCTCGGTACACAGTGACCATGTTACGATCGATGTGGTCCCTCTGTGTATGGAATAAAGGAACCACTTTGAAGATTTGATCTAACTTATGCATAAATATATTTCATTTTATGACTTTTTTCAATAATTCCTATATTTTTCAGATTTAAGGTCTCGATCATGTACGCCCACTCATATATATTTGAATAAATCAATTTATTTTTTATGACACATTTTTCTTGATAAAAAAAATTTTGTTCTCTAGAATTTATTATATTATTTGGTTCCTTTGCACAGAAAGGACAAACTTCTTCAATTTTGCAAGTGTCCCGACGAGAATGGTCAATTTCTCTTAATAAATATATTATTATTTTCTTATGCTACATGCATGCTCTTTACCTGTACGTATCTGCCAGGTCCCCCCCAACACCCAAACAAACCACATTACGAGGGCCAGTTCTCTTCTCTTTAAAATTTTTTTTGTATAATTTTTCGAGAATTATATATTATGGAACTCAAGATCATGTTGCTATGATATATTTACTCGATACAAGATATATATATATATATATATATATCTTAATTTGGAATAGTAGTACTTTTACGAGATGAAAATGACAGAAATCAAAAGTTATATGACTGTGAATGAAATTTGATGTCATAGAATATCAAATTAAAATCATATTAGAAACAAAATTAGATGACTGAAATTAAAAAATTCCCCAACACATAACAACTCCGTCACGTAAAATAGAGAAATTGAAAATAAGGAAAATTATGATAAAAAGAAGAGTATGTCTCTCATGAGGCGGTCTCACGAATCTTTATCTGTGAGACGGGTCAATCCTACGTATATTCACAATAAAAAGTAATACTCTTAGCATAAAAAATAATATTTTTTTCATGTATGACACAAATAAGAGATCTGTCTAACAAAATACGATCTGTGAGACCATCTCATACAAGTTTTTATCTAATAAGAAATACGAAGAACTTACTAGAATATTGAGCTTGCCATCAAAGGTTAAAGAGACATTTTTCATGAGCTCTTCTCTTTGAGTCGCCGAAGACAAATCGCAGGCCGAACCCTTTACTTTGTACCCTTTGGCTTCCCATTCTTTGAGCCTTTCACTGATTTCTTCCTGGTTTCTTGAACAAATATAAACACTCGCACCAAATCCAGCTAGTTCCTCAACTATGGCGTAACTGCAAATTTTATATCATTCACGCACATATAATATAAATCAGTTTTTATAGAAAATCGCCAGAGAGAGAGTGGATTGAAATATTATTTATTACCCGATTCCTCTGGTGCCACCGGTTACGAGTGCCGTCATTCCTTGGAGTGTCCATCTGTGTTTTCTGCTGCAAGTCTGTGTTTCATTTGCCATTGTGAACAATTAATTTCTATGGACAAAATACTCTCCTTGGGAGTGGTATTTATAGCAAATTACTTTTCATGAATTATTTATTTTAAGTCAATGTGAAAGTTTGAAAAACACAAAATTTGTACGAGACTGTTTCGTAAATTAATTTTATGAGATAAATATTCAGCTTGATTCAATCTATAGAAAAATAATACTTTTTATGTTAAAGTATTATTTTTCTATATACGTGTAGACCAAATCGACCTATCTCATGAATATATATATTCGTAAGACTTTTTCACAAGAGACTCACACTTTCAAAAACGGGGCACAAAGTTATAAAGTTTCTTTTCTTTTTCATTTAATGATATAATAACAAAGTAAGATATGATTACGATTAATTGGACGATTTTGTATATTTGTTCTGGTTTTTATAATCCGATTCTGAAGATCTTTATAATAAAATTATTTCGATATTGAAATTGTGATTTTGATTTATTATGATGTTTCTATGATTTCCGGGCATATTATTTAAATCCCAAATTGGCAATGTGATCTTTTGACCCGATTGTGATAATTAGGTGATAATTTGATATAATTTAGGACTGAAATATTGAATGATTATGCATACGTAATCATATTTATTTTGAGCCATGTTAAATGTACAACAAGATTTGTATAAAAATTCTTACAACACAAAAAATTCAATATAAAAATTTCATTCATCAAAATCTCATTATAAATTCAATAAAAAAATCTCATTATATAATTGTTGTAAATATCAATTTACGATATATTTGTACTATATCTTTAACATTATTCATTTATTTATTACTATACATTATTAGCATCAATTTAATATGGTTGACCCATCTGAATTCCAATTATTGCTTAATTTCTTTGATTGTTCACTCATGATTTTGTTGTATTTGCACTCTAATACTATACCCTATATATTAACCAAAGTTGTCAATTAATTAATCTCGTCAACTTGGCCTACAAAATTTCATTGGTAGTGAGACGTTCTATATATGTTTAAATGAGGATCAAAATAAAATTTTTTATAATTCACGTGGTTTATATTTAAATGATGATCAAAATATAATTATAAGATATAGTGATGAACTACATTATAATTTTGATATATAAATTAAAAAAATCAATAGAAAAATAAAAGAATAAAAAAATGACATCAATAAGAATTAAACCTATAACTTAATTCATAAGAAACAATCACTTTATCCGCTGAACTACATAGGACTTACATTAAAGTTTTAACATTTTATTAATATATATAATTATTAATACAGACAATGACACCAAAGTTAGTTACTCTAGGTGTCTCAAACTTCATAGAATAGTATATATATGAGACGGATTGAACGATCCACGTCTAGAGTTAAAACTAATACTTTTTTCACGGGTTAGATTGGATCGGTCAGGAGACTCGTGTTATAAAATTGACATTTGATGTAGTTTTTTTTTGTGTGTATTTCATAAATCACAACATCGGTAGGTTTCCGATTATCCAAAATTATTATGGACCTTTCGATAGCTGTCACATTGTATAATAGCTGATTAACCGAAATATTATATTAATTTAGATATGACCAATTAAGCAAGAAAAAATAAAGATTCTGATCATCGAGCTTTTCCTCATGTATCTATGCTAATTGTTTTTGTTTATATATGTGTGTTCTATGTGATTATTCGGCTGTTCCCAACTCTTCATAAAACTTGCTAGCCTTAACAAGTATTACAAACATATATATTACTTTGCCTCGTGATTTATGTTGTTTGAATATTACAAACTTCACGAGTTTCAAGAAAAAAACTTGTATTCTATTTGGACACTTGGGTTTTGTTGTAATCAATAATAGAAAAAAAGAAAAAAATAGTTCAAATCGACCATATTTTATTTATTTTTAATTTAACTATTCAAAAAGGGAAAAGAAACCCATTATTTAGTAAAATCGTTGAGAACCACTGCTGCTAATTGCTAAAACATTACAATTCTTTGAAAATTCGATTTGTTCTGCAACATGCAGGGATATATACTCCACATACAAAATGTATCACCTAATATTTCCCACTCGAATTTTCATATTTAAAAATACTATACAAATCTCTCTCTCTCTCTCGCAATATTGTTTAGTCTTTATATCTTTAATACAATATGAACAACAACTTATACAATAAATTTATCATATCATCAATTCAAATGAGATCATAATCCTATTTCACATGTGATAGCGTGTGAACTTTGGTATTGTACTTCTAAAGCAATATTTATCTTTGGCCCCGTATATGGAAATTGAGGTTATTTCGATGCTAAGAAATTCAGATTTATGATAATAAATTCATTGGTTTATTTGGATAAATCGGTTTGATAATTTCTTTTTAATCTCAACAAATTATTTTTTGATTCATTAAGTTGAATTTCAAATCAATTCCACCAGTGAAATATACTATTTCTGACATTTATAGACCTTGGGCCTTTATTACTTCTTGTCTTCGGTGTTTTCCTTTTACGTTGATCTCGCTTATGAATCGGGCCTTTTAGTCTCAGGCAGGCCCGTTGAGAAAGTATTGTTTGTGATTCATAATCCACATGTATATGTGGGTATTTTTTTTAAAAAAAAAATATTTAATCCTAAAAACTACACCAATTTTCAATAATGAAACAAAGTCATGTTCCAACTTCGAGGTGCTAATAATAATGAAGGGTTTTGTTACAACAGGAGTCTCGAACTCGATAATTTGTGTCAAATTTGAGACTTTAATGTCAAATTTGCTGGCCATCGGAATCACAATTTGAAAATGCATGACAATTCTATTTATTTAAAAAACATATTATTTTCTATGAAATTGTTTAGCAACTTGTTACAAAGCTAATTTCTAAAAATAAGGATAGTTCATTTAATAAGTTGAATAATGTAAAGTAGTAAACATTTCAAGCCACATTAACATGGCACACTCCTCTTGTTCGAACCGGGGTTTGAAACCAAACCTTTCTTTAGAAGAGAGATTTGGTTTCTCTTCTGGAGGATAGTTGGGGTGATTCGTGTAAGATCCAATGTAGATCTAACTTTCGATTCACTCGTGGGATCATTGTTCACTAATAGACAGAGGATAATTAATTTAATTTAATCTAATGACATGTAAATATAATAATATTTTTTTTCTCGAAAATTCGATCAAAATGTATTGGATAAGTGTCCATCTGTCCCATTCAGTACCTTCTCCACGTTTTATTTTATATAAACATTGAGAGATACATTTAATTAAATATATATATATTAATATTCGTTTCTTAATCATAAAATCAACGTTTAGTCCTATTTATTTTTTACTTTAACCAGTTAAGGGATTAACTGTGGTCCACAGTCAACCAAGTAAATCCATTAAAATTGTGAGGTTTTCAGTCTTTTTAAAAGGAAGTCGATGTTTGCCAAACCCAAAAAATTGTTTTAGGCCACGGTAAATTTGAGAATATGTTGGTTTTTCGACGATGAAACCCGCAGCCGCTACGCTTCTTCTATAATCTAATTTGTCAGTTACTCCTTGTAATTTTGTCGATGAAAGCAAAGGAAAATGGAGAACTTTGCTCAATTCATCGCCTAAAACAAAGAAGATTCCTCGTAAACCATGTAGGAAGGATGTAAACATATGTTGATTATAAAATCATTCACGGCAAATTCTTAAAAAAAAAAACATAAATCGGAATACATATGTGATGAGAAGAAATATTTTAAATTTTTTATAATTGAAAAACCAAAAAGTATATATTATATGAGGACAAAAATATTATATATTTTTAATAAAAGTAGATATAAATTTTGAAATTTTTTATTTCAATTTGCCAAATTATCTCTACTCGTAGTACAAGGTTTATTTTGTTTCCAACTCATATAAAGAAACCTCGGGCCAAAAATGCCAGAAGAATCACGAACTTTTACATAGAAATAAACGAAACTTGTCAAGAACTTTTTTTTATAGTCACTGTTAGCGGAGTTTGAGTCGATACGTCACAATTAATCATATAATTAACTTTCCATTTAGATAAGTTATGTTTTTGATATAATTTACTAATAATTACAGTATTTAATACAATTCAAAAATTCACATATTATATATACAAATTACATATTTAATATAATTTCATTATTACTATCCAAATAATAATTAAAAGTATAACAAAATTTTATGAATCGATTCGATATACTAATGATCATGATTCATATACGTTACAGGTACGTCGTTTGCCAGTAAATTAATAATTAAGTGCTATCAGTAGATGCAATTGTACGATGGTCCCGACAGTTTTATTTTCAAAATTAATTTTAAACTTATTGGATGTTGACTAGGAAATTTGATAGCATCAAAATTAAATTTAATATGGACCAAGGTAGATTCAAATCTGATATAATCTATAGATTAGTCGTTAAACGGTGAGTTCCCGTCCAGACAACACCACAAAAAAAATATTTATATTAACAATTCCTTGTCAAATAAATGAACCGTCGATTTGTTAAGAAAAAAACATTAATTTTAATGGTTAATTTTTATTAGCTGATATTGTAGAGTTAGCCCGTTACATATTATAGTTGCTAGAACATTATCCAATATATCCATCTATTTTAATTACTTCTGAAAATGAAGATTATTTATTTTTAGTCAAATTTTACAAATTGTACAATAATAAATTTTTGTATTTCTCTATATATAAGAGAATGGGTTGATGAGACATCATGTTAAACCTTTATAAACATATATAAATCTCAAAGTTAAATAAAAATTTGACATATAAAGCAAATATCGAAAGTAGCGTTTGATAAGTTGTTGTACGGTTTAAAATATTATAATTACATAATAACAACAAACTATAACTTTCAGTAAATTAACAAATGTTTGATACTAGAATTTATATCGGGATTAAAGATAACGCAGTTCAGTTATCATAGATTGCAATGAATATAATGACAAACTTGTGTGAGACGGTCTCACGGGTCGTATTTTGTGAGACAAATCTCTTATTTGGGTCATCTATGAAAAAAATATTACTTTTTATTCTAAGAGTATTACTTTTTATTGTGAATATCGGTAGGGTTGACCCGTCTAACAGATAAAGATTCGTGAGACCGTCTCACAAGAAATCTACTCGAATATAATTTACAAACTGAGGGGAGATTTTTGAGAAGCTATAAACATTTATAATCCATTTTTCCTTTGTAAAATATTATCCATTTCGCGCAATGAATATTATCATGGATTGCAACAAATATTATCCATTTCGTGCTTGCATCATAGACAAAAGAAAATTATTTTAAAAAAAAATTAATTTAGAGAAATATATAAACATTTATTATCCATTTCTCCTTTGTAAATCAATTGGTCTCTCTTTCATACTAGTTGTCTTGTTTGCGAAAACAAGAAAATAAAATTTTTCTGGGGTGCATGAATTATTTATTTAAACAAGTTGAGAATGAAGACACTCGTGTTAAGTAGAATGTCTCAATAAAGACAATCTCATTCGTATAATTATTATTTTATGTTGCACACCTACCGTGCACACCTATGTGAGCACCGATGATGTGTCACTCACCCATTGGATGCGCAATTTTTCTATACTTCATCACATCCAATGGGTGAGTGACACCTCATCGGTGCTCACATAGGTGTGTATGGTAGATGTGCAGCATACCAAAATTATATATATATATATATATATATATATATATATATATATATATTTCCAGTCAAATATTGAAAAAAAAAATTACAATTTTAATCATACATATTTATCTCTTTGCAAATTTGGTCATATGTTCGAATTTTGATTTCCTTTGGTCAACAACACATCATTTGCGAACACTCAAAATCCAAAAGATTCTCTTTAGTCAAGCCAGTGGCATTCTCAATTTGACTGTCAAATTTTGCAATCTACGTTACGAATATTGTTATTATTTAGTGCCCTTGCTGGCTTCAAACTTTCATACATATATATATATAATATATTATACTAATTATTAAAATAAAAATCAATTATTTAATTTTTCGAATGGCCTTAGCTTCCAATAAGCACACATATGGGCTTCAGGTCATAATATATATAGGACGACGTCTCCAGTTATGATTTAGTCCACACACACACAAAATTTACAAATGTAATAGAGTTCAACCATGTGCATGTTGTATTGATATAAATTATTGATTTAGCACCAAAACCAATTTTGTATTCATGTTGAATTAGATCGGATAATGTATATGATAATGATAGAGAAAATAAAATAAAAACTCCAAACAATTACTCCTTAATTAGGTTCTTAATATCATAAACATCACATTTATCAGTCAAACGATCTCAAATCGATCACATATCAAGTTCGTTTTCCTACTAATCGTTATGCCAAATTCGCCTTTTACGTATGAATAACACCAACTATACGAAATTCAAATCAAGACATCATCATGCAATCACGCAATCTTATAAGTTTGTGTCCAATTTCCATGCTATATATGCCCCCATCATAATATATCTAGGGTCTACTTCCATGATCCACCCTCGCCTAAATATAATTTCAAATAATCACAAAATTACAAAGATTCATGAGTATGTATGTTGTGAAGCGGTATCACGAATTTTTATCTGTGAGACGGATCAACTCTACCGATATTCACAATAAAAAGTAATACTCTTAGCATAAAAAGTAATATTTTTTCATAGATGATACAAATAAGAGATTTGTCTCACAAAATACGACCTAGTAAGACCGTCTCACACAAGTTTTGGCCAAGATTCATTAGCTACATGAAACCACCAAAATTAGATAATGTTTACAAGAAGTTATTTAGGTGTTTCCAAATTTATAGTCAATGAAATGTTTAGAGATTGTATTAAAATAAACTTCTACAAACATTACTTTAGAGTGACCATTACCCACGCACGCCTGTCTCGTCAAAAATCTGGTCATCTTCTGCTAATCATTTTAACATTATGAATTCTTCACAGATACCTATGTAAATTAATTATCTTCTCAGTTACTAAGACGTAGAATTGTCATCATTCTTCATTCATTACAACCTTATTTTGTTTCCTAGGAACCTAAAATTAATCGCTGCCTTTAGTATATTAGGTCTTCTTCTTCTTGTTCTTTTTTCTAATGGAAGAAGCAAGATATTGGATATGGGCTAAAACAACACCAGATCCGAATCCTCAAATTGTGTCGGCGGCTATGAATTCTTACAGTGATTCGTGGGAAGAACAGGCTTTCGCATTTGATGCAGCCGGAACACTTGGAGGGTGTGTTTGGCCACCAAGATCTTATTCTTGCAGCTTTTGCAGAAGAGAATTTAGGTCAGCTCAAGCTCTAGGAGGCCATATGAATGTCCACAGAAGAGAAAGGGCTAGATTAAAACAATCTCCAACTATTTCTTCCAGCACTGATAGAGTTGCTGCTAATTACACATCTCAAATATGTTCTCTCTTGTACAAAAACCCTAACCTTGAAATTTCTGATACTTTGGTTTCAGACCCAAGAAATATCAGTATTAGGGTTCCATCACCTCCTGCTACAAAAGATACACCAGCCCACAGTTTCTTCTCCCCAGTATTCCAGCAAAATTTGAAGAGTACCAAGGTTTCATCTACTCATCCCTCTTGGTCAAGTTTTGTCACAGATAAAAAAGATCGTGTTCTGGATTCGATCAAGAAGCAAGAAAAGAAATCGGCGTTTATAATTGAGACTAATTCTACGGAAGATTATTCTACTGTGGATTTATCAGTGAGTTTGGACTTGGAAGTTTGTCTAACAGATATGAATGGATCAAATGATGAAGAAGTTGGCGGTTGTAAGAGGAGGAGAATCGAATCCAAGCCCTTAAGTTTCTTCCAACAATCGAGTAAAAAGGGTAGATTTCGTGAAACAGATGTGTTTAAACTGAATTCGGGTTCTGTAGAGGAATTGGATCTCGAGTTAAGGCTTGGTGACGCTCCAAAGGTGAAGTAATTAGCTGCAAATCAATTTGTTTCGTTTTAAACCAAAGAATTACATACCTTGTGTTAAATTGTATCGTTCATTTCAGAAGAAACTGAGATGAAAGATTTCCTCTAAACTCTTATAAAGCTCTAGCGCCCAACCGGGCTGCTTGCTGCCTCTATTTGGTCGTGCTGCTTTAGTTGGCACCTTCATTCTGTTTAATATTTTCTGTTTCTCCCTGGATTCTTAGTTGCCGTACGTATTTGCAGTCATGAATCGATTGTGTTCAAAGTCTAATTCATTCGAATTTTATGTGTTATTTTTTCTGAAAAACAAAATATATATCAAAATTTTCTCCCTCGAAGATATACTTGAAGTTACATTTAATTTAGTCGTGCAAATTCCTGGAAAACGCCGGTGGCTGCAAGATGAGAAAATCATGAGTTTAATTCATCCCATTATCAAATCCCTCACGTCTACCTGAATTTGAAGTCATTTTCCTTCTCAGTACCCAAGAATATATATATATATATATATATATATAGGAGCGACGAGTGTATGCACTCTTTATCTCAAAGTTATACTAAATATAATATTGACAATTTAATATGAAGATGTTCTTACGTATATGATTATATCAAGAAAAGAAATTTCACAGGAAATCTAATAATGAATTCTTCCCAGGAGTCTCGGCAACAAGATAATTCTTGTACTATGATTTAATTAGGCTAAGAGCAATTTTTTTTATCAGCATTTAATTAAATTGATTGTTGACTCGTGTGCTCTAATTTAAGGCTGAATTTTGAATGGACATATATGGATTTAAAGAGAAATTAAAATGGAAGAAATTGAAGATCATTAATGCATTTAAAATGCATTTTTGGGTTAGAATTAATCCAAATGACCTAAAAAGAACTATTGTTATATATTAGATTTGAGTTTCTAATTATCATTTTCCAAAGACACGATTTATTTGGATCCTAAATCCAGGTACAGTAAATCTGCGGACGTACCGGAAAAAAAATTCTATTGAACTTGATAGAAATAAGTTGCCATTTCACACTTTAAAGAAAAGAATGTCTAATTTTATATTACTCTCTATACAAGAAAAACATAGCGAAAAAGCATTGATATTAGTGCATATATGGATTGAAGTAAAATCCCTTTTACTTTTCCTATGAAGTTACCCCTCTGACATTCTAAAATCAACTCATATATATATATATATATATATATATGAAACATGCACAGACAGATTGGTTTTTCATGTATATTGAAGTACAAATAATAAGTCGGATACAACACAACATGGATTCCCTTTATCTTTGTATTATTATCACCAAATCTGTTTGTAGCAAAGCATATAAATCCATGCAGTTGTCGTCCCTTCTTTCACTTTTCTTCCTTCTTTAATTACTCAATGCTTCCAAAAATTTGCCACCAACTAAAAGGAATCAATCCATTTAAGTATTATAAACATACGACCCTTTTCTATTCATAAACAGAATATTGTTGCATCATTGAGTCTTACGGGTTAACTGGGCGTCTTTCTGTTTCTTTCTCTGCGAATTATTTCACTTTTAATTTATTTTATTTCTCGAGTACATAAATAATATACTAATTAATGAATATTAATTATTGAGCAAGAATGAGGAATATTCAGTAATATTTCTTAACAAACCACAGCCCTAGCTGCATAATATATAATAGCTAAAATATATATATTTTGAATATTTAGCAGTTAGTTTATATTAAATCATTACCGATTTCATGTCTTCATATGGATAAAATTAATACCTTGCCCTTGATTATTTATTAATCATGTTAGAACTTGTACATAGTTTTTGCATTCTTTCGCTCCTTCCGATTTTATATTATTTACTATATATCCGAATTATTGATGCGTACTTGGGTTTAAGATACTTATGGAATACAGCATAACAAGCCATATATATATATATATATATATATAACAAGCAATACTCGATCAATAATAATATTACTAATACAGAATAGCCAGCCACCAGGCATATGCCTTGATCAAGAACATAGAAACAGACATTTCTCTTTGATATTATCGAAGATGAGTACAAATAAGTGTAAGAAAATACTACTTGTTGTCTGTCCTCTTTAGGAAATTAACGAGAATTAACTATTTTCTGACGAATTGCAGAAACATTTTATTTAAGTGAAGTTGAAGCGAAGGATCAGAGCAGTGCACATGGGGGGATTCAGATATGTTTATCTGTAATATTAGAGGAATTTAGAGAAAGCAATGTGTATAAATAAGATTGCTCTTTGTAGAGCATTTGTTAGTTCCAAGAATCCCATTAAAATATGGAAACTTAGAGCTACGGATTATTTTGTAATTAATATTGATTCCAAAAATTAGCAGCTTGCGTCGAAATAGTAGTTTAGTATAAAGTAATTCGAAAGCTATATGTATATTTAATATCCATGGCGATACGAGATCTTGACTCCCGTGATCGTTAGGTAATATTTATTGGTTTGAATAGAGTGATCACACTATGATCATATACATACATATATACATATACGTACATATATACATATATATATATATATATATGTGTGTGTGTTTGTGTGTGTGTTTATTATTGTAATTAATAACAACATGGCAAAAACTTGTGTGAGACGATCTCATAGGTCGTATTTTGTGAGACGAATATCTTATTTGGGTCATCCATGAAAAGTATTACTTTTTATGCTAAGAGTATTACTTTTTTTATTGTGAATATCGGTAGGGTAATAAAGTTTGGTAACCTTGATGTCTTTGGTCTGACACAAGTTAGCTAGATAAATATATATAGAGCATTATTGAAATCTTTTAGAAGGCAACAATTCCAAAAGTTCGAATATCTAACAAAGAATAGAATTTTAATTACACTGTTAAACATACGTGGTAAATGTTACAAGAATTTTTTTAACCATGAAATTATAAAAATTTAACAATAACATTAGTAATTTAGTTACATGATTTAATAAAAATGTCAAAAATTGATCATTAAAATATAGTTACACAATCATAATCGTTTCAATAAAAGATACATAACTAAAAATATTACAATTCAATACATACACGACTAAAATCGACATTTTACCTAGAATTTAAATATCCTATGACAAGGTTTCCAATCACCAACTGCGGTATTTATAAAAAAAGGACTGCGACTTAATGTTTTACCCTAGACTAGAATCTAAGGGCATGAACTCACGGACCTATTTACAACAGGAGATTCAGAAATTTATATGGGAAGGGATTTTTTAATAAAAGAAAATATGGAATTGCGACCTCTCTCTCTCTCTTTTCTTTTTCTTTTTCTGGAAATCATTCGAGTCTCTAATATTGAGAGAAAAATCTAGCCGTCGCCTATTAACAATAAACGAGCCTGCACACTTTCGTAGATAAGTCATTCAAGAAAATGGACCTAAAAGAACAAAATGACCCAAGTCCAATAGCTATTTAGAGGAGGAATAAAAGCCCACGAGCAATTATTTTTTTTCAACAATATAAATAATCACTTTTAATTACAAATTTTTTTGAAAGTATTTTTGGTAATTAGTGAGTTAAGTGTCATCATCAACTTAAATACATATTAATTTCTACAAAATTACGTGTAGACTTTCACAATAAACTAGTCTCGAGCACGAAATAGGTTGCTGTCATACTACACATGCATACTGACGTTATCTACATGGGCTGATCTCCGGAAACTCATGAATTGAAGGGACAAAATATAAGTATAACTATTTTCTAAAAATTAAATATTTAATTATTTAAATAATGATCACCTTGCACTCACTATGTAATATAATTAATAATGGTTGGTGTGGCCTTAGATCTGAAAGAAGGCAACCAAATCCAGACGTAATAAAGCCAGCCAAACAGTACAATCGATACTTATTTATAAAACCTGGTCCTTGTGATCATTAAATAATCCTAGCTACTTAATGATTATCATTAAATTCGGAAAACGACGTTATGTGCTGGATTGTTTTTATGCGATATCCACTAATATATGCTGAACTTTGTGTTCCAGTTGGTCCATTCTTGAGCGTGATGATGTGTGTATAGTTGTATGTATGGACTTGAACAATTATCTGATTTTGAGTTGGTTTTTGGAGTATAGTTAGACGCAATTCTACGTACTTTTAACTCCCGCCCCCTGAGTATATAGAGCCGAACTAACTGTTGATTGAACCATTTGACACATCATTGAACCATTCCAAAACCACCTTGATTTCAATTTTAATGATAAATACAATTAAAGTTAAATTGGTTCCCAAATATAAATACGAAGAAGTGTCCGGCGAGACAATCGTCAGCTCTTCAATGAAAAATTGTATTCCAGCTTTTCTTAATTTTTTTAAATATAAATGTTCCTAAAAATACATTAATTAATTAATATCACTTCATATCTTCCATTTTAATTTTTAATACAGATATAAAATAAAGTTGTATTATGATCCATATGGACAGATTTGGTCAATAATTATTGTGGCCGGACAAGTTAATTAAACGAATCGATATAATTTGATCAATGTTCTTTCGTGAAAAAAAAAAATATATATACATTTGGAGAATGGTCAATTGGGAAGTGCTATCGTAGTCCAGACAGGAAAACTTTTATTGACTCTTCTTTTTTTCGCTTGTCTCCTATACAGGTTACCAATTAGGACCAACATAAACTTAATTAACTAAACAAATAGTATTATTACATTGATATAAGAAGTCTCCGTGCCTGCATTCCAGAAGAACTTACCGAACATTTCATACATATAAATAGGTTTGAGCATGGATTATATATTTTCGAAAATAACATTTTTGGTCCGCTAATTTATCTCGTGATGAATTTTTGGATGTACTTTTGGAAAGAATTATGTAACATTTCCTACATTTAAAAAAAAAAATTAAAAAATAGGATGCATTAACCTCAAAGCCCAATCAAACCTTGAATTCAATTTTTTTTTTAAAAAAATTAATCTTGGGTTCAGACCTACTTACTGTGGGAAATTGTCTAATTTGTACCAACATTTGATTATATTTTATGTAAGAATATTATTTGATTGAATGCTAATATTAATCTGAAATTGGGCAGGAAGTCTAGGTAGAATTAATATTGCCGATCAAGTACATTTAGAGAAAGCGATTGGAAGGAAAATGTGGCCGCCTTGCGTACACTTGATCAATATAATACTGCATAAATTAATTAAATTAAATTAAATTTTTAGCACGCTTCCTATAGTTCTCTATATTAAGTACCTCAACCGACCATTTGACTCAATCGAAATATTATTCATTTTACCAATGTCACTTCTTTAATTCCTCCATTATTTTGCAATGGATCTTGATCCCTCAAACTTCAAGAACTCCGATCAAAGAATTACGCGAGGCGATGTCCAATATTTTGCGAAAGATTTAGGACACGAAAAAGCATATAAATGCACCTTCTGCAAACGAGGATTTTCTAACGCTCAAGCATTAGGTGGGCACATGAATGTCCATAGAAAAGATCGAGCAAAACTCAAGGAATTTTCGTGCGAAAATTTGCTCTCTTTGGAGATCAACAGGACTACAGATCGTGGAGATAGTCCCCCTACGGAGTTTAATTCTTCAACTAGCCATAAATCAAGTTCTCCAAGTGAGACAGATACAAAAGAGTACTCGCGTATTCCTGAAAAAGATGACGACTCTCGTGTCGTGGAAGAAGATCGTCCTATACGTGATTTGCCTTTATTTTCTGAGGAGCCATCTGTGAGTCAAGTTGGCGAGAAACCTGGAGATAAAAATTTTGGGAAGGGTCATGTGGAGGAAGAGTTAGGGTTGAGTCGAGCTGTGTCACGTGTCGAAGTCGACCTGGAACTCCGACTAGGGCCTGAGCCTGATCATGGTGCATCAATGAAGAGATAGTTCAAATTTTGATCTTGGAATTATTTCAAGATATATATCTTGTTCGAGGTATTCAAATTTTAACGTTGAATGTAATGAATTCAAGTTTAGTGAAATGAAACCAAAGTAGCTTCAAGAATAAATGAGGATAGTTATCTTCATCATTCGTAAAATATTTTAATTCGAATTTCTAGTTAAATTTTCTTAATCTTAGACGTATATAGGAAATAATTTGTATTTCATATCTTAACATGGTATCAGAGCTCACATTCCACCGTTATATGTTGGACTGCCCATAGTTGGGTCACTCGTTCTGTCCATAATTGAGTCATTTGTAAACTTCACGCTCCACATATTCATTCATGGGCGTGATAGCATGTGGTGTGCTAGTTGTCTCACATCGGTTGGATAAAATACCCAAGACTTGTATATATACTCTTGGACAATCATCTCCCCTTGAGGTAGCTTTTAAGGTTGAGTTAGGTTCAAATTCCAATCTTAACACAAAGCAACTAAATTATTTCCAAATTAATATTATTGATTTTGTTATCTAGAATATATTACTGATTTTGATTTCTAGATCAATGAGTGACTTCAATTCCCAGATATATTGACATTCGATTATCTTTGTTTAGCAATTAATTAAATAAATGCAAAAAGAGCATCGAAAGTAAAACAACTAATTGCATTTTCTAGAATCGGGATGTATGTTTTTACCATAACTTATTTCAACTTCAAGAATTTTAGAACTTAATTGATACTTTTAAAACATATGCACCAATTAGTTCTAAATTTTCATACCAACAACAAAAAAAAAAGGTAGGAAGAAGAAAATAAAAAACATAACGGGTAAAAGAAATCATAAATTCACATTGTTTGATTGTATCGAGGGATTTGAAACCATATATTTCATATCATTTTGATGGCTTAAACTTGAGAGGATGGATTTGAAATCCAAGGAGTTCGATTATGATTTTATTATTTAATTACAATTAAAAAGATAGATCAAATCTTATATTTACAATTTACTTATTTACACATTAGTAATACATATTAGAATGTATTTCAAATAATATCATTAATATCTAAACGAGAAATTCATCATAATCAACATGAAATACTATATAAACATGTAAGAGGTGGATTTGAAATTTATGGTATTACTTCTCTAAACCACAATATACATTTGAATTAATTCATCAATCCAAACACAATCCACGTGAATTTATGTTGGGTGAATTTCAAATACATGCATTCATATATTTATTTATATAGATTTGAAATGTAACTAAGATTAATATCATTTCAAAATCGATTTTGAAATCAATTCCTCAATCAAAACTCTATCTCCAAATCAAATCCTTCCATACAAACAACCTTACTATATTGTCGCTAAGACTTCTAATTGGGATTTTGTTGAAATTTTTTCGGTGCTAAATTATCTATAAACAACTCAGACATGAATCTTTGGTTTAAATCGAATTATTTATCAGATAATAGTTGTTAATAAGAATTGTTATATGTGTATTATCTGTTATTATTTATCATGCAACATGTTTGTGGAAAAACAAGAAAATAATAAATTTTATTTTATTTTTTTATTTTTTTATCCATTGAAAGGTGATAAATTTTAGGCAAAAACTTATGTGAGACGGTCTCACAGGTCGTATTTTGTGAAACATATATCTTATTTGAGTCATCATGAAAAAGTATTACTTTTTATGCTAAGAGTATTATTTTTTAATATGAATATCGGTAGAGTTGACACATCTCACAGATAAATATATTTTCTCTTTAATATATTTAACCTGTGAATCACATTAGTTAATTTTACATATATGTGTGGGTGCACATATATATCATGTTTATGTGTGATATATCTGAAATAATTTTTTATATATATACGAAATCCTGTAAAATAGTAAGTGGAGAATTTCTATATTAAAACGGTAACTGGAGCGTGTTTAGGTAGGGTTCATTAATATCGATGGGTCGAAAAATTATCAATTCAACTCATTTATTTTATGTGACAGGATGAATCCGTCAATTTTGATAGTTTTTACATTTAAACCAGGTTGACTGGGCCACATGAATGACTTAACCTCTTTCGACAACCCTAATTTTTTCTCACTGCCTTATGACATAAAACTACATAATTAATACAAATGAAAATATTAACTTATAATATATATATATATATATATATATATATATTATAGTAAAGATAAAATAAATGATGAATACACAACGGCTCAATACATGCCTGCACCATCAACAGAAGAACTCTTCAAACACTTCCCTTGTATTCTCCATCATTTGATTGTGTTCGGACAATCCAATATAATAACGTTAAAATCCAATAATTCCTTTGATGTGATGGTCAACCTTGGATCCACACTGATTCCTCCTCTACCTCATTCCATGCTCTCCATTTTCTTCTCTACAATCTACACTAATCGTAGCAAGATCTCCCACCTCCATGAAACCTCAGAAGCAGCGTCCCCTTCATTTCTCCCCTATCCTTGCTCAAAACACCTCTATCTTCCTCGATAACCTGCATTTTTTAAGCGCTTTAATTTTTGTTCAAGAAATACAGTGATACGTTTTCTGCTGGTGGGATTCAATAACATGGGTTGGTTACCGGATATTGGCTATATAATGGGTGGCCGAGGGGATAGTTTCTGCACTGAGAGTAAGAAGAAATCATGTAATTTAGGAATTCTATCACTTGAAACGGCCAAAATCATGGCAAGATTAGTATCCCTTTACAGATCCCTCTCCGACGAAGAGATTTTCAAGTTGAGAGAAGAGATTTTAAATTCTGAAGGAGTTATGTTTCTGAATTCTAGAGATGAAAAGTTTCTGTTGAGCCTCGCCTGCAAGGAAATGCTTGAAGATCTTGATCGTGCTGCCGCCTCCGTTTCTCGGCTCGGAAAGAAATGCAATGATTTTGGGCTTAATCGGTTCGATCTGGCGTATGTGAATTTGAAACTTGGGATCATTGATTCACGGAAATTGGAGTATGGGTCCAGATTGAATGAAAAAATGCTGCGAAAAATGCAGAGATTGATCTCAGCCACCTCGCGTCTGCACGCGGCATTGGAGGGTTTGACAGAGTTGGAGCTTACTGAACAAAAGATGAGGCAAGTGAAGAACAAAAAGATGCATTTGATAAAGTCGAATTTCGATTCTTTTACTCAAAAACTCGTGAATCAGCGCAAAATGGTTCACTATTTCCAGGGAATTTCGCTTTGGTGCAAGACGTTTGATAAAAGTGTTGGCCTAATGGCAAGAATTGTGTGCGTTGTATATGTAAGAATCTGTGCCGTATTCCGGCAGTATGTTCCAAATCTTACCACTTTTTCATCCCAAAACATCGGCTGTTTTAAAAATCAAACAGATACGCCCATGATTGAACCAGTCAGGGAACAGTTTACATCCCATTCGGGCCCTATTACAATGGCTTCAAAGGTTAGTCTTGTAAGGTTTCACAGCCAAAAGTCTGACCTTTTCTTCATTGAGCAAGATGATAGCGTTCTATCTATTGAAAACCTTTTGAAAAAGAGTTTATTCCACTCTGCGGGACCTCTAACTCTAGGTGGTTCGGGACTAGCACTGCATTATGCAAAAGTGATTCTATTAGCAGAAAAGTATCTGGATCCAACTGAATTCCATCGATCATATTGATCGTGAATCATTATACCAAATGCTGCCTGAAAATCTGAAAGTTCTTGTCAGGACAAAGCTTAGCAAGAACATGAAACGTGCAGAAGACGATTTTTTGCTGGCCATTGGATGGAGGGAGGCTATGACCGAGATGTTGGGTTGGCTTGCACCTGTTGCTCACAACACGGTGAAGTGGCAGATGGAGAGGAGTTTCGAGAAGATGAAATTTGATTCGAAACCTAGTGTTCTTTTGTTGCAGACATTGCATTTTTCTGATAAAGAGAAGACAGAAGCCGCCATCGCAGAGCTCTTGGTCGGGTTGAGTTGCGTATGTAGGCATGAAAATCGACAGACATGTGTATGATTGTACTTGTGATTCGATTTTACAGAATGGGGTTGAGTTGTGGATTGTCATTGGATGGGAACCTTGATTGGTTTTTTAGAAGAATAAATACATTAATACATTCAAGTGTGAGGTTGATCATAAGAAATCTACTCAATTTTTGCATCCATTCTGGTTCATGACACCTTAGTTTCTTTTTTATTAGGTATCAAACAGTGCATACATTCATCTGAATCTGTTTGGAACCTTAAAATACCTTATCTCAGAGCAGCACCTGCCACGTGATTCCAAGATTTATGGTCGCTATTAAATGTATCCTAACTGCTTATGATATATACTTCAGATTATTAAATTTTTATGCCTAAACTAAATACAACCGTGTGAGTCGCATCTTTCAGCTTATTTAAATATGCCAATGCCAAGAGCTGGCCCAGACTCTATCAATTTTGACACAGCTACTCTCCAGCATCACTCCAAATCCTTTCAGCAATATATATTTCTGTCTTGCCTAGGCAGGTAAATGGGTTGAGCTTGGACTAATGCATTTTAGTTCTTGGATCTATCTTAGCACCAAATATTGACGGTGACGCTCATCTTATCTTGTCCGTGCAAAGAAAATATCATGATTCGTCGTGATTAAAGAATTATTAATAATGGGAGATGCCGTGACAATGTTCGCAATATGATAAATTTGCCGTATCACTCGGGTAAAAGGAAAGACTGCTCTTTAGAATTCCATCGAATGAATTTGTGTGATAGTATCCAGGTGATTCGATATAATATTTCAGAAATAATTACGCTTTCTTGAAAAGAATAACAATAATTGGATGTTAACACCCTACATTTCTAACGGACACGGTTTCACGAATCTTTATCTTGGAGACGGGCCAACTCTACCGATATTCACAATAAAAAATAATAATTTAACATAAAAAATAATAATTTTTCATGGATGACTCAAATAAGATATCTGTATCACAAAATACGATCAGTGAGATCGTCTCACACAGATTTTTGTTTAATGAAAGGGCGGGTGAAAATGTGCTGATTAGGTTAACATACCACTCAAAATAGGAGGGATAATTTAATTTATCACAATGCACATTTACAATTAAAATTAAAGAGTGTGTACACTAAGTTATTGTTTAGTTCAAGTACTTGTAAGTACTAATATAAATAGTCCTATCATATTACTTGTTTGTATAAGTATTATTTATCTCGATCAATCTTATTAATTATTTATTTCACATCAATCAAATTCAGTAATAATTTATCTCACATCAATCAAATCAATAATATAAAATTACGATATTACCCTTAATAAATAATATTATTATTATTCTATTAATATTTTCAACAATGACAAAATCATAATATCATATTATCTCAAATTTAATCAATTAAATCAAACACTATATTAACTATCATTTTCTATTTATTTTATTATTACAAAATATTACTTATTTCCATACTATATATCTCATACCATGAACCAAACGGTACCTAAAAAAACTATTTATTTAAAGAAATTATTTAAAATTATAAAAATATCTTAAATACTTATTTAACGGCTATTATAAGTAGTTCAATCAACATCAAATTTAATAATTAAAAATAATAATACATAACACTGACACTACCAATACCGTATTCAAATCTCACCCATGCACTTGCTTCACCCCTCAGCTAAGAACACTTCCTGCCCAACTTCAGACATTAAAATTTTGCAAGCAAATAAAAATCTGAGCTTTGAATGAGTCTTAATCAATCTGCGATGGCCGTTTTCTTCATTGTCTTCTTATCCTTCACTTTCTTCTCAATCCAATCTCAATCTCAATCTCAATCTCAGGTGGTTGATTTCACATACACAGGTTTCAGCGATTCAAAATCCAACATAAGCTTAAATGGGGTGGCACTGATAGATGAAAATGGCATCCTTCAATTAACCAATGAGAGCTCCAGATTTAAAGGGCACGCCTTCTTCTCCACTCAGCTCCAGCTCAAAAACTCAACCACCGGCGCCGTCTTCTCTTTCTCCACCTGTTTTGCCTTTGCCATTCACCCTGAGTACCCCAAACTCGGCGGCCATGGCATGGCTTTCACGATTTCACCTTCCAAAGAATTGAACTCGTCTCTCCCGAGCCAGTACCTTGGTCTGATGAATTCCAGCAATGTTGGCAACTCATCCAACCACATATTTGCGGTTGAGTTCGACACGGTTCAATCTTGATTGCTATTTTCTTGTTTAAAAAGATCAAGAATGTTGAGGTTATAGAATCATGGGAGCTTGAAATTGGCCCACACCGGTACAAGTACCAAGAACTCAAGAAGGCGACAAGAGGTTTCAAGGACAGTGAGCTACTCGGGTCTGGAGGATTCGGCAGAGTTTATCGAGGGACTTTGCATCATCCGAAAACCCAAGTTGCTGTAAAGCGTATCTCGCATGAATCGAAACAAGGTGTGCGTGAATTCGTGTCTGAAATTTCCAGCATCGGCAGGCTCCGCCATAGAAATTTGGTTCAGCTTCTCGGGTGGTGCAGATGCGGCGGTGATCTTCTTTTAGTCTATGAGTTTATGCCGAATGGAAGCTTGGATAAGTGGTTGTTTGATGAGCCAAAATATGTGCTTAGTTGGAATCAAAGATTCAAGATTATCAAAGGTGTCGCAGCTGGTTTACTGTACTTGCATGAAGGATATGAACAGATTGTGTTACACAGGGATGTTAAGGCCAGTAATGTGTTAATTGACATTGAGATGAATGGGAAACTTGGAGATTTCGGACTGGCAAAATTATACGATCATGGGTCGAACCCGAGCACGACACGAGTGGTGGGTACATTGGGTTACCTTGCACCAGAACTTTCAAGAACCGGGAAAGCTACCACAAGTTCTGATGTATTTGCATTTGGGGCTTTATTACTCGAAGTCGTGTGTGGGCGTAGGCCAATCGAGTCGAAATCTGATCCGGAAGATTTAGTCTTGGTGGACTACGTTTGGAAGAAATGGAAAGAAGGGGGAGTTTTTGATGTGGTTGATAAACAAATGGAGGGCGATTTCGATGAGAATGAGGTATTGATGGTACTTAAGTTGGGACTGATGTGTTCAAGTAACGATCCTACGGGACGACCCACTACGAGACAGGTTCTGAGTTACATGGAACATGAGATTGTGAAGGTACCGGGGGGTGCTAGCGACGTCGATGGGGGATTTGAAAATTATTTGTACTCGTATGCATCTTCTTCGTACGACAAGACAACTAGTTCTTTTGGTGGAGATGTGGATCAGAGTTCTACATCCATGGTTACTTGTATTTCCACTCACCCTTTCCTACATGTCAATAGTTTAAGGGAAGCTAGATAGGCATGTTAATTGTTGCCTCAATTTGATGCAGTCCTTACAAAAATTTATTGTATTTTGGATGGTAACAGAAGCCAAGATTGTATTCATCATGTCATCCAAATAATTTATGAATTCTGATGTTCGAACTCGATTATTCAAATGAACTAATATGTCTCCTGTTGCTTACTCGAAGTGCATCAGTACATGTAAATTGCGACGAATTTAGCCAATCCTTGGTGTACTACACACTTTTCCAGTGGGATCCACGAAGATCCGGACCCGATCCGTTCGGTAATCCTTGGTGATAAACGAATCGGGTGGAACCACATGGATACTGATCCCTTCACCCATCTCTTCCTTAATCGTCCTCTCTGCTTCATCTGCTGTTAATCCCACTACTTCATCCCATGATGTTTTCCCACGTCTATGACTTCCTCGTACTGCTGATCATATTAACTCAAAAATAAAGATTAAAAAAATTATATATTGCAAAAAAAAAAAAACAATTCATAAATTACGGATCTTGAACAGAGCAACCAAGAAAATTGGATACCTGGTGGAAATGGCGGGTCGATGGATGGTTTGTCGCAGGGGTGTCAATCGGGTGGGTTGGGTCGGGTTTCGGGTCAACCCGCGAAATTTTTTTTATTTTTTTTTCAACTCGAACCCGAATCAATCCGAAAACCCCCAACCCGAACACGAACCCGTATAACCCGACTCAACCCATCTAACTCGCCTAACCCGAATTTTATTTATTTATTTTAAAATTTTTAAAAAAAATTAATGAAAAAAATTCAAAAAAATAATAATATTTTAATTTAAACATATAATAACAAAATTTTCGATTTAAATTTGAAACTTTAATCATAGAAAATTAAAAGTATATTTACTAAATCAAATAAAAAATTGTTAAAAAAATAAAAATATGCAAAATAAATATTGAATGATGAAAATTTATCATATAAATATACAATAAATTTTGTTCAAACATACCATATATAAAAATATAGGTAATATTTTCAATAAAAAAGTTTGCGGGTCAACCCGCGGCCCAACCCGACCCAACCCGAAACCCGCCTAACATGGCACTAACCCGAATCAACTCAACCCGAACCCGAAAAACCCGAACTCGAACCTGATTTTTTTCGTGTTAGGTCGTGTCGGGTTGACGGGTCGTGTCGAATTTTGACACCCCTAGTTTGTCGGAGACATCTTCGGGTCGGGTTTCTTTCTCAGCCATTAGTGGAGGTCAAGGTACGAGTGATTACTATGAAAATTATGGCTATATATATTTTATATTGATTTAATGATTGCAGTATGGTGGGATCAAGAAGTGATTCGGGGATAAAACAAAAACGTTATCTTTATTTTATCCTTTACTTTGAACATGTCGATCCAGGCATTTGACGTGGATTCAGAAAAAGAAGTAAGGATCCTATTCATGGATCTATCGAGATACGGGTACTCGGCATTTGGCTTGGGTTTTTCATTTGTTTTTTTAAGAACATGGGTTTTGTTTTGATTATGGTATTTTGGTAATTTTTAGTTTTACAAAAAAAAATTGGGAAAACAACGAATTAAGTTTGATATGCAAATAGACAGATGACCAAATTGATTGGGTGTGAATAATTTCAATTATACAGATGACTGAAATTGATTTGGCGTTACACGGGGAGTATCAAAGAATGAAGCTTCGTCTGAAATAATGTAGCCATTGAATGCATTCATTTTGCCACAATTGCAGAAGCAGTAGGTAATTAAGCAAGGTCAAATTTGGGTCCGCTTATGTTTTACTCCACAAGACTCGTGGTTTTGTCCATGTCAAATTGGTGGCCCTTTCACATCAAAAATTTGAAAAAAATGAGAATACAAATGGTGCCCTTTTCGAGACCGCCGTTGAATGCAAAACGATGTAATTTTTTGTTTTTTGTTTTCAATGATAAAATTCAAAAAAATCTTGTGAAGAGATTGTTACATTTAGCTCTGTTTCTGTCACCTCTAATGGCCTTAGCAGCTTCCGAGCCTTCTTTCACCTGCAACGGGATTCAGATCAACAAATTTGAGCATGGATGATGGCGTGTTAAGGCTCTCAAATGTCACCAAACAGAAAACAGGACACGCCTTTTATCCCAACCCCTTTAATTTCAACAACTCGGACGATGGTTCGGTTCTTTCCTTTTCCACCAGCTTTGTGTTTGTTATAGTGCCTCCGTACCAGCCTGTGGGCGGTCACGGCATGGCTTTTGTGATTGGCTCGACACTAGGGATGACAACTTTCTCCACGGGTTTGGAGCCCTGCGAAGAAAACTCGAAACTAGACTTGGGATCCCCGGTTTTTTCGGGTTCGGGGATTTTTTAAATCCCTTATATAGTTCGAGACGAGTATGAGATTATTACCACCATTCCCGAACCCGCCCCGAAAATAATATCAATAATAAAATAATAGTATTATTAGTATTAATAATATAATATTATTATTATTTTTTAAAATATTAATAATAATAGTATTATTAATATTGATATTGATATTAATATTATCACTAATAATAATAGATAACAATAAGCTTTGGTTGGAGAAAATTTCTGAATCCGTCATCGTATTGCCATATTAAAATTTTTTAAACAGAGATAGGGATGAAGATGGAAAGTTGTTCCCCGAAGTTTCGGGTTTGGGGATTTAACGAACCCGAAAAAGCAAGGATCGAGGCGGGTATGGGGGTGGAGATGGAATTCGGGGACGGGATGGGGATGGCAAACCCGCCCTCGCCCCGTCCAATTGCCATCCCTACTCGACACATGGTCTCTTCCCACTATTTTGATATCACATTATTCATCTGCCCATCATGCGCACATAAAAGTAGTTTTTTTTCACTCCCATTAAATATTATAAAATTTCCAATTATAACATATTAAAATTAAACATAAGAAAATTAATTTTTATCCACATCTTAGCATCTGTATTATTTCTAAAATTGCATATATCTTATTTTAAATTGCCTGAAATACATCTTACCCCTAGTTAAAAATAAAAATTTTAATATTGAAAATAAATAAATTATATAATGTCATTTTTAGTGTCGTACATGAGATTGTCAGGACCTAGGTCAAATTTAAAAAGTTGGACATCAAGATAATAAAATGTGTTCGTTTTTTAATTAAAAAAATTATTCCATTTAAACTTACGGGTGTATATCCTTGCAGAAAATTTAGGGTCCGATTCCAACAAGTGTCACTAATCCAGACGCAGGTTTTGGAATTGTCATGAGCCTGAAATCACGAATAAGACCGTTAGAAGGAGGGGGCCAGGAGGGTGTCCTGGCGTAACCCCTTCGACCCTCAAGTCAAAGACTGAGGATATAAATGAAGAGCAGTTAGGGGTGCTGCTGAAAAATAATATAGTGAATGAATTAACTGAACACTCAAACCTGGTATTTATAGAAGAATACTTGGGCCCTTGATGTGCTTATTTTCCATTTGGACTAGGGATGGACCGGGGGTAGTGGGCCCATCCATGGGGATATCAATATATATATGTTATTTCATGAAAGACTAGGTGTCTTGTTAGACGGTCTCACAAATCTTTATCTGTTATACCGGTCAACCCTATCGATATTAACATTAAAAGTAATACTCTTAGCATAAAAAGTAATACTTTTTCATGGATGACTCAAATAAAAGATATGTCTCACAAAATAGGACCCGTGAGACCGTCTCACACAAGTTTTTGTTTTCATAAAAATCATGAAAAAAAAATTAAATACATTTGAAATGATTTTTCAAGGTATCATGAGAGTAAGAGGAGATAACCTAAACAAGCATCATAAAATTTTTTGTTGGGACTTTTTTCCGGATATGAACATGAGCCAATAGACTCACTCGACTCATATCAGTTGCTTGTCTGAGCATGTCCCACGTTATAGATAAATAAAACAGAAGAAGATTTATGAAGACTGGAAATTACACGTCATACAAAGTGAATCTCACCCTTTTATCCAAAACTCACGAGGATTCCTCAGCGCTCGTTTATCCATCCTTATCCACTTATTTCTTGCAGCATAAACTTCTATAAACCACGATTATTAAATATTCTTCACTCACAAATGGCTTCCATCGCCCTCTTCTCCACTTGTTCGATCAACCAATCCGCGCCACGTTCAGCATTCTTGGGTCCAAAGCTTTCTGCGCAATGTACTCCACTAAAGAGTTCGAAGAGAAAGCCTCTCACGGTGGTCGCCGCCGCCGGTGACGTTGCATCCGACAGTACCGTCTATCTGTTCGCCGGCGCCGCCGCCGTGGCGTTGATCGGGACCGCTTTCCCTATTCTCTTCTCCCGCAAAGACCTGTAACGAATTCTCAACTCTAATTTCATTACACTGATTTTTTAGTGTGTCCACACATTAGTTATTATATAATTTAAATGTATTATTTTATTTTATATTTTACCCGGCCTTTCTATTTGTTAACGTGTAGGACCATTAAATTTTTAATGTCCTTAACATTTATGAAAATAAATAGCTTGCTTTTTTTTATAATGTCGGTAATGTTGGTATGGTATACATCGTATTTTAAGATCATAATGTATTGTTTGATCATTTAATATTTTATTACTCGTAAAATTTACTCGATGTAGCATAGAATAAACAAATGTGCGATAACAATCTAATTGTAATGATATAACGAATTGAAATTTGTATTTGATAAACAATGTGTATGTGTTGAACTAAATATGTGTTTGGATTCAATCTGTAAATGCTATTATTTATTTTATTTGTTAAATTATAGGTGCACGGTATGCGATGGAGCAGGGTTTGTGAGGAAATCGGGGTCGACCCTGAAAGCAAATGCAGCAAGAAAAGATGTACCACAAATTGTATGTCCGAACTGCAAGGGTCTAGGCAAGCTCAACCAGATCGACAAATAGATCGAAACCTACGACTGATTATGTTCAATTCGTATCGATCCCAAGTTTTCTGATTACCAAATAATTTTTCACTTTTGCATTAAACGATTTTAAAGTTTACCATATTTCATTTGTTGTATATCGTTCTGTTTTGATTGATTATGATACGGGGGCTTGCCAATTGTATCGATATATATGCGTATTTTTTACCCGTTTGAGCTTGGGAACCGTTGTAAAATAAAGAATTTGAGGGAGATGGATTTCTCATGGAGAAATTGAAGAATTTGGGGTTTTATTTTGCTAATATAATAAAACCCTCTCTATGTATTTTGCAAAACAATATATATCTTGTGAGACGATCTTGGATATTTTTATCCGTGAGACTGATTTTTCGGATCAATAAGTGTAATGAAAAATAATATTTTAGACATAAAAGTGATACTTTTTTTTACGAGTTAGGTCGATTCGGAGATCCATCTCATAAAATTGTCTCATAAGACGGTCTCAAAAGAGTTTTGCTTTTGCAAAATATTGTTACGTTATTTTTCCTTTTTACTTTTAAATAATGATGTAAGAACCATGTATCGTATTATCGTAAATCATATGTTGATTATCGATAATTTATGAAATTGTCATGTGATATGTATATGAGGTATATCATGACAATGGGAAATGAGAAAATAAGTGTTATTAATGAAATATCGTACAAGATATTGATTAATTAACAAAATTGAAGTTGTAAGAGCTTGAGTGGAGAAACCGGACGTCGATACAATACAAAATTAATATTTTGTACAGAACGTATGGCGCCCGAGCGGTAGAAAATGACCGCCCGAGCGCCGGTGTGGAAAAATTAAGGCTCGGACAGAACTTTCCGCACCCGAGCGGTAGTTTTTGACCGCCCGAGCGCGGTGCAAGTAAAACTCGGGGACAGAATGTCTCGCTCTCGGGCGCGAGAATTCTACCGCCCGAGCGCGAGAGCGGTGGGGATAAGAATCAGAATTTCGTTTGCTTCTTTCTTCATTTCCTTATAACATTTTCGAGAAAGAGAAAAGAGAAATCGATTTCTTTCGTCCGAATCGACTTCGAAACGTTGTCCAAACGGGAAACAAATTATATATTCGGAATCTTCGCGTTGAGAGCTTCCTTTTGAGGTAAATTTCTTCTAGTTTCAGCAGCTCTAAATATTAAAGTGCTGGAATAGCATGTATTTGAAGTCGAAATTCTTATATGTGGTAGAATAACCGACAAGAAACTCATATTCGAAGTCGGAATTGAATTATGTTATGATTTGGATTTGATATGAATTTTTGAAGTTTCAAAAAATATTTGAAACTCATATTATTGATTTTGGATCATGTTATTGATTGGAATGAATATGTTATTGATGTAGATAGATTATTATACTGATATCTTCAAGCTACATCAACTGGAACGTAGAATTGAGGTATGTTGCGACCGGGTAACATACGACATGTATCTGTATTATATGATATATGTTGGATTGGTTTGATTGATTGGAATGAGAATACATGTCTATATGCCTTATTTGTTGAGTTTATGTGGCATACATGACATTGTAATTTGAATATCGATGTATAAAATAAATGTGTTCACAAACCCCAGAATCCAATCAAATCATATTAGGGTATCCAAGGATCATAGCTCAACGTGCATGTCATGTATCGATGTATAAAATAAATGTTTTGTTAACATACATCGTTTGATGCATACATCGATACATGACATGCACGTTGAGCTATGATCCTTGGATACCCTGATATGATTTGATTGGATTCTGGGGTTTGTGAACACAATGCTATGTTTGGTATTACATGACCCTTAAAACATAGACATTTGTGGCCCCGATGATTGATTGAGATTTGGAATTTGATGATGCTTTGTCGACGTTATCATACAAGTATCCCTGATTGAGGCCGTTGTGCCAGCTCGAGCATTGATTTGATAGCGATTCGTTTGATTCTGCATGTGCTCAGTGGATGGTCATTTGACCTGATACCTCCACGACATACATGCATTGCATATCATATATCATTGTTTAGATAGTTGTGGTATATATGATGGTTGTTCTATACGGAGCTTTGCTCACCCCCAACGGGGGCTGTTGTTGTCTTTGTGTGTGGACAATGGCAGGTACTCCAGGATATCAGGAGACTGGATAGGGTACTTCTGGAGGGAGTCACAGTTTGAGTTGAGGTTTTATGTTTTGTTCCCAGTATATATATGTATCTATATACCGGGGCATGTCCCGAAGATATGAGTTGTTTGACTGTATTTGGATTTGATTATGTGTGGGCGAGGTTTATGTTATGAGAAATACTATTTTTAGTATTCAAATAAAATGATTTGGACTCATTGTAAAGAAAATTTAAACTCGTTTTCCGCTGTAATTAATTAACCCTAATCAGATTGTGTTGTAATAACGATTAGGAGTTAAGGGCCCCACAAATGATCTCAAATATTAAATAAAAAATAATATCAGAATGCTAAATATGATGTCCTGGTCATACAAGTCAAGATTGTTAACTATGATGTGAAGCATGTGTTCGTAGACTCAGAGAGCTCAGTAAACGTCATCTTTCAGGAAGCTCTTGACCAAATGAACTTGAAGGGCTACAAGTTGGAGCCAGTGGAGACAACTCTTTTTGGCTTCGCTGGTCACACCGTGTACCCCAAAGGTGAAATAGTGTTTCCCTTGACAGTAGGGCTCGAGAACTTGAGAAAGACGGTCATGGCCACCTTCACAGTGGCCAATGTGCCTTCCTCGTATAGCATCATTGGCAGGGAAGACTAGCTGTGAATTCCCTCATGGTAATTGCCTCGGCTTATCATCAGAAGATCAAATTCCTTGTCGGAGGCAGGATAGGAGAAGTCTGAGACTCTGAGTGGAAAATAAAAGGACGAGAAGAGAGAATTGATAGAAGGCCAGCAAGAGGAGAATTG
This sequence comes from Primulina tabacum, assembly GCF_025594145.1. NCBI lineage: Eukaryota > Viridiplantae > Streptophyta > Magnoliopsida > Lamiales > Gesneriaceae > Primulina > Primulina tabacum. Next base: position 33,953,305 of record NC_134565.1, on the reverse strand, counting down.
CAGTACTCGATTAGAGAAGTGTATGCAGTGATGGAAGAAGAGCATGAAGAAGTAGATATAGTTCTTGGACAGTCCAGAAAAACAACTAAGGTAGCCCTAGATCTTGAACCAATTGCCTCGGTGAAATTGTTGGGCTGCTCAAAGAAGAAACCCCAAAAGCACTGCAGCTGGAAAAGAGACACGAAACAACATTGTTAATTAGCTATTTAGCTTATACTCCTAATAAGCAAGAAATGTAATGTTTTTTTAAGTGTTCGAAATGAAGATATCTTTCGGGGCTATAAATAAGGAGATTATTAGGCAACGAATGTTAACGGGGCTTCATTTCCCCGTTAAATTTGTCACAATGTATGCACGGCTTCTCTGTCTGTTAGGGTGAATTGTTTGCTTCTCCAACATTTCCATGTTCTACCAATACCATTAAAATGAAATAACACCACTTACATATGATTATTGATTATTACTTTGTAAACTAAATAGTAAGTAAAGCTCTTGAGAATTGCTACAACGCCATACAAATCGACGAGACTATACATCTTACTTTGTATGGCTAAACGAGCTGTGTGATTAATTCTTTGAGCTATTTGATTATAAAATATTTAGGTAGATTTTATTAAAATCATTTTTTTAGTATCGGGAGAGAGAAGTTTCGAACTCGAGGATCTGTCACATGCCACTAAGCCAAATGACCATATTGAAGGATCTAACAGTATTGTTAGATCGCAAAGATTACAAGGGATGGGAAGAGGGCGATATCTCGAGTTACGGGCACTAAACCAATACCCTCAATAATGCACCATAGAATGCCGAACTAGCTAGCTAGAGATCAATGTTGCTACAGAGTTATTCTTCATTTGTTTGCTTGGAAAGATGGTTTTGTTAGAAAATGAAGATGATCGAGTTCGACTCTTTAAATGGATAGTTTTCGAATTTGTCAATCTTCGATTCATCAAACTCATATATAGGCTAATTTCCCCATTTGGGTCGGCAGAATTAATTGTCGGTATATTTAATTGCTTGATTAGTTTGAATTTAATTTTTAAATGGCCAACCTTTTCAACTTATCTTACTTCCTATTTTAGAAACTTGATGAATAAAATGTTCCTACTTCATCATAATGAATGAATAATATAAAATAAGAAGGAATGTATCTGAGCTTTCAAATCATTCGATAAATTTGTTACGACCATAGTACTAAATGCAACTCCATCGCTTTCTTGGGACAAAGATTCTAACTTTCTCTATTTTGTTGGAGAACAGGGGACGTAACATTTTATATGTAGTATTATTTTTTTTATCATATATAGAAAGTAAATATAATATATAATAATACAGCTGATGGACTTGTTGCATGCTTATACAATATTTTTTATAATTATATCTAAAAAAGAAAATGTGATTATAATAAATAGTGATGGATTACAATACAATTTTTATATAAAACAATTTTGGTGAATTTGTCCATAATAGAGGGTAAAAATGAATATACATATTTTGGTCTCCTTTTTGACGATTTTTATCATGTCTACAACTTTTATAAAATAAAATAGATATATTATTTCCGCGTACTTTCCACAGTTCCGCTAATGTAGCTTCCCACGTTCATAAAATTCATCAAACCTCTACTCATACATGTTCCCCATATTTATTATACACAAAACTTATGTGAGATAATATCACGAATAAATTTTTTGAGACGAACTTCTGATCCAACTCATGAAAAATATTATATTTCATTATAAATAATATTGACTTGTGTCATATACATATATGTGTGTGTGTGTATGACATCATCTCACATGAGGAAGCCTACGCATTATTATATTGGACTTTATATTCCAAATTTCAAAACTTCTATTGGAGAGCAATTGAGCGTCGTAATATTTTCTTAAAGGTTCTTTTTTGGAAAGTCTAATCACTTCTCATTGGATTGGATCCACCGCATCCAACGGTTTCAACTACAAGGAGAGTATTACTTAGGATATAATTTTCCTTCGTTTTTCGATACAAGAGATATCTTCAGAACAATTATAAATTCAGATCTTAAACAAATTGAAGCTTGTTTTTTTTTTTTTAAGAATGTTTGAATTCGGTTTTTGCGGGGACAAATTCCAAGTTTACAGGTAAAGTCGTGGAAGGTTGTTTGCGATTGAAACTTGTATTTAATTCAACTTCAAAAGTTTGTTCGATTGATTTGTTGCCTATCAAATACAAGAAATGTTTCTTTTACTGGAAAACTTTAGATTTTACAAAAAAAAAAAAAAAAAACAACAAGGATATGTACGCATAAAACCTAGGACATCCTCAAAACTACGACTTACAACTACAAAATCAGTAAGAGAAAAGAAAGAAATGAAGCTGCAGGCATGCAAACTGGGCAAACAACAAACCTAATCCCAAGCCTCTCTTCTCGGAGCCGCGGTTCCGAAGAATGTTTCGAGCTCCGGCGGCTGGAAGTATCCATTCTTGGGCGGCTGAGGCTTGGTGGCCGGCTCATTCTTCTTCTTCCTCGGCGGCGGAGGACATACCAGCGCCGCCGGTATTCGACACTCCTGGTTCTTGGGGGTTGTGCAACCTTGCTCCACCTCCATTATTCCACAGTCGCTCGCTCGCTCGCAGTAATAATCTGTGATTCCTCCTTCAATTAATAACTTTACAAAATAGAATGCAAAATTTAACGAGGAATAATAAATAGAAGGGGAATATGGAACAGTTACTAGGTTCGTTTTATATAAAATTCTGTCATTTTAAGTGAGTATATATATTTAGGTAGGGTGTGTGGGTAGTGGGGGAGGAGGAACAGTTAAGGTGACAGTTAAGAGTGGGGTGGCACCGACTTGTTTTGCGGAGGTGGTGAGGCTGGCCCACGCCTTGGTTCAAATAGGGCGGCGCCGGATTTTTTTGGGGGGGGGAAGGAATTTCATTTGAATTTCTATTTTTTGGTAACTCAAATTATTTATTATTATCATACTAATTTGATTAATCATTGTATGAGGTAGATAACAGTTCTTACTTTTTATGTGTACTAAATTTAAATATTCAAGGTTGAAATAGATTAAAATAAATTGGAACTATATCTTTTTATATAAAAAAATCTCATAAAATTACGGTAGCTTAAAGATTATTTTTTTAGGAAAACTACATTTTTTGTTTATTTTGTACTCTTTCATTTAGGCTTTAATAATGGTGAATTCGGATTTTTAGTAATGTAACTTATATATTGTTTTTCATTTTTGTTCTTGTTATCATGAACTTTTATTTTTAGTCTTGTAACTTATATATTGTTGTCATTTTTTATCTTTTAACTTATGTTTGTTTTCATTTTCGTTCCTTTTACTACCGATAGACATGATGGATTTCGATAAAAAAAGAATGAAAAAAATGGAAGTTATATGACTAAAAATAAAAATTCACCGTAACATGATCAAAAATAAAAAAAATGCAAATTATATGACTGAAAATACAAACTACTGTTAATAAGACTAAACATGACAAAAATACAAATTATAGAACAAAAATATAATTCTCCCTTTTTTATATAGAAAATGTAGAAGTAACAAGCACTTGTGTGTGTGTGTGTGTATACACACACACACATATATATAAGATCAACTTATGAGATGAACAAAAACAGGCTCCTACCTAATTTGTCTATTTGGCTCGGCTTTCCTTCTCTTTATTTTTTATTCTGTAATATATTATTAGTATAAAATAAAATAATATTTACCGAAATTTGTGAAGTTTTAAAATAAACGAACACAGAAAGATTTCAAAACTGATTTATTTTTTAACTTTAAAATAAAGTAAGCCAAGACATACTTCGGTGAGGTTAATTTTTTTTAGAAAAAAATATGGGGGCATAATTCGAACGACTTTCGTTCGTGGGTTGAAGGTTGAACCAAGTAAATTTAGGGTTGACACGGTCAACACTAATTGTTCGTGGAGACCAAAATTTGGGTCAAAATTGGCAGCTTCAAACTTCCAAGTCCACTTTCGTTCGGAATCATCCTACGACGACTTAGACCATGTGGCTTTCATAAGTTAAAATCGTCATTTTAATTAATAACAAACGATATCTTTATTTTTATTTTTTTTGTATAAAATGTCAGAAATATGATATGGATGATACTAGAATCGAACAGTCACAACAAGAAGCTAACTCCAAATTCCACCAAATAATATTATATCGAAATGTGCCGAAACATTGGACTAAAGAGTATTTTTGCATCTTCGAAGATAATGCCTTGATGCGACAACATCAATGAACAAACACTTCCCAGAATACAATGATCTCGTCTTGTTCACGAGTTACATGATTCGGAGCAAAGACTTCATTGAACACCCAACTTCAACTTACTTTGTCACAACAAAATCAAGGAGATCGATATGCGCATATAAATTTGAAAATTGTCTTGGATACTTGATAGACTAATTGCGTATGTTTCTTAGAAGAAGATGACAAAGTTTCCAATCAGGCGAATGGATGATATTTCGCTTATCGCACCATACTCTTCGGTTCAAATGAATATAAAATACCAGAATTTTCATTCAAGGTCATATCAATAAATTGTAGCATTAGTGTAAATTAAAGGTAGAAACAGTCATAACGTATGTTTAGCAAATGAATAGCCATGAATTCTAAATTAATATAATTAATTTAAAATAACTATCATTAATACTAGTAATGATTTCTTAAATTATATTTCTTTGAAATATAACATTAATTTGTATTTTCTAACATAGGATGTAGTGTTAAAATTTAGGGGCAAGCCCATATGTTTAGAATAGGACATGAAATATTGCTACTAACATATTTTTATATCGCAATAACAAATGGAGGAGGACTAGATCAAGATTTTTTTGCCAAAATGATGTCTAGTCTATAAAAATGAGTTATAAAACAATGAGATTGAATGTAAGGCAAGCCTAATAAGAGAACGAATATGGTTGACATTAATACTAGGCCGGAGTGATAATCTATATCTATAGTCTTCTAAAGATATGAGCCCAGAACAAGAACATCATTGATAAATATATATACAGTTTTGATATGCTATCCATTTATCATGTCCATCAATGAAGCGACACTCATGTATTAGAAATACATTTTGATATATTTCATTACATTCAATATATGAGTGTCACCTCATTGTTGGGCACAGTGAGTGAACAACATATCAAAACCCTAAACCATATGTATATAATCAATCTAACATTCAATACTACACAGAGCGATTCACATGATATACAGATCGATTTTCCATAAATAAACCAAAACACATAATTTGACCTTAACTCTGGTTGATGGTTATTTCGTGTCACTCGCCACTTATATGGCCGTCCGAGAATTAGCCCAAGTGGCTCAATTTTTTTATTTTAGAAATGATAGATAAATTTTTGATTTACTTAGCTAACGTGACTCGATTTTAAAATTTTAAAAAAAAATAGAGAATTTAAAATCATAATCCAAGTAGATTAAAATAATCATGACTCCGTCATTGTTCAATGCTAGCGGCAATCACGTCCGAATGCTATTACAACTCATTAACCCAGGTCGAGTCCAAATCAACTTCCGATCATGACAACAACTGATCAACTGAATTTTGTCACAAAGCCAATCATTCAACGTGTTATTTCTATCTCATTTTCACTTCTCAAAACCATAAGCCAGTTACTTGGATAACCCAAGAAACATGGTACAATCTGTCTTAACCGGCAATTACGCACGAATGCTAACAAAATTTGACCTCATAATTCAAAACATAACTCCATTGTCCTAGCTGTTAGCTGGAGTTGGTACCAAATTCCCCTTTTTCTAACCATTCGAGAAAGCCAAGCTCGACCGACGACTATTTCCACACGTGTGAGAATCCCACAAGTCAGCATGGGTTTGACTGTTTTTTCTTCGTCTACTCTCGGACGGCCTAATTTAATATAAGTAGGCGACGGTTAACCGTTCATTAAGTGCTTGATTTAATGGTCTTCGGACTTGTGCAATAAGTCGAAGGAACATGAAATCAAAACAATTATTGTAATTCTGATTTTCAGAAAAATATGAATTGTATCAGTTGAATCACATTAAATTCTTAGTGTTGGGGATGCAATATTAATTGCCACTAATAAAATAGTTCGATGAAAAATGATGTTTAAGATGTTGTACAGTTTAAAGTATTTGAATTATATAATTACTTCGATCATATAATTTATAATTAATGTCATATGTTAATTTGATTCCCACATGATGCACTTATTGGGAAGTAACAAGTGTTCATGCTAGAATAGTACTCATTGAAATATGGTAATTGGAACGACAAGTTTTTGAAAATACAATTCACTATGCCCATGATAAAAACAAGATATTAAATTAGTACTTTAAAAATATGATGTGTTGTGTACAATGTATATTATTCTTTATTTACTAGGACATCCAATATTAGTATATTATTTTTTAATAATGCCACATATACAACTAATCTATCGCTACATTGATATTTATAACATTATATCGTGAGATTTTGTAATTATATGGAGAGATTTTGTATTTAATGTTCGGTGAGATTTTGACAAATTGAATTTTTATATTAAATTTTTGTGTTGTACTAATTGATATACAAATATTGACGTAGAAATATCATCATTCTGTTTTTCCCCTACGCTCCTTTGAGTCAGAGTCTTGACTACCAATAAGTAATAGAATTTTGCTGGAAAGAATCTTGACGTTTCAGTTCCTGATAAGAAAACAATAAAGCCATGCAGTTAGTCAGTGGGTGACACTAGAATTTTGAAATAAAATGCAGAATTCCATCTTTGAACACGGACAAAAATAGGTAATTTCCACTCTATTTCACATAATTTTCAAATTATGAAAAAAAAATTGAATACATCTCACATCAAATTGTCCACTTGTATGTCTGATACAATAAGTTTTCAAATTTTAGTTTCGGTATATTAATTTTTCATTTTCGTTCGTTTTGGTCCAATTATTAACTTGACATCATATACGTCAGCAATTTTCGATAACACCAGCAATCTCAATGTCATGTGATTATTTTGAAGTGTCATATCAGCATTTTTCAATTCCGTGTTAGCACTATGAAAGCTCAAATAAATCAAAGTTGGTACAGTATCAAAACTAATTTAATGGATCATACCCCAAAATAAGAAACATCCAATCAAAAAGTTATTTCCCTCACTACTACATTCATTCAATTCAAGTACTATCGCAGTTCTATACATATATACCTAGTAAAAAGCTTATGCTATATATAGTCCGAACTTGCAAATGCAAAAGGCATAGTTTGTATATTCACAGTACGTGGTAAAGCTCAAGATAATATCCTAAATGGATGAACTAGTAAAATTAACAGAAGGGTCTGAAGATGAGCTGGTGAATGAACTTCTGGACGATGAGTCGCCATTCTTTTTCCTGTCTAGTAATGATGATCATGGAGTAGTAGTGGAAACGAGTCCCTTCCCTTCGATGGATCCTCGTCTATTGTCAACGTTGTATTCAGGCCCTACGATTGAAGATGTGGAGAGTTCTTTATCCGACATGATCTATGGAATCCATAGCATTCAACGCGAAGATAGATCAGAAGCATGCAGGTTCGATATCATGTTGGTTTTTTTTTAATTTAATTTTGCTAATACGCGAGTGCATGAAGTTTGTTTGATTCGTCCGCAGAATTTCGGGACTCAGTGGTGTCATCAAGGGTGGTTGTAATGGAAACAAGAAGTATAGTGTGAGGATCAAGAATCATGGAAGTACAATCAGTGATGATGGCTATAAATGGAGGAAATATGGCCAGAAATCCATCAAGAATACCCCCAATCCCAGGTGGTTGATACAGTATATTACTAGAATTAAAAGCAATATTGCACTTAATTTTTTTTAAACATCTAAATCGCTTATTAAAATCAATTGGTATAGGATTTATTTGATGAAAACTATTTTAAAAAATCAAAATTTTGAGTGTATAAGAGAAACTAATGATGATATTTGTACTTCGCATACGCCGTTTTGATATATGTGAATGATCTTTGCATCACTCAATGTTTGGCTCGAGTTTTTTTTACAATAATTGGAGTTCAAAAAATAACTTATTCATCGTCTCATCCAATGAATCAAACTTATCGAACATAAAGAAAATTACACGCAGAAGCTATTACCGGTGCGCGAAACCGAGATGCAATGCGAAAAAGAGAGTGGAGAGGGCCATGGATGACCCGGATACCCTAATGGTCACCTATGAAGGCCTTCACGTCCACCTTGATCACCCATTTTCCTGCCCAACCAGAAAGAAGCTCCAAAGGCCCACGTATGGAGCCAAAAATCAGGCCCATAGAGAAAGGCCCAAAGTTGCCGGTCCAGGCACAACAATTGACCCAGTTAAGGAGTTTGAAGTTGAAGCAGGATTGATAGGCCGACAAGGCCTGCTTGAAGATATTGTGCCATTTTCTATTAGGAATCCCAATTCTTGATCTTGTGTTTCTTCGCCAAATTCCCTTCTAGGTCTATTAATTATATAAATTCATATTTAGGTTTAATATGAAATTTAATAATGTTCGTATAATGTTATTCTCAGTGTTTTTCATATGTCTATTTGTGAGAGTATTTTATTTGGATAAGGGATTTGAAGGTATCGGGTTTTAGTGAGTCCGTGAGATTAAAAAAAACAAAGATATAAAATTAGAACCATAATCATATTATTTTAGAAGCTCTTTAATTATCCAGCTATAATTAGTTGGACAACTTATTTTAATTTTGATTAGAAATTTTAAAAAAATAATGGGTTAAACATGTTCGTGGCCTCACCTAATTCTCAAGATTCTAGTTGATACTAATTGAAAATTTAGGGTTTGATTTCAGCAAGTGACACTAATCTAGACGCAGGTTTCGAATTTGCTCTGAGCCTGAAATCACAAAGAAGACCGTTAGAAGGAGGCCGAGAGAGTGTCCCCGACGTAGCCCCTCCGACGCTCAACTCAGATACTGAGGATATAAGGGGAGAGCAGCTAAGGGTGCTGCTGAAGAATAATATAGTGAATGAATGAATCGTACGCTCAAATATAGTATTTATAGGAGAATACATAGGTCTATCATGGGCCCTCCACATGTGTTAGGGATGGGTCGGGAGCTTGGATCTGATCTTGATGGGTCCATGCCTGAGGTATCACCAGTCATACGAACACCGATGGAGTCAGAAATTTACATTCTGAGCGATTGGAAATTAGAAAAATTCATAAAGACATAATCATAACTCATTATATTTTTATTTAAATTCGTGGAAAAACTTAACATAATAAGCAACAGAATTATCCATGTTTGACCAGGACGATAAACAATGTCAATCAAATCTTTTTTCTTGAAAAGAATAGAAGAAAAAAAAGTAAGAATATGAGAAACATGTTTTTTTCCTCTAAATAAGATTTGATAATACTAAAACAATTTTCAGTATGTGAATTAAGAAATGATAAATAACATTGACCAAATATGAATTTTTAAAAAAGGGCTTATTCACTTATTTAAGTTATTATATATTTAAAAGTCATATTATCCATAATTGGAAATAAAAGGAAAAAACCCAAGAATTAAAACGCCGTCTGTGGGAATCGAACCCACGACCACGTGGTTAAAAGCCACGCGCTCTACCAGCTGAGCTAAGACGGCTTGTTGGGCAAATCGATCATAAAATATATATAACAACTAATAACTAAAGATCATAAAATTCACTTGGAATTCGTGAAGCGACGAAATTTAAGAGTAAAAGAATCATTTAGTCACTTATCTCCTACTGTTCCTACGTTGATTGCGGGTAGTGGAAGATATATTAATTCATAACTAACCCCACTTCATTATGGGGGTGCCATTAATTTCTTGATTCCAATTATGTTTGCTCTTACTCTTTTGAATTCATAAAGTCAAATTATGCTGACTTGTCTTCTTTCAGCTATTCAATAATGTTACAATGAATGTCTAAAGGTGGTCACATATCAATGAAAAGGGCCAATTTGAAATAATAAATGCCACCAAACGTAGCACGGAATCAGTCTTTTTATTGGGTGATATGTTACCACCTTTAGACATTCTTAATTAGGCATCCCTCATCTTATTTTTGTTGTAAGGTCATGACTTCGTGTTCCTAAACATCAAACATCCTTGATAAGATCCAAACAGTGATGTTTCTTTTGCTTTATGATTTAATATTTTTCAATATTAGTTGCACAATCGCCAAAACAAAGTTCAGTGATCCTAGAACATTTCCCAGTCTGCATCAAAATCCTCAAACAGGAAAAGCTAGGTGCTGATAAATCTGATACCAGCATAAAAAGAAGCATAACCATGAAAACAAAAATATACAAAGCTTCACATATATAGATACATATCACGTACAAGTTCTTGCTAATACCACATTTAAACTGACGAAGCTTTATGTGTAAAGGGACGGTGGTCTTGGATAAGCCATTGGTGAACGTTTTGCTTCAGTGTCGGTCTTACCAGACTTACGTTCACCATTCGGTTGGCTTGGTTTATTACTCCGGTTATCCTTTTGCTCATTTTTCGGAGAGTCCTGCAGTTCCTCTAACACGGTTACCACATTGTCCATATTTGGCCTAGATCTTGCATCCATGCTCAGGCACTGGAGTGCAAGATTAGCCGCTTTCATGGCTCGTCCCAAAGAATATTGCCCTTCAAGACGGGCGTCGATGACATGAAATATCCTACGCTTGTTGCTGAGGTAAGGTTTCGCCCACTCAACCAAATTGTGTTCCCCTGACGGACGATTCTTGTCTATAGCTTTCTTACCGGATAAAACTTCTAGAAGTACCACGCCATAACTGTATACATCGCTCTTTGCAGTCAAATGTCCTTAATAACAAAAAAAATTGCTATTTCAGAGAACAGGTATAAAAAAAGCTCCGGAAAAAATGTTCCTAGATTACCGAAACGAGGAGCCTCGAGTTGGCACGCCATCTATACCTGTGGAAAGATACTCTGGAGCAGCATATCCATAAGTTCCCATCACTCGTGTAGATACATGACTCTTATCTCCAGTTGGGCCGTCTCTTGCCAACCCAAAATCAGAAAGTTTCGCATTGTAGTTCTACAAATTTTGGAACGCAAAAACAAGCGGCACAACACACTAAGCAATCTGTCGTCTCAAGAATATAAGTAACATTTTCAAACATTGAACTGGTATTTCAAAATTATATAATAGACACAAGAATTGAAAATGCATACCGAATCAAGCAGGATATTAGAGGTTTTGAAGTCCCTATATATCACTTTTGTCTCAGCACCATGAAGAAAGGCGAGTCCTCTTGCAGCACCAAGTGCAATTTTCATTCTTAGGCTCCAGGAAAGTGGCTGGAAATAAGAACCTCCTAGATTGAGATAATAGCAATCTATCAATAAATTTTCAATTTGACAATAATTTTAACAAATAAACATTATTTTCGGATCACAACGAACGAAATGCACAACGATTATATCAGTATAATCCTGTCAGAATATGTGAAACTCACTCCTGAATAAGTGATTCTCCATGCTACCCTTTGGCATGAACTCATATACCAAAAGCCTTTGTTCGTCCTCTAAACAATAACCGATTAATTTTACAAGATTAGGGTGGCGAAGCTGCCCAAGATAGTTGATTTCTGCCTGTTAATCCAAAAGAACAATATCCATAAAATGTAAACTATATGAATGTGCGACAAGAAGTCAATGGTCTAACTAGAAACATGTCAACTTGCATCCAAAATTAAAGCTCACTCATACAAAAAGAAATATCAATTGTACAGCAATAATGGCATATCTTCCCAATCATAGGAGTTTGTTATACTATCCGTATTAATGATTACAAGAAACAGTTAATCCTTTATGTTAGAATCAACAAACATTTTCTGGAATCAAATTTAACGCTATTAAGATTACAATATATCTGTGCTATGATTTATTTATTAAGAAAGACTGGATATCATCTTTACCCCAATGAATTTTTACTTACATAAAGAGGTGATTAGTAACAACAGTACCTAGAAATTAGAAGGTGAATAAGAGTTTTAGCACTCTAGGCATTAAGCCGTGAATGTATCTCTTTACAGACAATCACATGTAGTTCATGTGTCGCATTTTTGCTAAATATACTTGTACTACTACAAGTTAGTTTTTGCAAAAGATTCGTTAAAAACCCAAAAGTATGGTAAAACATTAACAGGAGACAATCATTACATACCAGCCATTCCTTGTGGCCCTGACACCCTTGTTGGTTCAGCCTCTTAACAGCTATCACAATACCAGAGCCAGTCCTCGATGCAGCAAGGGACTGTTCATCGATCCATCCCTTGAAAACCAAACCAAAACCACCTTCCCCTACTACACTATGGGGCTGAAAATTTCTAGTGGCAGCCTTAAGATCATTGAATGTGAAGCTTTTCATATTTGAAGATTGCAATATCTCTCCCTCACTTCGAGGAGTCGGAGGTACTGATGCAGATGAAGCTTTGCTACTTGAATTACTCAACTCTATCCCATCTCCACTGGCCATTTTCGAAGAATTCACACCTTCATAAGAGTTTGAAATTAAGAATAACTAATGAAACTGCAATCGAACCAGTTATCAACAAGGCAATATAATCTTCTATTGCCAAATAAATCCTCAAAAACAAGGGAGACTTGAAAGTGTCATAGTTAATTTCAAAATTAGCGGTAGACCAGTTTTGGACAAACAATTAGAAACTATGGATCAGTAAAACAGACACATATTCTGGATGGCATAAACAACCCTGTGGAATACATGATGATAAAGTTACAAAAATTAAGACAACAAAATCTATTTAATTCACGAAATGCTAACAAACAAATCCACAATATTTACCGACACAATATGTACCGAAGCGAGAATCCTCATACTCGTAAAAAAAATAAAGAAAACACCATCATTTTCAAGAAAATTAAGAAGAACTTCAAACTAAGGCCTCATTTTCTCAGGTGAAACGAACGATTATTTTCCTCCTATAAATCAAGAAACTAAAAACAGGAGAAGATTATCCAAAATATACTTGTACCAGTGTGGAAAGGGCTCTCGGCCTTTATCTGGTTGCTCGAGCAAATCCCCATCAAAATTCCAAGTCACTCTCCAAAAAGTCCCAAAAAAAAAAAAAAACAAATGCCCAAATTCTTGTGGCAGCTCAAAGACACAGGTCACAAAAAATGAAGTCTCAAATCCGAAATCAAGTACAAGATTTCATATCTTTCATTACATGATAAAATTAACTGAAGCAAACAAAATTAGTAGCCTGGGTCTGATCTGAATCCCTTGGGTTTTCTTGATTCCTTTCTCTAAAAGTCAGGTGTTAGCCGCCAAGCTCACCAATCCTCTCTCTTCAAAGTTTAAACCAGATATTATTGATTACAAAACAACAAAAAAGATGAGATTTTTCGTAGAGAAACAGCACAGGAAGATGAAGTATAGCTGAATAAATGGTTCTCCTTCATGGGATTTCTGAGTGCTTTCTAAAATTTAATTCAATCAAAGGTCTCCTTCCTCGTAAGGGGCTCACGTGCAAATAATCCTTTTTAGATCTCTGCTATATTCCAGATTGACCTGCTTCTTGTCTTTTCCATGGAGTACAAATTTGAGGTGGGTCGGAATATTTGTCAAATTTTATAATTAATAAATGGAATTTAAGTGATATCAATTATTTATTTGGTATTTGCTATGTGATTCGCATGGATGAGTGACAACTTTTATAAGAGAATACCTTGGAATTATGAACAGATTATTTTTTATGACAATTTTTTTATAGAAGTATGGAACTAAGTCCTTTCATCTATTTTCATAATTTAACGAGAAACTTTTATATAATTCAAATTATTGTATCATATAAATGTGTATCCAAAAATATAATAAATAAAATTAATTTGAGCTTCTATAATTTTAATTTAGAATTTTATAGAATAAATGAAGTTTTCTATGAACTCACTAGCGTTATTATTTGATATATATTGAAAAATTCTCGAACTAATACAATAATTTACAAATCATATTAACCAAATAAACGATACCGAACAAATTTTTTATGCGATAGAATGAAAAACTTATATTTGGAATCTTATTTGGTCCCCTCTTCTTACTAAACAAGCTTTGAAACAGTCCGTGTTTTTGTGTGTGATTACCAATCAAACTATGTAATGATCAAATTAAAAAATGACAAATTAGTGTTTAATTTTTCCAATGAAATTTTTACTATGAACTAGTCAAAGTTCTTAAAGATTTTTTCATGGGATTTTTGCATTCACGAATTTGTCATTTCCCTCTTTTGCATGTTATAATTTTTGCATTTGATATATGAGATAAATGTTAAATACAATAAAAACACAGAGAGGGAGACCAAATTTTTAGATAGAGCAGATCGTATGATCTCAAGCTACAACTTATCAATCATGATCAGGAAAACATGATCAACTACACAGCCCAAATGAGAGATTGAAACAGATGCTATTAACGTCCTACGTGCAATTCAAAACCCAATACCCTTTCTCTATGTATGAACCCTTGGCGGAGTCTAACCGAAGACAATGCACTCTTGCAGCAACATCTAACATTCTCCATTGCCGGCCAAGATCAACAAACAAAGTGGCGCACGAGCTGGCCCATGTTAGCATCACCAATGCAAGTGATTATGTGTTTTTAGATGCTATTCGTTTGTGTTTAAAAAGGATTGAACAATGATTTGATGGAATTAATTATGACGCAATTCTGTTTTAAATTTTTTTTAAAATAGAAACATAAAGAACTAACTAAGCCTAAAAAAAGAACAAAGAAATCTACAGGACATAACACTCATTTTCGTTAATTTTTACATTAAAAACCCATAAAAAATTTTTATATCAAAATTTTTACATTTAAAATAAAAATCAATATATTCAATGAGAAAACAGATGTAACATATCACTGATAATACTGAGTAAGAGAGTTTTTCATTATCAAATTCGTCTCCTTGTATCGTGAAACCCGGACTACAGCCTTCCCCACAGATTAACCCCATTTAATGCCATCGCTGTTATTTATTATTTGTATATTATATCCCAAAAAATATTATTTTGGGATTTTATGGCACTTAGAAATAAAAATTTATATTTATATATAAGATTTTTGAGAAATTTTCTTGTATTGATTATTGTTTTATAAAGATAGTGAATTCATTCGAACCATGCAGAAGTTTTTTGATTTTCAAGTATTGAAATTATTACTCTTCAACAAAAATATCGAAATTATTATAGTCTGTCACCTGAATGTTCCAGTTTTTGCAAAAATGGCAATTTTTGCAGTGTGTGAAATTAAAAGCTGTCAATGGAATACAATCTTATTATATGCAGTGATGTTTGCCATGGTGATAGATGCAAAGTTCTAAGGTTTAGGGTTTGGAATAAAATCCCAGTCGATGGAAGCCTATCGATTTTTAAAAAAATTCATCAAATCTCTGAAATGAATATATTAAATTAATTACGATTAAAAATATAATCAATCAAATTACATAACAAGATTAATAATCTATACATATTATAAAAGTGTGAATCAAGGTCAAAGTTTTTCTATTGTGTAATGTCAACTTTGTCCTTAGTTTGTAAATACAGGAAAAATTTAGGGAGGATGTTTTTGTCAAATCAGTTATTATGATAAGGACAAAATTGTCAAACTACATTTATGTTATATAATGATCAAGTTGCCAAAAAAGCTGAAACTTTAAAATTCTTTGATTTTTATTTTCTTATAGATGATTTGAACAAACTTTTTTCACAAAAAATATTAATTTGAAAAGATTAAAATACCAAAATATATTAGTTTTATTTGCTTATAGATGAAGTGAAAAAGAATTTTTTCACAAAAAACTTAATTTGTAGATTTTTTCACAAAAAAAGTTTATTTGTAGAAGATTAAAATAACAAAATTCTTTTGTTTTATTTTCTTGTAAATAAAGTGAAAATATTTTTTCCACAAAAACTTAATTTGTATAACGATATGATGTTAAATATCTTTTATTTTACGTTCATTAAGATTAATTTTTTTTAAATGAAGAATTAAACTAATGAAGCTAAATAATTAAACTAATTTTGTTTTTGTTTTAACAAGGTTGGTGTCATGAAAAATGTTCGATATTTAATTACATTTACAAAATTATACAAGAATTATCAAATATAATCCTAATAAATATTTCATTGATATTTATTTTATCTATATTTCTTTATCAAAAAGAAAGTCAACTAATATTGTTCAAAGCCTTGGTTTATTTTATTTATATTTTTTTCCACAAAATATTAATTTGAGAATATTGAAATGCAAAAAATCATGGGTTTTATTTGTTTATAGATGAAGCGAAAATAATTTTTTCCCAAAAAAATTAGTTTGTACAATATTGAAATACCAAAATTCTTTTGTTTTATTTGGTTGTAAATATAGTGAATTTTTTTCACAAACAACATAATTTGTGTAAGGACATGATATTAATTATCCTCTATTTTGCATTAATTGAGAATAATTAATTTAAAACGACAAATTAAATTAATGAAGCCCAATAATTAAATCATGTGGGTTGGTGTTATGAAGAAGGTTCGACGGTTAATTACATTTTACAAAAATGATACAAAGCATTATTGGATATTTAAGAAAGATGACCTTATAAATATTTCGTGAGTATTTATTCTATCTATTTTTCTTTATAAAAAAATCCAACTAATATTTTTCAAAGCCTTAGTTTATTATTAAAATTTAACAATATATGATTGAATACATACAGTTTTACTAATTTTAACTATTTTTCGTCTTTGTAAAGATAAGAAACTATAACAATTTCATCAAAAATTATTCATTATTGCTCAATATTTCTCCTTATGAGTTATGATTGATAATAAGAAAGGTCAAATTTATTTGTTTTTATTTGCTTGTAGATGAAGTGAACATATATTTTTCACAAAATATTAAACTGAATATGATTTGTTTTATTTTGTAAATCTATAATCTTTTGAATGAGTTATATATGCAAGAAGTTTCTCAGAAAAAAATTAATATATACAAATTTAATACTTCCAATAATATAGTATGAAATATAAAAAAATATATGTTATCGTAATTTTGAATTTTTGTATTTAAATAACATATTGCATAAATATGTTATATCATTAAGAGTTGAACACTTGTTGATAAATATAATAAAATATTAATTAAATCATATTTTGTCAGTTGTCTAGAAGATAGAATAACCAAAATTTCATTGATTTTATTTGTTTGTAAATTAAGTTAAAATATTTACAAAAAATAAATATAATTTGTAGAATATTGAAATAACAAAATTCTTTGGTTTTATTTGCTTGATGAAACAAACTTTTTTTTTCAACAAAACACTTAATTTGTGTGGAGATTTGTAGAGGCATCAAATAGAGAAGAATATACATTTCTTCTCATAAGATTTGCTAATAAAGATGGCGAGAATATTGTTTTTCACAGAGAAGAAAAAACTGACGACAACAAAAAATCGTGAAAGCAATATAAATTGAAAATATAAAAGAAGAAAACATTTGACGCAATAATTTAATTTAAGGTTTAGAATATATTATCTATGTTATATTTTTATTTTTCATAAATCAATAACACGTGGTGAAATAAGTGGTCAACGTTATGTATTATACTTTTTTATTCTCTCAAATTTAATTTTAATAACTATTGTGATATCAATTTTATATTATATTTTCTCCAATGTCTAATTTATACAAAATTATAATATTTATTACTACTATGTTTTTCAACAATTATTAATTTATTTAGATTGCGCTTGGATAAATTGATTTCAAATTTATGGATTAGAATTATAATTTTCTTGTTAACAATGAAACAATATATCAAATCTTGAATCTACGCATTACTTATTTACATATTATTATTTATATAAAGTAGAATAAATTTCAAATAACATTGGGTGGACTTGAAAAATATCATAATTAATATGAAATACTACTATATAAACATGAAATGAGTGTATTTGAAGTTTATGATGTTATTTCTCTAAATAACAAAAATACATTTGAATGTATTGAAATTCATGGATTTGAAATCCTTCCATTCAAGAATAACTTAGATTTATAACACATAAAATTTTTAAACAAATATCTTTTGCACTCATTTTATAATAAATGTAGTACAAATTATATTACATTGAATTTCCTACGGATAATGCTAAAGGTACAACCAATATATCGTACTGCGATATTTACAACAATTATATCGTGAGATTTTGTTATTAACTAATGTGATTTTATATTTAATTTATCATTAGATTTTGATAAATTAAATTTCTGTATTTTTTTGAATTGTAAGAATTATTGTACAAATTTGGTTGCACATGTAACATTACTCATTTTCTATCGACTAATATAACATGAAATCATTAATATATAATTTTTTGTAAATTAATCTCTTCGGATCTCATTTATTTAACAACAATTATTGATAATAGAAATGTATTTTCACGTGCGTCGCACGTGTCTTTTCCTAGTTACCAAAAAAGGATAAAATAACCTATTTAAAAATAAAATAAAACTAACAGCAAATTTCAAAATAAATAAATAATCCAATTAAAGAGTTGTAGCTATCAATTCTGAGGTTGCTCACAGAGCTTCTTTTCTTTATCAACCTTCTTTCTTGAACCTTAAAGTTATGACGGGGTAGCCATTTCAGATTGCAGGTAACGTATATATGTTAATAAATATGAGAAAATAACTAGGAAATGGGATTTGGATAAAACTTGCTGGTTTCTTGAGCATAATTATAATTGTACTTAAGCTTTAATTTTTATTTTTATTTTTGCCTGCTTTGATCTATTTTTCTAAGTTTTAATAACTATGTGCCTGTCTTCTTTTGGGTTCTTCTTGATTTTTTTTTTAAAGTTTGATTTATTTTTTTCTTTAGATAAAAACATGAAAGATTCAAGAAATGTGTGAAAATCTTGAGTAGAGAGGATTGTGTTTGCTTCGCTTCAAACACCTCTCCAGAATTTTTCAATTTTTCTTGTTTTTTTTTCCTTGTGGTACCATGTTTTGTATACCCTCAAGTTGTTTGCAACCATGATGCAATGTTGCTTCACTATAAGAGTCGATTCTGGTTCAATTATTTTTTTTATGTAGAGACTATATATATTTTCTTGGTTCATGGAGAAGGAGAAAACTGTCAATTTTAGGTTCAGTATTTGAACACTAATTCTAGTTTTATTCTAATTAGTTATGTAATATATCTTATATTTTTATGATCCCACGACTTCCTTAAAATTAAAGTAATCAAGGGAACTAATGGAGCATTTGGTCTAGAAATGGCTTAACTATTGATTAAAAGACACCCCTTTGATGATACTTGCTATGAAATTTGTCATGGTCTGGTTGACCAATTTTTTTTTTTTTTAAATATTTTTGTGATGCATTTTTACCTTGCTCCATTAGTTTGTTGGACCAAATCAGAGCTTTCAAGTTGCATGAATTCTAACCGAATTATTTCGTGGTCCAAGAGCAACTCTTTTACAATCAATGTGGCTTGAAACTGTTTATAAATTTGTGATGTTTGTGCCTTTTCTCATCTTTTTTTGATTGTGAAATCAGATAACTGTGAAGAGTTTGGTCCATATGAATCAGTTTCCAATTTGGGAGGAAAGTCGTATTTAGAAAGAACCGGGGATTAAGAAGGATACATCTACCTGAGTGTAGCATATAGTGATCTTGCATAAAATTGACACCCCAAGAATCTACAATGACCACTTCAAACGGCAGATTTCTCCATACTAATCACCCTCCCTCTATCAACATCACCAGTGCTTCCTCCATGGCTAGCTAGTTTGAGTTCGACACCGACTATGAGGCCACCATCTGTGAATTTAAGCCTTTCTCCTTGGTCTCAGCATGATACAATACCAGATAATGGATCGCACGGTCCAATCAATACTTTCGCGTTTCATGGCTTTAATCCTCTAGTTGGAGATAATCCAAATCCAGTACTTTCTGAACTTATGGAATGCTGCAAAGAGTTGGAAGAAGGGCAGCAATCTTGGGTTGCTCAGAAAAAAGAAGCGGAATGGAGACTGAAAAGGGTTGAACTTCAGTTGGAATCGGAAAAGGCTAGCCGAAGGAAGGAGAAAATGGAGGCTACAGAAGCAAAAGTGAGAGCTCTTAGGGAAGAGCAAAGGGTTTTTTTGGTTCGCATCAAAGCCGAATATAGAGAACAATTAGCAGGATTGAGAAGGGAAGCAGAGGCAAAAGAGCAGAAACTCGCCGAGCAGTGGGCTGCAAAACACTCGAGGCTAACTAAATTTCTCAAGCAGATGGGAACTTAACACTCTGTTTTTGGAACCGTAATTCGGTATCATTGAATAAATTTAACATGATACTGAAACCTGCATGTCTCTATCTTTAAGGAGTAAGTTTCATGTCAAAGATTATATTTTGCATATTCAGATTCTGTCGATTCTTAACTTGCATTTACCGCAGTAATCTATTGCAAGAAATGTCATTTGTTTCATATTTGTTTTGTTGGAGAATAATGCATGGATAATTTATTATTAATAAAATTTATGCAAGTCTTGGTTCCTTGTCTCATGTTCTGTCAAAAATGGAGTGCTAATGCCGTGCAATGACTCTGCAGATGTCAATGCATTTGTTTTGGTACTGTTCTTGTTCACAAAAATACAAGGCATAAAAAGATTTTTTAAATTTAGTCGGCTATAACATATTTTTATTTACAATTATATAGAAAAAAACTTTGAATATTGATTGTGCCACTTCGTGTACTATGATTTCAATAGTGGTATAAATAATATCGATTGTGGGAGATTGGAGGAGTATATGTATGATCCAACCCAATTCATTTTCCATTGTCTTCGTAAACTAACAAGTGACCTCAAACAATATCTTAAGTTTATTTGATATTTTCATTAGTTTTAGAACACAAAAACTTAACTATATTCTCCCACAACAAACGGCAAGTGTTATAACTGTGCAGTTGATGTGCAAATTGGTTGATTCAACCACTAAAATGTATCACTAAACCTTGCGTTAGTGTTGTTTTTGGTTGGCTTGATATGAAATATTTGGTTGCAATTTTGTGTATTGATTATTTATACGTCCTACTCAAATATTTTGTTAATCACAATATTATTTATCTATACGATATCAACCTAACTAAACCATCTTAATTTCATGTGATGATGAGAACGTCTCTGGAGTGATGGATGGAACTGAATCTCCTGCAAGTATATTCTTCAGGAAATATAACAAACATCACAAACATAGAATTTCCCGTGCCCGGCCTCTAAATCTTGACAAAAACTTGTGTGAGACGGTCTCACAGATCGTATTTTGTGAGACGAATCTTTCATTGTCAATATCGGTAGGGTTGACTCGTCTCACAAATAAAGATTCGTGAGACCGACTCACAAGAGACATATTACTAAATCTTTCGTGCATAGAGATGTCGATTATACTCGTGTACTCTGCATACGCTATCAATAGGGCAGTAATCTCAAATATCTTCATCACTTAAAAACATAAGGTACTATTTTAACTGAAGGACGAGAACGAACCAAGAAACAAATTAAATAATTGTAATTCCAAAATTATTGTCAAAACAGGGAATATCATGATTCGATATAATGTACAAAGTCAGAAGTAATGAGTAAAAGAAAAATTATCACTAAATCAGTAGCTATGAAGAATGTAATACAGCAGCAGTGAGGACTAATAGAAAGTGCAGCTTTCAAGGATAAGAACAGGTGCCTCTCTCAAAGTCTATGCTACAGCACGCATAAAAAAGCATCCAATTACATCACCCCCGTCTTTGACGTGTGTAGAACTTTGTTACAAGAGGGATTCGCCTGTTTATCATGTCTACTGATTTTGTATCATTTTGATGACAGTCTTGCTCCGTGTTAGAAGCAAAATTGAGCTGCTTCCCGACAGACGCAAGAACAGAAGTCCTCGTGAAATTTAACCGATATGGAGGAGATGCATTAAAGGACTTGCAAGTGATTAATTGGTTGTCATCTCCGCATGTATGATCAGCGCATAAACTAAGGTTTTGTGAGCCCACCTTCTCGGACGTATGCATATGAGTTTTCTCGCCATTTGGCAAATCTGTTCCCCCATGCCGCGTTCTGGTCCTTTTCCGCAGAATGGATGGAGTATTTGGAAAGCTCCTCGCAGCAATTTCCAATATAGATTCAGGAGTTAATTCAGACCTGCTTCCACCTGCTACACTTGGTGGAGTAAGAAAAGCTTTAGAAGGCGTAGATGGAGTAATGTCTGTTTCAGACTGCATTACATGATTATTGGAAAATTTCAAATCCAAATGAGCACAGCTGTCCGACTGTGGTGGCACGTAATATAGTGTTCCATGTACAGGAACGCCCCAACGCGATCCGGGGCCATATACACGGTAGTTATAAGCATCATCACATATTCCTTGCTTCTCAATCTTAGATTCTTTGTTTGGTTGTATATCAGTTGCTTCTGATAGCATCGTGTCACTATTGGTGCTCTCAGATATGGTAGACTCAATTTGCAGATAAACAGTTGAGGAAGCAAAATCATGATTTTTGGTCATGATATCTGTTGCATCCTTTCCATCTTCAACTTTCTGTGTACCAGTGGTTTCGGAAGACTCTAAAATAGATATATGCATTCCCCTACTGGAAACAGAAGGCGGTTCTACACTGAGAGTAGTTCTATTGATGTCACTGGCACTATCTCGATTAACGCGTTTCGCAACTGTAGGAAGGTTCCCGGTAGCCTGATAGAAATCAAATTTCTTTCTCAGAGAGCTGTTCCAGTGATTCTTGATTGCATTATCAGTTCTGCGCAGATTACATCCAGTTAAAAGTTTCATGCAAAATATCTATTGCGTTCGGTAAACAGTACCATGCATGGTTGAGTTTTTTAATGCAAAACAACGCAACCTACCTTTTATCACAAAACATGGCTAACATAAAACAAACTTTAAAGCACATTCATCTGAAACATGCCTTTTCCTAACTAGTCAAGGACAAACTATATGAATTTATTTTTCACAACCACGAATCTCGTTTAAAAAAATTAAGAAAATTATAATTTAAGACACTAAAAATTTTCTACTAGCTTTCCATTATAGTTCTAGGAGAGATCTTTATCTACTCATCTGCATCACAATGGCTACACCAAGGGAAGAGCATTCCCTACATACAACTAAACCTATTATTCAAAACCAAGAAACAGACAATGATGCTTTTCAAAGAGGCATATCATGGACATGGGACATGGCACAGCACTGTGTTGACAATTGTCCACTGAAGCAAGTAGATGCAAGAAATTAGTAAATAAAGCTCCCAAATGCGAGGCACAAGTTTGGAATAACTAATAAACAATCTCTACGTTGGCACAAACAAGGTGAGTATCAAAGAAGATCCTAATCAAAATTGCATTGCAATTATTTAATCGTTAAAGCTCTCCAGTAGCATCTCTATATTATTTTATAGACAAAAATAGGAGGATACACTATTCTTAAAACAAGGTAAATCTCTCCAAGAGTCACCTCTATAAAACCACTTTTCCTCCATACGCAAATAGATATAGCAGTGTAATATCAATACCTTCCAGGTAGAAGTTTGGCTAATTCAGCCCATTTATTCCCATGAACCCGATGGGCATTAAGCAAAGTGAGTTCCTCCTCCATAGTCCAGACATCCTTCTTAATGTTTGGATTCAAATGATTGTACCACCTGAAGTTTCTCGGGAAACAAGATTCAATTTATGCAATGGACACATTAGAAAATTTTAACTCCGGCACATACAACTAAATAAAGAACTCCAAAAATTGCTTCACAAACTAATCAGTTATGCATGAACAAAAAAATTGAATACAGCTTAAAAATATTAAATATCCCAACTTCTCAAAATTCTTTACTTGATGCCCCATTAAATATCACATTGAATTCTAAACAAGAGAGGTTCATAGTTTTGAGGCACTATACTCTTATCGTCGGTTCTTTAACCGGACAGAATGGAAAAAACAGGACACTGCCGACACATACAAGTTGCTTTGATAGTTATAAATATAAAATAACTTGAAAACCAAAATATTGGCTGCACATCGTGGGTTTCATTTATGATTATAAATTTAAAAGTATTCCATCTCAAGAGCTCAAACTTTCAGATGTAAGTAGCAACTGGTTGGCACAATGTGGTTTTATTTATGACTGATAAACATAAAATGCCTTCCATCACAACAGCTTAAAACGTTCAGATGGGGGGATCGTTCAACCATGATGACTTAATATTAGGCAAACATATGCACAAGAAACTGGATAAATGTGCGATT
Organism: Primulina tabacum; assembly: GCF_025594145.1. Taxonomy (NCBI): domain Eukaryota; kingdom Viridiplantae; phylum Streptophyta; class Magnoliopsida; order Lamiales; family Gesneriaceae; genus Primulina; species Primulina tabacum. The sequence continues at coordinate 33,928,919 of NC_134565.1, read as the reverse complement.
TGTTGGCTTGCCTAAGTCCTAACGCATCAAATTTCATTTGCATCTGCAATCTATGGGGTGAGAGAACTCCACGATGATAATTTTGCATCCACGGAAGAAGAGGGACTTCAAAATTATGATATTGAGTGTGTATATGATGACGAACAAGTTGTTGAAAATTATGGAGAATAAGCACAGTAAAAATTTGTGATATTCTATTTTTGTGCAATTTTGAACGCATTTTCAATTTGATATTATTGTGTAGTAGTTGTAGTATGTTATTTATTATATTGATACCGTGGAATCCACCTAGCGGCCCCTAGTCTCCGCCTAAGCACTGGTCTGGCGTTCAACTAGTGTCTAGCGAATTTTAGAACATTAATGGTGATAGAAAAATCTAACATTTAACTATGCACACTAACATACATGTGCAGAACTTTGGATGAACAACACTCCATACCAAAACATATCAAGAATACGAGTCATTAAATTGTCACCTCTCCCGGCACTGCTTTCCAATTCGACCGGGCAACGATTTTGCTATAACCGACCATTTTGTAGGTCCATATTTAGCCACCAATTCCGAAATTTTATCATCCTCCTGAAAGTATCAGAGCACAGTTACAGAACCACACACACTCGTTGACCATAATAGATTGTTTGAAAAATGAGACAGACACCATTAGGAGAGGGAGGGCTTCAACTGCCAACCTCTTGAGTCCAGGGACCTTTAACAAGTTCGGGATTAAGAACTTTTTGCCACCGATGCAAGCACTGCACTTCCGATCTATGTGGAAAAAACTCAGCTACATACACATCAATGTCAGAGCAGGTCACACACTTTTACCAAGATCCCACGACAGTTTAAAAGTACATCAAGCTAGTGTTACAAGTCAATGAACTAGAAATTGTACGAACTATAGTTTTGAACATAAATGTTAAGGGAAAACCACTCAAAGAAAGCCTGCTCTTGTTAAACTAGAGCAATAACATTTTTATCGTAAAGAATTCCAAAGGAATGTGCAAGAAACGAACAAAATTTTTAGCCTCATGTTTTATAATTTCTTCTGTTATACTCCATAAAAAATTCTATATTATCATGATAAAACAACCATCGCTGAACTACAGATTAATAAGTATTAGTCTTTGGTTCAAGATTCCTCGAATGAGATATCAAGTCTACTGTTTACTTCGGACGAACAAATGTTTCTTGGCCTTCTTCAAGTTCATGTAACGGTTAACCAATATAATTCCAGTGAACCAAAACACTAAAACATCACCACAACATCATTAAATAAAGAATGTTCTAAATGAAAGCTACAAATATGAATGCAAAATGCAATATCATGCATCGATGAAACAGAAAATGATACCTATCTTTTTCCACGATTTCCCTTTGAATGCTGTGACAGCTTTCTTTAGTGTATCATCCTAAAACAAAAAAATTGAGGCACTCCTAAAAGTTTAAGCACGTATATTTTGAATCAATGGTCTCAAAATAATTGACCAGGCAGATACATCATTCTGTAAACTTCTGAAATCGGTATATTGTTTAACTCCATTTGATAAAAACTGTTACCTCCTCCGGAGTCCAACCTCCCTTTGCTCTTCTAATTGGCCCAGTAGTTCTTCTGTAAACCAAATCATGTCACTTAAATTTCAGATCATTAATCTGTGACTATGTGTCTTTTAACAACATATAACGCAAGCAATAACCTTTAAAAGCAAACCTACAGCTAAAATTCATAAGAAGCAGGCTGTTGAACCTTAGATAAAGTTCATATCTTTAAGATCTTGATAAAAAGTTTAAATTAAATTTCAAATTTCACTCTGACCCAAATGCTGGTAGGCCATTTATTAAGACAAAGTGAAAGAGTAACATAGGCCATAGCGATTATTTATCATCTTAGGCAATCATAGCATCTTATTGTTGCAAGTTCTTTTCATTTCCCAAGAAAAGTTTTATAAAACTTATACTATATACTGCACTTTGCATGGGTGAATCCATAAGAAAGGAAATGAGGAGTTTGTAAGGTACTTGATCAAATAGGACCGTCAAGTTCCAACAAAACCTATCACTAAACCCCTCCCATACCGGGATAAGGCTAAGTGGAACAACAAAGGTGAAAGAACTGAACAACTGACTGACCAAAGCTCTAGGGATAAAGCCACCATTTTGAATCTTCCCAACAAAAAGTATAACTCTCTATTCAAATACTAAAGCAAATAATTATCCCAGGAGTAAGCACATCCTAAAGCTTTAGTTCAAAGAAGAAGAAGAAAACTTTTCTGGCAAATGTTATTTGTGCAGTCAGTAACAAGCCACGAAACAAATATGTCGCTCAGAAAAACATATTCTGAGAAGACATTAAAAAAATTTACCGATGAGCTGGCGAAGCATTAATGGGACTTCTGATGCTGGGAGGCATAGAAGCAGCGCTGCTATTGTTCTCAGAAACAGAAGACGTTGAAGCAGCTGTAGATTGTTTGTTCTCAAAGAAAAAATCATGTGATTTCACCTCTGTCATTTGTCCTTCAAACTCGTAACCTTTCAAAATCGCCAAACTTCCTAGTTCAAGCTTCACCAATCTAATAAAACCTATATAAAAACAAAATGTCATTGTACATTGATGAATCAGATCTCCTTCAACACATAAATACACAATCTTATCAAATAAAAAACTCAAAAGAAGTTGGTAGCATATTCATAGAAATTAAATTCAAGAATCTCACAGTAACACCCAAAACAAAGCTTATGAATCAAAAAACATTTCATCAAATATACCAGTTTGATAAGATCAATTTCCATGCATTGATCACAACATATAATTCTGCAAACCACTAGTCTAAACAGGAACAAAAGAGTAAGCAAATAGAAAATGGAATTAAGAAAACACCGTTACTAAGCTTAACAATCGAATATCAAACTTCCCTGATTCACCAATCTTATATTTGAATTACCAAGTTGATTAAATAATAAACAAACAAATAGAGTCTTCAAACTTTTATTAAAAGAGAATTTCGGAAATAACACAACAATAAGATAAGTTCGGATCCCAAAAACCACACAATAATCTCCCAAAAACCTAAAGCATAAAACAAAATCTAAAATCAATAAATCACAGAAAAACGTAACCTCGATATGCAACGCTTGATCATAGCTCGTCAGGAAAAATATTAAATAGCCGTAATTAACCTAATTCATCAAGTCCAATGAAACTGGAAAATAATTCATACAAATTAAAACGTAAAAACCTTTTAAAAAAAAAAAACTAACCTTGCGAACCGAAATCTGATCTTTTTCAATTAGTGAGCCCAAACAAAACAGAAAAATCTCTTAATTAAGAGAGAGATTCCCGAGCTGCAAAAATACCTGGCCGTTGAATATTTGTAGATCTTTTGTATGTAACGAATACTTATTAGGGGTCGATAACGGCGCCGTTAGGCTGCTGTCATTCCGATGCGAGAATATGTGGTAAGATTACTGTGACGGCAATTGACGGTTGTACGTGGCCGTTAGGTGCAAAAGTTTGAACCTCAAACGGCACATTAGTAGCTCAGCCATTATTTAAGTGGCGAACGTTTTGATGGAGAGTAAATCTTCCCGGGTTAATACTGACCGTTGGATTGAAAAAAGATGGCCGAGACTTTTGGAGTGAATCTAGCAAGCGGATACGTCGTAACCGATCACAATGGTGTTTGCGTAATTTCACTTTCACAGCTGTGAGATTATATTTCGGTGGTCCGTCGGATTGATTTAGATTTTTAAAGAAACTAAATTAAACAAAGGATAAGTGGAATTATGGCAAAAATATATTCAATTATATAGTGCCAAATATTTTGCTCCGAAATTGCTAACTATTAATTTTCAGGTCAATGTTATTTGTACTCTATTTTTTAAAAAATTAAAATAAAGAGTAAATAAGATCATTTTTAAATATATGAACATTTTAATAATCTATTTTTATGTAGACATTTAATATATATAAAAGTAAAAATAATGCTTATCTAATCAAGTAATAAAAGACAAATGTGGATAAAAAATTTTTATAAAACTATCGTACGGATCAATTTTATGAGAAAAATATTCGATCTGATTTGATACATAAAAAAATATTAATTTTTAAATCAAAATATTAATTTTCAGTATATATATGAAACGAATCGACCAATCTTACAGATATAAATATGTGAGACGGGTTGATTTGATTCATATTTGGAGTGCAAAGTAATAATTTTAAAATAAAAATAATATTTTTTTCATGAGTCGGATCTAATAGAAAATTCGTCTCAAGAATTTGATATGCGATACAATCTCATAAGAATTTTGTGATATATATATATAACGAGCAACGATATTTCCACCTCATTTCTTGTTAAATTCACTACATTTCACATTTTTATTTTAATATTTGACAAAATTACCTCATTCACTATTTTTCTTTTTTCATCCATACATCAAATAATGTTTTTACCCAAAAGAACTTAAATATAATTTTGTTTATGTTAAAAAAAAATTCATATTTAGAGACTTACTCGTTACTTATTTGTAATGTAAAAACAAAACAAGACTACACCTAAAAATAGAGGCATAAAAAATTTTGTTTGAAATTGTTTAATTAATTCATAAATAATTTTGGGGAGTCAAAATTTTTTATTCAACAAAACCGAATATAAAATGTGAAATAAATTAAAAATTGAAATTAAAATTAAGATTTTATATTATGTTATAATGCATATAATACACCCTCTAATTATTAAAATCATATTTTCTTAATAAAATAAAGAAATTTTTTTATATCTATTTTATCTCGATGAATTAGCATAAACTTTTGTTAAATAATATTTTTACAAAAATATTGAAATGATAAAGTTGTTAAACAAAATTGGCAAAAACTTGTGTTAGACTGTCTTATGGGTCGTATTTTATGAGACAGATCTCTTATTTGAGTCATCCATGAAAAAGTATTAATTTTATTGTAAGGAGTATTACTTTTTATTGTAAATATCGGTAAGGTTGACCCGTCTCACAGATAAAAATTCGCGAGATCGTCACACAAGAGATCTGCTCAATAAAATTATGCAAATATTTTTAGTCTCTATATTATTTTTATTGGATATTATGATTACTTTTAAGAATTTTTTTTAAATAATTCCAGATAACTACTATCTACTAATCCCATGTTATTTCAATTTAAATGATGTGATTTTAATTTTTTTTAAAAAAAATTGAAATACTCTCGTCCAAATTCATTTTTTTAATAAAAAAAAAAAATCCCCGATCCAATACAAAATTGAATTACCCAAATCCAGAATTGCAGATAGAGTCGTGGTTTGTTGCAATCGATTTCTAGATAGACATCAATATTAACAAATCAGCAATCCACACTCATGATAGATCCATCATCATATAATATTTTCTCACCTTCTCCAGTGCCCCCAATAATGCAAGGTCTGGCCCCAATAACAAAGCAAAGGGTCTTTTTTTATTATTATTATTTTTTTTATATTTTGTTGTATATTGAATATATTTTTGGATGGCAATAATTTATAAATCACATTAATCATATAAATCATAATGAACAAATCACGTTGTTGGTAAAAGCAATCGAATCCTTGAAAAATTAGTGGAACATTTACTTACTCAACCATCTCGATCAACTTTTAATGGTAATAAATGGGCTAATTTATTAATATTATGGTGACGACAACTATATAGTGCGTAATACGTATTATCTACTAAAGTACGTTAAGCTTAAGCCTGTGATTTAAAACAATGTAATAATTAACCAATTTATTTACGAAGGTTAGGTAACTGTATCATTTTGGTTTTAACTTTCAGATTAGCACTCATTACAATTTTCACTAAGATTGTTTTTTTGTGGCAATCCTTAAATATAGAGGAATCATAATCGGCGTGCTTAAAATTCTAAAAAAATTATTCGAAAAGAAGTTTTTGGTTCCATTTTAGCGTCTCAAAAAGAGTTTTGTGAAAAAATGAATAAAATCGTTTAATCGTAAAATTTATGAGTAAAGTCCCATGGAAAATTCTTGAAGAAAGAAAGATGTAATCTAATAGAGAAGAAAGAGGAGAGTTTCCATTCATTAATTCAACCCAACTTTCCTCTATAATAATACACAAGAACAACACACCAGATCCCTTATTAATAAAAGAGGGCACAAATCAAAACATAATCATCAGCGGATGATGATTCTGATTTGGCCCAAAACTTTAATTAGACTCGAAATTACCACATATAATTAATTCATCAGTACTAATTTCCTTCTTCCTTTTCATCATCGCGTCCAATTCATTTGCAAGTGCATGGATCGCAGGTGCAGTTGGCGCCGCACTTACACCCGTTCTCCGCTGCAGCCTCTGATCCCTCAAAATAACTGAATCACAAAAATCAATCCCCCTGTTTTCTCAGAAAACCGAAAGATTAATTAGCTATAAAACGATGTAATTAATTAAATAGATCCGTACGTCTTCTGAGGGGCAACACCGAGGACAAGGGTTTCAGCCGTGTTGGCGGTGGCCTCCGAGTAGCTCAAGTCAGGGTACATCTTGCAACTGCATAAATTCCGCGTAGATCGTCAGAAAAAATACGCGAATATCGTGTACAAAAACGGCATGCAACGGAGATTCAAAGAAGAAAAACACCGAAAAGGAAAAAAGATTTGAATTACTCACCCTCCGCAGCCATTGCCACACTTGCAGCCAGATCCGCATCCACAGTTTCCTCCGCAGCAAGACATAATTCTTCGGATTTATCTTGAAAAATTACAATAAAGATGAGAAACTCCCGTGATTTCACAGTTTCAGAACAATTTCTGTGTGGAGCGAGTTCGATGGGAGGACCAAATACCAATGACCTTTATTTATAGTGTGGTTGGGTGGATATCATCCGTACACGTGGCACGCTTTCATAGGGCTGTTGGCAGGTGTGCTGGTTTATTACACCAGGTATACGGTCGTTTTACACTGCCCCGGTCGCTGAATCATCCTACGGCAGTTATTTAACGAAATGCAGAAACTGGACGTCATCCGTTCGATTCAATCCCGAAGAAAATATCACGCGTTATTTTTAGATACTAGCGAACCGCATTGATTATAATGAGTATCATCTGTTTTTATTCTCATTTATTATATTTCTCAACATCGCCATTCTCCTCTACATCATACATGTATTTGATTTCATCTTCATCCTCGTACACGTCGGAGTATTGAATATTTATTATATCAAACGTATATATCTTATTATCATCTTAATTATATTTTCTTAAATTTGAATTATTTCGAGTAAGTCATGAATATTTAATAAATTTTTTATAACAATAATGAAAAAATTAAATATAAAATTAAAAAATTAAATATTATAAAAGAAATAACAAAATATTAAAGAACAATTTATTATCTTAGAAACGCAGTCCAAGATGTGAGTTTCAAACAAAACAATCAGAAAGCTCCTTAACAGCACCTAGTCATTCTGGTACGAGTGATAAAGAAGGGATGAGATGATTTCTCAAGCTTATCTGGTGTTTGGTTGGTTTTTACAGAACCTGTGATTACTGTAAAAAGTCTGAGACTGTTCACACAAAACTGTTGCGTTGGCTGATAAAAAATCACTCTTGGTAGATATGGTAAATTGAAGAAAACTGCATGTGACGCACTTTCAATTGAATTTATTACCCCTTTAACAATATTTTATTTATTTTTTGTTTAATCAAATTATCCTAATATTTTATATGCAAATAATGGTGTTAGGTATTATTATCGTAACATTCTTGATTTTGGTGATAACAAAATTTTTTAGTATATTTTTGACATATTTACTTAAGTGTTTAGTAGTTTGTTCAAGTTGAAAGTTTTGGATGCTGAAATCCGAAATCAGTAGAGCTGAAAATCTGGCGAGCAGAACTTTTTTTAATTATATTTCGTAGCTCCGTGATTCAAATGACCATCCGTCAAAACTGTTAAACGACCAATTTAAAATGCTACAAATTATATTTAGAAGTTGTGGCTTGAATCAGAGTCTAAGAGGACGAAAATTCGCATTGAAATTTGGTAATGCACTCAAATTCAGTAAAACGAAATCTCTTGCGCGAATGAGTTTTTGGAGCATAACGCTCTTGTACAAGCTCTAGATTGAGTTATTCTTGATTATATGGAAAGATAAGAAAAGAAGATACAATTTTTATGTTCATCACTTGCCCAAAAATCAACGAATCAAGAGTGATAAGCAAAAAACATAGCTACCGAAGTCACGAGTGTTGAATCTGTGAGTGTTAAAAAGCGGTAGATCTCGAAATGTAGCAGAGCCCAAACCAATAAAGGTGGCTATTGAAAACAAGTAGCCATTGTAACCAGTAGAGCTGCTGCAGCCAGTAGAGCCCAAAATCAACATGCTGGATTTAGACTGCAAAAACAGCATATGTCAGAATTCAGCAGCCGTCAAATTCAGCAAATAGCCGATAACACGAATATGACTGTTTAAATATCAGAAACAATACAGAAACTTTCATAACGATCATATTCTTGTTTCAAACATTCATATCATATCGTTATTGGAAGCTATAAATGCATTATGAAGATCAAATACTTGGAAGGGGATTCAAAGCATTGGCTGCCTGCATTAATAAATTAGCTAGAATGAAAGCAAATACAAACGTGAGGATATATTTGAGATACACATTAAATCCTCGCACACAATGACTCACGCATATACATGAGAGTCGAGCTTCAAAGTTTAGATGAATGAGTCTTCACACAAATATATTAAATATTGTGTTTGTAGTCTTGGTATAAGAGACGTTAAACATTATGCGAATTGTGTGGTTGTTGCCTACAATCGAGTATGCTACGAAATTTAATTAGGTAAGAGATAAGTCCTGAGTTGAAATGAGTTTGTACAAGATTTTTATAAATCAAATTATTCTAGAGATATGATTTGTTATTATCGAAACATCCATAAACAAATTTGTGGATCTTTATTTTATTGCATTTAATTATTGATACAGTTTTTAAGATGCACTGTTAAAGCGTTTTATGTGTTCTTCAAATACCAAAATATTGCATATCAATTGTCTGACAAAATGTTTCAAGCATCAAATGGCTTACCAATAGTCAACAACGAGGAATAATGACATGGATTTAAAATTTATATTTTAAAAAACAGGAATATGAAGATGATGGATAATTAGAAAAAAAACAGGCAACAGGAAACATTTTTTGTTTTGTCAAAGATAAAGATGAAGAAACAAGAATAGATAAGCAAGAAGGGGACAGATTTGAAATGGTGATTTAAAAAGGAGGGGAAAAAAATGAAACTACTGGTTTTGGACGAATAAGCAATAACGATAAGAAAAAAATTATGAATCATTTTGCAAATAGATCAATACACTCTATTTTACGCAAAGGTAAGAGACACGTCCAGGGGATCAAATACAAAATTGGGAAAGATGAATTGTAATTATGAGAGGTAAAAATTAGGGTAAATGTGGTTGGTAAAAAAATATTAATAATATTTTAAAATATAATAAATTCATAAGATTTAGTAAAAATAATAATTTAAAAAGAATCTCAACATTTTTTTTCAAAGCAAAACAAAGTATTATTTGTTTATAATTATCAGAGGATAAAAACATAATTTTTCAATTAATTATTATATCAATATCAATATCAATATCAATATCAATCATTCAAATTAATCAGACATAGCATTATTTATCTATAACTATTACATATCCTATTTAATTACTTAAATAATCTCAATATACATTGTCAACACATTATCGTCCAGTGCAATTTTCAGAATAAATCAATTTTCCATTAATATATAATATAATTATTACCATGTCGTAGACAAACATTATTTTAGATAAACCGACTCTAATTTGATAAACGAGAAAGATCAACGGTTTTATCCAAAGCATAATATTTATAATTTTCGTCTTATCATAGATAATATCGATATAAAAACATTATTTAATTTAGTATATTAGAAGGAAAAATTAGTAGTTCGGAAAGGAACTTTACTAAATAACAATTTCCTGATTGACAATTATTTGCGACTTTCAATATCCAAAATTAATTTATAGAACATAAAACGTGCTGAAAATAACGGGGTTTTTGTCATATTATTGACTTTAACATCAATAATTGTATCGATCCAAATATCTATATAATACTTAATTTAATATATGAAAGAACATAGAAATATCTGTAAAACAATATGTTTTTCTTTTAAGTACTCTATGTTTAAAAATTAGAGAAACATATTCTTTCCAATTTATCTCACATTCAAGAAATTTGTATTGGGGTTTCTTGTCTTTTTTTTAAACCTTTTTTTTTTCTAAGAATCGCGATTATTTTTTGAGTGATGCTACATATATAACAAAATATGTACAACAATTTTTACGACACAAAAAATTCAATGCAAAAATTTCATTTATTAAAATATCATGATAAAAATTTAATACAAAATCTCATGTTATAATATTAACACATTATTAGATAATAACAAAATCTCACGATACAATTATTATAAATATCGTTGTACGATGTATTTGCTTATATTTTTTCATAAGTAAGACATTGCCTTAAAGATTACAGATTTTTCACCGATGAAACCAATGATTTTTTTTTTAAAGGGAATTTATGTGGGCATCAAAGCATCATGTTCTTTTTAGCAAAAAGAAAAAGCTAAAAAGAAGCATCATGTTTTTTCATAAATAAGACATTTCCTTTAACATATTTAAAATCAAATTATATATGTTCCAAAAATATTTAATTTTTTTTTAAATAATGAATATCCATATCCATTATCATTTCGATAAATATTAGATAAAACATATCAGGTAAACTACAGAAACAAATAATTAATAAATAAAAAAATTTGTGTGATTCAAACTTGAGATCTTTGACTTATGCTTCATATACTACCAGTACTCATTTGCACGCGAGATGTACAAACAAATTTAAAAAAAAAATTGGTATTAAATTTTTTGACAAAAACTTGTATAATACGATCTCACGGATCGTGTTTTATGAGACAGATCTCTTATTTGGTTCATCCATAAAAAAATATTACTTTTTATGATAAGAATTACTTTTTATTGTGAATATTGGTAGGGTTGACCCGTCTCACAGATAAAAATTCGTAAGATCGTCTTACAAGAGACTTATTCAAATGCATCTCTCATAATTATTTTATATAAATTATAAAATAAAAATATAATATCAAAATACTTAAAAATCTAAAAAGTATTTTATTATTAACTTTTCATTGATGGCATGTCAAGTCAAGGGGTATTTTGTTTTTTAAGCTCGGTCAACTATTTAATTAAGAAAATGACCTGCTCATGTGTATTTCAAATACACACGAGGAGGTCATTTTCTTAATTAAATAGTTGACCGATAAATACACACGAGGATGTCATTTTCTTAATTAAATAGTGGACCAATGTGTGTATTTCAAATACACACGAGGAGGTAATTTTCTTAAATAAATAGTTGACCGATGTTATTTTGTAAATTTTCCCATTTTATTCCTACGTCAAGTATGCACATGGAGTGCTGGTTTCTTGGACCTGCTTGTCTTTTTTTAAAAAATAGTTTTGTATGAGGATTTTGTTGGTTGGACGGAAATGTATGATTGTGGTTTTTATTTTTTATTTGGTACATATTTGGCTTCACATTTGTGAGGATTAATATTTTAAAATATAATATAAATCTTTTTGGAAAAAAGTTAGATTTTAATTGGGGTATTAATTAACCTCCTCCCTTCGACGTGAATAGAAATCTCTTTTATCCTATCCATCCTTTATTTAAACGAGCAACAAACAAGTAAATAAATAAACAAAAAATATAAAAGAGGAAAAAATATCAACGTGATATCAATAATATAATCTAAATTTTTTTAAAATATATAGCAATTCAATTACTATTTTTCATTCGCACTATCTATTACATTGATTCTGATAATATCAACTATATGAACGAACGAATATATGTTGGTTTTATAAATATATATTATAATTGTCGGTATTGTACTAGGTGCAATTTAAAATGATATCAGCTGAAAGTTGACGCATTTTTGGTTGCAACAAACTCCGAGACAAAACTGTAACAGTGGGTAAAATCGAGGCTAGAGTTCCGCACTATGTTTTTAAGATGATTTTTGCCTCACACACCGTGGTGATAATATATGACAAATGTCTGTTAAGATACAACGATTTTTGTTTTGTAATATGAACACTCCAAACTAAGCTGGATTTGTACGCTTCGAGTAGCTTAAACTGAAACTCGATCATGCAAATAATATTTAGAATAGTAATTACATAATGTTCGTATTCGAGTAGTTCGTTTTAAAATGATGATTGAGTTGCATCGAGTACGAATCAACTTTAATCGAGACATTCGTGAACTATTCGCGAGTGACTTGATGCGCTTGCCTCCCTACTCCCTAGTCAGTTGTACTCATTGAATCACGAGCATGGTTAATTGATTAATTGTCTCAAAATTTATTTGAAGGATTACTATTTACTGCTCGAGTTTGGCTGTCATGAAAAATAAGCCATATGCAAATAAATACACGCGATTGACTCAAAATAGAAACTTTAAATAAAACCCACTTCTTTTTAATCGTTGTCCAACTAATGGGTTAAAGACTCGACTCGGCCCACTGGAAGCATGGCCCTCGTAACCCAATCTGCTTAAGACTGCAAGGCCCGCAAACCCATTCGAACTTGAACTATTCGTACAAATTTATTGTAATTATTCATATACCCATCTTATATTCGTAGTCGAGTTAATATTATCAAATTAGATAATACTTTTATGCTCATTTGGGATAAAACCATATTTTAAATAAAAGTAGTTCTTTCGTGAGACGATTTTACGGATCATCTATTTATGTGATACAGGTCAACGCAATTCATACTTAAAGTGAAAAGTAAAACTGTTAACATAATAATTAATATTTTTTCAAGAATCTAGTTGGATAGAGATCCGTTTTATAAATTGATATGTGATTGTTTCATACGAGTTTTGTATTTAATAAATAAGTTAAATTTTTTCCCCTGAAGACCTTTAGGTATAGTTTGGTACACATGAAAGGATAAACATGTTATATATAATATAATGATAAGTTAAGGATAAATAAGATGTAAGATATTATATTGAATGTTTGGTATGATTTTAATAAGAGTGATTAAATTTATATATTAGATTGTAATGACAAAATTAACCTTATCATAATAAACTTTATAATTTCAAAGTTGTTGCTTGAGTTCATATTTTTTATCTGTTCATGCGCCGATAGTCCCTGCATGATTTATTTATTTTTACCTAATTTTATATATTATATAATATGATAATTGAGCCCTTGATTTTGTGAGTCAAGTCAAATATCAATTTTTAATGTTAATAAAGTTATACTAATAATTTTATTGATATTTATAAAAATTATTTATATAATTATCTCGAATTCATTTATATAATTATCATAATATATAATATATAAAAATAAATAAAAATATTTATTTGATTTTAATTTCTACCTACTAGCATAGATTTATAAAAATCATTTATAAATTGAGGGGAATTAAGTCATTTGTAGTGTATTTTATCATTAAATTAAAATTATCACACCTAATAGAAGGAACATTTTATCATTCTAAAAAATTATTTATCAATGACTCATGATATTATCATGAGCTTTTTAAAAAGGTACCAAACATGGGATAATGATGATTATTTATCAATCCATCCCTTACCTCATGTACCAAACTATGCCTTAATAGAACTATTTTTTCTTCTAAATATATTACTAAAAGGTTAATCTCTCTTACTAGAGCAAAATTTTCAAAACTATCCCTTAAATTAAGATATTCTGGGTTTTGATCCTCAAATTAGTCAAATTGTAACTTTATTCTACTAAATTTGAGATATTTTTAGTGTGACAACCATTAACAATATCCGACGTCATGTCTTGTTATCTTATGAATCCAAGGAGAAAAAAAATTCAGAGTGAGAAATTAACCTCCAACCCATAAAACCATCGACTCGATTCACAGGGTAGTATCAGATTGTTCGTGTGCGGCTCGTGCACCAAGTCTGTGAATGAACGAGGCTTAATTTCTCGATATGTTAATTGTGCTCTCTCTAAGTCAAAATCAAAGGATTATGACATCTTGGAAACAAGCCAACAATGAAAAGTTAATAATGTTGCAAAGGAAAGAAAAAAAAACCTAGAAAGATATTGGCTTGTCACGACAAAGAATATTTTTCCGACTTAATGAGTAAGGAATCCATGATGTTTTTGCCATTATCAACAACTAAATTATTATTAATATTATTCGAGGAACTGATTTATGATCATTATGATTTGTTGTGTTGGGTCCTTTTTTTTAAAAAAAAAAAATTATTAATATATATTTTTCTCCCCACAAATAAATAAAATAATATAATGAAATAACTTTTGTCCAATTGATAAACACCACACTCCACGAGAAATAGAAGAAAGACGGTCCCCATCACTTTAAACTTAAACATCGGTCAATTCGCTTAAAAAAAAAGTCGGTCCCATTTATTTATTTAACCCAATCCCTTCGAATTATTTTATTTTATTTACATAACAAAAACTGAGACCGAATTAATTTAAAATTCTTCTATTTAAAGTTATTAAAAATTTATTATATATATTTCGATAATGATTTAATTAAATTTGATAGTAAAATTTGATATCTAAAGTTTGGTAGTATCACACAATTACATTTATTTCATGATGATGGAAACTACAACCGACGTCTTTCTGTGCGTATTAGATAAACCACCGAAGTTAACGCGGTAGTATTCAAATCATATTGTTGTACTAAAAAAATCATGTGTGATATATGCGTTTGAGAAAATATTGATACGATGAATCAAACTAATGAGATTGATCAAATGTTTATACGATCTACCAACTTGAAATTACCTTCTTATTTATTATTTTGACAAGGACAAATTTACGTTTTCTGCCAGAGAGGGGGGACAGATTGTGAAAGATAAATCTTTGTTATTGGGTGTCCCATTTTTGATGCTGAATTGAGAGTAGGTCTCTTGTGAGACGGTCTCACGAATCTTTATCTGTGAAACGAGTTAACCCTACCGATATTCACAATAAAAAATAATACTTTTAGCATAAAAAGTAATAATTTTTCATGGATGACCCAAATAAGAGACTCGTCTCACAAAATACGACATATGAAACCGTCTAACACAAGTTTTTGCCCTGAGTTGGAAGGTGCATTTGTCCGCCTAGCTATTTAGTTTGTGGAGCCTTGATACAATAAAATACGATCCATTTAATTATAACATGGACAATGTTATTTATATTTCTTTTTCGTTCATAGTATATCATACACCCTTTAGTATATAAATTTTATATATTAAATGGAAAGTGGTTAACAAAATGTTTTTTTTACTAAACTGACAATTTATCAATAATTTATGTACAAAATATTTTTTATTCGTATTTTTTGTTAAGATATTACTAAGATATGTAAGACAAACCCATGGATAAAAAAATTAATAAAAGTGGATGGATGTTGTCGTCATCGTTCTTGGCATCATGCTAATAATTTGTGGTGATGAATATATATGTATAATTGTGTGTTTGTACCCTTTTTATAATTAATTTGATTTTTATTCAAGTAGGTTAACATCTTAATCTTAATTGTAAAAATTAAGGAATATATTGCAATTTGAACTTTGAATATATTTAAATGACGATTAAATTGCAATTCTGAAATGATAAATTGAAACAAAGAAGAAGTTAAAATAGACGATGACACCAAAGAGTTTGTCTTATTATGCTCAAACTTAATAAATAGTAAGACCTTCTCATTTGAAATTTTGATGAGTTATAATTGATGGCATATATGTGATTATTAATACAAGAATTCACAAATAATATCTATATTACCGTTGTAGCCAAAAATAGATATTATCTGATTAGAGAAAATTTTGGTAATTTGTGAAAATCCGAGTGGTCGTCTAATTTTCGAACAAAGCCCAAAGAGTTAACTTTTGGGATGTTACTTACATTACAAAGCCAAATAAATGATGTCGGGATGTTCCATGAAAACACTCCAACACTCAAATCAGTAGTTGCTCAATAAAATGTTCAAAGAACTATAATATTTGTTTGGTAAATAAACAAATAGATTGCACATTGAGATCAATGTGGGAATATGATCTAATTATAATTTTTTTGGAGAGTTTTCTGAGTTATGATATCTATGGATCTAGTTGAATTTATGAGCATTGATTTTGTCTCTTATCAAAATTTGAAAATCCAGTTAAATTTAGCGACGATTGTTCAAAAACTGTTGTCATTTAATTATAAAAACGCATAGAAACCTTCATTTTTATCAACACAGTTGGCGAGTTTCTCTTGTGGGTAATGTATTTAGCTGTTTTTAATCTTCCAAACGTTTTTTTTTTTGTAGATTAACATTTTATTCATGTTTTATACGCATATCTAGAAGTTTTGGAACAAAGTCTTCGTGGTGAATTTATTTGATACCATTTCAATTTTTTGTTTTTTCATCAGTTTTGTTTCTTAACTGTTGATGTATATATTGATACATTTACTTGTATATAGATAGATTGTTTATCCTTAAAACGGTTTAGCAACGAAAAATCCGTCCCTAATGACCCTTTTTTGGTAGTATATAATTATAATTAAGCACTAACAAACTTAGATAAGTACACAAAAAAGGTCTGAATGAAACTTGACCGATAATTAAATGTGTTTGGGCATAAAAAGTATGAGTATATTTTTTCGATTATATATCGACCTTTTGGATAAATTTCGAAACATGGAAGCCCTAGCTAGCTAGAAGTTGGTCCCTCTCTCTTTCCACTAAAACTCGTGTTAAGATCGGAACTTGAACCTAACTCAACTCCAAAAGCTAGCTCAAGAGGGGAGGATTGTTCAAGCCCATATATACAACTCCCAGGTTATTTATCCAACCAATGTGGGACAATTAACAACTCGAGACCGTCTCAGTGGACCTACTCCTCTCTTTATGTGCAAATCCTTTTTACCTCGATTTTATATATATATATTGGACAATATCTATTAACAAATTTTTTATTAATAATAATGACATAAACTAGAGGTAAAAACGAGAGTATCAGATTCTGCGGACACGAAACATGTTATATTGTGTGATTGAGGGCAACGCGAGGACGACAACGACCTACATGGAATCTAATGACCTTTCCACTTCACATACTCAATCTATTTTTATTATTTGCTATTAATTATGCTAGCTAGCTCTCTGTACGTAATTATATATCTTTTCCACTATATATACGTACGTACAGGATTTTATATATATATATATATATATATAGATATATAGATAAATATTAATAAAACTAAAGCATAATTAGCTGCTAAGAAAAAATAAGCATGCATGCATGGTTTTTATTTTCTTTTGGGTGTTTTTCGAAATCTGTATCAATAGAAACTGATCAACCTTGAATTTCTGAGCCAGACATTCCAATGTTCTATTAGCACAGGAGTAGAATATACATACATACATACATACATACATACATACATATATGTATGTATGTATGAGAAGGACTAGGAAGGGTGGGGTAGCATGGGGGTGAGGTGGGGGTGTGTAGCTTTATCTGGAGATAACTACTTTATTCGTTGTTGGTAAGCATAGCAATCGCAGCCTTGATTTTAACAAAAGTGAAATACTAAAGATTCCTGCTGGCCATGAAGGTGAGGAATTCCACTGATATATTGTACTGAGCCCAGTACGCATTTTCATGCTTCAACTTGCTGTTTTGCGTTCGACTTTAATTTTCTATTTCAATTTCATTTCGGTTTAATCCGGTGATTGGTAGTACTCCTCAAGCTTTGGTTAAGGATTAATTTTTCGGGTTCGATGTTCGCGAGCATTTTGATTTATAATATACTACAAGCAAATACTTGACGGTATGTATATACTCGTCAAATGAATGTTGGGTTTGAGTAAAATCTGGTTTTTACTTGGTCTATTCTTTCACACTTTCATGGTAAAGAACTTATGGTAAAAGTGTAGGGAAGGAAGAAATTATATTATATATATGCAAATTCACATACACACACTAAAGATTTGGAGATAGATGCAATTAATCCTGATTCATTTTTAGCTTTTTGTGTTCGTAAATATATACCGTGGATTTGGATCCTCTGCTGTGGCTGAAAACACATCATATGCTGATGTGTACTTTTCAGCTGATCATCTCGTATAAAAAGAGCACAGCACAGATTCAATCACAGCAGAAGATTTAAATCCATATACCGTGCATTCGTTACGTGATTCATGGGGAACAAAAATCGAAAATTCCCTCCTTCGCTCCCATTTCCAAACACTTCTTTGGGTTTCGGAATTGGGAAATTGTTGAATTTTGGATCAAATTATAACTTGAGTGGGACATCATGAAATTTTCGTGTCTTTTGAGGATCTTGTCAAATCCACACAGACTACTTTTGTTATAACGTCAAAAAATTCGAACAATATATCATTACAATCAAGAGACAAACTCCCATTCTTGCTACACATTATTGACAAATCATTGTAAAAATTAGAGCACATATATTATTAGTGAAGTTTTCTTGGGAAAGTGGCCTGCGACTAAGTACGTAAGTCTAGGTAGATTTTCTGAACATTTTCCAGAATTGTGCAAAAGTGAATAGTTTGGATTGTACTGCTGATTGCCATGCATGTATGTTACCTTCGTTAGGTGATAATTGGGAATCCAAAGCTAACATGGAGAATATATTTCTTTTTGACCAATATATTTGATATAATAAGTTTGGCATAAAGTAATTTAAAACACATGTAAAATCAAATATATATATATATATATATATATATATGTAAAAATTTAAAACACATGTAAGATCAACTATATATGTAGGAGTGGGATTATATGGGATATATTATATTTATATATGAAATTTTTTAAAATTAGTCATATATAAATTGGTCTATATAGATTTTTTTTATTTTTTTCATTTAATCCGATTTTCGTAACGTCCATATCTAGTGCCATATCATTACTTATCCCAATAAAATTATAATTTCAGTTTGGCATGAAAGGGAATTTGCATGACTTAAGAATGGTAAATATAGAGATTGTTGCAACATTTACACATCAAATATATGAAGTATTTATGTACAAATGAATCAAGCACCTGTATATTCATAGTGTTTAATCGTTTTTTTTTTTCACGCCGCCGATTACACGAAAACCATATTTCACATAGTTCCTTCAATTTTTTGATAGAATAAGACCACTAACATCTACATTGTATGAAGATTATAGAACATCGAGCTATATCGATTACATAAATTACACTAATATTGGTAATTAATTCGCACTAAATAATCTACCTCCTACAAAGGCTTAAAAGTGATAAAAAATTATTTTATCTTGTTAGCTAGCAAAATGAAAAAAAATTAAAAAATTGTACTGTTGAATTCTATTGCCACGATAATCACCTAGCTTGTATCTTGATCGCATGCATGCAAAAAGAGTTGCACAAAATTAATTTTTTTCAAGAGATAAATTGATCTTGTTGATGACAGATGAAAATTATCCGATTCTGTAAATAATTAAGAGGGATTTATTCTGTAGATATCAATCTGGATTGAATATGATATTCGAATTAGCATCAAATTTCTTGAAAAAACATTAGATTTCAACGATGTCTAATTAAACATACAAGGCTACAAGAGATCACACATACAACACACAAATTAAGATAAAAATGAAACGTAATTAACCTACCAAATTCAGGGTTTTCCGGTCCTCGATCTTTCGATAGAAAATTATATAAAATTTTCTTGAACCAACCTTCAATTTTCTTCCACCATGATCATATCTCGAGCCAGATCAAAGCTTTAAACGAAACTAAATTTGCACACTGATCGAAACATACTTCAAATATTCACAAAGGAGTATTTGTGGAAGAAGAGCTAAAAGTTGAAAGATCAGTCCATGCAGCAGCAGCAGCAGGACTGCTCCAATTACCATTATTTCCTTGTATATTTTCTCCCAAGAATTGCCTTGATAAATTAAGCTCGGGGTTTCCTTCCATTTTCGTAGATGTTGAAACTTGACTAATCATTGAACTAGAATTCTTAGGTCTCAACTGATCAATATGACTGGTTTCACCGCCAACTAATCCCGACTCCACGCCTTGAAACTGGAACATTCCTGCCGGTGATGGGTCTAAACCACCGCCCAAGAAAGGGAACTGCTGCACTTGATGCAGCCGCCATGGCTCGCCGCTACCACTGGAGAAGAGAGAAGCCACCCCACCACCACCAAGATAGCTGCTAACCCCCGTAGGAAAGTTCATCTGATGATCACTTGCAGTACTAACCATTGGCGAAGATATTCCACTATAATTTAACGCCATTTCGTTGCTAAAGTTATCGGTGAATTGACTTAGAGGAGACATGAATCGAAGCGGGGGAAGAATTTGAGGTGTGAGGCCTAGTATGTTACTTTGTCCCCCATTAATGGTGGACATATTGCTCGTAGAACTTCCGATGGGTTGCCTATCACCGCTAGCCGGAGACTTCGAGCTGTTTGATTTGCTTCTTTTGTTCCTCCGGCAGCCGCCACCAACTGGAACATTTCTCAGCGCGCCGCCTCTGGTCCAGTACCTTCTGCAAGTCTTGCAAAAGTGGCGTGGTTGAGAGAGACTGTAGTTGTTGAAATAACAAAACTTTGTGTTTGTAGATTCGCAACGAGGGCACTTGAGAGCTGTTTCCGGCATGGGCATGTTAGCGATTCGAGCCCGTTCCGACATGGACCCAGGGCGGATTGAACCAGCTCCCCCACCTCCATGTGGCTGAAGAGATGGCTGAGGAGAAGTTACAGGCGGTTGTTGTAGTGGTGGGATCAGAGAAGGATTTGAACCGCTGCTGTTTCCAATTAGCTGCTGATTACTTTGCTGCTGAAAACAAAATCAAGAAAAAGAAGGTATATTCATCAAGAAATTAAAGAGACCACAGGTATAAGATGAAAAAAATACAGATTAACTAAAAGGGATTGGGATATTTATCTTTTAAATTCTTTACTTTTGCAAAATTAAAGCATATGATAAAGATAATAAAACATATATCACACAGAAAAATAAAGCTAAAAATTCTTTACAAAAAACCCCTCAATTAATAACCTACCTGCTGCCAGTTGGAAGGATCAAGATAAGCAGGA
Source organism: Primulina tabacum (assembly GCF_025594145.1). Lineage (NCBI taxonomy): Eukaryota > Viridiplantae > Streptophyta > Magnoliopsida > Lamiales > Gesneriaceae > Primulina > Primulina tabacum. The sequence goes on along the minus strand of NC_134565.1, from coordinate 33,907,654 downwards.
ATGGAAGAAAAAACCATTGTTCTTGAGCTTTAATTCTTTCTCTTTTGTAAAGGTTATTTGGTTTTTTGGAGAGGTAGTGGAGAATCACATCAACTAGAGGCCAGGCCAGAGAGAAAATAAAAAAGAAGAAAGAATATAAAAAGAAGAATGAGAATATAATAGGAGCCAATATAAAGTAGAGGGCTTTATGCATATATATATACACAAACAGCAACCACTAAATTGTTTTCACTATGTCTAGCTAGTTTCGTTTTATTGCTTTTAGGGTTTCGAGAGTACTGTGATGTTTTTTTTAGCTTTATTACTTAGTCTTTAAGCTTCTGTTCTGGTCGCAGTATTGCATGAAAAAGTAGTGGTTTTTGTATCATTTTTTTTTGTATATATATATATATATATATAGTGAGGAAAATTGCAAAATTCATTCTAGAAATTAACTTAAAAGGTTTTTGGTCGGCTAATGATCAAAATTTGATCTCGAAATCATGACCTAAACATCATATATCACTTCTAGCTAATTTCTGATTCATAACCAGTTTGCACTATATGTAGTTCCCAATTCCCATCTTAAAATATAAACAACGTACTACTTAATTCACCAAAAAACTTCACTTAAATTTAAAATTTTTAAAAAATTTAAATAGTGACCTGACTGCCAACCGAATGAAACTTTTTTGGGCTCTTAGTTTCTGCATGTGGTAATACATTTTCAACTTTTTTTTTTTTAAAGGAGTAACATGCAGCTGTTATTAGTATATGTGCATTGGATGAATTCTCGGGCTGAATGCAATAGCTTGTAAACCACGTCAACCAGGTAAATCACACAAAACTCGTCAAGAAGATATTGGTAGGAAATAGAATTCGTGACCAATTAGTCACAAGTACACCTACTCTACCAACTAGAGCACCCCTCGAGGTACATTTACAACTTTCGAGTGTTCATGTTGAGTATTTAGTATTCAAACAATTGTTATATCGATAAATATGAATCGATAATTCAACAATTGTACTATAAATTTAACCTATTCACCGTGCGCTCATGATTCTAATTCCAAGATTTCAAGTTGAATACATCCAAATCGCGATGGCTCATTCTTTGTCTTCCGATATCATAGGGGAAAAATTAAAATTCATTTTTTACCAATAATATCAATTTTTTTCTATTCCAATTCCTTCCTGATTTTTTTTTTTGTAAAAAAATTTTTGTTTTTAAGATTCTTTTCTTAATTTGTTTTTAAGAATTGGTGAACTAATAGTCATAGGTACTATATTAATGGCCCAAATATGCCTATATACTTCACTTCTGCAGGCTAGAAATTCACATTCGGGCCTCCTTTGGCCCAAATGCGAATTAGTTTTATATCAATGCAGTCTTACCAAATTCAGAGGTTTTCGATTGAAATTTATCGACTGAATAACTAATGCTGCATGTGGATTGATCGATTGATTTAGAACTAACGATTTTTTAATAAAATTTTATTTGTAGTGAAGAATTTGGATTTGAGAAAACGATCTAGGGAAAAGATTTCTAACGACTATATTTTGTGGGAATTTGAAATGTATTTCATTAGTTAATAAATTAGCAACTAAAAACGAAAAGAGATGTAATTTGAATCCAAAGATTTCAAGTGCACCCAAACAACTAGTAAATGAAAAAATTACAGCAATGGTAACAAAAATAAATAAATCTTTCACATCATTATATAAATCCACCAAACGTGAAGAAGTTTTCGCCGATCAATCAAGAACCCTCAACCAAGTAACATAAACAACGCCAGATGAATTGACTCGGTATATAGAAATTGCAAGCATGAATGTGTGATCACGGGACCAAATCGGCCCGACAGATAGGGCAACTCGGGTGACTGTCTACCCACCTATCGATACAACTCGCATGAAACGCGTGAGAGCATTCGGGCAACACTCGTACCCCTTGGCCTTCCATGAATCCGCCCAAACACACCACGCACAAATCTTCCTTGCACTCTCTCGAAAACTCGGACGTGACAATCACTTGTAATGTTAGTTCGTCCATATTTTTAGCGGTCGGCGTGTTTTCTTGACCGTTCTCGAGATCATCTTCCCTAAGATTCGTGGGAATAGTCGTTGGTTGATTCAAACGTAGAGCTAGGGTCCCATTGCTTAGCACGACTAAGCAATGGCAAATAGCTACGACTACGGAACCCGCCATGATCCCGAAAAGCCCCAGGAACAATGGGTTCATTCTAAGATGGATATGGTATGTAGTTTTTTTTTAGTTTATTCTTTAATGGAGGATATATTTATAATGCATGTGATATTGTGGTGTGGCGTTACGGGCACGTCCAAGGAAAATGCTTTATGCGAACGTATTTTTGAACTCACTCGCATGAAAAGGACACTGTGAACATAAATTTGGAACTAATCCACTCTTGTTTTGGATTTTGTATCAGACTCTCAAAATTCAACTCGATATTAATTTAGTTATTCTATCTTACATCTAGCATTGAGTTGTTGTCACTTTATTGGCGTCGACGCATGTGGATGTATAGATATTATTATTTGATCAGCTTGCTGATCATATTAATCCAAGTGACAACTATATATACGATATGTCTCTTCGCGATTTTGATTTAATATGATGTCAAACTTCAGTTTCGATTAACTATCTTTCGATTTTTGAAAATTTTGTTTCTTTTTTTTAATTGCGAGGGTTGATGTATTACGAATCTGTCAAGCTTTAAGCTCAAATAGCTATCCTACAAATTAATTATTTGAATCCAAATCTAACTGCAAATTAAAAGAGCTACTTGCCAATATAAACGAAAAATATATATAACCAAGCTAGTGGGAAAATGTTGGAAAAATAAATTGCGTTTTGGTGTTCTCTCGATTAGTACAGGTTCTTTTTCTCATATGTTGAGTATGACCGAACCTTTGTAGTTTCACCAAAAGTTGTAGTTAGGGGTAAAGATGCAATTCAAATCTTTTAAGCTATATAGCAACACAAGTATCATGTTTCAATTATTCTACCAACCAGGAACAATTATTGCATCCCAACAATCTTCATCTCAATAATTACACTCTTTGTAATCAATGAGAATTATAAGATACAAAATGTAGGAACGAATGCTTGCAGCTTTACAAATAGTTTTAGTTAGTGCTAACGATACACTCATATATCTTTTAAATATTACGGTAAAACGAACACCACTTCTCAATTGTTTTACTATATAAATATAATCATTACACCCCAATACCTTGAATTTTTTTTAGCCAATATAGTACGATTTTGAATTAGTACAATATGAGTAATAGTCGTGTCATTTAGTGTAGCTATCACAATTAACTATTTTGAGAAGTACTTATTATAATATTAAGATGTTTGAATTACTTTACTATTTAAAATTATTTGAAAGACATCTTTCATATTTTTGTGTATTATATATATATATATATATAATATGCAATAGACAGCAATGCGTTCAATTGTCAACATATAAATTAATTATTTTAACTTTATTCTTTTCTGGGATTTACAAATAGCTACAGGGTGTCAAATTTTATATATAAATGGTGCTGTAAATTAAATTCTCCCTTCCCAAAATTGCTTTGGATTTTTTTGATCGTCTAGCAACAAAAGTCTGAGTACAAACAAGAAATCACGTTAGAAGGTGTCGAAATTGTTCCCGATGAAACCCCTCCGATGCTCGCGACCGAAAGAGAATAATAATATTTGTCATATGTTGAAATATGCTTATAGGTCAAGATCCAAAGTTTCTAGCTTTTTTTCGTGCATAGAATATCTACAGTAGAAAAGGTTTTACATTTCTGCTCAGCACCATAACCACACAAAACATACAAATATCTACCTACCTATCATGCAAACTCGGCGCACGACCGATCTGGATCGGCGGCTCGGCCGTGTTATCTCTCTATATTTTATTATCGGCTCAAGAGCTCGGGGCTCTTTCCCTATCATAGAACCAACTGTCCAGAAATATCGAGAAGTCGGGCTTGTATTAGGCAATTATGTTAATTTCAACCCCAAACAAATAAGGATTTGGATTCTCTACTGTGTTGAAAACACAACACTTGGTGATGTGCATTTTTTACACGAGATGATCACATGATCATCTCGTTCAATCTGACAACTTTTTAAATTTATCTCATATGGTGTGATGTCCACAAGATGATCACGTGATCATCTCGCGTAAAAACAGTAAAAAGGAAAAGCAATCAAAAAAAATTATAAACTAGAAAATAAATTGGGTTGGACATGATTGATGAGATAATGTAATTTATTAACGATAGGAAAAAATTATTTTCGAAGCGCGTGAGACATGATAAAAGCAATTATTCAAAGAAAATGGGACGACATAATTAATTAACTTAATTAACGTTAATAAACAATATCAATTCGAAATTAATACACGAAGACATAATAACATATGGTTTGGCTGAATTTTTATGATATAAACGATGAAACACGTCTCATTATCGATTTGAGTCTATGTTATACTCGGAGTAATACGAGGTTACTCCTCGAATAATATTTAACACAATTAATCTATAGATCCACCAAATTGGATTAATGTACTAAACTTTGTACGGAGATGTTTTAAAGTGGCCAAATAACCTCGTATTATTGGATTAATACTATGAGTTAATGCTAATTGGGTATGGAAGGACTGTTGGACTCATGCAAGAGATCTAATGGATTCCCAATTCAAAAAACACAAAGCTTTTGTCCTCAAACGATATAAAATAATTGTTTGTTATAATGTGTTGTTGCCACAAGCAAGAATTAGAAAAAGTTCATAAATTCCATTTATTAATTTAGTGTGGGAATTTGGACATTGACTAGATGAAGATCATCAAGTTGCTAAATCTTTTGAAATTAATTCGTCCGTTGAAATCATAAAATACGCATTAAACTTATATAAAAGTAATGTCACCACAGTTGATTGATCCAATGAAGTATAATATGTGATTTTGATTGAATAAAAGTGAGTCCCAATCATAGAAATATGAGTTATACAATATTGCATAATGAAGTTCTTGATCCTCTTACCTCAAAATCTTTCGATCATGTGTATCTCTCATATTTTATGAGCGACTCATTCTTTATCAAGAGGATTCAATTATGAGTAGGTCTCTTGTAAGATGGTCTCACAAATTTTTATATGTGAGACGAATCAACCCTACCAATATTCACAATAAAAAGTAATACTTTTAGCATAAAAAGTAATATTTTTTCATGGATGAACCAAATAAGATATTCATCTCACAAAATACGACCTGTGATACCGTCTCACACAAGTTTTTGACTTCAATTATTATTATTTTATTATATGAGATGAAATTTATCCTCACATTTTTATGGTTCGAGAAATTTGATCACAAATTTTTTTTTTTTTGTGAGGCTATGAAGGATAGAAGGGAAAAAAACCCAAAACCATCTAATGTTTCATTATTGTTGGAAAGATTTAAAAATCCCTTCTGTCAAAATGTACTTTAAACTTAAAAGCATCTTCATAATCGTGTGACATTTCTTTGGCAAAAACTTGTGTAAGACGGTCACACGAGTCGTATTTTGTATTATAGATCTATTATTTGGGTCATCCAAGAAAAAATAATTTTTTTATATTAAAAATATTACTTTTTATTGTGAATATCGGTAGGGTTGACCCGTTTTACAGATAAAGATTCGTAAGACCGTTTCACAAGAGACCTACTCTAAAGATGAGGCCATAAAGGTGTTACTGGTTTTTTCTGAAAGTGGAGAAGTTGAAGACGAAGAATACACAAATGAGTTGCCTTCACATTTCAAACAATTAATATGAATTCAACATATATCGTGAATTCACATAGAGCATTAATGATACGCAAGTTTTTATTATTATAATATATATTTTTTAAATTGAGTATGTCTCTTATGAGACGGTCTCACGAATCTTGATCTGTGAGATGAGTCAACCCCACCGATATTCACAATAAAAAGTAATAATCTTAGCATTAAAAAGTAATAATTTTTCATGGATGACCCAAATAAGATATCTGTCTCACAAAATACGACTCATGAGACCGTTTCACATAAGTTTCTGCCATATTTCTTTTGATATTTTTTTTTGTCTTTATTGATTTAAATATTATAATAATGTTGTTCAATCAATAATTTACTTTGTTATGCTTTCTTTTTTCTGTTGGTGGACCAAGCCCCATTAACTTGTAAGTAATAACATCAAACGTTGCTCCTCATGTCATCAATCATCCGACTAGCTAGTTTAAAATTCACAATAAATAATCCACTTTGGATTTCATCAAGGGCGTGTTTGGCATCAAGAAATCGTATATCCGAGATCGCGTTTAAATTCAAAGATATGTAGACGATGTCTAATATTCAAATTGATCCAGAGAATATATAGATATTAGATTGTTTTGATTTATTGATAATATGTAATTAGTTGTATGAATTTTGATTTTTGGTAGTTCAATTTAAGCTTCCAAGATTTATTGAATAATATTTTTTTTATGAATAAACCAAATAAAATATTATCTCACAAAATTGACATGTAAAATTGTCCCACGAGATTTTTTGGGTCTTTTTCAAATACTTAAATTTGTCCAACTTGTATTGTAATCAACACGAACGCCAACTCATGTAAAGTAAGCGGCCTTTACTAAACTCCAACCCAACAATTCTCTTTCGAAGGACTGAATAAATTATTGCATTAATGAAAGTCTCCTTCCAAAATGTCCCCACTGTTTTTATATTTATAGTGTTTGTATATCGGAGAGACATTTTATAGTTGAATTATCTAGTAAAAAAATTTAATTAAGACAAGATAAATTTTAAATTAAATTTTGAACTATTTCACCATCAAACTACAAAAAAGTCATGCCAAAAAATAATAATAAAAGAACAAAGTTTGATTTCATCAAATCAATAATTTAGAGCATAAATCTAGATTTAGATTCTCATTAATTCATGTTCTTATCCACGGGCTTTAAGTTAAAAAAAAAATGCAAAAACTTGTATGAGACGGGTCTTACGGATCGTATTTTGTGAAACAGATATCTTATTTGAGTCATTATGAAAAGTATTACTTTTTATGCTAAGAGTATTACTTTTTATTGTGAATATCGATAGGGTTGATCCGTCTCACAGATAAAGATTCGTGAGACCGTCTCACACATACTCTAAAAAAACTCCTTCTCCATAGTTTTAATGAGTTTGAAAATTTTTAATATCATTTCTTTGAAATTTAATCCATCCATACAAATTATGGACAAAATTTAATTTCAGATTATGTTATGAGTTCGATAACTAATTTTGAAACTTTTTTTAAATAAATTACTACAAATTTTCGTGTATATAAATCCAGCTTTTAAAATTCTTTTTATTAACTGCTTGATAAAAAAAAATTGATGAATTATTACAGCATAAAAGGAGAATTCTGCTTCTTCTTTTTCCCCACTGAAGCGCCACCACACGTATAAATCAGAGACCCGTTCTTGAATCCCAGGTTGCCAAACATCCAGCATTTTGCTTAGAGGAGGATATCTGCCTCACTCTCTTTCCACGTCTCTGTCGACAGAAATTCTTCGAGGGGTTGTTAAAAAATTCGACTCTTTTTGGTGTGTTGAAGGGGTGATCTATATTATCATACAGTGAAATTAATTTGAAGATGAGGATCTTGAGCTCCGTTAATTCTTCGATGTGCCCGAGTGTGCGTGGGTTCTTGGTTGTGGAGGCTTATCCCAAAAGGTGTTCGTCCAAGATCCCCTCTGATTTGGTGCTGTTCTTGGGGCTCGGCTTCATTGATTGGTAATTTTATTACAGACTGTGAGTACATAGGATCGGCATTAACTAAGTCATTTATGCATAAGTTTTTATAGAGCAGGAAGGAGGAGGAACATATTGTGCATCTTTTCTTTCTGGGATTTTCAGGTTTAGACTAATGGATATGATTTGTTTGATGAAATGTCTTCCACCTTCGTGTGGAGGGTTCGAAAAGATTATTGGCTTAGGGTTGGATGTGGTCTTTATCTAGATTTTTCTTAGTTTATTTTGGAGGCTAAGATCTTAATTTTGTTGGCTTTTGGTGGGTTTCTTGTTTTGTTCTTTCTCTTGTATTATCATTAGTGTTCTGTTTCTTTATTTTGGGAATGAATAAAATTAGGATCTTGATGTGGGGTGGAGTTTGCAGCTGGGATTGAAATGTTTAAGTTGTTTATGAAGATTTGATTTCTGTCCAAATTGTTGTTATTGGGGTAACATAAAAAAATCCACCTAAATAAAGGATGCCCTCTGAGAAAAGACTGGTTTGTGAGATAGGAGACAATCTTTTGACAGGTTTGTCAATGGAGAATTATCACCCTTCAACCCTCTTGTCCATGGACTCAAGTGCCTCGTCCTCACACGAAGAGCTAGACCTCGAGATGAATCGCCAAGTTGCTTTAACCCTTCCGCCTGATATAAATTTACCCTTTTCAGCTGAGATAAGCCCTGAACATTGTGATATTCTTGATGTTGGACTCGGAACTCAAGTTTATGAGGCTGATAGTGTTCCCAAAGTTAATGGCAAGAAATACGCAAAAAGGGTCGATAGCATCTGGGGTGCTTGGTTCTTCTTTAGCTTTTACTTTAAGCCAGTATTGATCGAGAAATCAAAGGCGAAAATAAAAACTGATGGTAATGGAGTGTCTGGCTTCAATAAATCTGATATCCAGCTCGATGTATTCATGGTTCAACATGATATGGAGAATATGTACATGTGGGTTTTCAAGGAACGGCCTGAGAATGCTCTAGGGAAGATGCAGCTCCGGAGTTATATGAATGGGCACTCTCGCCAAGGAGAGCGTCTCTTTCCATTCAGCGTTGACAAAGGTTTTGTTCGGTCTCACAAAATGCAACGGAAGCATTACAGGGGACTTTCTAATCCTCAGTGTATTCATGGCATTGAGGTTGTTTCATCCCCAAATCTTTCGAGTCTTGGTGAAGATGATTGGAAAAGATGGACGGAACTGACTGGAAGGAACCTCAACTTAACACTCCCACCCGAAGCTAGTGGTTATAGCACGTGGAGAAATCTCCCAAATACAGAGCTTGATACGCATTCTCACTCGAAGAAGTTGCTTAATGGATCTTTGCTAAATTTGTCAACTCAGCCCTCCAACCACAACGGTGCAGACGTTATGGATCTATCACCCGGTAGCAACAAAAGGAAGAAAGATTTCTTCTCTAACGGGAACAATGATGATTGCTATTTACCATTGAATGCTCGTGGTCGAGTTCCTGATTTAGAGGTTCACCAAAATGAACCACAGTGGCTAAACGAAGTTAGTGGGGTTTTGAGAAGTGCATATGGACCTGTTACGGCTGCGAAAACAATTTACGAAGACAAAGAAGGTTATTTGATTGTAATAAGCTTGCCATTTGTAGACCTTCAAGGGGTGAAAGTTTCTTGGAGGAACACTCACACTCATGGGATTATCAAGTTATCTTGTACAAGTACGTCTCTCACACCATTTATCAAGAGACAAAACCGGACTTTCAAGCTTACAGATATATCGCCAGACCATTGCCCTCAAGGAGAATTTGTTCGAGAAATTCCACTCTCAACTCGAATCCCTGAAGATGCTAATATAGAAGCATACTATGATGGACCAGGCACGGTTCTCGAAATATTGGTACCAAAACCGCGAGAAGGACCAGAAGAACACGAAGTCCGTGTATGTGTCCGTCCACACCACGGGGTTAATGGTCTTACGTTGAACTAAAGTTTTCTTACATTCGAAGTTCAATGTAGATAGCGTTTCATTGTTCACTAGTTTTGTGTCTTGATATGTTGTAATGAATAAAACAAGGTATGCATTTGAGGATATGTGTTTCGTTGTCAAGTAATATATGTTGTGTTGGTAATATGTATCTATTGAGATATTGATGTAATTGCTTTTCCGAAGAACTTATAATTTATTTTGCACACGATATTACTGGATCATGTAAATTCCACAAAGGGTCTCATGTTTCATCGGATTTTTTGGTGTAAATTTTGTAGTTTAAATGAATTATTATCTATTTTTGTTAGTGGAGTAGGTCTTTTGTGAGATGATATCACGAATCTTTATATGTGAAACGGGTTAATCATATCGATATTCACAATAAAAAATAATACTATTAGCATAAAAAGTAATATTTTTTTTCATAGAACTGAAATAAGAAATCCGACTTACAAAATACGACTTGTGAGACCGTTTCATACAAGTTTTTGTCTTGTTAGTGATAGTAGTTACTCTTTCATTACAATATTGATTTGGCATGATACTATACTTTGAATCTCGATCATAATTTATTTGTTTTTAATAAATGGCATATGGAGAGCAATTGTTTACATGTTTTGAAGAAATTGCAATTAAAAATCTCATCTCTTGGATAAGTAGGTTGGAAGTCAACTAGGGAAAGTTATCACTCGCCCTTTGGTAGCCGACGTCCACCAAAAACCGATTTTTATCAACTTATTGATGATAAATTGTCGAGGATGGGAAAATTTTATATTCAACTTTCCGAAATTTGATTATATTTTCTTCCAACCAATTTTTTATTCTCCAAAAAAAATGAAACACATGTCTCGTGACTCCTAATTATTATTTGCAGAAGCATCAACTCATATATACATGATAACATTTTACCAGATAAAACTTACATAAATTCGATGCATAAAATTTATTTCACACACGCTTGCTAATCTCAAATTCTTCTTCATAATATTTTTACAATATCAATTGGGTGGAAATTTCTTCTCATTTGGTTATGAATAAAGAAAAGATACATTTCTTACGAACCCCGCTAACGTTGACATTTTCTAAGGTGTAATAAGATATAAAACATCAAATTTTGATGATCTTGACATTAAGGGTTGAGAATTTGTGATAAAAAATGAAATAAGTTTGTTCTTATTTTATGACCGAACGTTTGTCATTTTATCAAAAAATTTAAATTATAATAGTACAATTCAAATTTTTTAAATAGTATAATATCTTAAAAATCATGTTTTGATTGTTTTATATAATAATTATTACACTCACATTTATAGTTGAAGAGATATTGGTCTTTGCTACTAGTGGGATGGGGTCTAATTGTGACGACCAAATTTTTAGCGCCAGTGTTTCCACGACACTTGGTTAACAATTGAAGTTAGTTGAAGCAACTGTAAGAATATAGAGGCAGGGAAGTGAAATTTGTAATAGCCTTCAAATCTGATAAAAATATAATTGTGGAAGGCTGACTCGAATTTTCTTGTTTTTTTGTGGGATTTTTCCGCCTTTTTTGGTTGCCAACTTTTGTGCTTGACTCCATGCTATGTGATTTGAGACATTATATACTTATGAGCATGACAATTAGTTAAAATAATGACGGATTACCAAATAGTTGATCTTATTATCTATATCTTCTCGATCTGAAAGATTAGTATCGGAGATTATGACCGATAAAGAAAATTAGATACCTTTTTGTAAGAGCAAATTCTCGAAATTAAAGGATAAAAATCATGTATTAAGATTAATACGGTCAATAGCTTCATTGTCCACGGAAAAGCACGTGCACCAACCAAAAAATAAGGGAGATTTATATATGTCCACTCGTCCATAGAAAATGCACAAAAAGCAACTTCGTTCTACTTTCTATTCGTCAAGTTTTAAAAATGATAAGGATTGATGTTTTCAAGTACTAAAAATTCTCTCCAAATTCAATTATACCAAAACGCAAAAAGAAAATTTCAAATTTGCATAGTGTGTTGTCTAACTGAAATTTTGAGATACTCGGCGAAGATATCAGACTTGTTGACGACAATTCAAAGGTACTACTACTAGGAGACAGCGAGGGCGGATACAGATAGTCCAAATAGGCGATTACAAGAAGAGCACACCATGGATAGATGCTCTCCCACAAAGCATAATGATTTTAAAAGGAAAAAAACGACTCCGCCAAAAATTAACCACAATAATGATGCAAAAAAGCTCTCATAATGCAAAGTTGGCACCATGAGCAAGAATGTTTAGTCAACCTCCTCGATCTTAGGACCTGGGCCGCTGCTGCCAGAAGGAGCAGGGCCATCATCATCATCCATAGGCGCCTCTCCACCTGCACCTTGATACATCTTGGCAATTATAGGGTTGCAGATGCCCTCCAGCTCCTTCATCTTGTCCTCAAACTCGTCTGCTTCAGCAAGTTGGTTGTTTTCCAGCCACTGAATTGCTGAATCAATTGCATCCTCGATTTTCTTCTTATCAGCAGCAGGGAGCTTAGAGGCGATTTTCTCATCCTTGATGGTGTTCCTCATGTTGTAAGAATAGTTCTCGAGTGCATTCTTTGCTTCTACCTTCTTTTTGTGTTCCTCGTCTTCAGACTTGTACTTCTCGGCTTCTTGAACCATCTTTTCAATTTCTTCCTTGGAAAGTCTACCCTTGTCGTTGGTGATTGTAATCTTATTCTTTTGACCTGTTGTTTTGTCCTCGGCTGATACATTCAAGATCCCATTGGCATCAATGTCGAAGCACACGGTGATCTGTGGGACTCCTCTGGGTGCAGGGGGGATTCCTGAAAGCTCAAATTTACCAAGTAAATTATTGTCCCTCGTCCGTGTTCTCTCTCCTTCAAAAACTTGGATCAGAACTCCAGGTTGGTTGTCCGAGTAGGTGGAGAAGACTTGTTCCTTCTTGGTGGGGATGGTGGTATTCCTAGGGATCAACACAGTCATGACACCTCCAGCAGTTTCCAGGCCGAGGGAAAGAGGGGTGACATCAAGAAGCAGAAGATCCTGCACCTTTTCATTACCCTCACCACTCAAGATGGCAGCTTGAACAGCGGCACCATAGGCAACAGCCTCGTCGGGGTTGATACTCTTGCAAAGTTCTTTGCCGTTAAAGAAATCTTGCAGCAGCTGCTGGACCTTAGGAATCCTAGTCGACCCACCAACAAGGACAACATCATGAATAGAGCTCTTGTCCATCTTCGCATCTCTCAGACACTTTTCAACCGGTTCCATACATTTCCTGAACAAATCCATGTTGAGCTCCTCAAATCTGGCTCGTGTAATGGTGGAGTAGAAGTCAATACCCTCATAGAGAGAATCTATCTCAATTGTGGTTTGTGCAGTGGATGAGAGAGTTCGCTTTGCTCTCTCACAGGCTGTTCTCAATCTTCTCAATGCTCGTGGGTTACCACTGATGTCTTTCTTGTTCTTCCTCTTGAATTCCTGGACAAAGTGATTCACCATTCTGTTATCAAAATCTTCACCTCCAAGGTGAGTGTCACCAGCAGTAGCTTTCACCTCAAATATACCCTCCTCAATGGTAAGAAGAGAAACATCAAAAGTTCCACCACCAAGATCAAAAATCAAGACATTCTTCTCTCCAACACTGGTAGCCTTTTTGTCAAGACCATATGCAATAGCTGCAGCTGTGGGCTCATTGATGATACGCAAAACATTGATACCAGCAATCACACCAGCATCTTTTGTTGCCTGACGCTGAGAGTCATTGAAGTATGCCGGAACAGTAACCACAGCGTTCTTAACAGTGGAACCGAGGTATGCCTCAGCAATTTCCCTCATCTTAATCAAAACCATGGAAGAGATCTCCTCAGCAGCAAATTGTTTATCTTCACCCTTATAATTGACAACAATCATGGGCTTGTCACCTGGTCCAGCAACAACCTTGAAGGGCCACAATTTAATGTCACTCTGCACTGGAGCATCAGAAAATCTCCTGCCAATCAACCTCTTAGCATCTGCAAAAAAGAAAAGCAAGAGCATTTCTTTCGTCAAAATGAAACTTCAATTGACATAACTTATTCGATAAAAAATAGAACAGCAATGAGACACAACCCGGTGCAAAAAATACCAATTACAATACCATCTAAACAAGCATAAAGAAAGCATTATTTTAAAGTTTGCAGGTGCATGAAACCAACATTAACATTGAAAGTACAAACCACAGTAAAATGGAATAACACAGAAGGCCAAAGAGTATTAGTGTAAATATCCAACATAACATGTCCTTAAGAAGGTGGGAAACAAGCATCGGATGAAAATGGTTGATGAGGGTATTGTAATACAAACAACCACACTTAGAACCTAAATTTAATATTCATATATTGTCACCATCTGCAGACAACTCATTCAACCACAATCCTCCGCCCAATGCTCCTAACATCAAGGTTCAAACTACAAGTGATCGTAACCAGAATAAAGTATCCATTTAATTTAATTTCATAATCATAGATTATTTAGGTGAGATCAACAGGTTAATACATACACGAGCAAGAACAAACCTACAACACAATGGATCTAGTTTCGGCAAGGAGAAACTAGGGCTTTATCAAGGTTGGTAATTGAATATCATAAACTACTGGAAGAACTTTACCCAAAATATAACCTACAACAAATCCTGAAGTCTAATCGTATATATTTGAACTCAGCAATGGAAATTTAGCTCAAATAAAACTATAATAAACGTAAAATAGATAAAGAGGCAGCCGACCACAAAAAATTAATTTTAAAACCAATCCGGGTCGCGCAGCGCAGTAAGAGACTAAGCATATCCAACAAAGAAATAATGACATCGAGAATCAACGTGAGAAATCAGATCTGCTAAAAAAATCCATTGAAACACAGAACATTTTCAAGAAAAGAAGATCACCAGTTTCAAAACAGATCTTACCGAAAACAGTATTAATCGGATTCATTGCAACCTGATTCTTGGCAGCATCACCGATGAGCCTCTCAGTTTCCGTGAAACCAACATAAGAAGGTGTCGTCCGGTTACCCTGATCGTTCGCAATGATTTCAACGCGGTCGTGTTGCCAAACGCCGACACATGAATACGTCGTTCCGAGATCAATTCCGATCGCCGGACCCTCTCCTTTCCCTGCCATTGCAGCCTCTCGCTATTCTAGATCTGAATAAATTCACCCCCAAAAAAATCGCGAACTAACAAAATACTAGCACAAAATCGCCGTCCGTATAAATTAGGGTTACTTGTGTGAGTGCCTCAGCGGGATGTGAGAATATTTATACCAGATGCTAAGCATTTCCGCGTTCCAGAATGTTCGAAAAACCTAATGAATCATTCGTAGCCGTTAGATGGTTGCGGAAAATATTTAATGGTGCAAGATTCTTTTCATTTTTCCCTGTAGTGTGAATACATTGACCCACCGCCCACGTGAGTTTGAACACTACGAAACTAATGTGTTGCTTTAAGGCACCCACAATAGTGGGTATTGGGTGTCATGTCATCCAAATATTTTTCACCACCAAATATCCACAATTGTGTTCTCATGATTTGTGTGCAAAGTGAATAGGCTTGTCAAATTGGGTCAGGCCCGTCGGATCCGGCCTGCCCCGCCATAAAAATTGAGCGGATTGGGTTGATAAAATAGCAGCCCGTTTGGAGGCGGGCCAAACGGGTTGAGCTCGTTTGGGTTGCGGGCTGGCCCGCCAAATTAGGGTCAAATTTTATATTTTTAAGTTTTATATAAAAATTCATATTTCTTCCTTATTTTTTCTCATGTGCCTAACTTCAATCAATCTGATAAAATCTCTATGCTTTTATTTTTTTTGAGATGTTATACTCTCCAGTTTCCTCTCTTTTTTTAATGTTTAACTCGAATTAATTCAGAATTATCGAAATAATATAGTAAATAAAGTAATTATGTGTATTGTTGAACACATAATATTTTCTGAAATTTACAACCGTCTGTTTTCTCGACTTTGTGTTATCTTCCAATGTTTCTCACTTTTTAAGAAAATGTGAATGGTAAGAGCTAGGTGCCTTGTGCGGACAAACCCTTAAGATCGTTAATTTTTGTTTTCTTGTGATGACAAACCCTTAAGAAACTGGAGAAAGTGTATACTAAAAAAGATTTGGAATTCACATTTAAAGGTTTCATTCTATTTACGGTTGGTGATATTACATAAGTTAATTTTTAGTACATGTGTACGATGAAAACTTGTGTGAATTAAAATAAGCATTTTATTTTTTTTATGGATTATGTTGATTGTTGTATGCTTTCAATATCTTATTTCAATGTTTTTAAGTTTTTTATGAAACTATTGGACTGAAATATATTTTTCTTCTATGTTTATTTTAATATTGTTTTTATTATTTTTTTAAAAAAATAATAAGCGGGTTGGCTCGCCTAACCCGCGGCCCAATGTGGGTTGGGCTGGGTTGGCCATTTAGAGGCCAGCCAAAATGACGGGTTGGCCCGCCTCGCCACGCCTAATGGCGGATGGCGGGTTGGCCCGCCCCGTCAGCCCGTTTTGACATGTATAAAAGTGAATAACCTGTAATTTTAATAATCATTTTAATATTTTTTTAATATTCAAAAATATTCAGAAATATTTTTAATATTTTTTATAAAATTGTAAGTTATTTTATTTAAATGAAAATAAACTATTAATTAAAGTGATAATGATACCCATAAATATTTGATTGGTGAGATATTTGATTGTGAAATGTGAGATATTTGAGTAGTGAAATATTTGATTGATGATGTGGATTATGAGACCCACAAATATTTGGAGGAAATACATTTACTATTGTGGATGGCCTAATATTACAACTTTTAGTTATTATTATTTTTATCACTACAATAAATATTGGTTTGCTTATTATATTATTGCTATTATTATAAAATAAATATAAAAAATAATGTTAGTTTATAAAAGCCTGTTGATTCAATTCGATTTGTTTTTTTTTTAAATCTTGAATCAAACATTTTTTTATTTGATTAACTAAAAACAAATTTAAATCATCGCTAACTAAAAACAAACTGAAACCAACAGTTTGATTTGGTTTGCTAACAGTGCATTTAATTTAACAAAAATTAAAATAAAAATCGTCTCACGAGCAAAACCACTATCCGGGACAAAAACAAATAGATCCATTGATCTTGTACCTTATCGACGGTCCATCTAGCATATAATAAAAAAACGCGGATCACAACTTCAACCGTTGATTGAAGGCGTATCCAACGCACGTCGCACCTTCAAGGAATTTGGACCCTCCAACTCTATATAAGCTCGTTCTCACTTCAATATACATAATTTCACAGAATTTCTCAGCTAACCGTTTGAGTAGTTATTTTGCAAAAATGTCAGGTCGTGGCAAGGGGGGCAAGGGTCTGGGAAAGGGCGGGGCAAAACGGCATCGTAAGGTGCTCAGAGATAACATCCAGGGCATCACCAAGCCGGCAATTCGCCGACTGGCCCGTAGAGGCGGCGTTAAGCGTATCAGTGGACTTATCTACGAGGAGACGCGTGGGGTCCTCAAGATCTTTTTGGAGAATGTCATTCGCGACGCTGTGACCTACACCGAGCATGCTCGCAGGAAGACCGTCACTGCCATGGATGTTGTTTATGCTTTGAAGAGGCAGGGCCGTACCTTGTATGGATTCGGTGGTTAAGGACCTCGGGTTAGGAAATTTGTGTTAAGGCTATTTTTCGATAGGGTTGGGATTTTATCAACATGTGCAGATTTAAAATGGTTCCTATTGGAATAGTGTTTCGTTAGTGGTGAATGTGTTTGTATCGGAAAATCTTCGTTTTGTGCAATGAAATGAAATTCTGAATCTCTCTGTTATATATTGAATGCGTTCAGATTGACCTACATATACTTATTTCAGATATAATCAGCTTTTCTAGATAGATCGACGATCAGGTTCTTTATTGTGTGTTTCGAAATCCTAGCATGAAAGATGTGGAATTACAGTACTTGATCTACAGATGAGCTTGGGGGCGTCCTTAAATCAACTGGTTAAGTTAAGGCGGCAAACGGTGAGTGCGAGGCAAGCTGAGGTTAGTTAAACTATGGCCCATTATCCATTCCCAACTCTATGAATTGTCTTGAATTCATACGATTCACTTTCATTTTTGACATCATTAACCATATTTGTCTAAAGTAATTGATATATTTATCTTGTTTTATTTTACTAGAATCAGAGCTGCAGTAGTAATCAGTGTATTAGTTAGTCATCTGGATTTTGTGTTCTGGATGTGTTGTGGCTTTGTGTCCGAACCAAGTAAATCTGTGTGCGTATTTTCGTTATTTTGCGACCTTTAAATTCAACAAAAATCTTGCAGAATTAATTTACTACCGAGTTCTAATTGATTGTGTGTGCGCTTTCGTATCTAGGTGATTGCTTGATGAAATGGGGAGTTAGTCTATTGGGTTCATGAACATGTTCTGTTTAGGTTTTCCTACAGATGTTGGTCGCTGTGAAGATATTACTTGTTTATTATAGAGGGTTGTTACTCCGTTTACTGAAGGGTACAAATTGCGCAAATATAGATACTCAAATTGACCTGGGTCTGGGTTCTTTGGGCCCTGTTCAAGCCCATACGGGTATCAGTTCAGATCACTATTTATAGTGATGCCAAACTATGGTGTCATTTGGGTATGTCTACAAATTAAGCTGTTCCTGAGTTAATCAGAGTTTGATTCGGTAAACATCTCGTTCGAGCTGGGCTTGATATTTTTATCTTGCCGAGTTTGAGTTTCAGGATGTTCGACTTGTGAGCCCAAGTTCGGCTAATTTTTTGGGCTGACATCGTTTTAATTATCTTGTATATTTAAATGCCTAAGATTATTTAAACAATATATATTTCATAATTAATGGTTTTAATAAAAAAAGATATAGCTTGCCTGAATCTAAGTGGGGTTAGCGGTGGTGGCGGGATTCTAGTGGTAAGATATCTAATGAAATCATTGCTGAAATTGAGATCGTGGTTTGATTCTTGTTATATCTCGTTCGATCTTGAATCTCAAGAGTAGTTTATTAACTGATTAACTACTACTATTGTTTCAAAATAATATAATTATAACGAGGTGATTGATTGGACAATGAACGATGATTATTTCGGGGAATTTTGAAAAATCACCAAACCCATTCTATATCGCGTTTTTCCGTGTAGTCCAAAATCCTTGGAAAAATTTATCTGGGTTTGTCATCCCCGCTACCGGTACGAATGGATATATTTGAAGTACCCATCAAATGTAATTTCCTCAACTATTGTAGAATGTAAAGATCCTATACGCAATCAATAATATCGGATTAACTTATTGTAACATTGTTTAATAATTTTGTATGTTTCGTATGTTATTTCATAAATTCCAGGTGTTGTAATAGTTATTTCAAAGCTAATGTTTTTGGATAACATGCAATTATACGAATGTTTTCGGGATTAGACATCACAATGTTATGGTATAATTTTTTTAATTAATTTTATATATGCAACTAAGTAACGTGTTATATAAGTTATAACGTATCAATATTGTTTATCGATAAATTTTGTATTTATATAAATTGAGAAAAAATTTTAATTTAAGTCGATATTTCATTCCCACAACACTAAATCCTTAACCTCCACACCCCTCGCGTGCATATTATTAATGTTACGTACACCAATTGTTATTAATGGCACTGGCGGAGGCGGGCACACAATTGGCCCAAATATGCATTATAAAATTATTACTGCAGAAGTCATGCATTATTAAAACTATAACATCCAAATGGGTTGGGTTTGAGATGGAGTTAACTTGCCAGTGAAAAAGATGTTTCAATTTATTTTTTGGTCTGAATACCTGTTTTGTTATAATTGGATATCGAACAAAAGACTTGTATAAAATTTAAGACTGAGAAATATCATTCTAAGGTAAATAAAATCAATTTAAAATTTTTGTATATCGAATTTTTAAAACTAAAAAAATATCATATTGCGCATGCTTAATCTCGAACTCTAACTCGAAAAGGGTGTCACAACTCGGTGGCTCCTGCAACATGTCATTTCAACTTATGTTGGCCCCATTACTCCATTTTATGTTTAAAAAAGAATCGTCACATTCCTTTAAAATATTTTAAAAAATTTCTATTCAAACACACTAATATTTTTAAGGATATATATATTTTTTTAAGATAATCTCACGAATTTTTATCTGTGAGACGGATCAACCTTACTTATATTCACAATAAAAATTAATATTCTCAGCATAAAATGTAATATTTTTTCATTGATGATCTAAATAAGAGATCTGTCTCATAAAATACGACTCGTGATACCATTTCACACAAATTTTTTTTAATACAATTGTACGCATATTTAGCACCACGGCACCCACATTGGTGCATTAATGAGTGTTAATAACGCCCATTAATGTTCATGCACCAATGTAGGCAAGAAAATTATTAATCTTCGCTGACATGGCAACCAAGAAATTAATGAGAATGAACGGCGTTATTCCGAAATTTGCGACGGTTTTTCAAAAACCGTCGCCAATTCAAAAGCGTCGCTACTTTCGAAAGTTTTTTAAAAAAAGTCACTACTAGCGACGGTTTTTGAAAAACCGTCGCTAACATTATTCGCCAACGACTCTTTTGAAAAATAAATACTACGTATCATATTTAACAAACTATAACAGCTAGTTTTTATATAATATTGTAAAATACAAACTATAACGGCTAGTTAAATAAAATAATAATAAAAAATCACTATAAATACAAATCAATTTCTACAAATTTATTCATTCATCCAACACATTTCTACTCATCAACCACACTCAATATATATTCTCTACCATTCTCAAACTTATATTTGTAGGTTCAATATTTATTTCTTTAATCCTTATTTGTATACAATGTCTCATTCTTTGAGCAGCTCGAGCTCGAGCTCGAGCTCCAGCTCTAGCCCAACATACGAAGACGAAGTACAAGCTGAAGTTAATGACGAAATTTGTGATCCGGGAGAAGAAATGATGTTATGCATGCTTGAACTAAGCAGAGAAATACATGAATCTTCTGAAAGTAGTAACGATATTCGACGAAGAAGAAGGTTCATCCAAAGAAATCGTGAAGCCGGTCACTTGCGGCTCGTCAATGATTATTTTTCCGCCAGCCCAGTGTATCAAGATCATATATTTCGAAGAAGATTTCGTATGCGAAGAGAGTTATTCCTTCACATTGTGAATGCACTTGAGGCCAATTCAATGTATTTTCAAATGAGGAACGATGCTGCTAGAAGGAAAGGATTGTCACCACTACAAAAATGCACAGCTGCTATACGTCAATTGGCTTATGGAGTCCATGCCGACCATCTTGATGAGTACCTACGTATGGGGGAATCAACTGCCATCAAATGTCTTTTCAAATTCTGCCAAAATGTGGTTGAAATATTTGGTGATCGATACCTGAGAAGGCCGAATGCTGATGATATTCAACGTCTTCTTCAAATGCACGAAGAGAAACACAAATTCCCTGGCATGTTGGGTAGCCTTGATTGTATGCAATGGCAGTGGAAAAATTGTCCAGTTGCTTGGAAAGGGCAGTTTACCAGAGGCCATGGGTCGCCGACAATCGTACTTGAAGCAGTCGCATCTCAAGATCTGTGTATATGGCACGCATTCTTCGGGGTCGCGGGTTCACGTAATGATATTAACGTGTTAAACGAATCTCCCATATTCAACAATATCTTGCAAGGAAATGCCCCGGAGATCAATTTCACAGTTAATGGCACTCATTATACGAAGGGTTACTATCTAACAGATGGAATATATACGGAATGAGCTACTTTCGTTAAGGCTTTTCCTTGTCCGGAGGATTCTAAAAAGATATTGTTTAAGGAAAGACAAGAGTCTGCAAAAAAAGATGTTGAACGGACATTTGGAGTGCTCCAATCTAGATGGGCGATTGTTAGAGGTCCAGCTCGTTATTGGTACAGAAAAAAATTAAAATATATTATGTTAACATGCATTATTTTGCACAACATGATTGTTGAGGATGAGGGGTGTAACGTGACAAATTGGTCTAACGACGAAGGTGACGAACCCGCACAACCTGTCCAAGGCTCAAACCGAGGATTTCATGATTATCTCCGTAGAAATTCCGAACTACGTGACTCTCAATTACATCACCAACTTCGTGCCAACTTAGTTGAGCATATTTGGACAGAGTACAACAACAATTAGTGAAGTCAGTTTATTACAAATTTCAAAATGTTTGATTTATATGTTGTTTTTCATTATAGTTCAACTGTTGTTTCCTATGTGTACGCTTTCAGTCAAATTTGTAATAAATTTTTAAATTTACATAAATGAAACTCGTAAAATAATAAGTAAAACTATTAAACAGTTGTTTTTTCATTTTTTAAATAATATTTTAAATAAAAAAGTCTTACTTTTTTTTATTTCTTAATAATATTTTAATGAATATTGGAATTAAGTTATTTTTAAAATAATAATACTAATTATTTTTAGTAATATTTGTTGTAAAATTTTAGAAATATTAGAAAGAAATTGAAATAATTAAAAATAAAAAAATGAGTAAGTGGACAGTGGGACCCATAAATAATAAAAGTTGAAATTAAATGAATGTGGGTGTGTGTTAATAATGGGGAAGTGTTAATGTAATGAATATGTGGCTCGTGGATCCCATCATTTTTGATGAGATGGAGAGTTATTAACATGGATTAATTTCAACGGATGCCCTAAGAACAGAAGGCCATCTTTAATTTCATGGTCACGGTCTCGTAACATGATAGTGTCGGGAAAAAGGGTCTAAATCTTATCAATATAATAACATGAAATGTCTGATTAATATTTATGGTTGAATTTGATATATATGAAATAATAATATAATCGAACTAAAAAAAGTCCGAACCATATATATGTCGCTACAACAATTCGTTTCGAAGTTTTTAAACAAAATTAAATTAATTTTTAAATCGAGCAAAATTATGTAATCATTATAAAATATTATAAATAATTATAATAATCACACTTATAATTATGTGTGCGTAATTTGCGATTAAGTTGTTTTCATTTTCGATATTGATATGTCGTGTTGTTAGCCTGGGTATGCTCAGTGTATTTGTAATTTGATCAACTTAAAAAAGAGGCACATGAATTTAATGGTATAATAAGTCTTTTATTATATGGTTTCACGGATTGAACCGATCCATTTTTGTATTAAATAATATTTTTTTATGAATTGAATCGAGTCAAAGACTCGTCTCACAAAATTGACATGTGAAATAGTCTTATATGAGTTTTTGTTAAGTGATATTGATTTTAGACCTTAAATTCGAGATCTGTATTTGGATTAACGTCATCTGCTGAAATCGAACTCTAAATTTTAAACGAGCGTGATCACCCATCCGAATGTGTTACAGCTGGTGGGGATATAATTTCCCGGATACAAGTGGCTTGCTTTTTTCTTTATTTCTTTTATTTATTATCCTCACACTTTGGTTTGATTAATTATACATTATCTTTTTTCCTGGATTTACTTAATGGATGACCCATTTAGCTCACTAACTCTGTTCGATATTAGTATTTTTATTCTATTATAGAAAAATTATTTGAAATATACTTTTTAAATACAAGACTCCATGAAGAAGAAGAAGCTACACTTAATTACATAAATCGAAGGGAGAAAACTATGTTACATGTAAGAGCATGCGACGAAAATATATAGTTTCGAAATCCTTAGTAATTTATTTTATTTATTGTTATTGTTAAAAATGGAATAATCAAATACATAAAAAAAATGTAACTTATAAAAATAAAAAATAAATTAAAGTTACTTGAGTAAAATTTATATCACCACTACAAAAACTATAACGAAAGACTGGCATGAAATAGATAAAGACCATTAATAAAGTGTATAAATGAAGAGGTAAAATGATTAAGTAAAAATTAAATAACCCTGATTTTAGAAAGAATTATTAATATGGAAAATACATGAGAATATAAAATTTTATTTTTACTATCTATGTGAAAGCTATGTTGCTATATAAACATTTATATTCCCGCAAATTATATACAAAAAATCATATAAATTATTTTGTGGTTGCTTGTACACTTACAAAATCGACCAATTCTTATAATAGTCCATGTTTTTCTGCGATGCTCCTGTCTTTATGAATCTTTGTTTTTTTTAAAAAAAAAAAATTTGTAATAACTCTTCTTTGAACTAATGAAATTTGATTGATTTGCTAAAAAAATAGCTCTTATATAAAATGAGTTGTGTAATAAAAAATTTAAATTTATAGAAATAATTTTTTTAAAAATATTTTATTATAAATATATGAAAGAAATCCACGGGCAACGGGAGACGAAGCTTCGCATTTCCCATAACCTTTATTGTATATTGTAAAAAAATTTCACGGATCTTTATTCATGAGACGTGTCAATCATGATCATATATACAATAAAGAGTAATATTTTTGGTATAAAAAATAATATTTTTTCATGAGCGACTTAAATAAAATATACGTCTCACAAATTGACTCGTGAGATTTTCTTACGATATATATTGTTATTGGACAATAAAATTAGATGCAAAATGTTTAAATTATAGTATTAAAAGAGAAAAGGAAAAAGGAAAAAGAAAAGGTAAATGTGATCATATTTGGTGTGTGGATTTTATGATTAATAGTTTGAATGGTCAAGGTATGAATTATTTGTAAGCATAGGATGCTTAATCTTGATGACCATTTATTTGCTTTATCAATGGAGGAGTGAAATGAGTATATTTTTTCTCTCCTTTTTCTTCCCATAAAAATTATATTATACAAAAATTTTTATATTAAATTTTAATATCAAAGTTTAACTATGCATATAATAATTTTTATATGATATGTGATTATATCAGGGTTAATTTTTTTTCTCTGTGTGGTTTATTTTTTAATTTAATTTAAAATATTAAAAGCATAAGTTTTTAGTTATCATATAAAATAAAGAAGGGGGAACACATACCGATGATACAACCACCGGCGGGTCCACCAAACTACACCAAGCACGGCACACGAAGCCAACCAGCGCATGATTGTTCACACGTTTGCTCCAATAGCACATTTATTGAATTCGAAGTAATAATTCATTTCATTTCGGAGTTTTGTATATATAAGTGTAGTATATTTACGTATCCAAGCTAGCGGATAATCTGTCTTCTTCATTCGTTCGCTCCAACTTGTTCCCACTCAGAAAGATCTGTGCTTGAAGATGTCGAGCTTCTCGATCTTGGTTTTTTTTATCTGGGTTCATTTGTTTTGGTATTTTGAAGGCTAGAAGCATTTCTGGGTGCTGAGATTTCGGTAATTCTGATACTATATTAGAATCTTTAGTCTTTCTTCTCATTTGTTTCAGCTGGAGAGTTTTGTCTTTACTGTGAAATGTTTTCTCGACGTTTCTTGCTAAAAATTAGCGAGTAGGATAATTGGATGAAATGATATGATGTTTAATTGCTCTTTTTATCCTTGTTCGGGACTAGGAATCCATGCTTTATACAATATTTTTTATAGACTGTGCTTTTGTGGGGATTTGAGATGGGCAAAGCAGAATCCATGGGAAATTTTGAATTTTTAGAAAAATTACTTATAAATTCAAGTATCAGTTTAAATTTTCTTATTAGTATGATTGGTTGATTGATGAATCTTCCTTGTGGTTAACTTAAAGAGAGATGATGTTTTACTTGCTTGTGGTTTTTGGTGCACTATAAATGGAGAAAAGCAAATTATATATTACACTATGTTGCATGATATGGGTTTAGTATTGAAATACGATAAATTTTGAAAATATAAAACATGATACGGTATTGTATCCAATATATACAATGTGCATCTCTCGTTTAAGCAAAAAATATTCAGAGGAGTGATTTAAGAAGAGGCAGCGGCAAAAAATTGGCCAGGAAACGCAGGAGGGCGGCAAAGGGAAGTGAGCGGCGACGGTGTTAGAAATTTTGTTTGTTTCAATTTAACCCCTAAAACTTTTAACTATTTACAATTTCGCCCAAACGTATTTAGAAAATGTATTCTGTCCGTGTCAAAGACGTATCTGACATGCGTATCGGCCTGTCGTAGCAGTGTTCTTGTCTGATACTTAGGAAAAAAAGGAGTATACGTGATACACACAGATCTTATATCTAATACACAAAGCTTTGCGTGCCTCTTCTAGCTTTTATTTCCTTTCGAGTCTGGAATGGTATCCATATCATACTTAATATTTGAATGCGACATATAACATGGTTCTGAACGTAATGTATATATAAACTTTGGCAGGGGAGCTCTTGTTCAATGAGATTGGCCTCAATCACGGCAAACATAGTATGCGGTGGTATAGTCTTTTAATCGATGTGTTCCATAGAGTATCTCCTTGAACTTGTACTCCCGAGTTATTCTGTAAAATCAAATCAATCAAGTAGACGGTATTCTTTACTCACTGATCCGCTATTTATCTTGGAAATATCTCTCTACTCCCATGGGGCGGTCTCGTTTTATCGTCATTCCTTGTTATGTATTCCTTATAAGCTGAATGTTTCTGCTATACCTCTAAAGTAATTACCCTTTTGATAAATTCTGGTTTTGGATTTACTCTATATTGAGTGAACGGGCTGGGAATAAGTAGTTATGGTGTGCCAAGCTGCTAGTCAGACAAGATTTCGGGCATTGAAACACGAGAATGGAATTTCTGGATGTGCCACCATTATAGTTAGAATTATAGCATGCTTTCAACCCCTCCAAGATTGTCAGGTTTGATGATACATAAATTCCTACACTCCGAAATTCAATTTATTTTGTAATATGTTTCAAGAATCAGTAACAGCGAGTTTCTTTGTCATATTGCAGGCTGAGTATTTCCGCCAATTGCTAAAACCTGTTACGTAGACTGATTTCTTTCATGTGCATTCAAATTTCTTTTTACATTGTGTCTCTTCTTTCGCTCTAAGACAGGACGAGCTATCAGTTTCACATTGGCGTCATTAAACTGGTACGTCTGTGTGTATCTTCAGGGACTTTTACGTTTATTCATTTGATTGATGCTTCTTATAACTGTAGTTTCATTACCAGGCTTCTATGGATAAGGACTCTGGATCTTGGTCTCTTTATAATTCGTTGGGTTCTTCATATGATATCGGCGTGCCAAATACCGAGCCTGCTCGCAGGAAACTTTATTCTGTTGAGCATCCTACGTTGAGAACCGGCCCCTCATTTCCAACTTCTGAAATGCAACAGTTGAAGGCAAGCGAACTAAATGGCTCTCATGCACCTAACTCATTTCACCTCTGGCATCAATTACATCCAAGCTTTACTCCCCTATTATATTCTGCATCCAGAGAGAAGTTTCTTTCAGGCACCATTCATTTCGGACCAAAAAGAAGCCCAAAAAATTTTGCTCCACCTCCTCAGAAGAGATTTCTTGTATTTGATCGATCTGCTGATAAAACTACCTTGGTATATAGTTCAACGATGGAGAATCCCATTCAATATGGTGCTTGTTTGGTTCCCAAGCCTCCTCCCTCTACATATAACAATCAAATTGAGGAAGAACCCATGAAAATTTTCAATCCTGTGAATCCCATTATGAATGATGAACGAATAGAAAATCACCCACAAGATGATATGGATCAAGAAATTCGTGAAGACACAGAGGAATTGATTGCTTTGCTGTGTTCAGATAGCAACAGCGATTATTTGAAGGATGATGAAGAAATGAGCACAGGTCGTTCACCTACTACAATGACCGACAATCGAATGGGCGAAGAATCAGGTGAAGAGGCTGACAGTTTTACTGGGCCAACGAAAAGGCAGAAGCTTTTGGATGGAAGATATGATTTACCATTTCTAAAGCACACTTGCGGCTCTCTAAAAACCTATGAATGCACTACTTTGGATGATGAAACAGAATCCAGTTGTAGAGATAACCTTAATCCAGAAGAATTTGGTTCCTTGTCTAGCAACAAAAGGAAAGAGAGAATACAGGAGACACTGAGCATGCTGCAGAGCATATTCCCAAATTTAGAAGATAACAATCCAGTTGCCTTTATTGATAAAACAATTCAATGCCTGAGATTGTTGAAGGTTGAAGCCAAGGCCTTAGGACTCGATTCTGGTTGAATTTCTTTATCCCATGCCTCACTAAGAACGTTACTAATAAGCATATGAGTGTTTGACTTACCTGTAAAAAGGTTGAATCTTTTAAATAATGTGGATTATAATCTTTAAGCCTCTCCTGCAAGGATCGAAATGGAGCGTACAGACTTTGTTTTCTAGTTTTCTATGAACATCTCTGTCCTGCCTACAGAGAGACTAGAAACATGCTTATTACAGAGTAAAATTACATATTCCTTTTGGAAGAATGAGAAGACTTCTTCATTTGGTAGGACCTCTCAATATGGAGCATGCATGCGCATTGCGTGCGTGTACATCCTAAAGCTTGTTTGGCTTCTTGCAACTCCACTTTCCGTGGCTTGAATTGGCTCGCCTGTCAAAGCTTCTGTCTCATTGCATGGAGGATATGTTAATGGTTGTCTATTCTTGTTCTTTTTATTATAACTGGCATGGTTTTCCGATATATGTATATGTATGCAGTCAGATGATTGAACATAATGCTGTATCGATTAGTCTTTCTGAGTTGCTAGAATGTTGACTTATCTTGCATGCGTTATATTTAGTGTGTGACAGTAAGATTCTCATTCTCCGTTTCAACTTCATTGCTTGTTATGCTGCTCCTGTTATGTCCAAATCGTGTGGGGCGAGGGATATATTGATACAAACTACTCGGTTTACGAGCTTTGAGTCGATTCAAATATTATACGTTTTGTATTTTAATAATCGGACTCAAACTGAATTCGAAGATGTACAAATGTTTTTTCTGCCAAATTTGAGTTTAGATC
Source organism: Primulina tabacum (assembly GCF_025594145.1). Lineage (NCBI taxonomy): Eukaryota > Viridiplantae > Streptophyta > Magnoliopsida > Lamiales > Gesneriaceae > Primulina > Primulina tabacum. Next base: position 33,878,949 of record NC_134565.1, on the reverse strand, counting down.
ATTGCGTTTGATTAGTCTATTGAGTTTTAATATCTTAACTAATATTTGATAAATATAAGACTGACAAAGCTCACATGCAGTCATGGACCAATCTGAATTCAAGTCTTTGTTTAAAATAACTAATAAATACATAACAGACTAATAGCTTAACAAAATAATTAAGACCCAAACGTTGATTTGAAAATAAACATGTCTGAGATTGATGTCAAATATGAATTGAAAAACGTTCCAGCCTGCTTTGATCTCTCTGAACAAATACCAAACAATTTTATGTCTTCATTAACAGTTAGTAGAAGCCAAAGGGAGCAGGATTTCCAAAGCATGCAAGATTAAAACATAGCAATAACTACAATAAACAGGACAGTGAAACCTAGAATGATTACATGTAAATGAGAAATCGAATTTATAGAATCAAAAATTGATTTAACTATTTTGAGCCAAGAGGACTGGTCCCACCTTCTAAAGTTTAAGAGAAATCATCTAAATCTTCATTAAAAGTCGGGTGATGAATGATTAGATCTAACTTGTTTCCTTTGCAGCTGCATGGTACATGTCCAAATCGGCATCAAGATCTTGTGCAGATATTCTCGTACCACCTCCTCTACCACGAGCACTGCCCGGAATTTGTCCTCTCACACCACCTCTTCCTCGAACTCGATCATTCCTATCCCACAAAGTTCACAAGAAAAAAGAATCCTCAGATTAGAGTGATGCTACTTTCAGAAAGGAGCATAAAATCTAGAGTTCTTGTTAAACAGAGATGAAAGAAGCTTGTTCCATTCTGCATGCATCTATCCAATGGAAAGAACAGTGTATAACAGAACATCAAGTATAGGGACCTGAAAAACAATTCCTTTGAAAGAAAAATGATCACAACACTAGTTGAGATTTGAATAAAGTGACATTGTAAACTTTACTTGAGCAGTTTTCCATGTTGTCATTTTTGTTGATTAATCAATTTAATCACTCATTTTGTTTCTTTACTAATTGTTATCTTTTAACGTTTCTGATCTTCCAAATCTGTCATAGTGAACTGCACAACTTTTCGGCTCACCCATCTCCAAGAACAGCTTCTGCATATTATGGCATATAGGGTGAGTCAAAATCTACAACTTTCACAATAAAAAAAAGGTTGACGGGAATCTAAAAAAAGTAAAAAACTATTTTATCTCACCTTTTTTTAACAAAATATTGATGTAATACAAGTTCAACTGTTGTCAACTATCATGGAAAACGAAGAGTTTCCACCTTTGATTGTGTACACATATACAATTGTAGTTCTTCTCGTTACTTGGAAACTAAGCACAGAGACTTTTCTTTAGGCTGTTTTTGATGGAATGATTTCGTGTTAGATTTCAAATCCTTGATGTAAACCTACTCACACTGATGGGTAATCTCCAAATCCATGGAGATCAAATCCCTCAACTTTAACCCAAATAAGACAAATACAATCTTCAATTATGAGAGTAATATCGAATCTACTGGTTCACATCCATTCCACAAAGAAATGCATCAATACAAACATAACATTAATGTATAATAAGCTTGATAGAATACTACCTTTCTGTTTGGACTTTTTTTAAGAGCAAACAACCTTACATCAGTGCCCTGGTTTAAATTGATGTAGCAGCACGGACAATCAATTTCATTAATGTGGTTCATGATCACACCAGATAAAGGTGCATGGCATCAGTGTGATCGAGTCAAGGCATCACCAATTTTTTTAATACACTAATTTTTTTAATACACTAATTCCTCCTTTGAAAGGGCTGTTTTGTGATAAAAAAAAAGTTATATAAACTATATCATGAGTCAATTTTATAAAACAAATCTCCAACTCAATCCGTTGAATATAAAAATATTAGTTTTTATATTAAAAACATCATTTTTCATTGGATAGACCATTCTTACGGATAAAACCGTGAAACTGTCTTGCCTCTTCTATATTTAGGGATGAGTTTGTTTTGTGCAAGCACGACAATTTTTCAGATTTCGGAAAGAAAAGAATCATAACTATTGCGAACCATCCACTCCTCTCTGCTAAAGTTTTAACTTGGATGCGACTGAATGATCTTCCGTGATAAAAATCGATGCATTATTGAAAAAGTTTATCATCCATCTACATTCTACTTATTGAAGATTCGATTTGATTCAATCTTATACAAAAGAGAAACAAACGAGGCAAGAGGGCCGAGACCAAAAATAAAATAGGCACAAAACTTATAACACATCATCTGTAAAGATTCATTTATTTTTTGTTTGACAGGGAGGACAACCCCAGCCGCCGATTCAGCCCATATCCAAGACATAAATACATAATCGTATACTGAATTCGAGAAATGAAAGACAAAAAGAACCTTACACCAAGACTCGAGTCCCAGCTCAGGAATCAAGATGTATCTAAACCATTAAAGACTACTTTCCGGGCGAATCCAGAAATCTTCAGGAGGGAGTGAAATGGACAGGATGAAATTCGAAAATTGGAAAATTTTCAATGAAATACCCATTTCTTCTCACTAGAAGATTCGGGTTGCTGCCCTCTCACCGGGTCCAGCAGTCTTGTTGCTTTATTGTCTTAAAGAAATCCGCACACCGCCATCTACTTGAAGATGTGATGTAACAACGAACGAGGACGGCTATATGAATTTTGCCGCAGTTTGTATGTAATCAAAACTAAAGTACAGATACTGAAAAACCAGTAAAAATCCAATTGCAGTCTGAAATGCACAATTACAATAGCGAAAAAGGTCTTCAAGACAAACAAGTAACCTATATAGTTTCTTGGGCATTTTCCAGGCCAAACTATAGGAAATTTTACATTCATATACGACTTCCATCACACAACCACATCGCAGATAACTTCCCTAAAGTGGACAGAAGGGTAAAATTTTTAGAAACAATTGGGATTGAAATGTGCTAACCTCAAAGAAACCCTCCCTCTGTCCATTTGGTCTCCGATTTTCCATTATAACCCACTGTTTTCTTATCAGACCCATTTTGATGGAAACTATCGAATCCATCATCCTTACCATCATCCCAGCCTGCCCAGCTATCTCCATTTTGGGATTTTGTCCCCTTTGACGGTTCTTCCTTCTTGCTGTCTGCTGCATCCCAATCATCCCAAGAAGAAGAACTAACAGAGTTAAACTGCCCACCAGAAGAGGTTTTTGTTCCGGTAGTAGAATTCCAACCTTTGGAATCTTGTCCAAACTCCTGATAACAGCCATTAGCGTGCCCTTCATTGCGTTGCCAGCCATCATTTTTCAAGCCAGATCCTTCTTTAGTGTACTCCTCGACTTTCTGAGAAGCCAAGGCCATTACCCCTTTCATAAGCCCCCATGTCTTTTGTCCAATTTCTGATGTCTTCGCTGTCACAACATTAACAGTTTCATTCATCTTCTGATCATATCCCCCCTCTTTTACCTGTAAAAGTGGGATTGCTGAGAAATTTGCTTTTTCATCATATATTCAAGTTAGGGGAAAAAAGATACTGAACATCATCACCCAACATCGTAGATCTAATTTTTTGTGCTACAATACCCCTGGGTGATTCTGTGAAATTACACAGCATATCTGCTGCAGGATACTGATAGATAAATTTTAAATGCGGACGAATTACTAAGCTTTTTAAGTCGACCATGCATTCAGAATGTTTGGTTTGATGCCTAAAAATGCATGTTATAAGCAAAGATGTGTAATCTCTATTTTTCATCTCCTTTATCAGTTGCAAAAATTTGGGAAAACAAGACCAAAAATTGAATCCAATGATTCCGAAGCACGTAATGGGCGCTCCAATGATGTTTTAAGCCAAAAGGATGCAAATGGTGAGGTTCCCGTTAACAATGTATAGCTACACATATCATGCTCCTCGTTATAAACCCAGAGAGTAATGGTATTTGTACAAGGGTGATGATGCACAAATCACTTGTTTATAAGCTTAAAACACCCACAGGCACAAAAACAATGATAAAACTGACACTAGTTGAGAATCATGTCCTAAATCGGAGCTTTTCCCACAGATTTGAGATGTGAAATGCATTTATCCCCATGATTAGCATCATAAAAACTTACAAGGGGAGGAACAAATTCTCTAGTTTTGAAACCACGTGAAAAACACCAAAATTTTTCTAGGCAGAAATTCTGAAAAAGAATACATGGTCGGGCTAGAAGGACCTTTCATATCTCTCACAACCTCAATCAAGGGATGTTAGATATGACTAAATGCATCCATGAAATAACGTTGATGGTATGCAACAGCACTAGTAGATAGTTCAATTTTAAAATATGAAAAGAAAACATTGAAGGCAATTACAAATAAAAAAAAGGTTCCCTTTTAGACTAATGAGCAAAACATAGCGCATCACCTGAAGTAAAATCGAACACTCTCAAAAGAATACAAGTACACTAACAAGACCAACAATCATGTCACAGGTAGGAAAACACTACCTTTGAAGTGAACTCCCTAGTCCCAGCTTGAACAACTGTTGCTGCAGACTGGGCGGCGGATGCGGCTACCACAGATAACCTGCCAAATCCCTGCATACAAAACCCACCAAGCATAAGCAATCACAAATAAACACATCAATTGATAGGTACATAATACAAGAAACATGACAAGAAAACGAACCTGGGTAACAGCAGAAAGAACATCCCCCTCTCCATAATTATTCTTAGGCGCTGGAGCAGGACTTGATCCAAATCCAACATACTTCCCACCTTGCGATGGGTTGATCCCCTCAGGCCTCGACTCGTTTTCCGCCATCTTCATCGCAAAAAAACTCTCCTTATTTGCAGCAGACGTCTCCAACTGAGCCCGTGAATAAATATCTTGAGTGGATTTAGAACGGGAAGGCGGGCTACCTCCATTCCCGGAACTCCTAAAATCGCCTACAGTATTGTTTCTCCTAATACTATTGGGAGAATTATTCCCCCCATCATCAAAATTATCCCAGCTATCCCACCCCGAATTACTTCCAGAATTACCGCCTCCACCCCCATTAGCCTTCAGCGGAGGCTTACCAGCGAAACTAGTCCCATTCTTATCATTCGATTTCAATGTTTCTTTGACGACCGGAGGATCGCGCCAAGGTTTGCCGTCGGCAAGCGCCTGAATACGATCCCGATAAACGGCAGCCGCTTTGGTATTATACTTGGTCACAATGTCCGTTTCTTTAGGGATCCCATACTGAGAAACAAAATTGTTGAATTTCTCATTGCCCCCAAGCTCCATTTTCTTGACCTGGATCTCGGACCACGAGTCCATGGTCACGGATCGAACGAAGGAGATATGAACGCCGAGCCCACGGTGTTTACCCGAACACTCGAGGCACATGAACACGCCGTATGACACGGATGCCCATTGGGGGTTCTTCTGGGAGCAATCGACACAGATCTTGTTTCCCACTTGAGATTGGAGCTCCCTAAGCCTACGCGATGCAGCCATACGTCGTCGGATCAGTGGGATTTAGGGATCCAGGAATCGGATCTGAGAGGATCGAGACGGGGGAGATTGAATCTTTAGATTTGATGCTCCCTGATGATTTTCATTTCTTTTTATATTATTTTATTTTTTCTGGTTCAGTTATGGGAGAAAAAGAGGAGGAGGTCGCCGACACCGGGAAAAATGTTAGGCTACCGCAATTGTCCGCACTCGGAGAATTATATATACTCCTTATGAGGGTAAATTGGTTGTTTGATAAACTCTCTTATTTATGTTAAAAAAAAAAAAATAAACTCTCTTATTTAACGCCACCTCATTTGTTCTTACATAGACATATATATAACTATCCATCAACTGTATGTCCATGTCAATGAAGTGACGTTAACCTGTTAGAGCATCCGCATTCGTTGGGTGTTTAAACACCCATCAACTCATTAAAAAGTATGGAGTCCATTGCCACATAATCATTATAACAACATATCTCTTTTAACCACATTCTTTTTAACATTCAATCAAACTCATTATTTATGGGTCTCACTGCCACATACTCATTATAACAATATATCTCTTTTACCCACATTCTTTTAAACATTCAAATTCATTAATTAAATATTTAAAATAAAAAATAAAAAAATAAAATATATACAATAGTTTACAAAAAAAAAAATTTTTTGTAAAAAAACATGAAAGTCAAAATTTAAAAACAAAATTTGAATGAAATTAAAAAAATATAAATTTTTTTTAAAAAAAAATCAAAATTCTTATATAACGTTTGGAGGCAAAATAAAGATTTATCAAAAATATTAATAATAAGAAGTTTAAAAAAAAGTTATAACTCATTAAATTCGAAACAAGCTAATCATATGAGTAATTAATTTTATTATTTTTCACGTTATTAATTTAACATTTGATAACTTGGGGTTGATGATTCAAATTATATTTTTTATGATCTTCTTTGAAAAATCCCATTTTCATATATAAAATTATTCTTATATTTTGTGCATGTCATATTAATATATTGTATCAAGGCAATGATTGTAAATGTTTATAAAAAATGATTATGTACTTTTTCTTTACAAAAGTTAGATATGAAAATATTAGCCGAGCATAGCTTATCCTAAGTTGGAATCCAAATTATTATTATGATAATTAATTTATTAAATATCAAGTAATAGAGAATATACTGACTGAGTATTCCACACTCGGGCAGTCTATCCGTATAATTTCCGTTCAACCTTCAACAGTTTTGTTATACACAACAATAGACATGGACATGTAACATGTTCGATTATCAAGATATACGATGGAGGGACAAAGAACGAGGATGACCGTCTTCGTGGAGCTCACGAAACGCTGAGCGAAAACGCTTTCTCCACCTTTATCGTGAGGAAAAGAAATGCTGCTACAGATATAAACAGAGCAACGAGCATGATCACAACCATTATTTGCAATGAAATGGACGTGCTGATGAAGAAGACTACTGAAATCGACACACTTTGCCAGAGCTTAAGCTGTGCAAATGCTCCTTCCTGTAACCATAACCAGCAATGACAAGGCATCAACACACAGCGTTGTAGCGAGTGGCAATATCCAGGAGAAGTAATTCCATAAAAGTTATGCTTTTGTAGCAACAATTGCCACCAATCGAATCGTCCTTTATAGCTGCTTATGTGCTACAATGATCGAAACTTGGTTGTACTGTTACTAACAACAATAGCTTTAGCTTACTCTACCTTATAATAATATTCGAACAAAGATCATAAATTCGGTTATCATTAGTCGCAATTCAATGCAATAGTTGGTTGCATTTGCTCTGTATGGCTTTACACATGAAATAAGTGCCCAAGTTTGTATACTTTAAAATATTTGAATTACATTGTTACGTATAATTATTGTTTTGGTCAACATTTGATGTTCTAGAAATGTTTATAGCACTAAAGGATAAATGAAAGCATTGAAGATTAGTACCAGATCATGCTTAAATAGAATTCCGAGCAATGCACTAAGCTGTGTATTGAGTACTCCATCGCCAATACCCCACAATGCCCCTATGAGAAGTGGGAGCAAAGTCGCAAGCGTTCCACCAGTCACGCTATAAAAATAATAAACAAGAAGGGAACTCAATCATCTTAAAATTAAATTTATATCTTGAAACTAAGATAACAGAAGGGAAAATCTACCTGTAGTTCAGCAGTAGCCATAGTAGAACAATAAGTTGAATTAAAGCTCCACCCAAGACTATCATTGTGATGGATGTGAGGCCAGAAGTCATTCTGCCGGCTACGAGTGAACACTGAGGAAAGATTTAAACACCGATAGGTGAGAATACAAACTTCACCCGAATATTAAAACAACCAGAAATTTTCCCAGAAATTACAGGAGCTAAATAACATCGATATATTAATAAGGCACAGGAAAACCAAATTGCATAGACAAAATGAATTTACTAATATCACAAACAGTATCTGCGGGAAGCAAGGCGGACACCCATATTTGAACAAGAAAAGAGATGAATAGGATTATGTCGATTCATACTATTGCATCAAAAACTCCATAAACAGCCATTGCACCACCAACACCTTGTTCACCAAGCACGGGCTTGACAATTTCTTTAGTGTATTCAGCCCTGTATGAAGGAGAAAATAAAAAGTTAGTGTAGCTGCAGGGTATGAATATAAAATTGGAGCAAGTCGATTGGTCATTCGTTGTTCAAGAATCATTGTTTGGGTAAGTATCTTGAATATTAAATCAACATGTTTCAGGGTAATTACCACACAAATGCTTGTTGAAAGCCTGAATATGCAATTAGAGGAATGACCAAGAGAATTCTTTTGTCAAGCAGTAAATTCAAAAAAGACTTTGATGCAGACACCACAGCAGATGAAAAGGTCGTGGAAGAATCTTGCAGCGCTTCGTCTTTACCATTTCTTCTATTCAAGAAGCACATGAGAATCGTACCTAAGGTCATGCTACATAGAAACAGAATGAAAAGTAAAGTTGTGCCGCTGGTACTCCCTCCCTGCAATTTGTATTGCCATTTAATTAACTATAGCCAAAAAAACAAATACTGACACGTACAAAAAGTGGAAAACTTTAACTATTGACTTCATATTTAAGTAGCCAGATGTTTAGTCATACGAGGACAGCTAAAGAACTTCTGAATTTCATGGTGATAATATAATCATGTCAACATCAAAGGCTTGATCATAACAAGATATTAGTAATGCAGCCAGTGTTCTCCTCTGCATGAAATGATAATATAGAGAGCACTAAGTTCAATGAGATTCCAAGCTCCTGAATTATAAGGCGAGCGCTGATTTTCACCTCTATACATACTTTCTTACATTCTTTGCATTAGTTTCCTCTCCTTTTCACAAAATATGTCAATTTAAACAAATACACTTATCAGAGTGAATCAGTGATAAGTGACACAGGTATTAACAACTGTATATTTCCAACTATTCCAGTCAAAATGAAACAGTATTAGGATTTTCGGCGTGCTTGGAATTGTGATAGTGCATAAATCAAATAATGGTGGTTAGTGACTAAACCATGAAATTATTCTTTGCTGTCAATTATTGGAGCAGACTCAAAAGACTCCAACTGAGTCTACATACCGTTTCATCTCTCAGTACGGCGAGATTGACCAGGTTGCCAACAAGCTGCAGGTCGAAAGTAAATCAATATGTTATTGTTAGAAATTTGAAATGTGCAAACATTAGAAACTAAAAACTAAATCTTAAATTTAACAAGACTACAGAGGCTTTTGTTAAACATTTAACCAAGAGTTAGAAAGTCAAAGCTAATAGCTCAAGTTTTCTATGAGTAAGTACTGCACCTGGTGACTGGCAAACATCCCCCAGAATACTCCATTAAATTGTCCAATAACTGTTCTTTCAGGTAAATTGTTATCATTTGCATGATTGCTAGCAGCAGAAGTGAGATAAGTCCCCTGACGGAAGAACAAATGTGTAAAGGAAAGCATGCTAGGTTATATCATAAAGATTTGATTCTGCGGGAATGAGTCCAACCTGCCCAACCCATATTATTGAAGCAGCAAATCCAAGATACAAAGAAGATGGCACCATTGTGTACCTAAACCATTGTTAGATATATCGTAATAAACAATTCCGAGTTATATTCCCTCTAAGAGTAAATTATCAACCAATTAAAATCTCCAAAAGGCAATTTATAATAATCATCTACAAACGGCCATTCTTTGGTTTCTCAAACTTATATTGCTTGAAGATACACCAGAAAAATCACAAATTGTGCACAAGAACCAATCTGGTTAAGTACTGCAAAATCAAAATCTCCCAAGTGTAAAGCAAAACAGAATTATAGAAAAAATAATTGGTAAAGCTACGTTTATTTGTAATACCATGTCCATCGCACATCGAATTATGGTATGAGTCATGAGTGCAGAAAAATTGATAAATACCAAGAGGGAAACAAATTTGCTGCTGTGAATAGCCAATATCCAGATGTACCAAGAATTAAAGCATTCTTTGATCCCAGTTTTCGCACCACCAATGAAGCAACTATAGAAAAAAATGTAAACGACAAATACAATATCCCGAGCGATGTAGTACCCAAATCTCCTTCCTAAAAAGAATTAACAAACAAAGTTGAAATCTTTATCAGACACAGTCAAAATTCCTAAATGAATATTAAAACCCATGTAACACAATTCTCGAAAAATTAAATCTTGCAAAGGGGAACTTTACAGTATTGATGGTGCTCTCCAAGTTCTGAATAGCACCATATGCCAAGAAAATCAGTAAGAAAGCTGACGACAAAATATAAACATCTCTTTTATGGTTCAGAGGCTGAAGTTGCGGGGTGTTTTCGTCAAAAAGTGGCGTTTCTTCATCAATTGCCATTGGAGAAATAATACAACTTTCTGTATAGCCCACTCACACAACAAGGACGTATAAATACACAATTTTCTTGTAAATCCAACAGTTTAATATGGATTTGCCGGCGAGAGGGAAGAGAAGAGGACGTGGGATAGAGTTTAATTGAGATTATACAAGATTCTGAATCTCAAGAAAAATACATGATCAGGCGGCCATTTGCAATAGTTTGAGTAAGACATTGGGAGAGATGCTGGTTTGATTTTTATTATCTAATTTATTATATAGATAAAATAAATGAATTTTTTGGATAAACAAAAATCGTCTACTTTTTATTTAATCAGTTGGTTTTGTTGTGAGCCTTTGTTTGCTGTGCAGACAAGAAGATAATCCGAGAAACTAATGTCCTAAAAGTTGATAATTTGGAGTTTAGCAAGTGTTTTGGAATAATGTGAAGACGTAACGCAACTGTTCTTAAAGGGATGATTAATTGCTGGCAAATGTTGTAATAGGGATTTTTTAACTTTTTCATGTACACGTCGACTCCATCTCAAATCGAATAAAACTTGTAGGAAAATTTCACAACAAATTAGCTAAGTATGATATTTCATTATTGTTAGGAATTCAGCTTAAAAAACAATTTTCATGAAGAGAATCTGAGAACGAGTTGTTTTTATGTTATTGTAATTGCTCTAAATGTTCGGTCCACTGTAATGACTGATACAAGAATAACTTGTTTTAGAATCAAGTTTTTAGAATATTTATTTAAAAAAAAAATTTTACAAATACATTAAAGCTAAGAAGTTATATATATCGAGAGTTGAAAATTTAAATTTTATATTAGCTAAGCCGAATCCATATGCGCGCGCATATGGGTTCGAATTGATATATTTAACAAGCAAATATACCTTAGAAATGAGAAACTACAAAACAAAATAGTCCCAAATGCCTTTCAATTTATGTATTCCAGAATTTAAAAATGATCAAATACAAAACGAAATAAATATCAAAGTACAACCATAATCCAAATTCAGAAAACATAAAGTAACTTTTAAAAATAAAAATAAGCACATAATCCTGCTCAGGGCACACCTCCAGACACAGCTAAAGTGCAGTGACACCTCAAATTGTTTTTCAAGAATCTGCTGCGTGCTTGCTCAACTACAATAACATATTAACTCAACGTTCACGAGTCCTTGAACTTGACCAAGTGGACCTTGATGCACCGCCACCAAGTGCTGGTTTACGTTCATCCCGCCACCGATCACCGTATTGAGGTGCTCGGTCATCCATTCTGCGGCCACTAGACCACTTATCTGTTTCAGGAGGTGGAGCCTGGCCCCCAGACCCACTCTCAGTGGATGCCCTTCTGAACCTGGGGACATAAACACCAGCTGCTGGTGCAGGTGCAGCTGCAGCTGCAGCAGGTGCTGCCTCGACTGGATGCGATATGAGGGAGGGCTCGGTTCTTGAGGGAGTGGGAGCTGATCCCCTTAGGAGCTCCTCTCTCCGCAGCCTTTCTTTCTCCTCCAACTCCAACTCCCGCTGCCTCTGCTTTTCGGCAATTTCATCCAGCTTGGCCTTTCGCTCTGCATCCTCTTTCTTCCGCCTCTCCATCTCTGCAAACGAAAAGTGGTACAAAAAGCAAGAGTTATTTATACCACAAGCTATAAATGGTAAGACACGCACAATAAAAATCACGATTTGCCATCTGTATTATACAATTATTTTATTTTTCTTGCTAAACACAGCAAACTTTCCAGTCTACGCACGTAACAAACAAAGCTTCATGAGATGAAGAATATAGCATACACATAGTGTTAAGGCTGAGGGGGTAAAACACCAATGTTCAGGTTGGCACAACTTGATTACTTCCCTCAAGCCCATCTCAAACATGTTTAAAAAATAAAGACGACATGATAAGTAAATAAAAAATTATGTTCAGCCATTATGGGTGTTCCGCTGTTGTGACTGCCAGAGCATGCCACAAAATACAAGTTGACCATTCCTGAGTGTAAAGTTGGGTATTTTGTCTCGAAAAATAAATAACAGCAGTACTAATATAATATTTGAAATGGGGGAAGTACCTTCAAGCTTCCGTGCTTCCTCCTCAGCACGCAGTCTTTTCTGTTTCTCTTCCTCGGATATTAGAAAATAGATTATTTTCCTCTTAGTATCCCTTTCCTGCTTCCGCGACTGGATAATTTGGAGAATTCTCTCATCCCTCTCCTCCTTAAGCCTGTTGTACTCGGCTCTCCTATGGCTAAGCACTTTTTTTTGGAATATTTGCTGAATAAAAATAAACAAAGAATATGAGAAAGTGAATACAGTTATACATTCATCAGCAAATGCAACCGAGGATTAGCAAATCGTCGAAAGAGAGCAAATAAACTCCCTTAAGATAGATGAGCTTAGAAACAAGTGGTAGGTTCAGTTCAGTATGAGTAAAAGTTAAAGAACTGGATGATACATATATTAAAGGGAGATATCATAATCTCATATTAGCACATATAAACTACGAGGTTACTGGGGCGCTAATTCAAATTTGGGGTCGCAGATTATTCTCTCCTCTCCTGATGCAAGCCAACACTTATGATGAATTAACATGAACAAGATGTATGGATGAAAATGATAGGGCCGGATATTGGAAGCTCTGCGAAACCAAATCATTTTTCCCACCTTGCATAAGAGAAATTGATTTTTTATTCTCAGGACAAAAGAGAATGACCGGTTCATGTTGAGAAAATATAAATATACTTTTGAAGACATATGCATGTCAAGAACTAAGAATATAAGCTAAACAAAGTTCCTCCCAAGATTGAAGATACAATGATGTTTTATCTCATAACCCAACCCATGAGCAGTTTGGGAACTAGAAAAATAATAATTATATGACAGAGGAGTTAATGACCTTATTTGCCAGCATCCGCGCTAGCCTCGTTTTTTCCTCCAAGTCTCCAGTATGTCTGTGTCTGCTTAAATCAATCTCTCGCTGCATCAAGATAACACACAGATTGGTTGTATAAATAAAATGGACTGAGGTAACGAGCAAAAAAATGTTGTCAATTCTACACACTTCCAAGAACAGAACAGAACAGGACAGAACATAATTTCACACAAGTAAATGACGCAATAATAGAGAAATTTCAGGCACAAAACACAACTAGTTCAGACCTGCTGCTCGAGTTTGTGTAAGGCCTCTTCTTCCACCAGCCGCTGCTGGAATGCAGCATCAATAAGTGGTGCAGCCTCTTCCCTTTTTGCCCTCTCCGAGTGATCCATTGTCTTGGCAAGCTTCTGTAATTTTTTCTCCATTTCTTGCTTCTCCCTGAGTTGCTCACTAAGAGCCAGCTCCATCAAAGTCTGCTTAGTTATTTTTTCCTGCATCCAATTACATGGTTGGTCAATAAAATGTTACACATAAGAATGAAATAAAGGTCTAACTGGGGGAAAGGTTTCACTCACTCCCTCTAGAACTTGTTTCTTCCCTTTCTTCTTACTGCGTTTTTCAGCTTCCATTAGCAAAGCCTGGGCTTCCTCAAGCTCGCGTTCCTCTATTTCCCTGAGAATTCTCTGATTTTTCATTTGCTCAAACTCAGCAGCAAGCCTTCTTTGTTCTGCCTCTTCAGTTATCTTTTGTAATTTTTGCTTCTTTGCCTCCTCTTCTCGTTCCTTAAGAACACACAAGTTGATGACAATGATTAGATATCTCCTAAGTCCTAATCATCTTTAAATTTACAATTCAAAGGTGAATTATAAGACATCAATGTTGAAAAAAATCGTATACCATCTCCAAAAGATGGCGCTCATGTTCTTCTTTGCGTTTTTCAATAATTGACTTGCGTGCAAAAAGTCTTTTGTGCTCTTTTTCGATCACTTCCACAAGATCAGAAAGTCTATCCTCCAATTTTGAAGTTTTCTTCGCAGGAGGTAAGATCATGACCCTTGCTTTGCTGAGGGATTCAGAAAACTTGGACAGGTGGTCTCGTAGGCCTTCTGATTCGAGATTCTGAATTGAAAATTATGGATGTTTAGTATAAATTGGTGAATTATGGGATAAGTCAATCAAACGGTTCCCCAATTATGAAAGATATAAAAATAAGAAAAAAAAATTAAAAGATCATAAAAATTTCAAGGTCAGAACACAATTATGAACATTGTGACATAGCCTGAGGGAAATATCTAAATGAAAACGTCAGCAAATTTTATATATAATCATATCAAAAAATATGTCAAAGAACAAAATGGTGGATTTACCTTATTACCAAAGAAAATGGCACTCTTCTGATAATCAACTTTCATTTCTAAAAAATTATTCTTAACCGCATCCACGGAAATCTTCTCAACAACAGAAAAATCAAAGAAAGGAATGACCGTCGACAGGTTATCGATATTCATTATCTGATAAACCTTTGAGACCTGGATACATGAATGTAGAAAAAGCTAAAAACGCAGTCATATTACAAAAACTGCAAGACAGAAGTATAGATCAGGGGGCAACACAACTGACAGACAAGCGAACCTGCTGCAGAAGCCTCAGAGCTGCAAGCTTCTCTATAGAAGGAACATACTGAGACAGATGTACTTCTGGAACAGAAGAAGCAGAAGCAGTCCTGCCCCCAAGCTTTGAGAGTTTTGTTAGCAAGGGTTGCACTTTCGATGCCAGATCTAAAGGAAGAAACTCGTGTTCTAAAATATGATAAAGATCCTTCACTTCTTGAGTTACACAGTTCATTACACCTTTCGTCACCTAACAAAGGCAATAAGGAAGAATAAATAATGTCAGAAATATAAAATTGGAAAACAGTATAGGTTTAAGCAATTCAAGAAGACACTACCCTCATCGATATAGCTCATTCATGCAATAAAAGGAAAAGGTAAGAGGTGAATGGGGATTGAACATCTAATCAAAACTCGATACAATCATAGAAAGATCAAAACCAAATTATTTAAATGAGTCCAAGATAATTACCAAATCCAAAAGAAGTGATGACCTAGAAAGCTGAAAGCAAAAATACAAACAATAAGTCAACAAACTTAAGGAATTATTGTAATAAGATGAAACAGAGATCCAGCTAAGATTCCATTACTACCACTTCTTTGCTCTCAGGCTTGGTTTCAACATCAAATGCAATAAGATTGGCTACTCTCAAACTCCGTTCTTTCTCATTCTCAAGCTCCGAATGAGATGCACCATATGAGCGGTCATAAGGGGGCACACATAGTGCAGCTAGAACAACTGATGAGGCTATCAGCTGCAAATCCTTCTGGTTTAGGTTCTTGTTAAAACTCTTTTGAAGCAAGAAAAGCTTGAGCCAAGCATAAGCATGATAAAGATGGTTGGATGACATCCAAAATATTTCGGAAAGCTTGGAATAATATATAACCATCAACGATGGTTTAGGTGTCTTTTTAACCATGGACATCAAGCCATGTATATCCTCGATGGAACGAAAAGCTTCCTGCAAGTAATTAAAAAGAAAACGTACAAAATCATAAAAAAATTCACCAATTCTTGTACACAAGGTACTAACGAGTAGTAACTTGAAACATGCTCGCAATTCAAGCATAAACAGCAAAGTGAACAAACCTGCCAAAGTTCAAGTTCGGTAGCAACTTTCAGCTGTTCAAATCTGGTATCAAGATATAACTGCAAGCTTTCTGGTGCAGTAAGATCAGGCCTATCTCTCTGGTCCCTATACTTGTTAAGGTTTGCTAGATGATTCCGAATGATTTCACATAGTCGCCGAAATTCTGTAGTCCGCTTATATTGCTTACAGAATTGGAAGGCACGGTGTGCGGTCATCTGTACAGTAAGATTCAGGAAAATGAGAAATCACCATTGACGACTTCATAGCAAGAACATATATTTTCTTCATGCTCACAAAACCAGCTGATCAGTTCGCTTTTGAACTTTTTAACTGGCAAATATCAAATTTGGGACAGAGCGAAGTATCTTGTTACCAGAAATCATTAAAATAAGCATATGATAGTGGAAGGGGAGCTATGGCACTATAGCACCACAAATTCCAAAAGAGAACTGCAGTGGTTCCCAAGAGATTCATGATGACCTCAAAGAAGATCCAGTTACAGAAGATTATCAGCTTGGGACATCCATTGATGTTAACTTGCAGATACAAATGCGCATATTTCAAAGATCACCAAGACTATCTTCAAAATAGTTTTTATCCAATGCGATGACAGCAAGCACCGGGCACATGCTACAGATAAAATAAAAACCAAGAAGAAAAGAACAAAGCAGGAGGAGGATGACTATAAGGAATATTGAGTGTGTTTATTTAATAATTGTTTCGGGGACAATTTGAAACTTTAAACCCTGCTACCAATAACAAAGACCATACACATAGGTAGCATAATGAGATCAAATCCCCAAAAAAAATTCAACCAATAAATAACAAGTAATGATCTTGCAAACACAGTTCAAAATAAAAGAACATTGACATTCGAGTAAGTCCATGGTCCTTTAAAGGAGTTGAACCCATGGTACACCATTTTGGGAAATCCGCAAAATCATGAGGGTGGTGGAAGACGATGCAAAGACTACTTCAGGCTTCACAACACAAATCAAACTAATTAAAAATAAAATCAATATCTCCAATACAAACTACTAACAAAAAAAAAACAGTAGGATTTCTGAATTAGGATGAGTATCAATATATGGAAAAACTCACTGAATACAAGGTCTCCAATCTTGAGTTGTTTCGTAAAATTTCCAATACTGTTCTGTATGTCTCCCACAGGAACTTAAACCATGGTGTGACAAGTTCGCGATCAGATCTGTCTTTTCCTTTCTCCCCACTGACATAGCTTAAAAGAAGATCTTCAGGCCGTTTATCAGCTTCTAAGTCGTCAACATCAAGGGCCTCTTCCAAGGCTTGTGCCTGATTACGCGCAAACTCAGCTTTCTCTGTAGCCATCTGCATGAAATGTTTTATAACCTCCTCCAGTGATGTAATATTAACTTGCTGGCAGATACCACGATACTGAATAAGACCATCCTTAGCATGTCTTCCCCTCCTCATGTCAACACATAACTCCACATACTTCAACATTATCTTCTCATGTGTCCTTGTCCATGCTCTGTACCTCCTGGAGGTAATGAAACTGTGAAGAGCCTCAAGGGCTTCTTGCTTTTGTCCAACATTTATCAACTCTGCATAAACAGATTTTAAGTTTATCAGTAATAAGTACCAGAAAATGCGGGGAATAAAACAATTTTTAACCGATAGCATATAGCATGATGAATGGGATGAAAAATTGATAACCATCAGAAAATACAGCATGTCCTGCGGAATTCAAAGGTAACGCTATCTGTTTTTTACACCAGTACCCATAAACAAAGCTACTCCCTCACCCACTATCGAACCAACACACATGAGAAGAAAACCCAAATATTAAAGAGGGCTCTCTCAGTTACTCACTTCCTCAGAAGACAGATTTTGTAGGAATATGGTAATTTTAAATTGCTGACTTAATCATCCTCACTTATAGATATGTGGAAACACAACAGCAGTAGGAATCAAATAGGCCGTTTTAAATAGTAATAGTAAAAGAGCATTTCAATACTGTCATATTTTGCGGTCATCTATCCCATAGATATCAAAATATGCTGTCAGAATGACTGAATAGTAACCTACCTTCAGCTCGCTTCAAAGCATTCTCTGGTCTGGCAAAAGTGGCCATCTCTCAATTCTAACCGTGATTCAGCTGTAGAAGAACAGATATACACGAGTCAATCTGTAATCTAACCATGAGATAGGGCTAGTAACAATTAAATTACTCAGCAATCCAAAATGTAGCAAATAAACATAACCCCATTCCACAAATATTCATAAATTCGATCAATGAAATAAATCTTGTGAAAAAGTATTGTATCACGGTTTTTTGTCACGCTCTGACCTCTGTTTGGCAACAGATAACCACGATTTTCACAGGATTTGAGGATATTTAGACTTTAAAATTCCATTACAACTGTTTAATAGGACGAAATTTAAAACCAAATTAGTATTTAAACAGATTTGATTATATTTTTTTAACTGCTATAATCCCATCAAAAGTGAACGCATCATGGGATTTTAATTATCAAGTCCAGAAACATAAAATACTTTTTTTTTTTACTTTATTTCCCTTCGTTTTGCTAGGGGCGGGAGTGCGGTGCAAAAGAATCTTGGATAGAGCTCGAGCCCGAAAAGCTTAAATTTTTAGGCCACTCGAAATTCGTAACAAGACAGAGCAAAATAGCTACAGAATAACGCGAAAGCTCAAAAAACAAAATCAAGCCTAAAGGAGATCAAATTCAAAACCATCAGGGGAAAAAATATAAAACAGATCAAATAAAAAAATTCCACACAAAGATCCGAATTTTAATATGCCCACCAATTTCGTAATTGTGAATACTGACTGGGTAGAAGAGTGAAAACAACTGGATGAGGCCCGATGGACGATGCTGCGTCGGAGAAACAGTCTGCAATGTATCTGTGGAAAGAAGCATAAAAATGCCAAGAAAAACAAAGGTAAGACACGGGTGGCGCGCGAGGAACAGAAGCGGCGGGTGACGGGGTTGAAGTGAGCGATGGCCGAGGGTTTTTGAGGACGATGTGAAGGGGTTGGATTGAAATTTGGGATAAAATAGAATAAAATAAGTTGATATTAGGGTCATATATGTTATATATGTTAATATTAGGAAGGGAGGTTGCTATTGATATTCTAATAAATTTTAATCAACATTTTAGGGAAGTGTATTCAATATAGGATATTTATTGACTTTTAATGAATTTTGTAAATTTTAAAAGTATAGAGGTATTCAATGAAAACTTTTACAAACTCTATAGAAATCTAGTGATATTTAAAATAGACCTTCATAGAGTTTTAAAAAGTCAAGTGGTATTCAATAATGACTTTTAAAAACTCTATAAAAGTATATAGGCATTCAAATTTTCAATTGAATTTTAATAACTTCATATAATTCATTAATATACAAACATTAAAATCTAAGGCACAACTATAAATTGTCAAAAATTGTATTTGATTCAACCAAATGATTTGGATGGATTTTTAAAACTTTTAACTCATACACAAGCTATTTATTTCTCTCTCATTCGCATCACCTCTCTTCTTATCTTCTCTCCTCTCATCTATCAATATTTTAAATTTATAATTTATACAAATTAATGTAATATTCAATAATAATAAAATATGATCATAAAATTGTTGCTTAATTCTTAATAATTGAATAGTCTCGCAACAATCATGATTGTTTTAAATTTTTTAGCATTTTCAATTAATATGTAAGCTATGATATTTTATACAAAATTATATCCACACAATGCTAAATAATATTCTTTTCACATGTATATTATCAATTCAAAAACAAGGTTACAGATTAATCAATTGATGTATTGGTTCAAAAAAATTAATACAAAATAAAATTTTAATAAAAATTAATTATGTCAATTAATTATTGGTTCAAATAAATTAATAAAAAATAATATGATAAAATTAAGTACAAAATTTATAAAATTCGATAATAAAAAAATTCACAAAAATCTATAAAAATCTTGCAAAAAAATCTATATGAATCCACATAAATCTATTTATAAATATGTGAGATTCTGTATAAGTCAATAAAAATCTATCAAATCCATAAAAGTATATCATTTGAAAAAATCATTAAAAGTCATCAAAACTCTGAATTGAATTGATCTCACTTAATTTTAGATAATTTTTAAAATTGTAATATTTTTATATAAATATAATCAATTCAAACAATAATATAAAAAATATAATGAACTAAATCAAAACTCACTCCCATAATAACCCTACTCGACAAAGCAGATTTCGACCCGCTTAATAGGGTATCGAGAGGATCTGAGTTGGGTCCCAATTTTAATTGTACCCATCAAAAACCCGACTCGTATATAAACTATTTTATAATATTTTAAAATTAAAATAAATATATTTAATATAAAAACATATAATTGTATATTTTTAATTAATTATTAATTAAATACAAATTGATAATTAATTCTTAATTGAGTTAAAATGGATAACTGTTAACTTTTAAAAAAAAAATTTATTATTAAATATTATATATGTAAATTTTGAAAATAATTTTAATGATTGTTAATTTTTAAGTTTTTATTTTATATAGGAGGGAATGCCTCTTAAGATATGGAGATTTGAATTGGGACAAACTACAAAACAGATTCTAACACTAAATTTTAACAGAAACACACGACGAAGCTTCGCCCTGTTTTGTGCCATCCAAATTTATGTACCAAAGCCACATCTTTCTCGATCACACTTTCCCTCCACAGGAGCAAAGCCTCCAAATACAATTTTGTATGAGATAGCATCGGGACGATCACACTTTCCCTCCATTTCCCTGAAGAATCTCATAGCTGCATTGACTCTGTTCTTTTTAAAAAGTGCTTGGATAATAGGATTGTATGCCCGTGGCGTTAAAACCATTCCTTTAATCTGGATACTTCTAAGAAGTCTTGAAGCAACCTGGACTCTACCGGCTTTACACAGTCCCTGAATTAAAGTTCCATAATTCACAACATCCGGATCATACCCATTTGAGGTCATGGTTTATACTATATCTGCTGCCTTTTTTATGTCTCCTCTTCAAAAGTGAGAAAGGACCAATTGTAAGTGAATTTATCGGGTTTTACTCCTTCCATTATCATTAGGTCCATAAGCTGAGCAGCCTCTTCCATCCTCCTGCTTTTACTGAGACCATCAATAAGGGTATTATAAGTACCATATATCGAGAAACCCCATGTAGTTCCATCTGATCAAATATCTCCTCCGCGCTTCTTCAATTCTTCTAATTTTATAGAATCCATCGATTAAGGTGTTGTAAGTTATCACACTTCTTGCACAACCACTCGATTCCATATCTTTAAGCAATTCAAAGGATTCATCGAGCTTGCCTTTCGTGCAGAGGCAATCCATCAGTGTGCTGTAAGTTAACTCATCTGATCGACAACCTTTAGCCTTCATCTCGAAGAATAATTCCATCACAATGCTAAAGTGTCCAGTTAAGCACATGCCTTGTATAAGGGAATTAAAGGTGGACACATCAGGAAGAACACCGTTGGTTGTCAGAATACGTGCAAGTTCAGTAGCTTCTTCCACATGATTCTCTATGCACAAGGTGCTAATAATGGTATTATATGGGACTGCATTGGAGAACAATCTCTAGAAAGTATCTGATTGACAACTTCGATTGCTTCTTCAACATCTCCGATTCTACATAGTACTGATACGACAGAGTTAAGCGTGAATACATCTGGATCAAAACCCTCCTGTAGCATCAAATCCAGGACCTCCATGGCATGGTTTACAAATCCAACTTTGCACAAGTCACTTATCAGTGCATTGAATGTGAATCGGGACAAAACCCCTCCTTAGCCATTTCTTGCACAAATATCAAAGCTTCCTCAATCCTGCGCTCTCTGCAAAACCCATTCATCAATACATTAATTGTCACATTACTCCACGGGCATCCAACTGCCACCATTTGTTCTCTAACTCGCAATGCTCCTTCTATATTACCCTCCTCAATATAACCCTGCATTATCATTGTATAAGTCTTCTCATCTGGTGCTGAACCATTGTTGGGCATCTCCTCCATCATCAACATTGCCGGTCTAATTTGATGTACCTTACACAATGCCTTTATCAATATATTAAAAGTTGAAACATCCGGCTTCACGCCGTAATTCAGCTTCCTAAAATGCATTCTCTCTTCCAGTACAAATTTGTTCCCTCGACAAGAACATTTAACAAGAAGTTATAGCTATGAGTTCCAGGCCTCACCCCAAACTCATTTTCCATCAAATCAAGAACTCCAACTGCCTCATCATACAAAGAAAATTTCGCATAACTATCAACTAAAACAAAGAAAAATCCTTCAACCACCTCAAATTTAGAGTCCTTCATATCATCAAAGACGTCTCATCGAATCAAAAGACCCTGCCTCGCCGAGCTTCCGGTATTTCCTCATATATCGGTAAAGTGGGTGCAAAATTGGGCGGCTTTGTTGCCCATTCGAAGACACGAAGGGCCGACATCCCATTATCTTCAGCACGAAGTGTGTCCAAAAATTGTTGAGTGAAGTCCGAGGAAAGTGAAACGCTTGAAACACTCGAGGAAACGGCAAACGAGAATGGCGTGAGCTGCTTCACGTGATTTATCGAAAATGAGAGTGAATTATTTTTAATGGGTTCTGAAATCTGTTGAAAAAGAAAGGGATGGCACTTCAGGCAAGAGCAGAACGCCATTTAGTCAATTACACAAACATTTTGTGTCCAAAACAGCTTTGGAGAGTGACGACCAAACCGATAGTCGGCGAAATTTAGAAAACCGAATCGGATAAAATGAATTCCATAAAATCAGCGTCCACGTGAGCATAGACCAAATTCTCTTTCTTTTGGCTTTTTGGAATTTCTTTCATGTTTTTATTTACACAAAAATTCCTCCATTTATTTTCGAATATGTATTCTCTAACCATAGATGAAATAGATCACAATCATTATCAACATTTTAACTTCATATGGTCTAAGCTCCGACAATGATAGGAGATACAAGCTCTGACAATGATGAGAGATGCAACAGGCTCACCCGATTGCAAAGTTCACTTATTTCTGACCGCAAAATGCAAAAGCAAACTCTATATCTTTAACGTTGGAAAATTCCGTGGGCACTATTCGATCCAAGGTTAAAAGAGAATTGATTATCCAAATCCAAATCCAAATCCAATCCAAATCCAAATCCAAATCCAAAAATTCTAAAAGAGAGGTGTGAACCCCAAGTACATCATACTAAAATCTTTAAAACATGGGACTACAACCACGAACACTTTCAAGTTAAACTGACCAAAAGAGACTCATCTCTAGTTAATTATTTATTTCAATGAGTGAGATGAAAGAAAACACGATAATTAAGAACATAAATTCCCTCATAAAGTAACTACTACTGTTGGAAAGGGCAACCTGTGACAGACTTCTTCAGAAAACTACTTCCACGGATGGGGCATGGACTCCAGACATTAAAATTTCGATACCCGTCACAGGCTTGCTAAAACCGACCAATCTGTTATCGCGTATAGGCTTAACCTTGTTACCCCCATTGTTTTTAAGAACTTGTTTCTTGTCTTTGCCCCTTCTGCCTCGTGAAGATTTACCTCCTCCCTTCAGCTTGTTCTTTCCATAATTGTTGCCATCATTGCGATAACGTTGATTCTTGTTTGATGGAACACGTGATGCTGCTGTTGGAACTGGATCATAGACATCAGGGGCCCAGGTCACAAATAGCTTCTTAGTTTCAATACCCTGCTTTTCACGGCTACCTTTCATGGCAGATACAATCTTTGACGATTTCTGAGGTAATTAGCATAAGGAAAAAAACATAAAATAATAGAGATGTTAAAAAGTGGATTCTCGAGACCTGAATCCATCAAGTAGAACAATTAAGTTTCTTTTCTCCAAATTGGGATCAAATGTGATGTTGAAATATGAAAATATAAGTATATATAATAGAATCACAGAAAGAATATTATGTGCACAGGTTGACGTATTAATGATATCTGCTCTTGCGAGTGTCTTCAGCCAAGAATATTACTTGGCAAAGTCCATTTCAAAATAGAGAACTTCTACAACCAATCAGAAAACACTATAGTGAACAGACAAAAATATAAAATGGAAAGACTTACAGGTAGCAATATGGATTGTGAATAGTTAACAAATTTACCACAGCCATTTGGTTCAGAGACTTCAACAGTTAAAACGTCCTCCTGCTTTCCTATTCCAACCAACAATCCATCTACAGAGGATTTAGGTTCACCAGGAAGCGGAAATGTATCAGATTTGCTTAAGCATTTCTCAGATGCTGAACCATAGGAATTTTTTCTATCAAAACCACCTTGTTTGCCTTCCCTTACCACATTGCAAGTACCATTCTTGTCAGCAAATTCGTGGAAGCTACTGGTTGATGGTTTATTGTCCTCGATGTTAAGAAATTCACTCAAACATGTCTCGAGGGCATTCACTGAAAGATCCCTTAAGTTGCAGTAATCCCGGAGCCATGGATCTGCAGCAGAACCCCCATCATCGCTTTTATCTTGCGCAGATGGTGTATATGGAACGCAAACTTCCATCTACTGCAGTAAAAACTGATGAGAAGATCCATAAATACAACCTCAAATTGATAATGATCTGTATTACATGGTATAATAGACCCAAAGCATATTTTTCTTATTCAATTCAAAACACTCATATTCTCCTGAGAAATCCTTTGACATCATAGGTCAGATTCCATGAATAAGGAATTAGCTTATCCTTGTGTACCAGATTTTCTTCTTCGCTAGACAACCGGCTAAATTGATTAGCTTATACATTTCATTATAACTATCTTATAGCCTGATATATACAGGATTGCTGTAACTGGTGCAGGGGCGGGGGTAACTACTCACTCAATAATAAAAGAACCCCGAAACTAATATGTTGTTTTCCACTCTTAGAACGTTAAACTAACGAAATCACTGAATAGTTTAAAACATGGGATAAAGATTTTTTACATCACAATAGTGTTTCCTTGATAATTCCACCCAGTACTAAGGTATATACTTCGTGCTAGCAACGGCGGCAAATATATTACATATATATTATATATAATATATTCCATTAAACAAAGCGCAGCAATAACGATAAACAAATCATCATACATTTCACCATGTATGTACCGTACCTTGTATTGATTCCGAGCTCCCTTAACACGAATTCTCCCAAATATATAATGAAGCGATACCAACAAACAGAAAACCCAAAAAGATCCGCAAATCTCGATAGGTAATTCAGATCAGAATCGTCCCCACGAGAAAATTTATCAGAAATCTTCAAATAATTTAACAAAAGTAGCTGGAAATCAACAGATAGCGACCAGGCACCGTCGAAAACTGGAAACACAACCAAACCAATCAAGGATCAAGACAAATATTAACAACTAAGATTACCACGCCGATCACTTTTCTGAAGATGTTTCAGACGATGAGAAAACGAGCCGCCACAATAGGACGTCCTGTGTGGGAGCAAAAGCAGATCGTTTGAAGGCACCGAATGCATAGTTCGATGCTCCCTGATTCACAATTCGCCAATTCTTTTGGGGTGGAAATCTCCAATAGAAATCGAACTGCAGGCAGCGATATTGGGAAACGTAAAGTAGATTGAATTTCAAATTTCAAATAAATGGAGATTGTAACAGTATTTGAATCGAAGAATCACGGAATCATCGGCATCGAAAATGGTAACCCTAGGCCTCGACTTAAGGACGATGTATGATAATGACCGATAGGAAGATTTGTATAATTAGGGCAACTACTTTAGGGCATTTGCAGAATATTCCGAAAGAGAACATTTCTCCCTGGCGTGTTTTTCTTCAAAAATGGCTGCACGCAGCCACTCATCATGCGCGTTCTCTACACGCTCGCGTCGTGGTGGCTGCCAGCTGCAGCCCACCACGCTACATGCAATCTAATTTGTAATACTTTTGTATCGTCATGTTATATTATTTTTTAATAAAATTTTAATAATAATTATTTGTAAATAAATACCTAATTCAATATTAAGTTAAAATTTTAATGAAAAAATTATAAATTAAATTAATTAACTTAGGAATAAAAATAAAACGTATACATCAATTTATTTAAATGTAAAAGTAATAATTAAACTCATAAATATTTGATTAGTAAGATAATTAATAATAAAATGGTGAAGTTAAAAACTTGTGTCAGACGGTCTCATGGGTCGTATTTTGTGAGACGGGTATCTTATTTGGGTCATCCATGAAAAAGCATTAATTTTTATGCTAAGAGCATTACTTTTTATTGTGATGAAGATTCGTAAGGACCGTCTCACAGATAAAGATTCGTGAAACCGTCTCACAAAAAACTTACTCATCTTTCGAGTTTTTCGATACCTAAACTTATCATTACAAAAATAAAAGCCTCGCCAGAATCAAGCCAGATTTAAATTTGTAACAGTCAACTCTGTTATATTATAAATATAAATGTGTAAAAACCATTTTGGATATTTTTTCGGATACAATGATGGTGTTACATCTTTTCCAAACTACCTAAGGTAATCCGCACAACTGAGATTTGATTATTTGAAATTAAAACCTTACGATTCTTGTTGTTTCGACCTCATATGTTAGAATACCATTTTTCCGAGCCTAAGATACATCGAAGTTTAAAAGTTTAGAGAAATTTTCATATCCATCAAACTTAACGATAAAATTAAACTCCTTGAATTCGACTATCTCAACGTAAACAAATAAATCATTATTTGTGTAACCCTCGATAATTTGGAGATACATGTAGTTGTAGGTTCATATCTCATGCGATCCGATATAACATTGATCTCTAATACATACTTACCATTGTTCTACTTACGGTTGTTAGTTTCATCATATGCATCAACTCTTTGATAACAAAAACGTCTGTACTCAAATCTGATTGCACACATCAGATCATTTTAAGAGCATATAGTAGTATCACCCCGTGAACCATAGGTACCATTGATAGTACGTGCAAAAACCAGTACACTATTGTTATTGTACAGTACGTTTTCTTAAATATATACATACCTATCGAATTTTGCAATCATTGTCATATCAAGAGTTGCATAAGAATTCGATAACAATGTGACATATCTTCAAATAATCATAATGACATCATGTGTGCAACTAATTAAACACATTTTCATAATGTCTCACTACAATTAGCGACGATTTTTTACTAAGCTGTCGCTAATTGTAGCGACAGTATAACTAAGCAGCTAGCGACGATTTTTGACTAATTAGCGACGGTTTAAAAAAATACCTTCGCTAATTTAGACATAATCCGTATCTAATATTTTAAATAAAATAAAAAAATTACTTTTATAATTTAATAAATCTAACAAAAAAACTTAAAATCTTTCTAAGCTAATAATATTTATGATCTTGACTAACACTTAGGAATTTACCAAGAATTGAAGCGAAAAAACACGTTAATCCACAACGGTTTTATAAAAAACAAGCTAATCCACCAAACCGTTATGGTTTGTCCAAAACACAAGCTAATCAATAACGATTTTTGTTATAATGGCTATTAAAAATAAAAACACCACGGTTTTCCAATAAAACATTTGTCTTTTGAGTATTGTTGAAGACATCTTTTTTTGTAGTGTTTTGTTCTGCAAGATATTTCTTACACTATTAATTAATTAGATCACATAAGATACCAACACTCATAATTGAGCGGTGAATCTCAGAATACA
The DNA here is from genome assembly GCF_025594145.1 of Primulina tabacum. Lineage (NCBI taxonomy): Eukaryota > Viridiplantae > Streptophyta > Magnoliopsida > Lamiales > Gesneriaceae > Primulina > Primulina tabacum. The sequence continues at coordinate 33,851,308 of NC_134565.1, read as the reverse complement.
AAGCATTGAGTCATACGTGGAGTCGATGAACAAATTAAAATGCAGTGCTAGTATGTAAAGCCTCCATGTTGTCATGAGTTAAATAGCTATTGATGTACAATCATAATTGCAAACTTATCCACTCGATGAGTGATAACCACTTGAAAAATGTGAGAGATGGTTGTTCATCGATTCATCATATAATCACTCGTTTGTATGTTTTGACATCTCAATGTATTTACAATGAAACGTGATACACCACATCATAGATGCTAGTACCATGTTCGAGCGACATTTATCTGTATTTTAGACTATTGAATCGACTAGAAACATATTTTATAATATACAGTAACTTATAAATGAATTTCAAAATCACCATCATATGAACGATCTCATAGTACCAAAGTATATTTGTAAATATTTATCTATGCACAATGTATATGTCTACGAAAAAAATAAATGTCACAATCGGATGAAATCATACAATATTGTTAAAATAAAAATTTGTTTTTATACAAAAGCCTATAAAGTTCAATTCACGGATTAACTCACTGTTGGACCAAACGTTCTTCCACATTTTTATATATGTTTTGTTAAGCAAAATTTAAATTTGTAATTAGATTATCATCGATCAATAATGTATTTTTACATTATTTTTGTATTACCCAGCTCAAAACATTAATAACAATATATTTAACAAAAGTCCAAAGCCCATAAAAATCTATCGGACGAACCATTGATATTTGATAAGTCGTTGGGCAGAAAGTGCACAAGATACCTGATATGCTTGGGCAGATCAGCAGGAAATTGGCTCATCGCCGTCGTAGAATCTGTCAGTATTTGATTATCAAGCGACTTCATGTCCTAAACGAAAATATATTGTCAATCAAAATATATAGTTTACCTATGTACTTTCAATTTTTATTACCTATTTTTCATGTTTATCAATCATTTTATTTTTCATATAATAATCACGACTAGCATGAAGTATTCTCTGTTTTCACTTAATTGGACCAGTCCATCTCAAAAACCTAACTTATTGAACCCTTGTATTTTCTACTCTCATTTAAATTAAAGCCAGAACAAAAACAAAAAAATAATAATTTGTGTGGCTAAAATACATTTTGATTTGGATTGATTGATTTAGAGGTGAATATTTCAAATCCATAATAAAAATCTATTGATTTGTTTCAATTTTACAATAAATTTCAACTAATTATTTTTTATTCATTGTGATGGGTTTCAAATCAACTCAATGAAATCATTTCAAATCATTCATTTAAATAATTTCAGATCTCAACTAATGCAAGACATTGTATTAAATCTGTTTGATGAATCTTTTGGTTTTTGTGAAATTTTAATATAAAAAAAGGGAAGAAAAAAATATAGGGCCTTGTACTCTTGCTGTGTGATTATTAGCATAGGAACAGTAAATGTATAATTTAATTGACAAGTAAGTAAGCGATTATAGTTTTTTGAAAAAACCTATAATTTAGGATAAATATGCCACTGGTTCTATTTATTTTATAATATATATATATATATATATATATATATATATAATATATATATATGTTATGAGATTGTCTCACATATTTTTATCCGTGATAATGATCTATCATATCCATAATTACAATAATAAGTAATATTTTGACATAGATTTTTTTTTCATGGTGACTCAAATAAAATATTCGTTTAACAAAATTGATTTGTGAGATCGTTTTACAAAAATTTTTGTGTTTATTTTTAAAGATCAAATATGTCATTTTTTTTAAAAAAATATTAGGTTGACTTTAATCAATAAAGATAGATGAATGTTAGAATAATAATTGGATTCAATGCAATTTTGATTTCTCAACTAACTATTATAGATATGCTAAATAACTTTTTACATTTATTTATATCAAATATTTGAGAAAAATATTTATTTTTATAAAAATATATTATTTGTATATAACATATAATATTAAATATATTATATGCGGTCATGCTAGTCTTCTTATTGATTTATAGAAATACATATTTGTGATACATGAATTTTCTAATATGATTTTTTTAAAATTATGTTTAATTCATTTAGATAAAGTATAATATTTTTTAGAGAGTAAATAACTTTTGAAAAATATACTTAGAAGACAAACCAAATCAATGAAACCGATCGATAATTAATTAACCCAAAAATTATCAAGTACGTTCCTTTTCGATTAATGAGATCCTGCCTACGTGGGCATTACCTTCACTTCAATTTCAACGGATAAGGATCTTGCCACACATACAATTTCAAAAAAAAAAGTGAGTCCTATATATGCATAGACAAATCTTGGTCATCTATTTTATCATGAGGACAATGACGATCAAATAAACGTTTCTTTCCCATGAGTACAGGATTTTGCAAGAGCTATTATCCGATTGGTCCATTCCAGAGCACGCGGATGACCAATTGTCAATCACCACCGTTGATCCAACCAATCCAACGCTCCAAATTATCCACCACATGTCACTCCAGCTCAAATTCACTGTTACTTAAATCCAACACCACCAATCTCTCCTCATTTTTGTACGCAGAGTTCAATTTCCGACGAGCATGAAAGGAGCAGGTGGAAGAAAGGGCGGCGGTCCGAAGAAGAAACCGGTATCGCGGTCGCTGAAAGCCGGCCTGCAGTTCCCGGTTGGCAGAATCGGTCGGTATTTGAAGAAGGGACGATACTCTCAGCGGGTGGGGACCGGGGCGCCGGTTTACATGGCTGCTGTGCTTGAGTACCTCGCTGCCGAGGTGATGCAATCTCTCTTTAGTTTCAGTGTCGCTACTTCTTTTCATGAATTTCGATCACCTGATTTGTGATCACTTGAATTTTGGCTTTTTTAAAATGCTTTATCCTTTGAATGGTTATGGTCTTTGGTCCTGTTCATTATCTAGGCTTTCAACGATCGAATTAGGTTTATAGTGATTTGAATTGAAATGATTCACAAAATAGCACAATGTTCTGGACATGATTTTTTTGACATTTCTGTAAATGTTAGGTAATTTTAGCAATTTCTTATTAGTGTTTATATGTGTTGAATGATGATTCAGATATCTGTACTGTTTAATTACTCCAGTAAATCTGTTATCAACTATGTTCTCAAATTTTTTTAAACGAAAATGTATGTGTGTGATTGATTTCACACTTTTGGCAGGTTCTGGAGTTGGCTGGAAATGCAGCAAGAGACAACAAGAAGAACAGGATCATACCAAGGCATGTTCTTCTTGCTGTGAGGAATGACGAAGAACTCAGGAAACTTCTAGCTGGAGTCACGATAGCATATGGTGGAGTCTTGCCGAACATTAACCCCGTCCTTCTACCGAAGAAGTCAGAGAAGGTAGCTGAGAAGGCCCCCAAATCTCCGTCGAAGGCCAAGAAATCACCCAAGAAAGCTTAATATAGGTACCGGAGTTCTTGGTCTTTTGTAGTGTTGGCTTCTGTCTACGGGTTATTTGATCGAGTGGCATTGATGGAAGGGTATTCATAAATGGTGTAATTGTACAATTCCCTTTTTATAGGCCGAGTTGATAAATTATTGAATGTTGTTGATCCTTTGGTTTTCGAATCATGTTGGGAATGTGGTGTTTAATTTCTATGTTATGAAAGACATAAATTTTGAATTATGAGTTGGGATTAATACACTCGAGAACGTGATTTTCTTAAAAAAAGAGTTGATCGATGTTATTTAACCAATTTAAAGTCTGAATTGAATTCGGTTTGTGACATGCACTCATTAATTTTAATTTATTGGTTTAGTGGTGATTTTAAATGAATAGTTTGATTTTTGAATTTATTTGTAAATAATTTCGTGAGATTTTTCATATAATCAATATAATATTTTTATTGTATTTCCATGGACAACTCAAAAAATAGAAAATTAAACATGGATGGTTGGATTCAAGCATATAAAAATAAAAATCAACTCAAATTGGTATATATTACCCCCTAGAGCTATACAATCATATAAAATTTACTCAATTATGTATATTTGTGGACCAGGTTCGGACAAAGTTCGAATTATAAAATGCAAAACATGATGCATGTTTTAAGCTTTTGATAGCGAGTTGAAGCAATAACCCTAAGCCAATCTCACGTACATTACGAATTTATATATCAAATTATTTTTATCACAGCGAGTTTGGGGAGTAATTTGTTTGTTTTTGCTGTTTTAAACACCAAAATTTATTAAATATTTTAAAAAATTATATTTATATTGGATAACAGTTTGTCAAAATTGCTTTGATATAAATTTTTTTTAAAAAAAATATGTTCGAGTAAGGTATTTTTATATGAGGATGATTAGAAGGACTTAACTTCATGTCAACGCTTAACAGTCTAAACCGATAAATAATTAGGCTTCCCAGTGAAAAATCTCAAACTCAAAGCAAACCTAATACGCGTGGTGGATTAGCACTCGGCAATTGGTTGATTACTCAAATAGTATTTTTTCTGCGACCAATATATAAATCGATTTATGAAAAAATATTATTTTTTATTATAAATACGGGATCGAATCAATCCATAACATTTTTTAAGAGATATATTCTTCTGACTGTGAAATATAATTCATTATTAATCACATACTCTTCTTGTGTATATGCATAAATTAATCTTTTGGAATCTTAGAAAACGGCTGATAACACCTAAAATTCATACTCTAATATCAGCATATTCAATATCATAGATCGTTTGGTTTGTAGTATGAGACAAATAATATAGAGACAAGTAATATTTTTTAATAATAAAATATATAAAAATGATAGTTAATATAATATTTGATTTGATTGATTAATTTGATTAAATTTGAGATAATGTGATATCATCGTTTTATCATTTTGAAAATATTATTAAAATATTTATAATATTATTTATTAAAAGTAATATTGAAATTTCAATTCAATGATTTGATTGATGTGAAATAAACGATCGATGATTTGTTTGAGGTAAGATAAATGATTGTTAGATGAATAAATAATATGGTGTACCAAACATGCGATTAAATTGGATAAAAATGTGGATAAAAACATGAATAAATAATAATGTGAACCAAATGATACCTAACTATATATTTATTTTACGACCCAATTTGAACTCAAATAGATCATGAAAGATTTTTTCTTAATATTTCATCATAAAATTGTGAAAAAACCATATTAAATTTAAGAAGAAAAATATTATAATATTCGGCTTCTAACATTTTCTGAATACAATTTTTTTTTTATCAAACAACATATCTTGGTAATTTTTTTATTTTTTTAAAAAAAATTAACTGCAAAAATTTATGTAGAAAATTAAAACAATAATGTAAATTTACTTAGTCAGTCCCTCCCAACTATTAAATTTATTATTTTGACTCATTCAAAAAACTCACACGATTTATCCCTATCATTGACGTTAGTTTAACTATTAATGAAAAATAATAGAAAATTTTAATTTATTTTAAGAAAATACAGAACTCAGTGGCCGACGTCCCAATCTCTCTCTCACAAACGCTTCCCTCCTCTTTTTCCTCGTACATTAGATCCCTCTTTTCTCCTCTTTTTTTCGGCGATCTGGTAATTATTTTCATTTTCCTCGATAGATTTGGCTTTTTATTTGCAATTTCGAGTTTTCAACATCTGATTTTCATCGTTGGATCAAAATCTGCCGTTGGTAGGTGGTTTTGATCGACTTTTTTTGTTGCTAGGGTTTATTTTGAGGAAATAATTTTGGACAAACTGAAGCAAATCAGATGGCTGCTCCACCCGCCAGAGCTCGAGCTGATTATGATTATCTTATTAAGCTTCTATTGATCGGTGACAGCGGTGCGTTTTTTTTTGCGCATTTTTGTTTGGGGTGATGTTTTCTTTGTTAGACGGTAAAACGTGTGAATCAGATTATGTATTTGGTTTGTTAATAGCTGAGTTTGAGGAGAAATAGTCACATTGCTTGGCACGCATGCTATTTTAGTTTTTAGGCAAGGAATTTTCAATCATATCGTTACGTTAATTGGATTGAATCTTTGATAGGACATGTGTCTTTATATTTATTTCCTTGATGCACTTGAAAATATTTGGCTGTTGGGATTGAATTTGTTAGCAATATTATTTGGACAAAATGGAACGATGCTTCATTTGTTCTTTTTAGGAAATAGTAAGCTCTTCGTGTCTTTTAGATTCATAATATTTACGTACTTTTTACCAAGGGCGCATATTCATATGCTGACTTTAGTGTATTTAATTTTATGTCACATTATTATAGGCATTTCTCAAAGTGATCACAGATTTCAGTAGTTCACCAGGGAAGCTCGTTCTGAAATATTGTAGAAGTAATATGACTGGATTTTGAGTCCTGGAAAGGAAGTTAGGATAAGTTTATTGTTTTAATAATTCATGAGACGGGGCTAGACAATATATAATCCAGTCTATACCCAAAAAAACATGTTCATCTTGAAAATATGAAAAGCTTGTCAGTTGAAGAGAATCCCCATTTTATTTGCTTTCTTTATCGGTTTTGGATTGCCTCTTTTCCAAACTTACATGCTAAAGATTATACATATCATAATAATATTTTTATGAAAAATTTGCTCAGAGGAGTTGAATTTATAAATTTTAAGCAATTAATTTTTTTTGTGAATTGTTTTACAACTTCATTCATCTTTGTTTGATTTCGAATTTGGTAAATTTAACCTGAAATTTTCATTTGGAGTAGTCACTTGCAATGACTAGTATCGAAGTTCTAACTTATTGACGCCTTGTCAGGTGTGGGTAAGAGTTGCCTTCTTCTACGTTTTTCTGATGGTTCTTTCACCACCAGTTTCATCACCACCATTGGGTAGGATTCCTTCAAATTTAGATTCGTTACAATTATGTTGCCTTTTAACTTTCTCCCACCTGTATGATTCTGCTATATCATTCAGCATTGATTTCAAGATAAGGACTATCGAGCTTGATGGGAAAAGAATCAAGTTGCAAATTTGGGATACTGCTGGACAAGAGCGATTTCGTACAATCACAACTGGTATGCATTTGAATGATATAGAAAGATGCTCCGCTCCCTTTCTCTTTTCTTATCGGGACATATCTAAGATTACAATTTCAGTTGGAACTTGTTTTGTTTCTGCCCTTTTTGAGGCATGCAGTTGCTGTTGCACTTTATAATGCGAAGTGAAAAATCTGACTACGGTGAGCTAGACCTATGGAGGGTATTTGATATTAGCGTAAAAAGGTTCTTTAGAATGCTTGTCACTATATTAAATATGTATAATAGGATGAAAATGCTTGTTTCTTCAGCTTATTTTTGTTTTGATGTGCTCTTTATATAATTGGGTTAACACTTTCAAAACCTATATTTCACTTTTCTAATGGTTGTAAAGGACCTGTTTTATGAAATAATGTTTACAGCTTGTTTCTTGTCTTTCACTTTCTTCATAGAAATTTTTGTAAGAACTGTTTGATTTGAGGTTTGTTTGGGATTTGGGTTGCTAAGTCATTTGCTTATGAGGACTCCATGATTTAGGTATTGTGAAGCTGTGGTAAATGGTGATGAAGGGTTGCTATAGAAATGTGACTAGGGGTATTATGGTGACCAGTTAGGGATGATAGTGGCTTTACTAGAGGAAATGGGTGTGGCTGCTGGCTCTGCTAGAAGCGATCAAGAGGTTCTGTGGGTGCTATGGTGATTTTTGGTTGGATGTAGTCCGCAGTGATGAAGGTTTATAAAAGGAAAATCAAAGCATGGTCTGATGGTGTCATTTTTTTAATTAGCAAAATTTGATTGGCTTATAAGCTCTTCACCACTCCCTCAGCTCCAACCCTATTTCCAGTCTTATTGCATGTTAAATTTTTTAGTAGATCTCCCTATCTGCAAGCAGCAATTAATTATTCAAAGAACCATTTCATTTCTTGAACTAGACTCAGCTCATTGCCTGAGCAATAACTTTTTTTGCAGCTTATTACCGAGGAGCAATGGGTATACTGCTGGTGTATGATGTGACCGATGAGTCATCTTTCAATAGTAATTACTCTTCACTCACACATGCATTTATTAATGTTTTCCATACTTCTTAATTAACTTTTTAGGTTTATTTACCTTTTCATGGTGTGCTGTGCTGTATCTTATCAAAATTAATTTCATCCTTTTTTAGACATTCGGAATTGGATCAGAAACATTGAACAGCATGCCTCCGATAATGTCAACAAGATATTAGTGGGAAACAAGGCTGATATGGATGAAAGTAAAAGGGTCTGCCTTCTCCGTTTCTGTTTCTATCTCTTTCTACACATGTATCTTTCTATCAATATTAACTGTTTATACTTAATTTATGTTCTCTGTTAGCCCAGTTTTCCCATGGTTTAGATCTAGAACTCGATTCTCTTGAAGTTCGACTTGCGATGATCGAACTTCAACCGTAGAAGTAAAATTCGAAAATTTTAACAAATTAATTGTAATGAAAAACAATATTTATTAGGCTTGTTTTCCCCCTTTAATGTGAACCCATCTTTCTATTCTAGTTTATGTTTATCTTTTATCCAAAATAATCTGACTTAGCCAGCTGAACCTGTATAGGCCGTTCCTACATCCAAGGGTCAAGCACTTGCTGATGAGTACGGAATCAAATTCTTTGAGACTGTAAGTCACACTTATTGCTGAAGTTTGAATTTCTTTTTTCCCGACTAATTCAGTTCAAATAACGTCATTTGAAACAGAGCGCGAAAACGAACATGAACGTGGAGGAAGTTTTCTTCTCAATAGCCAGGGACATAAAGCAAAGACTTGCTGAAACTGACTCAAAGGCTGAGGTATCCAGTGCCATATTTTACAAGCTCGCACTTATATCTCTTTTTCTATCATATCAAAAGATTGACCTCTGTAATTTTTGCGTAAATGCAGCCCCAAACTATAAGAATCACCCAACCAGACCAGTCGGCAGGAGCAGCACAAGCCACCCAAAGATCAGCTTGCTGTGGTTCTTGAACAATGCGGTTCCATCAGGGACAAGGTGATCGATTATGTCCTTTTATTTGACCATTTTGACAAAGAAACAAGTCTTTGTTATGAAAAATACCAATGCTGCTTGTATTGTTATCCCTCTCATTATTTTAGAAATACAGAATTATGTTATCTTTATTGGTGGAAGTATTCAGTAAATTAACACTTGTAACGAACTTATTTGGTTTGAAATTTGAATCTCAGGATATTGATTCGCTTTTTGTTTGTTAAAAATATATCTTTTACGTGTTTCTGTTTTTTGTTTATCAATAAAGCACGACAGACCAGCCAAACTGGCAAAAACAAAGAAATCATAATATCTTGGTCCAGCTATTTTGAATTGTAATTATATCAATTATTTTGTTTTTAATTTGCATAAAACATTAAAAATATTTCTCGTATGGTACGGTTAAAAATCAGGTTATGCCCTTGGATTTACTGAATCTGGTAAAATCCCAATAAACTGAGACTTTTCTGGTCTGCTTATGATGGAACACATTACCCACGATAAGATTTCGAGTTTAAGAGCACTATAAATAGATATATTTTTCTGGGGGAGCTGGACTTTAGATACCTGCGTTTGGCTTCAATTGTCGGTATTTATCTCAAGATTATCCTAGAACATTCTCTTTAAGTTTACTTCTGACTGGAACTGAGTTTTCAAGTCTTAGTAAACCAATTTCATGATCACTAGGCTAATTGGTTTATTTCTGTTACTGTAACCATCATAATCATATTAGCCTTGCCCTGCGTACAAATGGCCGAAAGGGATGATCACGGTGCGGTTTTGCGTTTTTTTTTTTTAAAAAAATCAAGCCGAATTGTCGTATGCGGTCGGTCAGTATTTTGAAAAAATAATCGCGGTTTTATATAAAGAATTAGTCTTACGGTTTTGAACGGTTTCAAGCGGTTGCGGTCGGTTTATGGTTTTTTTTAATGAAAAATATTAGAACATATATTCTAATTTATTTGAAAACATCAACAATATATTATCTTCAAATATAAAATATAGTTCCAAGCATATAAAGATAAAAATTAATAAAACAATAATCAATATTCAAAACTAAGTTAATAATTTAGCAACACAACACACACAAAACAAAAATGATATTTACACTATTTTTTTCAAACTTCAAACAAAATATTGTAGCAAAAGAAATAAACACTCTAATAAAAGGCTAATATTAAGAATAATTAAGAATAATATAAGTTTTATTTGTAAGGATAATAATTTTGAAGAGAGTTAAGATATAATGAATGATGACTTCTTTATTTGAATATGTTGTTTACAAAATATTATAATTCTAGGCAAAATATTGTGGCAAGCGGTTTAGGCGGTGCGGTTTGGTGCGGTTCTTGGCAAAAAAAATAACCGAACCGCGTATGCGGTGCGGTTTATGAATAATATTTTTAATCGCGGTTTTTATAAAATATTATGAAAAACGGTGCGGTGCAATTCGGTTTGAGCGGTTTCGGCGGTTAATAAAAAAAAATTGATCACCCCTAATGGCGGATATCCGAGGTGATATAAAATGGATAATAAATTGTTGTTTTGTGGGTGAGGTTCCTTGCAATGAGCTACCAATATTTTGGGGACCGAAACCATTGTTTTCTTTCTTCCAAATTGCTGAACAAATGATAATTGTCTACTTTGTCTAATGGCTCCGACATAATCATGCCTTTTGGGTTAGTATTTTTGCTCCTCATTTTATGAAATATTGTGAGTTTTACCTATGAATTATCGTAGTGGGAAATTCGTAAGATTGGCCTTTATGACAATGGCGTTAAGATGATATTAAACTAATCAATAATTTGATAAACTGTGGGAGATTTAATTGTCAACTTTATGTGTGTATAATATAATATACGAACACGCGTGCTCTCAGAGACATAGACGAGTTGGTAAGGCTTTGGATGACGTGAGTTGATATTCTCTGACGTCGTATAATCGATTCTCGTGTGAAACGTATTCTCGCTGAAATATTGTGGAAGTATGATCCAAGGGTCAGTGTTTTCTGTCATCTTCCTCGAATTTATGTCTAATTGTGTACACATCTCAATTTACTTTCTTGTCTGGGTCAAGGGATCACTAACTCATACAGGGCCATTGGCAAACCTTTAAAATAAATATAATATATGAATATGTGTACTTTATTTTTTATTTTTTAAATAATCGATTTAGTTTTAATTTATTTACAAAATAAAGAATTTTAAATACTTAATTTAGTTAAAATTTCTTGTATCTAGAATGACATAGATACTTGAAGGAAAAAGTGGTAAAAATATTGTAAATTCTGAAATTATTAATAAGTAAATGGAATGAAATGTAAATATCGAATCTGAGGTTAGGGCAAGATTGAAAGAAAAAAAAAATGCTGTGACAGGTCATACGAAAATTTGTTATTATAAAGCTGTTAAGGTTTATAAAATTATAATATGGTGGAGATATATAAAATTAAAATATAACTCATAAAATATATTTATTATTATTATTATTATTCATTTAGAATATTAGGTTGCCCATGTCACGCCTAACTAGGTCAGATGTGGTCTTGAATCATTCGATGTTGTTAGAATCAATCACTCGAAAGTTGAAAATGCATATTTCATGTCACCCAACAAGGCATAGAATGGAGCCACCAAGAACATTTTAAACCACGTAAATATAATCGACGTCAAATAAACCATAAACCCTTTTCTTATGGGCGCGTGACCGATTACGGATGAGCTAAATGCGTATAAGTTTTTATAACATATAGATGGAATATGTTATTTTTTTTTTTAAAAAAGATATATTAGCTTATTAATATTTTTTATATATATTTTATATCTTTAAAACTTTTCATATTGGTGGTTGGTGCAATTAACTCAAAAAACATCATTATTTGAAGGTTGGTTCCTCGTTTAAAGATCTCGCGCAATCTAGGTTTGAGCTCTGATGCCGAGGAAAGACGATTTGGCTTTGAAAGGAATCCCTTTCTTGCTGCTAAAGGAAGAATTGTTCTGGTGGTCCTCGACGGTCGGCTCTATTTCTACCCTGGAGATAATGTGGTTCACCACCTCGGAATAAAGCTCGTTTTGGTTTTCCAAGCCAAGTCCGAAAGCTGTGATTTCGGCAGACCTCGTTTACAGTAATGGCGATACTGCTTTCGAATCATCTGTGGCACTTGCTCTTGCTTATAATACTCCGTTGATTGATACTTGATATGATTTTTTTTATTCGAACAATAATTATATTCCAATAAAGTAAACCAAACAATTAATTTATTTCACCCAATTATTTTCCCAAAAACCTTTGTTCAAAATTTCCCAAATAACCCTTGAATCGTCGCGTTGCAGAAAAAAGTACAAGGTTGTACAAATTTCATCAATTTTGTTTAGCTCCTTCTTTTAGAATACTGGCTGTCACAAAATAATAAAGAGAAAAAGATTTTTTGTTTGTTTTATCAAATCTTTTTTTAAATCATTTTCCATGTTGGCATGATTTTTGTGTCCTTTTCATTATATATTATTTCGATAATGCAGATAGAGATACCTGATAAATTGGAATGCCTACGCACGATTTCACTTGGATTTCCATTATAAAAAAATTGTCGTCGAAAATTTTAATAATTGACGAAAAAGTTTCCCATTGATGCGACATCGTATTTCATGACGGCATGGTACAGTAAAAAGAGACTGAAAATGAAAATAGAGAAAATTGCATATTTTTTCTCAACAAGCTGGGAAGTGTAATTTTGATAAATGATATTTGTCTTCTCCCGAGTTTGATCCTTTATGTTGTCAAATTTCAGTTTTACTATGTTAATTATTTTTGTTTTTTTAATAATAATTTTGATATTTTTCGATACGACACTGATGATATAACACATGAAAAGATCTGAAGAGTTAACGGAAGTAGAAATATACAGAACTAACATAGTAAAAACAGATGACATAAATTTTCCTGAGCATAACCTTTTCCAAAAATTATATAAATAATATAACAACTAATTAATAAATAATTTTAAGGTCTTTTTTCATATGATATGAATATATAGTATGGATAGTAACTTCAACTAACATGACTGGACTCACAGGAAGGCGACACTCAAACCAGTTCCCAACATCATCAATGGAGTCCTACTCTTTCAACAATGAGAATGCAACTTAATACAGTAATAAGATTCCAGGATCATTTTAATGGGAAGAAGAGTCAGATTCCAGAGGATCCAAGCAGCTTTCAAAGTGCAATATAGTAGAATGTTTAATTGGTGCAATGCTTATGCAGAAAGCACATCCGATTAAAGTTTAAAGGTGGTATCAAAACAATGGGATTCGAGGGCCCTGGGGTATTTGACTCAGGCCTCGACTATCCATTGTTAACGACTAACTTCTAAGGCACACGCGTCGTTTATGTACTAATTACATGAAATATATAACAGTTGAGCTAGTTACATGGAGATTATATGTAAAATGAGACACTTGTGATACTCTATGTAGTTTTAACACGTTCGAATTCCATAGTCTATTGTATTGACACATTAATGCAAAGATTAATAATTAATATTTCTCATATAAAAATAGTAAAATACATATATTTTAATTATATGATATGAGATTTTTTTCGTTATCATTTGAGATCGAATTCACGTGTCTTCAATTAAATCCTAATGAAAATGTTTAATTAATAGGGTCAAACAAGGTGAAAAGTTTGAGCAGAGAAGAAACATTTATTTCAGAGTTCACCTTGTTTAATGCTAAAATAGGAGAGCCGATGAGAGAGCATTAATCTTAACTCTCCTATGGCTGAAACAATGGAGACAACCTAGGGTAGCCACACTCTTCCAATTATTAAAAGATAAATAAAGTTTAATCTAGTAAAATTGAAAATTCGATCTTTAAAAATACAATGCACGACTATTTTTATCAAAATTGTTGATTCCAAGTAGAGGTGTCTTTTTCTTTTTTGGTTTGAGGAATACTTTATAACTTGTTTGAGTGTAGCACATTAAAAAATAAATAAATAAATTGCAATAATATTAATTCATTATTTATGTCACGTCATGCAATTATGTTATATCAAATGACAACAATTGAATCAAAAATTCACACTATAATGGCTAATAAATTTGAGTAGGTCTCTATTGAGACGGTCTCACGAATCTTTATCTGTGAGACGGGTCAACCCTACCGATATTCACAATAAGAGTAATACTCTTAGAATAAAAAATAATATTTTTTCATGGATGACCCAAATAAGAGATCCGTCTCACAAAATACGATCCGTGAGACCGTCTCACACAAATTTTTGTCTGTATATATATGGAGACTCATTTATTAACAAATATGATTTTAAGTAGGTTTTTTGTTAGACGATCTAATGATTTATATTATTTTATAAAATTAATTTTGGAGAAAATAAAAATGATTCTGCATGCAAAAAAGATAAAAAAGCTAAGTGGCTGCTTTAAGTCATCACTTGTCAACTATACTGCACGTATATAAGCTGAATGCCACTTCTCAATTTTTTCAAACATTATATTACACAAACTAAGTATTGAACAAAATCATTGCAGAGTGAATAAGATAATAAAGGACAGTGTGACAGACTGACAGTAGTAAGTTTAAGGTAAACTTGTAATATATATTCTTGCTTTCATTTCTTAGGTTGTTTAATGTATATTTTTCAAGAAAATGACTCATCCAGGCGAGGGATGGATTTATAATGATTTTCGACAAATACATATGAATTAGGAAAGCTTAATAATGCAGAACATTTAAGTGATGGCCGGATAATGATTTAGTGTTTTACAAAGGATGAGATATTGGCAACATAAAAAAGCCGTGTGTCTACCTATGTTTTTCTTCGTTTTTGCGTGAGGGCTTCATTTGATTTCCATGTTCCCTTATTGTTACTATCCCCATATTTCAGTAGTTATTTGTTTTATCTTTCTAATGTGCACAAATAGGTGTCAGTTCGGGACGTGACAGCAAGAAATCAAGCAGAAGTTGAGCTTCACAATGAAATTTCAAGTACCAGATGGGAAAACCCACCTTTTGTTCCAGAAGGCAAAACCATTCCTAGGTGTAATTTTCCTGCAAGCTGGGTTGGCGGGCATGGACATCATCTCCAAAGCTGCATTGAACGAAGGAATGAGCAATTATGTGTTCGTGGTTTATCGGCATGTCGTTGCCACCATTGTCATTTCCCCTTTCGCACTTGCTCTAGACAAGTTAATCTCTTTCACTTTATACATCTCACGCTTTCGATTTCTTTATGCGAATATGTGTATCTAAGTGTATTGGCTAAGTATAGACAATTATTCACTCATGACAAAAGTTCAAATTTCTCATGTGATTTAAGTTTCTTCTCTCCAAATATTCTTAATCGACCCAAGACTTACTTTTAAGTTTTAAGTGTGCATTGTCATGATCTTTCATTGATTCTAGCTAGCAAATTTAAAGAGAACAGTATGTGTTGTCCCACAGGAAAATAAGGCCAAAGATGACTACCTCGATATTTGCCAAGATCATGCTTCTCAGTCTTCTGGAGTAAGCTCCATTGGATTTAAACTGAATTTGTTTTTCTTCTAGCTAGTGTCATCTGCCATAGCCATCATAACTAAATTCGAGATTTAATACATAACAGGCCGGTCATAGATCAAAATCTTTACTTCATGGGAATGAAATACACGACAGCAACTTTTGCGGCTGCTATGGCAAATGTTCTACCTGCCATTACTTTCTTCATGGCATACTTATTCAGGTGAATTTTGTCGTTCAAGTGTTGTAGCATGTTTTGTGTAAGTATTAGTATAAAAAAGAAAAAAAAAATCTTGATATTTAAACACATAATTTAGTGAAAATTCATCAAACGCACATGCACAGGCTTGAGAAGATAAGATTAATGAGCATCCGCAGCCAAGCAAAGATAATAGGAACTTTAGCTACCGTTGCGGGAGCCATGATCATGACCTTGGTAGGAGGCCCTCATATTGGTCTGCCATGGACGAAAGAAGGAAGCGGAAATGCACATCAACAAAGTCAAATAAATCTTCAGCATTCAATCAAGGGTGCCATCATGATCACGACTGGATGTTTTAGTTGGGCTTGCTTCATGATATTGCAGGTAACTAAAACTATATACATTCTAATTAATAAGGACAATTAATGATATAATTTATAATCCAACTGTGAATTTTCCCATGTACTTAATTCTAGGCAATTGTCTTGAAAACGTACCCTGCCGAACTCTCTCTCACTGCTTGGATATGCCTTTTGGGAACTGTGGAGGGCGCGGCTTTAGCACTTGTTATGGAGAAAGATAATTCAGCAGCTTGGTCCATAGCATGGGACACTAAGTTTCTTGCAGCTGTATACAGTGTAAGTAATATGATGCAATAACATTTCGCACTTGCCCTATTGGATATTGAAATGTAAAAGGTTTTCGAAGTCATTCACGATATTCGATTCTGTAGAGTTTTAGTGCAAGAATTCTATTGAATTATTGCATTTGGAGATAAGGAAAACAATATAGTCTAGAGTCATTTACAATCGAGTTTTGCAGGGTATATTCTGTTCCGGTATTGCTTATTACGTCCAGGGAGTGGTGATGAAAGAGAGAGGTCCGGTTTTCGTGACTGCATTCAGCCCGTTGAGCATGGTTATTGTTGCTGGCCTCAGTTCTGTCATCCTGTCCGAGCAAATGTATCTGGGAAGGTAAAGCCTCAACCTTTTATTTTGTTGTTGGTGAGAAAAAAGTAAATACTAAAACAAATCAATACAAATACAATATTATTTCATAAAATATCACAGTGCGTACGTCTAAGGTTGAAAGCGCTGCATCATATCCCCCTAAAACACATGACAAGATATTTTGAGTCCCTTAAAACTCTGCTAAACACATGTACCTTCTTTACGCAGAGTCGCCGGTGCAGTCGTCATAGTAATCGGCCTTTATTTAGTTGTGTGGGGGAAAAAGAAAGACTACGAGCCCCATTTCGTCGTGGAACAGGAATCCTTACCAATCAAGCAAAGTAAAAATTTGAATGAACATGGCGATGGAAGTTCAAATTTGGAAGTCGTCACCACCAATCTTTCCGAAGGGGCAGCCATTCCACGAGACGAACACGTTAACAACACTAAATCCTCCCGAACATGGAGTTTTCACGTTTTCTGCTGCATCTGTTTGCATCCCAGTAATGTAACAGGGCCTAAATGAGCGAGTTGAATTCATAATGGCAGCACTTCTAGTAATCTAATCGGAGTTAAATCCAAATACGTAGCAGATAAACCATTTATGCAATTTTGAATGTCATCCCAGGATCAACAAATACTAAACAAATTACAAAAACAGCAACATCTGCTGGCAACTTAAAATAATAATTTTTAGTGTTTTTTCATGTAAATCTCGATATCCAATTTAATTTTTTTAAATAAATTCGAGATATAAGTCATGTAAATAACACAAAATCTGGTCTAAATGATGCTCCTATACTTTATGCTAAAATTTATTTATCATAAACTTTTTAGTAATGCAAATATTTTGATTAAAACAATAATTATGTGATATTTTTGAATATTTGTTTTAAAAAAAATTGCAAAACCATGGGCGACCAGCGTTGATTAATCAGGACATAAATGGTGAATTGTGATAGGTGGGCGTGGAGTCAGGTGTGGAAAAAAAGGGGGAGGATTAGGATGGCGCACGGTGGTGGTGGTAGCGGGGGTGGCGCACGCTAGCATCATCACCCATACTCCCACCTCATTCTTTCTACCTCATCATTCCAACCCCCACCACCACCACCACCCACCCACCTAGCTACTATTGTGCTCCGCATGACTATTGCGCCCATCCCCACCCACTACCACTAGCTCCCCCCCCAGCCACATCCTCTTCCTTTTTTTGTTATCGCATTCATTTATTCGTATCATGTGCACCTTCCCGGCCTGATCTCCTCCCACACGAGAAAGACTCGATCTCTTCGCCGTGGATTGCAGCGTTCCTCCGCCTTGTTAACTTGCACCTCCGCCGTGAATCGCAGCCCACTACCACAAGGAAATACCAGTCTCGATCTATCATATCCTTACACCATGGCATCCGCCTCAACCGCAGTCGAAGGTGGGGAAGTAACGGCCACGGTAGCTGACACGGCCGCGAAGGCTCCCCGGAGATTCCCACCTCCGTGCTGGACCCAAGACGAAACATTGGTTCTGATCGACGCCTACCGCGAGAGATGGTACGCCCTCCGCCGAGGGTACCTCCGCACGGCGGACTGGGATGCAGTGGCGGAAACCGTGGCCAACCGCTGCCCGGATGCCACGACGGCAAAGACCTCGGCGCAGTGCCGCCACAAGATGGAGAAGCTCCGCCAGCGTTACCGTGCAGAGAAACAACGCTCTGTCACCTACCCTTACCCCGCCGGACGCTTCTTCTCTTCTTGGTTTTTCTTCGATTACATGGAAGCTATGGAGAACGGAACCACCCCTCCGGCGGAAGCTCAGAAATCGGGGAATTCCGGTGATGGGCCTGACCCTAATCCTTATCCCGATCAGAATTCCTTGAAGCTGAAGCTTAAATCCAAGAATTCTACCGATTCGAGTCCTGACATTGGATTTTACAGTGGTTTCAAGCCGAATAAGTTCAATCCAGACACCAAGATTTCGAATTGTTATCCTTCATACCTGGAAGAAAAGGACATGCATCCGGATGAAAATCCCGTAAATTCCCGATCAAGAAAGCTAATTAATGGAATCCCCAAAAATTTCCCCAAAAACGTAGATTTCGGCAACGGGTTCCATCAAGAAATGCTTCCACCAGGATTAAGAGGCAAAAAAATGGAGAAAAATTCAAATGAAGAATATTGGGGCAATAGCTTTGTTGCTCCGAGTTACAGAGCTGCGGCCACCATTGGGTTAAAGCGAGGAAGAGATGCGGTGGAGGAGATGGTAGAATCTATCAATTTCTTGGGGGAAGGGTACATGAAAATGGAAAGGGCAAAGATGGAGATGGCCAGGGAATTGGAGGGGATTAGAAGGGAAATGGAGATGAAGAGGAATGAAATGATACTGGAATCACAGAAAAAGATGGTCGATGCATTTGTTAAAGGGTTGTTCGAGATGAAGAGGATCAAGAAAACAGACGCAGATGCAGACGCAGATGAGAAATCTATTTGAATAATCATAGATTTTAGATCGTTTCACGTGACTTAGAATATTGACGCATCTGCAAGATTTGGTTGCGAAGTCGAGGTTTCTGCTCAAGTTCGGGGTAGAAGTTGATCAGAGAGGAGCAGAGAGTGTTCGTATATTTGTTGGGCAGGTATCGTGTGTATATTTGATTGTCGTTTCTGCTTAGAATGTGTTATGGAATGTGATGTAAAATAATGGGCTCTTTTGTATGGATTCTTGAAAGTATGGGAAAGGATTGAGAAGTCTGAGTTATTTTTTAGCTCAACACAAAAGGATGACCAACATAAACGAATGGAACTAAAAATGTAATTGCAAAATGAAGGGGATGAAGGCCGCTAGATTCAAAGGTAAACTTATCACATATTAATTGAACGGATCAAGACTCTTGACTTTGACGTTTCTACAGTAAAATTTGTCAGAAAGGTATATTTATGAAGACAGTAAACAAAGTAAAGCAATGCTTTCCCAATTAAAATCATAACCTTTGTTCTCTTTATCGTCCCATCAACAAAACAGAACATAACAACCACAAAGCCATGCATCACACATCTTCTGCAAGTAATATAGGGTGCCACTGGATAACCCGAAAGAAGAACCAGACATACGCGCTTCATCATCTAAAGAGTTGGGCCAGATGACAAAAGCCTACAGTTAAACATGAAGGATTGCAACTTATAAGGGAGCTGATCCATAAAAGACTACTTCAGCTGGGCCAGTCATGTAGACGTGGTTGTCATCTTCTCGCCACTCGATATCCAATGGTCCTCCGGGCAAATCAACCCGACAACTCTGTTTAGTTGAAAACAAAAATGAGGAGCATGAGAAATATACATGTTGCAAGTGGCAAGAACACTAAACGTCGTCGCCATCGAGTGTTCATTCTTAAAGGAACTGAGACTAAATCTCCGACGTGTAAGTTCGCATGCCGAAAATTATTTCATGATAATCCAAATTAATAAACTTTAGAGCGTGTAAAATTGGAGTCTCAAACTTACTCTCGCAGCACGACCCTCGAGAACCGCAGCAACAACTACAGCACAAGCTCCGGTCCCACAGGCCAGAGTTGCACCTGCAAAAAATAGTAATAATAATAACTGTCGAAATACTGTTATGGAAGTCAATGATCCTATATTTGTGATAGAAAAGATTGAAATTGTGCCTGCAAATACATAAGCAGCTATAATGACATGTTAAAATATAGGTACAAAGAAAATATGAACCTGCTCCACGTTCCCAAACTCGCATTTTAAGGTGACTTGGTGAGAAGACTTGAACAAATTCTGTAATAGGACAGGGCAAAGTATTACAATGTAGTGACAAATACATGTGATAGTTTTAAAATCACGGACAACAAGGAAATAAGACCAGATTGTTTTATTTTCTCCAAATATCGAAGAAAACAGCCTGCTGAGTACAACCATAACAGGGATTCATGTGATCTAGTATGTTAAACCAGCAAGTATACATGCTAATGACAGGGAAATACGACAGGATATAAATATCTGCTAGCAGTGGCAGACTCAACGCACTATACCTGTGTTTGTTCGGGCAGGGAACATCTCGTTATGTTCAAACTTTGGGCCGATTTGTGCTAAATTAAGTTCATCGACTCGTAAATCCTGTGCCATTAAAAGTAATCAGGGAGAGGAAGCAAGAAATGGAACAGCCATACATCATGACAATATGAGAAGATTACAGTGGAGGTAATAAAAAAATACCTTGATCGCTTCTGTACTGAAAGTGACACAATGAGGATTTCCCATGCTAACACAAGTAACATTCCAGCTGACCCCATCCACATCCAATCTTTCTTTTACAACAGACTGATTTTCATTCGGAGGTAATTTGGTAGGAACCTCTGATGCCTTCAGAATTGGCTCCCCCATATCCACTCTGACCTGAATTTTTTTTAATAAATACTGAATAAATTAGTTAAAGTAACGGTACAAAAAAATCTACTCATTGATCAATTAAACCTTAAGGTTTTGCAAGTAAAAGTTAACTTTTCAATACTATTTACAACCCACCAAAACTCAATTATCAGAATGTGAGGTATAAAATTCAAAAATTACCTTTCCATCTTCTTGAATTTCAGGAACAATCAAACCAGCACCAGTATGCACAGTGAAGCTACAAGAGCAAACGATAAATTCATTTACATTTTCCTTCCAAATCCAAGCGCACAAGGTTTTAGTGAGAAAGTGGATAGAAACAATAAGGGTATGGCCTATGATAACTACTAAATTCACAAGTATGCAGAGGTTAGATATAACAGGTGATTACAATTCTTCTAGATTAAATACAAGGAGGAAGAGATGGGTTATGTACATATATTGATCCAAAAAATTTCAATATACTGCTTGGAATTTATGGATCCACAAAAAACAGCAATCTAATGATCAAGGTCAACTTAAAATTCACAGAAATCATATGACTCCAACATAATTTGAGGCAATAAATTAGAAGGAAAGGAAGTTTATGGGAAAATATAAATTTCTTTTGACCAAAAAAATAAAGGGTTTTCAAACCTCTGCTTCCCATTTAGATTTTCAAGCTCTGCTATAAATCTGGCAAAACATCGAACTCCATTACCACACATCTGACAATAACACAAAAGGTTGCCAAATAAGCATTTTCTTTAACAAAGGTAATTATGCCAAAATATAGGAAAAGATAAAACAAAATGAATCGCTAAACGCATAGTTCCCTTAATGAACCAATGGAATCAGATATCCATGATACTTGCTTCAAGAAAAGGAGCTAACAAGGAAAGTTGAACTAATGGACTCCTTTTTTATATTCCTCTGTCTTCGAGTGTTAAGCTAACAATAAAGTCCTCCATATGCCTTCTGTTCTTAGTTGGAGAGTTTTGATGCCCCGTATTTTATAGAATATCTAATCTTCTTTTACCATTATATCACTACAAATGCACCTAGTATGGAAACACTTATATCGTTTCTAAAGCAGGTGCTAAGCAAAAACACTTTTTTAATGCCATTCGATCCAATGCTTAGAGAAATAAATAATACCATCATGATTCTGTATACAATCAAAAGGAAGCTGGAATAGATAAATTAGTTTTAAATCAAAGAATGAATACCTCTGGTTCACTACCGTCAGAGTTAAAGATCCTCATGGTATAATCAGTTCCATTGATACCGGGCAATATAAATATCACCCCATCAGCTCCGACGCCAAAGTTTCTGTCACACAATTTCACCGCTTGCTCAGAAGTGATTTTGGGCTCCATTGTGTCCCGATTATCTACCTAGTGAATCAGATCTCACAGACATTAACAATTAGAAACATTACCAACAAGTCCTAGAACTACATCCATTATCCAATGTGTATAAAGTGCACGTGTACAAATTAATAAATTAAAACTAACAATAAAGCATATAATAACTCACTAGAACTGCATGAATTATTGGCACAAACTAAAAAATATCCTCTTGGTGGCTTAGATCATTAAAAGATTTTTTGATTTAATAATACAAATGAATGAAAGAATAAAGCTCTCACGTCATTTTTTATGTCAGTCACTACAGAAATTCTTTTCTGCATTCATCTTTTGGTGAAGTCCAATTGCGATCCTCTACTTGAAGTACTCGATAGGGCTTCATCTTCACCACATTCAGTGTAAATGAAGAAAGATAGATCAAAGGGGATAGATGAAAACACCATCTCAACAATATAATGATCCCAAGAAAGTGAAGCCTTCAATAAAAAATTACAGAAAGACCACCACCGTAACACGGCTATGACCCTGCCTCTCATATTGATGAGTTTTGAAAATATCCTTGTGCATTTACAAATTTGAAAAAGAAAACTTTTAAATAAAGATTAAAAATTTCATCTCATAAAGTAAGAGTAAAATTTCCATCAAGTATGCAAATATTCAATGAAAATCAAAGAAAGATCGTGATATCACCATGTAGTTTATCAGGTCAACAGATGGTCAATGTGTAAGAGGAAGACCAATAAGGGAAGGCCTAGCATTGCCGAAAATTCGATCATTGATCCTAAGATATATTAAGAACCTCAGCAACAAATTAACTTCATTAATTACTATGGGATTAAAAAATGGTCCGCCTTTAGCATAAATATTGTATAACTTACCAATATGAAATCATTGCCCAGTCCATGATACTTGACGAAATGAAGGATTCCACTTTCTTTATGATCCAGAAAGGACGTAGAAGAGCCCTTCTCGTGAGCCTCAACGCTCATCGCAGAGAAAATGCGGAAACTAGGTTTGTTTGGGACAGAGGAAAGGATGTTTGAGTTCAGAATGTTAGGTTTCTGAACCGACGAAGACACGCGTAAGAAGTTGATAAAAAGGTGGGAGGAATACGAAATCGAGCGGTGGTTCACGGCGGCAAACGGCAGCGTTGAGGCGGCGGCAATGGCCATAAGCGTCGGCGAGTTGTTGGAGAGCGAGAGAAGGCTCGAGTCAAAAAGGAAATTGAGTGTGCATTCAAATTTTATTTTAATTTAGTTAGTTTCGGTAATTTTATTTTTGGTTAATCCTACCAATTAATTTATTACGAAAAAGCAAACCTAGAGATATATTTGTTTGATCATTTCCATTTTTGGTTCAATTAGTTCAATCATTTAATAATTAAAACATATAAATTCATTACCCACAAAAATACATAAATCTCACATTAAATTATACAAGATTCGAGTATTTATGACAGTACAATTTATTGTTTAGTTGTCTACACAATATATTGTTACATGCAACAGAGTTTATGATTCTTTGGATAAAGAAATTAAATTCTTAAAATATTTATATATAGTCTAACACTTGATCATCATCATTAAAGAAGTAAGGATCCTAAAATATAAGAAATAATCGTAAAAACTAATAGAAGGTCAACACAAGAGTTGCCATACGGCCCATACCTGACTCTCCAATGGCTAAAAGAAAACAATATATAGTTCTGAATTAAAATTTACATAATTCAAAGTGTTCAATCCGTTGAACAAACGAACACACAAAACTTGGGGAGACTCGGTGATTGTTTAGATAATCCCAATTTTGTTGGCGACGTCCAAAGCATCGTAATCAGGAGTCAATCTAACATATGCCTTCTTGGTTCCGTCCGGCCTGAGAAAAAGGAAAAAACCAATCATGAGATGTTTGTTGCCTTTGCTCGTTTACAAAAACCAGGCAATAAGTAGGCGGCAACATACAAGAAAATCTTCTATGCAAATCATCAGGCAAGTCATAATTGTATCGAAAACCAAAATATGATGCAAAGTGGAGTAAAACTAGTCGGGGAGTTTTCAATTAGGAAATGAAAGATTAACACAGATGCAAACATTTAAAAGGTGCCCCACTCCGCATTCAATAACTCACAAACTATACTTATATGCCAAATTCTGATTGGTTTATCACTGTTAGACGTTATTTTTATCATCCAAAGACTATCAATCTACAAGATTAGTGATTGAGGTATGAACCATGATTCCATTAAAGCATTTGACAACTATATCATGAAAACAGGGCCTCTTGATTTTTATCAGCCAAAGATTGTCTATCCACAAAATAAAATTGATGGTTAATGCAGCAATCATAAACCATAACTACGTTACAGCATTCAAAAGATGATTCTGAAACCAAATCCCTATTTTCCGGAATTGTACCGATTGATTTCAAACTTAGGCAATTTAGTAATAAGAACACATTTTCCATAGGCGTTGGTATATTTATCTCAGCGAACCTATTTTTGAAAGCTTCTTAGCAAGAATTATGCCAGTAATTCTCAAACAACCTATGATGAATTTATATCGAAGGCAGGTAAACTTCAGATGCATTCAAAACCATGGGTGTATTATAATATGATGAAACAATCACAGAGCAAATACGAGAACACTGATTCTTTGATTAGAGGTTACATGAAAAACTGCATAAGGTGAAGCAAGAAGCGAAAACAATCAAATCTGTAAGTACCTGATAAGAGTGTTGACTTTCTTGGTCTGAATGTCGTACATTTTCTTGACTGCATCCTTGATCTTTTTCTTGTCAGCACGAATGTCAACAATGAAAACAAGAGTGTTGTTGTCTTCAATTTTCTTCATTGCAGACTCGGTGGTGAGTGGATATTTCAAAATCTGGTAATGATCAAGCTTGTTGCGGGGAGGAGCACTAATGCGAGGATATTTGGGATTTCTGTCGTTCTTCAATGTCCTTGGTCGATGAAATGTAACTTTTGTGCGTATCTTCTTCGACTTCTTCTTAAATGTTATTGAACCTGATTTTACAGCCTTCGAAGTTTTCAAGGCTTGAGCCTTTGGGTCTGGCTTTTTCGCTTTATCAGCTGCAAATGAATGCAAAGGTAAAAATATTAACAAAAAACAGATATCCTCAACACTCCATATAGTTAATATCACAATGCTCAAGATATAACATCCAAATTAAAGCATAACAATTAATCTTCAATATGAAAAGCACAACATGCAAATGCTACGTAAAGTCACTGAGATCAAACTGATGTGGCGCAATATTTTTTTCATTACTAAATATGCACAAGAACAGGAGGCGAATATTGGTCTCAGGACCCAATAAAGGTTGACGGTTTCACAAGTAAATGCACAATTTCAAGTTAGTGGCTGTTTTCAAAATAGCTTAACAGATACATAATCAATAAATGTTAAAGGCCCAGTTCTTAGTTCCTAAAAAAGCCAACTTCATGGGGGGTTACTCAACCAAATGTTAACATTCTCAATAATCATTGAAACTTTGAGGTCAAATACAAATCGATACGTAGCATGAACTAGGCATGCGGCAAACATCTAAAATGAGCATTTCAAATATCTACTAGCTAGTAGCTACATAACGTCTTCCAAAAATTATAACGCTTTCCATACTATTCAATACAAACACCAACCAATTTATTGGAATCTGAAACGAAGAAAAATATTACAGTAATCCTGGTAAATATAGCGGACAAATAATTTGAAGCTTACATGTTTACAATTCACACTCTTAAAGGAAACAGTCATTCATTGAACCTGGATAAACACGTACCTTTAGCGGGGGCCATTTAGCGACGCCTTACCTGCAAAATCAATCGACCGATTAACCCAGAATTCGGAAATCAGCTTAAAATCAGATGCGTGGAGCAGAAAAAATCGAATTCGAAATAAATGTGTAAGCGAGAGAAGTATACCTGAACTCCGGAGAATAGCGATTTTAGGGTTTCTGGAGACGGAGTCGAATCGGGGGTTTTATACCACTTGGGCACGAGCTGTCCACTGACCTTAAATTAGGGACGTCAATGGATCCGGGTTTTACTCAGACTCGCAATAGATCCGTGTGTATGGGGTGTATTTGGGCATACTAAATGGGTCATGGGGTGGATCTCGGGTCCAATTTTTCAGACTCGTTCGAATATGGGGCGGGTCATGGGTCCTATAATACCCGCCCCATATATATGTGGATATAAATATTCTAGGATTTTAATTTTATTAATTTTCATTTTTTTAGTAGCTCACCTCAATCATAACGACATTAGCTATTCATATGTCAATTGTTGCATTTGAATCTGCTTTTAGCAATAGTGGAAGAATAGTTGGTCCTCATCTCAGTAGATTAGATATTGTCTACTCGCTGATTTTATATTGATTTGTTTAAATTGTATTATGACTTATTTTTTGGGATGTCAAGATTTTTTTGGAGAGTTAGTAACTCTTTTTTTTATGTAATTCTTTATGCCGTGAAAATACTTTGTTTGTTATTATTAAGGGTGGTCGAAGACATGAATTAATTTTTCACAATGTTGTATTTAGAGGCTTGTCTGTTTCATAATTCAGTCACGTGAGAAGAAATATTACTTTTTTATTTTAAAAAAATTCGGATCTCACGGGTCTACCCGACCCCGTTTCGTATTCGAGGTGGGGTGGGTCCGAAAAATATTTAACCGGAGTGGGGCAGGTAATGGGTCAAAGTTTTTTTCATGTGGAGGGTCTTGGGTTTAGCCAAACCCGCCACATACTCGCTCCATTAACATCTCTACTTAATATTGATTGTTTTAAATCTTTATAATAATTTTCTGCTGAAAATATTTATTATAATTTTAACTGTAAGCAATAAAATATTTATTTACCATTTCAACTCTTTTAACTTTTTTGGGGCAAAAACTTGTGTGAAGTATAGTATATATGTAAGTGTTTCAAGTATCAAATGATTTCGACTAAGTATGTAAAATTAATTTTTGGTACAAAATCAGAACAACAATTTTGGATACTTCTAAGAAAATGTATTTTATAGCGCTCAAACTTTAAATTGCGTGTTTAAAACATTAAAATTAAAGCATCGATTTATCAATTAACAATATCGGTCGATTCACTCTTGTGCTCATCAATGAGATGACACATATTAGATGTGTTGAAACATGTTTATGAATAAAAATGTCCCCTCGTTGTTGTACACGTAGGTGAGTAATGTGAATGAGCAACATATCAGAACTATATATATAGATATACAGGTCACAGGAGGCCTATAACTACAAAATCTAAAACATTTAGGATATATATCTTAATAATATTTTTGCAATTAAGTTTAAGTAAATCACAAAGATGATTTGTACATATAGATACTTAAACTATTTTAACATTAATTTACAATATTTGTTTTGGTCATAAAATTCATGTACAAGTATTTAAGCTACATCTCGAACAGTTGTATCAAAGCTCATGTTATAGGTTCAATTCTTTGGAATTGTTAAAGAGCACTTGTTCATGATCACCCCTTCTTTTACGTACCTACAAATGCTATGCAACAATTAAATACCATTCGAAGGATTCGAATCGCACCTATAAATTATCAACTAATTATTATTTTTATATAAAAAAAAACAATCGATCTACATAATGTATTATATTAAACAATTCGCTAATATCTAAATCTATACACAACCAAATTTTAAAAATACAATCTCAAGAGAAAAGAAGTCTGATCTTGATAGGTGGGGCTGTTGATCATAAACGTACATGAAATTAATATATTGTGTGTATCAGAAGTTATTATTGTGTTATGGTGTTGTCAACACGAACACACGACATGCAACGAAAATTAGTTATTTAAAAAACAAGTAAAACTTGAGTAAACAAATACCAGATTTAAATTATGCACAAGAACAAATATTGCACTTGTGCGATGCCTCATGACCAAAATTCACTAGAAAAATATGTAATAGTTTACACCAAAATAATACTAGTGAGAATAACAAAACCTAATTCTTTGAAACTTTGTTGATTGTTGTTCTCCACGTGTCTTCAACACCAATCAGCAACACAACATAGACGTGAGTCGATCGCTCAAATTCTTCAGCACGAATATTGTCTCCAACTCTAAATGTCGTGTACGTTCAAAGAAAAGCTCCAGCAGCCGTGTAAAAGTCTCTCTCCGAAGGTCATCAATTCTTCTCTCAATATTCCATATATATAGATCTTTATATCTTGACCTAATTATCTTTCCATCAAAACAAAATTCTATAAAAATGAAAACAAGAGTTTATTAGGAATTGATGCGATCCTGGTGAAATGAGTGAGAGGGTCGGGTGCTCCACCGGATCTGATATCAAAATGATGAAGGAAATAAGAGCAATGTAGATATCTGAACCAGAAGCTTCTTCCCCGGACGGAGAGGATTTCTTGCACTCAAGAAGGTAACCACGTGAATGGGCGCCGGAAGGGTGTCCGGCGTGGCCACGCCGATGCTTAAGTCAGTGAATGATTCAAGCCAAAAACCAATGTAACCAAGTGATGGTTGTGATATTGATGTGAATGAATGAATGTAAATGTAAAGAGAGAACATGGTATTTATAGTATGAGAAGTAATGATTACCTCGTTCTCCGTGCTACCTACTAATTATAGTAGGACGGCAGAGCACACCCTATATTCAGACATGTCAAATCTCATACTGGTCACATCCAGCCCATCTGATTTTGTCAACCCATCGGCCTGGTGTCAGAGATGGGACAGTCGCCCACATCCTATTCTGCTAGTATACTCGAGTGCGGTGCTCATATCGAGGTGGCCCGGATAGAAAGTTCCCGGGAGTTTGAACGAGAGCCCGGGCGTCCGGTGGCCCGGGGAGGAGACGTCCCGGGCATTCACCCGCCGGCTCCTGATGAACTCTTCTTGCCGACTTGTCCTGATTCTGGCCATCCATCCAGTATCATAGGTCGTCCATGCCCCGGGCACAAGAATCGTCTATGACTCGGGCACAACCTGGGCTATCCCGAGTGTATCATCACTCTCTCCTTAAATAGTCGGGCTAGAGTCATACTAGCTGTCCCGATTAGTCTTGTGTGCCCGATCATGGAAAATATTTAATTTTTCTGTAAAAGCATCGAGGGCTTCATGTATCCCAGAGATGGGATGAAATGCCGGAGTCTCGTGTCTTATGGACTTGAGATAAGATGCCGGGACCTCATGTCTCCCGGGCTTTAAATAGATTGCCGGGGCCTCATATCTCCCAGACTTAGGAATGATCGAGGTGCGGAGCCCCGAGCCAGGTTTGAGGACCCTGGGCCTTATGAATAACCAAGGTGCGGAGCCTTGGGCCGGGGAGCATGTCCCGGGTCTTGGGAGTGGTCGAGGTATGGAGCTCCGAGCCAGGTTTGAGAACCCTGGGCTTATGAATAACCGAAGTACAGATCCCCGGGCCAGGGTACGGATCCCTGGACTTAAAAGATGACCGATGTACGGGTCCCCGGGCCAGAGTATGGGTCCCTGGACTTAAAAGATGACCGAGGTATGGGTCCCCGGGCCAGGATACAGGTCCCTGGACTTAAAAGATAACTATGGTGCGGAGACCTGGCCTTCATGAATGGTCGAGGTACGGAGCCCCGAGCCAGGGTACGGACCCCTGGACTTAATAGATAACCATGGTGCGGAGCCTTGGCCTTCATAAATGGTCGAGGTACGGAGCCCCTAGCCAGGGTACGGATCCCTGGACTTAATAGATAACCATGGTGCGAAGACCTGGCCTTCATGAATGGTCGAGGTACGGAGCACCGAGCCAGGGTAGAGATCCCTGAACTTAATAGATGACCGAGGTATGGGTCTCCGGGCCAGGGTACGGATCCCTGGACTTAATAGATAACCATGGTGCGGAGACTTGGCCTTAATGAATGGTCGAGGTACAGAGCCCTGAGCCAGGGTACGGATCCCTGGACTTAATAGATGACCGAGGTACGAGTCCCCGGGCCAGGGTACGGATCCCTGGACTTAATAGATAACCATGGTGCGGAGCCCTGGCCTTCATGAATGGTCGAGGTACGGAGCCCCGAGCCAGGTTTGAGAACCCTGGGCTTATAAATAACCAAGGTGCGGAGCCTTGGGCCGGGAAGCATGTCCCGGGACTTGGGAATGATCGAGGTACGGAGCCCCGAGCCAGGTTTGAGAACCCTGAGCTTAGATAATGTGCCGGACTTAAGATAATGTGCCGGGGCCTCGTACCTCCCGGGCTTAAGATAATGTGCCGGGGCCTCATACCTCCCAGGCTTAAGATAATGTGCCGGGGCCTCATACCTCCCGGACTTTCAAGAATGTGCCGGAGCCTCGTACCTCCCGGACTTTAGATAATGTGCCGGGGCTTCATACCTCCCGGGCTTAAGATAATGTGTCGGGGCCTCGTACCTCCCGAGCTTAAGAGATTTTGCTTTACCTGCTGTATGAGTTTTATTAAAAATCAAATCACTAACCTGGAAATATTGAATCCGAATTCATTTTCGGTAGAGTGAAACTTCTCTGGTTGAGCTAAATTAGGTGACTAATATAGCTGTATACTACTGAGTGCATAGCAAATGCTCTTCATGCCAATCCGGGATAGCTGCTAAGCTTTGAGCCCATATGAAATCCACATATAAGATATGAGTGCCGAGCGGGTCGGACTTGTATGTTTGCCAAGCAGAGTTGGGCTTATTTTTGAATGGAAACCATATCTACGTCTTGAGCTCAATTTCCCTCAGACGGTGCCAATGATGCGATCCTGGTGAAATGAGTGAGCAGAGTCGGGTGCTCCACCGGATCTGATATCAAAATGATGAAGGAAATAAGAGCAATGTAGATATCTGAACCAGAAGCTTCTTCCCCGGACGGAGAGGATTTCCTGCACTCAAGAAGGATAACCACGTGAATGGGCGCCGGAAGGGTGTCCGGCGTGGCCACTCCGATGCTTAAGTCAGTGAATGATTCAAGCCAAGAACCAATGTAACCAAGTGATGGTTGTGATATTGGTGTGAATGAATGAATGTAAATGTAAAGAGAGAACTTGGTATTTATAGTAGGAGAAGTAATGATTACCTCGTTCTCCGTGCTACCTACTAATTATAGTAGGTCGGCTGAGCACACCCTATATTCAGACATGTCAAATCTCATACTGGTCACATCCAGCCCATCTGATTTTGTCAACCCATCGGCCTGGTGTCAGAGATGGGACAGTCGCCCACATCCTATTCTGCTAGTATACTCAAGTGCGGTGCTCATATCGAGGTGGCCCGGGTAGAAAGTTTCCGGGAGTTCGAACGAGAGCCCGGCGTCCGGTGGCCCGGGGAGGAGACGTCCCGGGCATTCACCCGCCCGGCTCCTGATGAACCCTTCATGCCGACTTTTCCTGATTCTGGCCATCCATCCAGTATCCTGGGTCGTCCATGCCCCGGGCACAAGAATCGTCCATGACTCGAGCACAACCCGAGCTATCCCGAGGGTATCAGGAATAAAACTATATTCAACTCTAAGATATTATATCTTAAGGATAAATATCAAATCATGTTGGATAAAACTTAACTTGATTATATTTCCATTTTTGCAACCTAAATTATTAAATAAAAAAATTAAAAAAAGAAAAACAAATACTATATAAAATATGTTGTTTATTGAACGGCAGAGAAGTGAGCAAAGCCGTCACGGCAATTCCACAAAGGTATAATATTAACAATAACTCGCAAATAACAATCCAGCTTCCCTTGATTTGGACCTCCCGGAAATACATGTGCTTAACAAATGGTACAATGGGCCCACTAACTCACGTGAAGTGACTAAATTCTACCTATTGAGCGTCTGGGGTGCTTAATTACTCTAATCCACCCTAATCTCCCCTCAACCAATCAGCTACCGGCTCCCACGTGGGACTATTGAACCCTTCAACTTTCATGACAACACCTGACCGCCACCCCATCAACTTTCTGTTAAAATACAATTATCTGATTTATGAAATGTATTTTAATGAAAAATATTTGATAGTGGGTCATAACCGATTTGGATCTTGCCACAAAATATTTCGTCTGACAAAAACCTAGAAATAACAGAAAAGCTTTTAAAATAAAAATCTATCTGAAAACCATTTTTATAAATTTATTTTCTTGATTATACAAATATTAACAAATTTAAGACGAAATTCTGAATTCGAAATTGAATTGTAACAAAACATTCTAATTATAGTAAAAATTTGTGTGAGAGACGGTCTCACACGTCGTATTTTGTGAGACGGATATCTTATTTGGGTCATCCATAAAAAAATATTACTTTTTATGCTAAGACTATTACTTTTTATTGTGAATATCGTTATGATTTACCCGTCTCACAAATAAAAATTCGTGAGACCGTCTCACAAGAGACATAGTCTTCTATCATAACACACATGGAACTATTTATATTAATATATAATAATGGAGTATGTCTCTTGTAAGACGGTCTCACGAATCTTTATCTGTGAAACGCGTCAATCCTACCGATATTCACAATAAAAAGTAATACTCTTAGCATAAAAAGTAATATTTTTCATGAATGATCCAAATAAGAGATCTGTCTTACAAAATACGATCCGTAAGACCATCTCACACAAGTTTTTACCATAATAATGTCAACATCATCGTTCTTTGTTTGTTTTAATATTCGAACGTTTTCAACGTCTGGGGTTCCATTAATGAAGGTTTTTGGAGCTATTTTAATTTCTGCTAAGTGCCATATCATCCATTTCCCATTTTTCAAAGTCCTCTCCACCGAACCTACCTACCTACCCACCCAACCACCCTCTAATTTCTTTGTCCATATTTTCAAGAACACCGATCGATCATATGGCATCTGGCTCTTCTGCTCAATACATCCACACGGTAAAACTACTCCCCTTTGTATATCATCACCAGCTTTCTTTTCTTTCTATATATATTCGAACTCGATTGCAGTTAAGAGATCGATAATCGAATACGAGGATGTAAAAAAATTCATATTTATGGCGAACAAATCAAATGATACAGAAATTTTTGTTAGTACTACAATGTTTATTGCAAACAATGGTTTTAAATTGTGGATAGAATTGATTGGGGGTGAAATTAAAACAGGTACAACACTTGATAGAGAAGTGCATAACGTTCAACATGAGCAAAGAGGAATGCATGGAAGCACTCTCCAAACATGCAAATATCCAGCCAGTTATTACGTCCACAGGTTAGTGATTCACTAAAAGACACATGTGGTCAAGTCTTGCGAGCACATTTTATATGGCCCCCTAGGTGGTGAGAAATTGAATCTCGATTAGCAACTACCTCGTATCTGTATGTCAGTCAAGTCTCTAGAGAAATATATTATACAATCTTATAAATTTATTTATATCATTCTGAATTCTTGACGTGAACTTCACTTTAGTTTTGTAACTTGTTAAAATCAGGTTTTCATCCAGTAACTTGAATTTTTTTATTTCGTAGTTTTTTTTTCCTGAATCAACTGAATATTTCTTATTTGACACTTATACTATCATACACGGTGAGAATAAAACTTATATTACATATTAAATTCTGCCAAGACAAAAAACAATATTTCTCCCCATTGTAAAGTTTGCTTTATTTTTTTAATAAAATTTAATATGTGTATGTAGCATATGTTTTATTCTTGTTACATGAACTATATAAGATAAAATCGGTGTAAAATAAGCAATATTCGAAACAGAGTTAGACTTGTTAATAATCTATATTATTTGTGATTGTATTTAAAATATTGTAGTGTGGAATGAGCTCGAGAAAGAGAATAAAGAATTCTTTGAAGCCTACACCAAGAATAGAGAGGAGAAAGCAACTGAATTAACAGAGACAACTCAAAGACTCCAGAAAATACAATTGGATTCTTCCGAGAAAGATTCAAATGATGGCTAATTATCAGTAGAGTACATTATTTTGGACGCCCTGCTATGTTTTATTTCATATGATGGACATATGATGATATTCGACAAAATTATATATAGGTTGTGAATTAAAGAAAATTAAAACTCAAATTTCATTGAAAACGAGAGAGAAAAGTTTTTAGTTCGATTCCTTTCTTCGATTTAGGTGATAAATTTCGTATACAACGTAATTTGATTTTTTCGTTTTCTATCATTTTTTTCACGTTTAGTTGACTATGATCTACAAGGGCCGGCTTGAATGCAAAATATTCAAAATTTTAATGAATATCGATGGGAAAGTTTCATATCTTCGACCAGTCCCTTCTGTTTCTGTAAATTTGGCGGTATATGAAGTATTGTGTGGTTGGAATAAAAGACTACGACGGGAGGGAGATGCATGAGAATGACAGTTTCATGTTTAATGTTTTCTTGTGCCACACAGCCTACGTTCGTTTTGGGTTGATAAAATATCTGAGGCGTCGTTTTGAGTATTCTTCATCATCTTCTTCTTCCCTATTGTTTGGGTGATTTTCGTTGAAAATTTGGGGAACTTTTAAAGATGAAACCGGTAATTAATATGTCAGTCATCTGCATGGAAAGTTATCATTACAGTTACTGGAAATTTAAATTGGAAACATATTTGATGCGATCTTGGTGAAATGGATGAGCATGATCGGGTGTTCCACCGGATTGCTATGAAGATAATGAAAGAAACTGAGCAAGAACTATATCTGTGATGAAGATATATCTCTGCAATATGGCTTCCGCTGTAACCTGCAAATAAGAAAAGAACTCGTGAATGGACGCCGGAGGGATGTCCAGCGTGGCCACTCCGATGCTTAAATCAGCAGGTGAAGATGATAACCAGTGTAGCTTAGATAAAAGTAAAGGCTACTGGTGTAAATATGTGCATTAACATGTATTGGTGAATGAATCATTCTCCAGCACTAGAGAAGAAGAGGAAGCCAAAGTCCCTCAAATGAATTACATATCTGCTATTTATAGGAGAAAAGGTAGTAGGTAGCTTGTTTCCTGTGTCTACTTGACACTTCCTGTCACGCCACCCTACTTTTCCATCAAGTCACATCAATAGGATTCTGTCAGGTGCGCTTCCCGAGACAAGATCTTATCTTCTGAACCACTAGAATGCGGCACTGTTATCGAGGTGCCCGGGTAGAATGCCTCCCGGGAGATTTATACAAGAGCCCGGGACTATGACTGCCCGGAGAGTAGAGCAAGGGCTTGCACCTGCCCGACTCCAGAAGAATCCATCTGCAGACTCACTCGGATTTGGGAATCCATTTGATATTTCGGGTCATCCATGACCCGGGCTCTTAAGGGGGTATCATCACACATCCCTTAAATAGTCGGGCTAGAGTCATACTCGCTGTCCCAATCAGTCATGTCTGGATTCCAAAAGAGATCATCAATCTTGTTCTATAAAAGCATCGGGGGCTTTATGTCTCCCAGAAATGGGATGAAATGCCGGAGTCTCATGTCTTATGGACTTGAGATAACATGCCGGGGCCTCGTGCCTCCCGGTCTTTGCATAAGATGCCGGAGCCTCATGTCTCCCGGACTTTGCATAAGATGCCGGAGCCTCATATCTCCCAGACTTAAGAGAATGTTCCAGGGCCTCATACCTCCCGGACTTTGAATAATGTGCCGGGGCCTCGTGTCTCCCGGACTTAAGAGAATGTTCCGGGGCCTCATACCTCCCGGACTTTGAATAATGTGCCAGGACCTCCTATCTCCCGGACTTGGGAATGGTCGAGGTGTGGTGCCCGAACCAGGTTTGAGAACCCTGGGCTTATAAGTAACCAAGGTGCGGAGCCTTGGGCCGGGGAGCATGTCCCGAAACTTGAGAATGGTCGAGGTGCGGAGCCCCAAGCCAGGTTTGAGAACCCTGGGCTTATAAGTAACCAAGGTGCGGAGCCTTGGCTTTCATGAGTGGTCGAGGTACGGAGCCCCGAGCCAGGGTACGGGTCCCTGTACTTAATAGATAACCAGGGTGCAGAGCCCTGGCCTTCATAAATGGTCGAGGCACGGAGCCCCGAGCCAGGGTACGGATCTCTGGATTTAATAGATAACCAGGGTGCGGAGCCCTGGCCTTCATCAATGGTCGAGGTACGGAGCCCCGAGCCAGGTTTGAGAACCCTGGGATTAATAGATAACCAGGGTGCGGAGCCATGGGCCGGGGAGCATGTCCCGGGACTTGGGAATGGTCGAGGTGCGGAGCCCTGAGCCAGGTTTGAGAACCTTGGGCTTATAAATAACCAAGGTGCGGAGCCTTGGGCCGGGGAGCATGTCCCGGGACTTGGGAGTGGTCGAGGTGCGGAGCCCCGAGCTAGGTTTGAGAACCCTAAGCTTATAAATAACCAAGGTGCGGAGCCTTGGGCCGGGGAGCATGTCCCGGGACTTGGGAGTGGTCGATGTGCGGAGCCCCGAGCCAGGTTTGAGAACCCTAAGCTTATAAATAACCAAGGTGCGGAGCCTTGGGCCGGGGAGCATGTCCCGGGACTTGGGAATGGTCGAGGTGCGGAGCCCCGAGCCAGGTTTGAGAACCCTGGGCTTATAAATAACCAAGGTGCGGAGCCTTGGGCCGGGGAGCATGTCCCGGGACTTAAGAATGGTCGAGGTGCGGAGCCCCGAGCCAGGTTTGAGAACCCTGGGCTTATAAATAACCAAGCTGCGGAGCCTTGGGCCGGGGAGCATGTCTCGGGACTTGGGAGTGGTCGAGGTGCGGAGCCCCGAGCCAGGTTTGAGAACCCTGGGCTTATAAATAACCAAGGTGCGGAGCCTTGGCTTTCATGAGTGGTCGAGGTACGGAGCCCCGAGCCAGGGTACGGGTCCCTGGACTTAATAGATAACCAGGGTGCAGAGCCCTGACCTTCATAAATTGTCGAGGTACGGAGCCCCGAGCCAGGGTACGGATCCCTGGATTTAATAGATAACCAAGGTGCGGAGCCCCGGCCTTCATCAATGGTCGAGGTACGGAGCCCCGAGCCAGGTTTGAGAACCCTGTGCTTAATAGATAACCAGGGTGCGGACCCCTGGTCTTAATCAATGGTTGAGGTACGGAGCCCTGAGCCAGGGTACGGAGCCCCGGACTTAATAGATAACCAGGGTGCGGAGCCCTGGCCTTCATGAATGGTCGAGGTACGGATCCCCGAGCCAGGGAACGGATCCCTGGACTTAATAGATAACCAAGGTGCGGAGCCCTGACCTTCATAAATGGTCGAGGTACGGAGCCCCGAGCCAGGGTACGGATCCTTGGATTTAATAGATAACCAAGGTGCGGAGCCCCGACCTTCATCAATGGTCGAGGTACGGAGCCCCGGGCCATGTTTGAGAACCCTGGGCTTAATAGATAACCAGGGTGCGGAGCCCTGGTCTTCATCAATGGTTGAGGTACGGAGCCCCGAGCCAGGGTACGAAACCCCAGACTTAATAGATAACCAAGGTGCGGAGCCCTGGCCTTCATGAATGGTCGAGGTACGGATCCCCGAGCCAGGGTACGGATCCCTGGACTTAATAGATAACCAAGGTGCGGAGCCCTGACCTTCATAAATGGTCGAGGTACGGAGCCCCGAGCCAGGGTACGGATCCTTGGATTTAATAGATAACCAAGGTGCGGAGCCCCGGCCTTCATCAATGATCGAGGTACGGAGCCCCGGGCTATGTTTGAGAACCCTGGGCTTAATAGATAACCAGGGTGCGGAGCCCTGGTCTTCATCAATGGTTTAGGTACGGAGCCCCGAGCCAGGGTACGAAACCCCAGACTTAATAGATAACCAAGGTGCGGAGCCCTGGCCTTCATGAATGGTCGAGGTGCGGAGCCTCGAGCCAGGGTACGGATCCCTGGACTTAATAGATAACCAAGGTATGGAGCCCTGGGCCGGGGAGCATGTCCCGAGACTTGGGAATGGTCGAGGTGCGGAGCCCCCGAGCCAGGTTTGAGAACCCTGGGCTTATAAATAATGTGTCAGGGCCTCGGATCTCCCGGGTTTTGCGTAAGATGCTGGGGCCTCGTATCTCCCGGAGTTGAGATAATGCGCCGGGGCCTCATAACTCCCGGACCTAAGATAATGTGCCGGGGCCTCGTATCTTCCGGACTTTCAAAATGTGTCGGGGCCTCATACCTCCTGGACTTGAGATAATGTGTCGGGGTCTCATATCTTCCGGACTTAAAATAATGTGCCGGGGCATCGTATCTCCCGGACTTTCAAGAATGTGCCGGGGCCTCATACCTCCCGGACTTGAGATAATGTGTCGGGGCCTCATATCTCCCGGACTTTCAAGAATGTGCCGGGGCCTCATATCTCGCGGACTTTGAAGAATGTGCCGGGGCCTCATACCTCCCGGACTTGAGATAATGTGCCGGGACCTCATATCTCCCGGACTTTAAAAAATGT
This sequence comes from Primulina tabacum, assembly GCF_025594145.1. Taxonomy (NCBI): domain Eukaryota; kingdom Viridiplantae; phylum Streptophyta; class Magnoliopsida; order Lamiales; family Gesneriaceae; genus Primulina; species Primulina tabacum. The sequence continues at coordinate 33,812,575 of NC_134565.1, read as the reverse complement.
GCCGGGGCCTCTTAACTCCCGGACTTTCAAGAATGTGCCGGGGCCTCATACCTCCCGGACTTAAGATAATGTGTCGGGACCTCGTACCTCCCGGGCTTAAGAGATTTTGCTTTACCTCCTGTATTAGTTTTATTAAAAATCAAATCACTAACCTGGAAATATTGAATACGAATTCATTTCCGGTAGAGTGAAACTTCTCTGGTTGAGCTAAATTAGGTGACTAATATAGCTGTATGCTACTGAGTGCATAGTAAATTCTCTTCATGCCAATCTGGGATAGCTGCTGAGCTTTGAGCCCATATGAAATCCACATATAAGATCTGAGTGCCGAGCTGGTCGAACTTGTATGTTTGCCAAGCAGAGTTGGGCTTATTTTTGAATGGAAACCATATCTACGTCTTGAGCTCAATTTCCCACAGACGGCGCCAATGATGCGATCCTCGTGAAATGGATGAGCAGGGTCGGGTGCTCCACCGGATCTGCTATCAAGATAATGAAGGAAACTGAGCAAGAACTATATCTGTGATGAAGATATATCTCTGCAATATGGCTTCCGCTGTAACCTGCAAATAAGAAAAGAACTCGTGAATGGGCGCCGGAGGGGTTTCCGGCGTGACCACTCCGGTGCTTAAGTCAGCAGGTGAAGATGATAATCAGCGTAGCTAAGATAAAAGTAAAGGTTACTGGTGTAAATATGTGCATTAACATGTGTTGATGAATGAATCATTCTCCAGCACTAGAGAAGAAGAGGAAGCCAAAGTCCCTCAAATGAATTACATACATGCTATTTATAGGAGAAAAGGTAGTAGGTACCTTGTTTTCAGTGCCTACTTGCCACTTCCTGTCACGCCACCCTACTTTTCCATCAAGTCACATCAATAGGATTCTGTCAGGTGCGCTTCCCGAGACAAGATCTTATCTTCTGAACCACTAGAATGCGGCACTGTTATCGAGGTGCCTGGGTAGAATGCCTCCCGGGAGATTTATACAAGAGCCCGGGACTATGACTGCCCGGAGAGTAGATCATGGGCTTGCACCTGCCCGGCTCCAGAAGAATCCATCTGCAGACTCACTTGGATTTGGGAATCCATTTGATATTCCGGGTCATCCATGACCCGGGCTCTTATGGGGGTATCATCAGGGTGCTCCACCGGATCTGCTATCAAGATAATGAAGGAAACTGAGCAAGAACTATATCTGTGATGAAGATATATCTCTGCAATATGGCTTTCGCTGTAACCTGCAAATAAGAAAAGAACTCGTGAATGGGCGCCGGAGTGGTGTCCGGCGTGGCCACTCCGATGCTTAAGTCAGCAGGTAAAGATGATAACCAGTGTAGCTTAGATAAAAGTAAAGGCTACTGGTGTAAATATGTGCATTAACATGTGTTGGTGAATGAATCATTCTCCAGCACTAGAGAATAAGAGGAAGCCAAAGTCCCTCAAATGAATTACATACCTGCTATTTATAGGAGAAAATGTAGTAGGTACCTTGTTTTCAGTGCCTACTTGCCACTTCCTGTCACGTCACCCTACTTTTTCATCAAGTCACATCAATAGGATTCTGTCAGGTGCGCTTCCCGAGACAAGATCTTATCTTCTGAACCACTAGAATGCGACACTGTTATCGAGGTGCCCGGGTAGAATGCCTCCCGGGAGATTTATATAAGAGCCCAGGACTATGACTGCCTGGAGAGTAGAGTATGGGCTTGCACCTGCCCGGCTCCAGAAAAATCCATCTGCAGACTCACTCAGATTTGGGAATCTATTTAATATTCCGGGTCATCCATTACCCGGGCTCTTACGGGGGTATCATCTATATTAAAGGAAGTTTTTTAAATTTTGTGTTGGTGGAAAAGTGTCACACCCTTACTCTATACTTAGCATAATTACCATAATCAAAATAAGGTTTGAATGATATAACTATAGTATGAAGCAAATCAAACAAGAGGCATCACTTTGACGGTTTATAAAAATTTTGGCATGATGTCCCTATATTTTGTATAAGGCAAAAACTCAACTCAAGCAACAACTTCAAGCATATTTTCATACAGAACCATACACAATATTATTATACATATACATATCCTCATATACAAGCATACTTTGTATCATCATAACCATCGTAAAAACTTGTTCAAACCCTGACATATTTTAGTACAATACATATGCGGAAGCTATACAATAATAAGTCCCGGTTCTTGTCGAGGTGAGGCACGTCACAAGCATCCATTGGCGAACCGGCATCCTACGTCTCTTCACTACCTGATCCTGTAATACATGAGCTACGTGAGTTTATAAAACTCAATAAGTTGGCACTTGTACGTATCAATATGCGTCGAAAGAACATACATATCAAGTCGTGACAACAATGAATCTTTAAACCATGTCATATCATAGCATATATTCATGTTCATTTTTGTACTTGAGCCTCATTAGTTGACTTGTACTACCGTGCTTGCTTTATTATATAGCTACTACTGTGTTGGACGTCAGGGAGCAACCTTTGGCAACCCCACGCCCCTATGAACATATATTGGCCAATAGCTTTGGTGGACTTAAAACCACCCATGATGTCAACAAGCTCTATATCATGTAAAAATCAATCATTTTCCTTTCATGTTCGTGTTCATGTTCATTACATAGCACCCATCTTCAATATTCATGAGTTCATTTCATATTTGATACATAACAATGGAATATGGTGCTATGTTTTCAACAATAAGATACTAACAATGTACATATAGCAATAAACAATGGGAAGTATTTGAAATCATAATATTACTCATGTATTACTTGAAGAACATGCCAACTTACTGTCCAAGCGTACGAATACTTGTTTGAGACGATGTATCTCGCTCCTACACTGTCAAATATATCAAAAATCCAATCACTATATCTATATGGTCTTATACATGTATAACAACTATTAAAAAGATGAAAACTTACAACTCTAAGATGCCCTTGGGATGGAGAACTAAATTATAACTTCAATTGATGAAGGAAAGGAAGAACAAGGTCACTTGGAGGAAGATTCTTAGGTTTTCTCTCGAGTATTGCTGTGGAAGAAGATAGGTGAACTGATAAAGATGCTAAGAAATTCGATGCTTATCTTTTTATACAGTGCCGGACGCATATGCGCGACATTCTGGGCGCATATGCGCGGCCTGTTCTGCCCTCCCGGCGCACATGCACGAATTCTGGCGCATATGCGCGCTACATTCTGCCACAAAACTCATTTTTAACTTCCGAATTAGCAAAAGTGATCAACATGAAAGTTGTAGCCCTATGTGGTTTCTTGAATCTCCCCAAATTTCAGGGCATTTGGAGGTCTGAGTAAAAAGTTATGCCCATTCTCCCAACATGTGTCAGTGCAGGAACAACGAAACACACGACACACTTCGGGCCACTTTTGGCTCGTCTTCCCTAATGATTTGAACAAAACCCGAAACGTGAAAGTTGTAGCATTATATCTTATATTTCTAATGGTTAAGGCCTCACACAATTTGGATCAATATTCAAATCATTATGCTAAAACCCGTAACAACTACCACAATTTCGTCTCATTTCCTGCAGTCCTATACCAACTTTCATTACACTACTTCTACCTACACCTCTTACTACCACTATTTTAACACATATTTATTCTCAATACACCATAGACAATATAAAACTCATGTTCAATCTCAATATTGATACCTCAATCATTACGTGAAATCTGATGAGCTAAATAACTATATAATAAACGACATAAACGCATTATTATCATTTGTACGAGTAACCGGGCGTTACAATTCTCCCCTCCTTCAAATAATTTTGTCCTCGAAATTTGACGTACCATATAGTTCGGGATATCTCTGTTGGATCTCGTCTTCTCGCTCCCAAGTTGCTTCTTCAATTGCATGGTTGCGCCACAGTAGTTTTACCAAGGGTATTTCCTTGCCTCGTAACACTTTTGATTTCCTATCGAGGATTTGGACCGGTCGTTCTTCATATGATAGATTCGATGCAAGCTCCAATGGTTCATAATGAAGAACGTGAGAAGGGTTGGCCAAATACTTTCGTAGCAATGAAACGTGAAAAACATTATGAACATTTGACAAGTTCGGTGGTAAAGCAACTCGGTAGGCTCTGTCTTCTATTCTTTCCAAGATTTCAAATGGACCGATATATCTTGGACTCAATTTTCCTTTCTTACCAAAACGCAAAATGCCCTTCAATGGTGATATTTTTACAAATACATGGTCACCAACCTGAAATTCCAATCGGCGACGTCGCACATCAGCATAGCTTTTCTGTCGACTCTGGGCAGTGTGCATTCTTTCTCTGATCTTGGTTATCAATTCAGCTGTCTGTTGTACCAATTCAGGGCTTAATAATTTCCTTTCTCCTATTTCATCCCAATGTACTGGAGATCGACATTTTCTACCATATAATGCAGTATATGGTGCCATTCCAATGCTTGACTGATAGCTATTGTTATATGTAAACTCAGCCAACGGTAGTTTACTGTCCCAACTACCTGGGGAGTCAATAGTACATGCACTCAACATATCTTCTAAGATCTGATTCACTCGTTCTGATTGTCCATCAGTTTGAGGGTGGAATGTTGTGCTGAATGACAATCGAGTTCCCATAGCATGATGCAAGCTTTTCCAAAATGCAGATGTAAATTTGGGATCTCTATCTGATACAATGGACACTGGGATGCCATGAAGCTTCACTATCTCTTTGATGTATTCTTCAGCATATTGATTCATCGTGTATGTGGTCTTCACCGGAAGAAAGTGAGCTGATTTCGTAAGTCGATCCACAATAACCCATATAGCATTGAATTCTGTTTGTGTTCTTGGCAAACCAAGGATAAAATCCATTGTGATATGTTCACATTTCCACTCAGGAATGGGTAGTGGTTTCAGAGTCCTGTTGGTCTTTGATGTTCAGTCTTGACCTATTGACAAGTTAGACATTGTGCAACAAATTGAGCAATGTCTTTTTTCATACCTGGCCACCAAAATAATGGTTTCAAATCCTTGTACATTTTTGTGTCTCCTGGATGGATCGAATAAGGAGTAGCATGAGCATCAATAAGAATGTCGGTTCTGATCGTTCCTTGCTTTGGCACACACAATCTCCCTCGATATGTCCATATTCCTTCCCCATTCAATTCAAAGTTCAAATTTCCTTTTTCTTCATCTCGCTGCCTCAATTGCTGTAATTCATTATCTGTATTTTGTTCGACCTTAATCCTGTCTGCAAGCGTTGGTCGAATCATGAGGGATGATAACTGGATTACAGCCCTTTTTGGAATAACATCAATCTTCAAGTTCTGTAAATCCCATAAAATTTGTTCTTGTATTTGCATTGCAGCAATAGAACTGGACTTTCGACTTGATGCATCCGCAACAACATTGGCTTTACCTGGATGATAGTTAATAACACAATCATAATCTTTTACTAATTCCAACCAACGTCGTTGTCTCATATTCAATTCTTTTTGCGTGAATAAATATTTCAAACTCTTGTGGTCCGTGTATATTTCACACCGTTCGTCATACAGATAATGACGCCATATTTTCAACGCAAATACCACTGCTGCCAGTTCTAAATCATGTGTGGGATAGTTCTTTTCATATTCCTTCAATTGTCTTGAGGCATAAGCAATCACCTTCCCGTGCTGCATTAAAACTGCTCCTAAATCTTGTTTCGAAGCATCACTGTATACCACAAAATCTCCTGGTCCTTCTGGTATAGCAAGGACTGGTGCTGATGTCAATTTTGCCTTTAACTCTTGAAAAATGTGATCACCTGCTTCGTTCCATACAAATTTCACATTCTTTCTTGTTAAAGCAGTCAAAGGCAATGCTATCTTAGAAATTCCCGCTATAAACCGACGGTAATAACCAGCTAACCCAAGAAAACTACGTACCTCGGTAACAGTGGTAGGTCGTAGCCAGTTATTAACAGCTTCAATCTTACTTGGATCCATTGATATGCCTTCTTTTGAAATGATATGACCCAAGAATGATACTTGTTCAAGCCAAAATTCACATTTCTTCCATTTGGCATATAAATGTTTATCTTTCAAAGTTTTCAAAACTAATTCCAGATGTTCTCGATGCTCCTCTACAGTTCGTGAGTAGATGAGAATATCATCTATAAACACAAACACGAACTTGTCTAGAAATAGCTTGAAAATTCTGTTCATTAAATCCATGAAAGCAGCTGGTGCATTCGTTAGTCCAAATGGCATTACAAGAAATTCATAATGCCTGTACCTGGTTCGGAAGGCAGTCTTTGAGATATCATCTGATTTCACTTTTAGTTGATGATAGCCTGATCGTAAATCAATCTTCGAAAAAATGGCAGCTTCTTGTAATTGATCAAACAAATCATCAATTCTGGGGAGTGGATACTTATTTTTGATTGTCACCTTGTTCAACTCCCTATAATCAATACACAAACGAAGGGTATCGTCTTTCTTTTCACAAACAAAACAGGTGCACCCCACGGTGAAAAGCTCGGTCTAATAAACCCTTTATCAAGCAACTCCTGTAACTGTTCTTTCAATTCTGTAGGAGCTAATCGATAAGGAGCTTTTGAGATCGGATGAGTCCCTGTCACAACATCAATTACAAATTCGATCTCTCTATCTGGGGGTAAGCCTGTTACATCATCAGGAAATACCTCTAGAAATTCACAAACAACATCTGTATCTTTTAACTCACAAACAGGTGGATCAATAGTTAACACATATGCTAAATATCCTTGACACCCCTTCTGTAGTAATTTACAAGCCTTCATACAAGAGATTATCCGAAGAGGTAAGGATATACCTGCACTTGCTACTGTGAATGGTTCAGCTCCTGCTGGTGCAAACTTGATCATCTTTTTGCCACAATCAATAGTAACTCTGTACTTCGAGAGCCAATCCATTCCCAATATCACATCAAAATCAGTCATTCTTAGAACTATCAAGTCAGCATACATCTGATGGCCTTGGACATATATTGGATACCCTCGCACAATATGATCTGTCTGTAATTCTTGCCCGGAAGGTAAGGCTATAGCGAGTTGTGTCTCTGTTGTACTTGCTGTAATGCCCAGTCTCCTTACAAACGATTCCGAAATAAAGGAATGCGTGGCTCCTGAATATAGTAAAACAATAGCAGTAATACCAGAAATCAAGAACATATCAGTGATCATCGATGTATCCGCATCCACTTCTTCTTTGGTCATGGAGAAAAGGCGTCCCTGTACTTTCTCAGAACTTTCTGGACAATTCTTGGCGAGATGCCCTGGCTTCTTGCAACGATAACAGACATTAGAACCTTGCATACATTTCCCGCCATAAAGTTTGCCACATTTAGGACAAGGTGGTCTGTCATGTTCTTTACGTGGAGGGGGACCCTTGCCACGTGATTCCTCTGGTCTAGTACCTCTGTTATCGGTCTTTTTGCCTTGTCCTGTTCCTTGACTCTTCTGAAAGTACTCCTGCCTTCGTTGTTGCCTGTCTCTGTCAATGTCTTGCTCATCCTGTTCAGCCATAAGTGCTCTTTCCACTATCTCCCCATACGTAGCAACTTTCGACATTCATACATCTCTTTTAATTTCAGAGCGAAGTCCCCGCATGAAATGTTCGCCCTTACTGGTGTCATCTTGTGCAATATATGGTACATATTGGACTCCGGACTCAAATTGTTGTATGTATTCCGTCATTGACATGGTCCCTTGCTTCAAATTCAGGAAGTCACTGGATTTCTTGGCTCGTACATCTTTACTGAAATACTTGTTGTAAAACACAGTTTTGAAAGTTCCCCATGTCAATGGTCCAACCGGTAATGCAACTCTAGCACTCTCCCACCATATCCTTGCATGCTTTGTTAACAAAAAGATGGCACAAGTGACTTTATCAGCATCTTCCATATGAAGATAGGAGAAGATGGACTCCAATGACTTAATCCACTCTTCTGCTACTGCTGGATCAGTGCTTCCCATGAATTCAGGAGGATTCAGACGTCGAAAACGATCATACACATCGGTTTGAACAGGCCCATGTCGGTGTACTATGGCTTGTGCTTGTGCCTGCTCATGTGTAGCCCGTTGCATCTCCAGTAATTGTTGTATCTGCTCCCCATGAACTTTCACTTGTTGTTGGAGCAGCTGAGCAAAACCATCTATAGGTCGTGGTGCACTGCCCTCACCTTCGACTGCTGGGGCCTTGTCCCTTAGATGACTCTCCTTCATGTACCTTACGTTTAGGTGGCATCGTGTTTGATCCTACATATAGATCACAGAGACACATAACTTAGCATAAACTACTTGCCATAATCAAAATAAGGTTTGAATGATATAACTATAGTATGAAGCAAATCAAACAAGAGGCATTCACTTTGACGGTTTATAAAAATTTTGGCATGATTTCCTTATATTTTGTATAAGCCAAAAACTCAACTCAAGCAACAACCTCAAACATATTTTCATACAGAACCATACACCATATTATTATACATATACATATCCTCATATACAAGCATACTTTGTATCATCATAACCATCGTAAAAACTTGTTCAAACCCTGACATATTTTAGTACAATACATATGCGGAAGCTATACAATAATAAGTCCAGGTTCTTGTCGAGGTGAGGCACGTCACAAGCATCCATTGGCGAACCGGCATCCTACGTCTCTTCACTACCTGATCCTGTAATACATGAGCTACGTGAGTTTATAAAACTCAATAAGTTGGCACTTGTACGTATCAATATGCGTCGAAAGAACATACATATCAAGTCGTGACAACAATGAATCTTTAAACCATGTCATATCATAGCATATATTCATGTTCATTTTTGTACTTGAGCCTCATTAGTTGACCTGTACTACCGTGCTTGCTTTATTATATAGCTACTACTGTGTTGGACGTCAGGGAGCAACCTTTGGCAACCCCACGCCCCATGAACATATATTGGCCAATAGCTTTGGTGGACTTAAAACCACACATGATGTCAACAAGCTCTATATCATTTAAAAATCAATCATTTTCCTTTCATGTTCGTGTTCATGTTCATTACATAGCACCCATCTTCAATATTCATGAGTTCATTTCATATTTGATACATAACAATGGAATATGGTGCTATGTTTTCAACAATAAGATACTAACAATGTACATATAGCAATAAACAATAGGAAGTATTTGAAATCATAATATTACTCATGTATTACTTGAAGAACATGCCAACTTACTGTCCAAGCGTACGAATACTTGTTTGAGACGATGTATCTCGCTCCTATACTGTCAAATATATCAAAAATCCAATCACTATATCTATATGGTCTTATACATGTATAACAACCATTAAAAGATGAAAACTTACAACTCTAAGATGCCCTTGGGATGGAGAACTAAATTATAACTTCAATTGATGAAGGAAAGGAAGAACAAGGTCACTTGGAGGAAGATTCTTAGGTTTTCTCTCGAGTCTTGCTGTGGAAGAAGATAGGTGAACTGATAAAGATGCTAAGAAATTCGATGCTTATCTTTTTATACAGTGCCGGGCGCGTATGCGCGACATTCTGGGCGCATATGCGCGGCCTGTTCTGCCCTCCCGGCGCACATGCACGAATTCTGGCGCATATGCGCGCTACATTCTGCCACAAAACTCATTTTTAACTTCCGAATTAGCAAAAGTGGTCAACATGAAAGTTGTAGCCCTATGTGTTTTCTTGAATGTCGTCCAAATTTCAGGGCATTTGGAAGTCTGAGTAAAAAGTTATGCCCATTCTCCCAACATGTGTCAGTGCAGGAACAACGAAACACACGACACACTTCGGGCCACTTTTGGCTCGTCTTCCCTAATGATTTGAACAAAACCCAAAACGTGAAAGTTGTAGCATTATATCTTATCTTTCTAATGGTTAAGACCTCACACAATTTGGATCAATATTCAAATCATTATGCTAAAACCCGTAACAACTACCACAATTTCGTCTCATTTCCTGCAGTCCTATACCAACTTTCATTACACTACTTCTACCTACACCTCTTACTACCACTATTTTAACACATATTTATTCTCAATACACCATAGACAATATAAAACTCATGTTCAATCTCAATATTGATACCTCAATCATTACGTGAAATCTGATGAGCTAAATAATTATATAATAAACGACATAAACGCATTATTATCATTTGTACGAGTAACCGGACATTACAAAAGCTAGTCAAGTTATCTATTGAAATAATAGCGAAGCTCTAAATCAAAGCTTGGATTGGTGCGGAAGGCTACTGCATGACTTCCAACATTCTAGAACGAAGCTACAGCCAAGACTCCTGGACTCGAGACAGCTATCGCTAAAAAAAGGGGCTGCGCCACCCCAAGGAACTCTGCAACTTGACGTCGATGCTTGTGTGAATGACCAACTTAATCAATATGGCGTTGGTGGTGTACTTGTGAGGGAATCCAATGGGAATTTTCCTACTTGGTTGGAATGATTGTAATTGAACATTTCTCTACTTGATAAAAATTACAATTTACCGTTAAAAAATGATGTTTATCTCTTTATTTATGCAATTTAATTTTCGAAAGCATGTATATGTGCTATTAAAATTTGGCTACCAGCCAAGCAGATAACTTATAACTCATCTGATATCAATGTCTCAAATTTAAAACGAAGTCTCGAGTTCGAGATTCAATGGTAACAATCTCTCCATGTAAAAAAATTGACTACCTAATAAAATTTACATGCTTTGACTCTTATATATCGAGAGATAATTTATAACTCATCTGATATCAAAGTCTCAAATTTAAGACGAGGTCTCGAGTTCGAGATTCAATTGTAACAATCCATCTAAAAAGATTGACTACCTCATGAAAACTTACATTCTATGACTCTTATATATCGACAGGTTTCATTTTTTTCATTTTTTTCTGAAAAAATAAATCAAATAAATTTTTTTATTATTATTTATGGTTTGTACAGTGACATCAGAATCGACGAAATATTTTTTCAAATACTACTGCGAATCAAGTTGACACCCAAAGCGACCAACTCGAGAAGGATTTTACGAATATATATGTTTCCCACCTTCCAAACTATATCATTTACCAACATTTTCAAGGGCTTCTGAAAAATATAATGACAATTAAAAAAATCATTAATATTTCTCGGTTTCTTGTCTGCGCCTCAGGTAATTATCAGACGTTGAATTATATTTTTTCAACAAATTATCCACAATTATTTAATTTGTTTTTGAAACCATCGCCTGCTTGATTTCTAATAGCTCCCTCCATCCCTAATAATGAATAATGATCGTAAAAACAAACTTGATTTCAAAGACATTACACATTATAAATCCAATTAAATTTATTATTCTTAATATATCAATCATAACCATGTATTTTTCAAGTTTTGGAAATTTTAGTGATTTTTTCATCTGAGTCATGTTTTGTTCTAATTTTTGAATTGCGCTGTCCGCAGTAGCTGAGGAAAATTAATTACCAATAAAAAAGGGCTCGATCGTTTCATTTGGAAGCATATAGAAATATATAAAATAATCGAATCGAACACATTAACTTGCCTTCACGGAATTTGTTCACGACTTTTTATCGAACTGCATCGAAAATTCTTGCTTGGAGTCGCAACATGAGAGTTGTCATTTGTCAACACCTCAAAAGCGTGCGCACGCATGCATCAAGAAACGCGACAAAGACTCATGGGGATAGGAGCAAGCTTTGGAAGAATAGGTTGGTCAACTTTTTATTTTTTATTTTAACTAATATTATTTTACTAAGTACCTAACTAAGTGCAACAGTAGGCAAGCAACATTTTTGGAAACTTCCAACCCCCAAGCCTTTATATATAACCGACCCTTCACTCCTGAAACCCAAACACATCAAAACAAGTTTACTCTCACAATCTCCTTCCCAAATTCCAATCCTTTCCCGAAATCAAGACTCCAAAGATCGACGATGCCGAGAAAAGGCATGAGAAGCTTACTGTTTTCGCCAAAATCTTCTTCTCCTGCCGCCTCTCCGTCGTCTGATCAATTCTCTTCTCTTTCGCGGTATGGATTTTCGCCGGGTCGCCCGAGTTTCTACGACTCGGTGATGGCTCGGACGCTGGATATGGTGGAGCCGATGATCGTTAAATGGGACATTGAAGCAACTGCTTTCGGGCGAGTTACTTCTTTGTTCTACGATAATAGAAAAGAGGCCAAGGATTTCATCAAATGCGTCAAAATTTTGCACAGGGGAATGCAATATCTGATCACCGAGGATTCCAAGTCTGAGAAATTGATTCGCGCGCAGAATTTGATGCAGATTGCTATGAAGAGGCTGCAGAAGGAGTTTTACCAGATTTTGTCCTTGAATCGGGCCCATTTGGATCCGGATTCGGTCTCTATTCGGTCTTCTCGCACCTCGATCGAATCCAGTGTCTCATATTACGAGGACGATTACGATGACGATGATGGTGATGACGTCAGGGTTGTGAATGAGTCGATTTATGAAGTTGAAGATGTCTCGACTGCAGTGATGGTGGATTTGAGATTGATTGCTGAGTGCATGATTTCGTCTGGTTACACGAAAGAATGCTTGAAAATATACAAAATTCTTCGCAAATCTATTGTTGATGAAGGAATTTACAAGCTCGGTGTGGAAAAATTTACTTTTTCTCAAATTCAGAAAATGGATTGGGAAGCTCTGGAGTTGAGGATCAAGAATTGGCTTATCGCCGTGAGAACTGCAGTGAAAACTCTCTTCAATGGAGAGAAAATTCTCGGCGATTACGTGTTCGCGAATTCAGATTCGATCCGAGAGTCCTGCTTCGGAGAGATCACGAGAGAAGGAGCTATGATTCTGTTCGGGTTTCCGGAAGATGTAGCAAAAACCTCCAAAATAGCGCCGGAAAAAGTGTTCCGCCTCCTCGACATGTACACCGGAATCTCCGACCAGTGGTCGGAGATCGACTCAATTTTCTCATCGGAAGCATCGGCGAGTATCAAACAACAGGCGCTCACGTCGCTCATATGGATCGGCCAATTCGTGCGAACCTCGTTCAGTGACTTGGAATCAGCTGTATCAAAGAGGTCATCTGAATTGCCGACCACCGTCGCCGGGATTCACAATCTGACGATCGAAGTGATGAATTATCTAACCATCCTCTCCGATTACAGCAGTGTTTTAACCGAAATCTTCTCCGACGAGCCGCCTCCCATTAAATTTCCTTGCATGAATCATATCTCGGACTCTCGGACTTCGATACAACTCCGGCACCGACGATTTCAAGGAAATTGGCGTGGCTCATTTCAGTCCTCCTCCTCAAACTTGATGCCGAAGCAAAGACCTACAACGACATTTCTCTGTCTCGCCTATTCCTGGCCAACAATCTTCAACACGTGATCGTGAAAGCCCGAACCTCGAACCTGAAATATCTCCTCGGCGAGGTATGGGTAACAAAGCACGAAACTAAGATCAAAGACTTCGCCGAGAACTATGAACGGCTAGGATGGAGCCACGTCGTCGACACACTCCGAACCGAAGCTTCGGATGTCGGGACGCCTTAAAAAGTCAAAGAAATATCCCAGACATTAGTCTCTTTTGACCAAGCGTAATCTGAGTGAGTAGTACCTGATAGCCAGCTCCGAGATGATATTAAGGTATCTATCGCAAGAAAGGTATTTCGACGATATCGCGCGTTTTACAATACTCGCTCTTTGGCCATACGGAGACAGGAAAGTACGGTTAGGAGTTAGATTTAACCCCGAGGATGTTGGGCATCACTTGTCCGATTTGTTCTTCGGGAGTGTCGGGGCCAGGGCGTTTTTCGTCAATTGTGTCGTCAGAGTCCTGGTTAACTACAACATCAGCATGACTAGGTTCAAAATTCTGAAATATATATATCAATAGGTTTGAAAGATTCAATCTAATTTTCTCTTGAAAACAAGAGGAAAACATATTTTTATTTATTATTTTGAATCGCAAATATGATTTTTGGTATTTATCTATGAATGTGGTGATTCAAATAATTTTTTTTTTTTTTTTTAATGAATGTGGAATGATTTACATATGAAAATTATAGGGGGTTTATTTTTTAAAAAGAATAATGATGGTTTGAACTATGGATCGCTGTTTTAGTGGATTTGTGATCGATCATTAACGAAGGCCTGGAAACACAAACAGGTAAAAGTCACGAACAATTATTCTAAAAACCCACCCGAGTTGTACGTCGGCAAAACATGTGTGCAATAAGTGAACACATGATATAAGATATTAATGTTTTTCACATGCAATTTCAGAAGATGTGCGACAAGGTAGAAAGCAAATTCGATTGAGAGTTTGCTTGTCGTGTTCAATAGCCAGGATATAGTCATATAGAGCTCTCCACCGTCAGATTAAATTATGATATTTTCTAGTTCTTCTTTAATCTCAATACATTCTTGTTTGAGTATGTTGTTCTACAATATTTATGAAGAGCTTTGTTCTTCTATTCTATATTAAGAGAATGTGTTTTCTTTGGAAAGACGGTGAGTGATTGTAAACCATAAAATATTATAGTAGAATTCTTTTCATCTTGTCTTGATTTTTTTATTTTAATAATTTTTAGGATTTTTCTATGTAAGTCTTGACGTCCAATTTTATACTTTATTTTCATATTTATATATCAAGATGCCGCACATTAGACCAACAAGTGGTACTAGAGCCTTGATTTAAAATTTCTTAAAATTCTAATAATGTTATGTGATTGCAACCTTGACTGATCTTCCATATCAGAAAATATTTATTGATATTTTTATTAAAGCGAAGTTATTTTTTCAAGTTTACTAAATTATTGCAGATATAATGAGTATGTATGAGATAACAAAGTTCAATTCGAGCAATTTTATGTCGTGGAAAATAAAGATACAAGAGAATTATTTGACGGCTATCGGAGAAAGACAGAAGGAAAAGACGGATGATGGAAAGTTATGGGTAACATATGAGTCTATATTTAATGCCAAAAAATATTAAATTAAATTAAGAAAATCCACCTAAACTGCATGAAAATCTTCTTGAATACTAGATATTAACTATTTAACTAAGTTGACAGTTAAATTAATATTTCTAATGATATTTTTGAATTTGCTATTATTTTTTTCCCAGGGGTGATGGTTTTGATTTGAATTTCGGAAGAAGATACCGAGCACGAAGGAAAATTAAATTTTTTAAATTTACAAGGAAAATCCTTGAGGTAAATCGGATCTTTAATATTTTTGGGATATGAGAAATATTTTAAAAGGAGGGTATTTTTATTGGCAAAAACGTACGTGAGACGGTCTCACGGGTCGTATTTTTTAAACAAATCTCGTATTTGGGTCATCCATGAAAAATTATTATTTTTTATGCTAACAGTATTATTTTTTATTGTGAATATCGGTAAAGTTGAACCGTCTTACAGATAAAAATTTGTGAGACCGTTTCACAAAAGACATATTCATTTTTATTTAGACTTTCAACACATTTATTTTAAGTTTTAACCTTTTTAAATGTGAGATTATCACATTAAATAAAAAAGAAGAGGAGAAAACCCACTTTTAAGAATTTTTGTAACACTTTTTAAAACTAAGTGCCACTTATAAGTGGTTTCTAGAAATTTAAAAGTCTGAAAAAAAATATAAAAGAAGCACAAAACCCTCCCCAACCCCACTTTCACGATAAAACGTCACAGGGATAGAGAGGAGGGTTGTGGCTGCTGCCTGCTAGGGTTTCTTTTGGAGTTGGAAAATTCTAGTTTCTAGGTAAGTTTGGATCGTTCTCGAGGCATTTTTCAATCACCGGGATCATATTCGAACTATCTTCGATCCAAAACGAGACAAATGTTTTATTTATATATATATATATATATATATATATATATATATATATATATATATGTGACTTTTGTTTTTTTGTTTTTTGTTGTTTAATTTTAACAAACACTTTTTTTTTTTTTTTTCAAATAGCACTTGACTCGTTCGATAATTTGTCAAATTTCACTTTAGTCTCTCGATGATTATAAAAAAAGACTGCGTGTGCATAGTAACTAGTATATATTATAGATATGTAATTTGTAGAAAATAATTCGTGAATATTTGAATTAAAAAAATTGATATTAATTTATAAGAAATAATGTGTGAATTTTTGAATTTATAAATATTAGTATTTTCGTAAAAGTTAAGTGATATCAAAATACTGATCGGTGATCACAAAACCATACCAAATTCGGTTAATATAAGAAATTTTTTCTTAATACAATATTATATAATTGATTCTGAAGACGATGTATAGCAACTCTTAAAGACGAGTCTAAAACCAACCATTCATTCGGAGAAGTTAATGAATGAATAATAAATATTTTGACAGCTATTTCAACCAATTAATTTCTATTGGTTGCAGCAATAAACTGTAATTAAGGTTTCCCTTAAATAATATCACGTACAATATTAAAGTTTGTTAATTAATAGAAAGACAAATGGCTGAACTAAAACAATTAGTAAGAAACTTGGTGACAACTGATATGATTTCCAGAACACATTTTTTTTTTTTAAAAAAATCTCTAAAATTTCTCAAACACAAACACAGATTTAGAGTGAGAAATTTTTTTATTCTAATTACATTTTACATGCTGTTTTTTTTTTTTGTAAATAAATTTATATTTATACTAATAATTCAACAAAAAATGAATGCCAGTTAAGGAATGAAGAATAACAAGAAGTCTTTGAAAATGTGATATTTTTTTATATAATATCAATATTTTTATGCCCCTTTTAAAAATCATGTAACGAGGAAATGACAGAAAAAAGGGTGAGAATAGATGTAATATAATAATGAGAAATCAGACATGTCAAACGAGCCACCTCGTGTTATTGAACAAACGTAGTGTGAAACATCTCGCAAACTTGACGTAGTTTTAAATTTTGATTTTGATATACTAATTTTTAATGTTGTTCCGATTTTTGACTTAAAATCGGGCGAGTCAACAATTTTTCGATGTCGTTAAAATATTTTTTGAAAAAATTTTAAGTGTCACGTCAATATTTCTTTCAAGATCGATGGGCCAAATGAATTGTAAAAGATGATGGCAGCACAATAAGGCCTAAGCTTCTGCCTTTTAGTGCACGTGTATATATAATTAAATTTTAAATAATACTCTTTATAGGATGCAAAGTTGCCAAATATGGCCCAAAAGTGTGTCTGAATAATTTGAAAGAATCATTTCAAGATTCTCGTTAATTATCGTACAGGTCCAATTAATTATTACTAAAATAATAAATAATTTCGCTACATATATATATATACATATATTCTTAACATTTTATTTCTATATTTCTAAACGAATGTTGATTTTTCCCCATACTTATCAATGAGAACACTGAAATTTTAGGCATGTAGGTCGACATATTTTGAGTTTTAAGTATATAACTCGTCAATATTTAGTTTTAATTCAATAATTTAGATTTTTTTTGTTTTCACATTTTTTCAGTCGAAATCACTAAATCAACCAAATATTATATGACTCACACAACGAAAATAAATCATGTATTGTTTATTCTATTTTATTAAAGTTGAGTACATGATAGTAACCACATAGGAAGGACACCAAATTTTTCTTTCAACTTTACCCTTATATGATACTAAGATTACAATTTTGTTTTTTGTTTTTGTTTTTGTTTTTTAAATTTTAACACACTTTTTTTTATTTCAACGATTAAAATATCAATTTTGTCCCTCCATAATTTGTCAAATTTCACTTTAGTCCATCGATAATGATGAAAAAAACTGTACACACATGCGATGCATGTGCAAGGTAACTAGTATATAATAAAATATATCTAAACAAAAATAAAGAGAAATGACAAGTTTTTTTCCAAATGATTTTGAAATATTGAGTGTTGTTTTAGTTTTTTCATTCACTTTTGTTTTGATTTATTTTAATTTGTGTAATATAAATTTATTTTCGCTACATGATCTACATAAGAAAACATTATTGTCAAATAAACAATATTCGATGTGTTTAGTAGCTCACTACCAAAAAATATGCCACAAAAATTATTAGATAAAATCAAATATCAACAAATTATATTAGTAAATCTTAGAACATGTTAACCGGATGAAAATTGTAATTTTCCCATTTTCATTACTTGGTCGATTATTCTTTTTTTTTTTAAAAAAAAAAAAAAAACTACTTTAATACAACTTAACGAAAAGTAAGTTTGTTTGTTTTTTTGTCCCGAGATACGTTTTCCACACGTGGGGAGCCCGCATACCATTTTTTTTCCGAGGTACGTTTTCCACACGTGGGGAGCCCACATACCACAATCAGCAGGCATCCTTGACCTTGACTTTTATACTAACCACACGCGCGGAGAGTGGAGACCACACAAATCAAAATTGATTTTGGTATAAAAAATATAAGTTTAAAAATTTCAATGTATACATCAACTATTGTACTTAAAGTGTTTTAAAACAAGAGATATTTGTAAACAAGAAATTAATTCAAATTATTTACTACGTCATGTGCCAATTTATTTTTTTATAAAAACTATGACGTATTAAATAATTTTTATCTTAAAATATAAATTGATATTTTTCTAAAAAATAAAATGTGACATTTATATATAAAATATTTGAAATATTAATTTTTAAAATAATATACTGGTGACATCATTATAATTAACTTTTTTCCTAATTATGTCACAATCAAGCTCTCATATTAAAATATAATCATGATTTTTTTAACTCAAAAATATAATAATGATTAAACATCGAATTACATGCCGATTTTTTTATATATACTTATAAAAAATGCTAACGTGTTGCATGTATTATTATTATTTTTAATTTGATCAAATATTACCAAACAATTAACAAAAAATTATTTTCAGTTTAAAAGAGTTGTTCGATTTTTAAAAAAAATTGTTTAGATTTTTTTTATGTAAAATATTGAGTGACATGAAGTAATTACTTTACAAAGGTCTCATAATTAATAATATATATATATAATGAAATGTATTTTTTTGATTTAATAATGGCACAATAAGCTTTAACTGCAGGAAGATTCCACTTGATTAACCATAATGTAAGTGATACTTTATTAGTTTCCTCTCCCCAAAAAGTTTGCCAGCTTCAAAAAGATAGTAAACTGAAGAAACATTCAATTTCAATTAAAAACTATTTCTTCTAAATTTCAGGTGAAATCTCTCGTGTCATCTGGTCTGGTCTAGTCTGGTCTGGTCTGGTATTTACGATGCTTTTAGCCTTATTTATTGTGTTGGATAATTGATTGGTTTCTTTCCGCGGATTAATATATGTTGAAAAAGTTGAAAAATTGAACCTTTCTTTTTAAACCTTTTGTTGTTGAAAAATTCGTAATTCTTGCTTCTTTTCTGTAAATGATTGCTCAGCGTTGACTTAATTCCTTTAGCGTGTAACGGGTTTTAGTGGAAATATGGAGTTAATCCATATAGAAGTGTGAACACCAATTGACATACCGATTCTGCCATATAACAGGAATCAGATTTTGCTCGTGCATTCTTAGTGGGTTTCTTTTCTCCCTTTTTTTTTTATTTATAAGTCTGAGTTTTTATGTTGATTTTTGGTTTCCACATGTGAAATTTGATCTGTGCTTGATTCCTAAAGGGTTAAAAGGGTGAAAAAATGGGATTTTGACTGCAATAGGGACCTTAAAGTTTGGTTGATTGGTTTATAATGGAGGGTTTAGCTAGGCAACAAAGCTTCCATAAGAAGCAGATGAAGAAACAGTTTACTCGAAAACGAGATGATACCGCGTTACATTTGGCGACAAGAGCTGGGGATCTGGAAGTGGTTTTGGAGATACTTAGTAATAACCAGGGAGATGAATTAAAAGAATTGTTGTCTAAAGAAAACCAATCGGGCGAAACGGCGCTTTATGTAGCTTCAGAATTTAACTATGTTGATCTGGTTAAGGAGCTGATAACGTACTATGATGTTGGTTCTGCTTCAATCAAGGCTAAGAATGGGTACGATGCTTTTCATATCGCTGCCAAGGTTGGTGGATTGGGTAAGTGGTTCTTTCGTTTTTGTTAGAAATCGAACAGTATTATTTACAATCACATATGATGTTATTAAATGATTTTATATATCACCTATATGGTAATGTAAACTAAGAGAGATTAAGTTTATGGAGTTTAAGATCCCACTATGTTTGATTGGAAATGTTTGTATTACTTAGACCTAGTGTGTTGTTTAGTGTGTAATCTTGAAAATTCTTTTTTTATTACAGAAGTTTTAAAGGTCCTAATCGACGCCATTCCTCAACTTTTAGCAACGGTGGATCAATCAAATGCTACACCCCTTCATACGGCTGCAGCACAAGGTCATCTTGAGGTGGTTCAGTTTCTGTTGGATAGAAATAGCAGTCTTGCCACCATATCAAGAAATAATGGTAAAACTGCCTTGCATTCTTCTGCACGAAACGGCCATCTCGAGGTGGTCAAGGCCATTTTAGGAAAAGAGAAAGGAATCGCGACATGGGTCGATAAGAAGGGACAGACAGCTCTTCATATGGCTGTCAAGGGAAGTAATGCTAATGTGGTTGATGAGCTTATTGCATCAGATGATACTTCACTTACCATTGTCGATGGAAAGGGAAATTCAGCGTTGCACATTGCCACGAGGAAGGGTCGACTGCAGGTATGATTATTTTTCACATGTCATCTCTTTCTATGTAAGAGGCACCTTCCAAAAGGACATTGGGTTCTACGAATGTGTGTTCTATAAATTTGTCATATAAAAAAGGTGGTTCTCTATATTTTTGTATTTTTTTCCCTCTGTTTAGTTATATGTAAATTTTATCTTTCCAAAAATAATAAAATGAAATTCTGGAAATAATGATTTGAACAAACTTTAAATTTACATACATAAAACAATAAAAGTAAAATTTGTTTATTCGATATTCTTTGTTTACACGTCATTGCTCATGTAGTTTCAAGGAAGAAGGAATCAAGCTTATAGCAGAAGATATGAATCATAAAATCATATGAATAGTGCAGTTTCCAACCAGATTACTCCGACTGTAAATCTGTTCATTTCGAAGATGTTGTTCTTGGGTTTGAGTCGCATTAGGTGCATCAATATAAATTTTAAGAGGGCAACAATGCTGATGACGATGATCATAATAATAATTGCAATATGTTGTCATATAAACTTGCAAGTATTTGGACTTAGTAAGGTTCTCTCTTTCCACGATTTATATTTGAAATTGAGGGCCATACCTATGTGCACAATATAGCTCATTCTTAACCCAAATCGTGCAGATTGTTCAAACTCTATTGAAGAACAAACAGGTTAATAAAGATGCCATCAACAAATCTGGGGAGACTGCTTTTGATACGGCTGAAAAAACTGGGCATTTAGAGATTGTGAGTATCCTACAGGAGTATGGTGTTAAGAGTGCAAAGTCCTTAACGACTCAACCACCCAAAAATCCGGCCAGAGAGCTGAAACAAACCGTAAGCGACATAAAACATGAAGTTCACGACCAGATCGAGCACACACGCCAAACTCAGAGAAAGGTTCGTGGTATAGCCAAAAGGCTCGGTAAAATGCAAACAGAAGGGATCAACAATGCAATAACTTCAACAACTCTGGTTGCTGTTTTGATTGCCACGGTTGCTTTTGCTGCTATTTTTACTCTCCCCGGTCAATATGCTGATAACCCGAAAGAAGTTCCTCCAGGATCTTCTATCGGAGAAGCAAACATTGCACCAAGACTCGAATTCTCGATTTTCTTGATATCTGACTCTCTGGCACTATTCATATCGTTAGCTGTTGTTGTCGTTCAGACATCTGTGGTAGTTGTTGAGAAGGAGGCGAAGAAACTAATGATGACGGTTATCAACAAGCTTATGTGGTTGGCTTGTGCTTTTATTTCTGTCGCCTTTCTTGCTGTATGTTACATCATTGTGGGGGATGAAGAAAGGTGGTTGGCTATTGGAATAACCGTTATAGGGACACTAATCATGGTTACGACCCTCGGGACATTGTGTTACTGGGTGATAATGCACCGCATTGAAGCTTCTAACTTGAGAAACCGCCGCTTGTCGGCAAGAAATAGTAGATCACAATCATGGTCCGTGTCGATGATTATGTCGGATGAGGAAATCCCGGAGGATGACTATAAGAAACTTTATGCACTGTGATTTTCATATGTTAGGTTGTGTGATATGTTGTCTTTCAGTATAAGGAACTGGATTGTAATTTTTCCTTTTTGGATTATAGCTAGAATAAGGATTCGTATAGAATCAGAATCACTTGGTGACACTTTATTGCTTAGTAATTATAGAAAATGTTGTATGATTATCATTTATCTAGTTTGTTTGTTTTGATTACTCATTTCAGCATCAGCATCAATATGTTAGTTCAAGTATGGCATGCGAATATATCGAGTTAGCTCCTTACGTTGATATGAACTTGGTGATTCATAGGTGCAGCACCATGTAAATTAGAGACGGGAGAAATCCTTATTCCTACCTTTTAGTGGGATCTGTAAAGTATTGGTTTGCCGTACAACTTAAATAGTCAATGCCTTCAATATGTCACATTAAAAGCAGGTGAGATATTATTTAATTCGAAGCCAAACACGTCAACATTGTGTACATAAATGCGCTAGAAAAAAATAGTTGAATATTAGGCTCATGTTTCACAATATTAACAATGGTTTGATGATATTTTGTATGGAAATTCTTGGAACATTTGCTTGTTAAATTTTAGCTTGATTTATAAAGGCAATCAATTAATCATTCAAGCAAAAAATTGGAGCTGATTGATTAACAAGTTGTAATTACTACAAGTCTATGCAGTAACAATCAAGAAACTTGTCCAAAATCTGCTGAGAATTCTTGCAATGATCAATGGCTGAAATCTTAAGCGGAATCCTTGGTAAAAACCCATAAACCCCAGAATCAAGAAACTTGTCCAAAATCTGCTGAGAATTCTTGGGGAAAACCCATAAACCGCAGAATCCATCATGATAAATCATCAAGAATTTGACTGAAATCTTAAGCGGAAGCGTACCTGAAGCCATAATCCTGAATTCTTTAAAACGTGTCTTGATCTTCCAGATCTACGCGCTCTTTCCTTGAGAGAATCCTTTAGTTTCTCTTCAGAACTATTTTCTTAATGGGGGAGAGAATATTGAAAGTGACAACGCGAGATCTAGGGACCATGACCCATATTTATAGATAATGTTTATCAATATCTTCTGATATTTCTGTTTTAGTCCATCATAAAAACAGAAATTACACTTATGTCTCTACACATTAAAGGTCCACAACTCATTAGATACAT
Source organism: Primulina tabacum (assembly GCF_025594145.1). Taxonomy (NCBI): domain Eukaryota; kingdom Viridiplantae; phylum Streptophyta; class Magnoliopsida; order Lamiales; family Gesneriaceae; genus Primulina; species Primulina tabacum. The sequence continues at coordinate 33,789,218 of NC_134565.1, read as the reverse complement.
TAAAGCCCAATAACTCGAAACATTAATTGATTACTTTATTTTGGGCTTAACTTAATAGACAACCAACAATACATAATTATTCACATATAAGCTCATATAAATAAATTGATCCAACAATCTCCCACTTGGGCTATATGTGCAACTTTATAATTATGTTTGTGAAATTAACCTTATGATCTCAAAATTGTTGTCATTCCGAAATGTATCTATAACCAATTCGGTTCATCAATCACATCAACATAGGATCAAAGCAGTCTTCACTACACTCAAGATAACTAGACCCATCAATGGTCACATATGCCAACACAACTGAATGACATGAATCATGAAGTGGATGTGTAGCATGGAAATTTCATGCAATGTGACCGTAACATGCCTATTTCCAACTGGTCCTCCCTTTAACCTTATTGAGATCAAACTTTAAATCATAATCAGAGTGTGACTTAACTTGAAATTTATTTCTGCAGAAAATAAATTTACATAAATGTAACTGCAATGTCTACAACTGAAAAGCATTTAAAATAACAAACTCCCACTAAAACTGAATTTCCTCAATTGACATAACACCCATACTAGCAGTGTGCTCATGAAACTGTTTGGGTGGTAGTCCCTTAGTAAGCGGATCCGCAACCATGGAGTTTGTACCGATATGCTCAATAGACAACTTTCCACTCTGAATTCTTTCTTTAACAACCAGAAACTTGATGTCAATGTGTTTTGACTTCGTCGAGCTCCTGTTGTTCTTGGAATACATAACTGCTGATTTATTGTCACAATGTAATCTTAGTGGCCTTTCAATGCCATCAACAATACGTAGTCCTGTGACAAAATTTTGCAGCCATATTCCATGATTGGATGCATCATAACACGCTACAAATTCAGCTGCCATGGTGGAAGAAGCTATAAGAGACTGTTTAGCACTCTTCCAGAAAATGGCACCTCCAGCAAGGAGATAGATGTAGCCCGACGTAGATTTCATACTATCTTGGCATCCAGCAAAATCGGAGTCAGTATACCCAATGATCTCTAGCTGATCCAACCTCCGATATATGAGCATGTAATCTTTTGTTCTCTGTAGGTACCGTAAAACTCTTTTGAATGCTTTCCAATGTTCCACTCCTGGATTACTTAAATATCATCCCAACATTCCTGTCACGTACGCAATATCTGGACGTGTACAAACCTGAGCATACATCAGACTCCCCACTGCAGATGCATAGGGAATCTTCTGCATTTCCTTTTCCTCAAAATCATTCTTTGGGCATTGTCGGAGACTAAATTTGTCTCCCTTAGCCACAGGGGTATTTGTTGGTTTACAATCTTGCATCCCGTATCGCTTGAGAACTTTCTCGATATAGCCTTTCTGGGATAATCCAAGAATACCCCGAGAACGATCCCGATGTATCTAATACCCAGTACAAAAGATGCATCACCAAGATCCTTCATCTCAAAATTCTTAGCTAGAAATCTCTTGATTTCATGCAACAACTCTATATCGTTGCTAGCGAGCAGAATGTCATCAACATATAAAACCAGAAAAATATGCTTACTCCCACTGAACTTATGGTACACACAATCATCGACCAAATTCATCTCAAAACCAAACGAGATGATCACTTGATGAAATTTGAAATACCATTGTCGAGATGCTTGCTTGAGCCCATAGATGGATTTCTTTAATTTGCAAACCATATTATTTGTGTCTTTGGACACAAAATTTTCTGGCTGCACCATATAAATCGTTTCATCAATGTCACCAGTTAGAAACGCAGTCTTTACATCCATCTGATGAAGCTCAAGATCGAAATGTGCCACCAAAGCCATTATAATCCTTAAAGAGTCTTTCGAAGAAATCGGAGAGAAAATCTCTTTATAATCAATGCCTTCTTTCTGTGTAAAGCCTTTAGCGACAAGACGAACCTTATATCTTTCCACATTGCCTTTCGAATCCCTCTTGGTTTTAAATATCCATTTGCAACCAATGGGCTTCGTACCTTTAGGCAATGGGACAAGATCCCATACGTCATTGTCCTTCATGGACTTTATCTCCTCATTCATGGCATCATTCCACTTTTGAGAGTTGGAACTTTCCATGGCTTGACGGAAGTTAATAGGATCATCCTCCATCAATCCAATGTCTGCCTCATGTTCTTGAAGAAATACATTGTAATCATCTGGCACTGCATTTCTCCGCTCTCTAGTGGATCTCCTTAATGGCATAGGTTCTGGAGGTGCTTGAGTTTGTTCATCTGGAATGAGAGGATCTCTAATATTGTCTTCCTGTATTGTGTCTTTTTCAAAGTGAGGAATATGATCCTGACCAATGTCCAAGACACCTGTGGGAATATTTACATATTCCTCTTCAAAGACAATATCCCTTACTTTATCTTCCCCCGCAAACTCAACATCCTCAAAGAACCTGGCATTTCCTGACTCAAAAATCGACTTTCTCGTGGGATCATAAAACTTGTACCCCTGGATCTTTCAGAGTATCCAATAAAATAACAACTAACCGTCCCTTGAGTCCAGTTTTTTTTCATTAGGCTTGTAAGGCCTTGCCTCAGCTGGACATCCCCAAACGTGCAGATGCTTAAGACTGGGCTTTTTACCCGTCCAAAGTTCATAAGGGGTTTTGGTCGCTGCCTTAGTTGGAACCCTGTTAAGGATATATGCTGCGGTCTTTAGTGCTTCTCCCCAGAGTGATTCTGGTAAGGTAGAATGACTGATCATATTCCTCACCATGTCCTTAAGCGTTCTGTTTCGTCTTTCAGCAACACCATTCATAGTGGGCGAACCCGGCATAGTGTACTGTGGGACGATACCGCATTCCTCCAGGAATCTAGCAAAAGGTCATGGACGTTGTTCACCTGAACCGTCATATCTACCATAGTATTCACCACCACGGTCAGATTTAACGCTTTTAATCTTTAAGCCAAGTTGATTTTCAACTTCAGCTTTATAGTTTTTGAACACATCCAATGACTGTGCCTGTAACTTCTACTCATTTTTAAAGTGCAATTTTTTTTTTTAAAAGCTCACATTTTCGAAATAATATTTAAAAATGATCTTAAAAAAAATAGTGCCGATTAAAATAACCAATTTTATCCAGAATCATAAACTTATCCAGGATCATACGTAAACGTGAACAAATAAAAATCTTAAAATCATCAATATGTAAAAACATTCATCTCCTCACAACACTCATAATCAAATGCGGAAAACACGTGGTCCTCGGGTCGCGTCACCGTACCAGGACTGCCTACTCAGAATTCGGCACCTCCAGTCTCCTCATCATGAAGTTCACCTGCATCACACACGCCTAGTGAGTCTAAAGACTCAGCACACCTGTACCAGGAATAACAAGTACATATACAGGCACACAGCAGTGAAAAGTATCATACTCAACATATCTTTCATGAACTTAAAAACATGAACATAAACGTGTCGTATAAAATCATGTCGTGTCAAAGCATGTCATCTCATGTCATCATATACGTAATCGTATCGTGTAAAATCATATCGTATTAAAACATGTCATCTCATGTCATCATATACGTATACATTTTCTTTTTAATTGAATTCAGCTCATTAGCTGTGACTTTCGTATCATCACGTCATCATGTCAGTCGATGGATCCATCTACGTGTAACCACAGTACTGGGCGGTGGGGACACCAGCGACACTCTCACCCGTCAACTGGGCCTTGGCCTATCATATCATCATATCATGTCAATGGAAATACGATCGTCGGGCTCCCTCTGGGGCCTTCTCCCGTAAACGGGCTCTCTCTGGGGCCTTTTCCCTCACGATATCTCCAATCATATCATCATGTCATCGTATTAGTCACAACTAAATCACTTCCTTCAAAACGTGTCATCATATTCATCACTTAATAAAATCATGCATATATGTAATTTTTCATTTAAACCAAGCATGCACCGTATTTATCATAATTTCATAAATATCATAAACGTGATGCATGAACATTTAAAAATATCATAACTTGTGCTCAGGGCGCTGTTAGGACCAAAATCTCACCCCGGGTGCAAAATGACCATTTTGCCCATGGAACCCAAAAATTACCGTTTTTCCCCTAGACATAAAATTTCACGTTTTCAATATTTTCTTAGTTCCATTGACTCTAACATGTCCCAAATAATTATTTAAGCCTACATGAATTTTCCCATATTTTTATTTGGCTTAAATCGATAACTTTTAAATTAATATATAAATATAACATATTAATACGTTTTAATCCCGAATTAAACCAAACCTTAGCATAAAATTCTCAAATTAAAAACTTAGACTTCTAATAATTATTTGAGCTTAAATAAAATTTTCCATAATTTTATTAAGCCTAAATCTAGGCGTTTCAATTAAATCTTTAATTAAAGTTTCGTGCGGCGATTAAATCCCGGATAAATCCAAAACTCATCATTTTGATCCGAAACTTACTAAACTCCTAAAAATATCCCAAAACATATTTAAAATCATTTCTAGACGTAAACTCGAGCTCATTTTATAACTTAACCAAATTGTTTTAAAACTTGGACCGGGTCCTGGTTTTAACCCGAATCGACTCGAAACATAACCAAAATTTCTCAAACTTAAATCTTGACTTAAACCCACTTGACCAGCCACTAAATCCTCCGTTCCAGACCACTTATGACCCATGGAGACAAACTCAAATGTTGCTGGAAATTTCCAGCACACTTGCTTCCAACACTAACCCAACAAGGCTCGATTATTTCCTTCCTAGCTCGACTCCGGGATGGACCAGCCCTGGACTAAACCATCCTAGGACCAAGACCAGCTCACGGACCTCCTCTTGGACCGACCCAACCACGCCCTAAGCCCCCAAACTCACGGACATGCGCCACAACTCAAACCACTCCACTTTCGAACCGCCCGCGACCAACCGTGTACTACCCCGTCGAACCACTTAAGGTCAAGACCAGCAACTTCCAGCCTTCACCCAGCCCCGTCACAGACCCCAAAAGGTCGGCTTCTTGGCTGGGATCGAGCTACACATCATTGGAAGCACTAAAACCTCGGTTTACCCACAATACAAGTCCTACTCGATCACACCTCCCCTAGCTGCCCTTCCGCACGACCGAGCCCTTACTCCAGCTTTTAAATATTCTAAATCATGGCATAATCTGTCCTCTATAACAGCCAACAAAGGCAGCCCCTTGCAAGCATTCATGAAAAACGTGAGAGATGCAAAGATTTAGCGCAAAAACCATACTAACCGAACCATGATCTGAAAAAATCTTGCATGGATCGAATTTTAAATACATGAAGCACACAAAACAGCACATATATGACGTGAATGATGCGTAAAAGAAGATACATAGCGTGCCTGTTGATCGTTTATGCGAGAAGGTTGAAGAGAAGAGCAACGGAGAGACGTCGGTTGAATGAATCTACGTGAATGATTGGAAATCAAGAAAACCAGCTGTATTTCAAGAGGCAAATGCAGCTGAACCCATCCAAATAATGAAAGGGTAAGGGGCTGTCGGATGGTGAGAAAAGTAATAGATGTAGGGTAGGTTTATGTTTAATTTAATGGTAGTTTAGGTTAATTAAAATGCACTAATGAGCCTCAATTAAAAATAAAAAAATTTTAAGCCCAATAAGATTAAAAGTAGGCCCATTAAATCCAAACGCAATTCCGACAAATATTTCGTTTTGGAAAGATTTTGAAAATACTAACCGAACCTTCAAAAATTCTTCCGATTCGATAAAATTTACGTACCGTAAAAAAATTAAAATTCTGCGGATAAAAATACCCAATAAATCTCAATTCTTGAAAAATACCTTTAAAACATCTTATATTAATTAATAAAAATTAATCGTGCAATAAAAATAGTTTTCTTGAAAATTCTCCGGTCCGGTCCCCGTTCCTCGTTTGAGTGTGAAATGCATCTAGAAGTCCTAATGCATGAGCATTTTAAAATTTTATGAAATAATTACTACTATGTATTAATTATACATAAAATTAATAAAAATAATTAAACACATAATTTAAAATAAAATCCTAGATTGCATGCATTCAGGTTACGTGAATTAAATTTCTGGACTTTACAGTGCCTTTTCATGAATGAGATAAATGAAGCCATATCTTGAAAAATCGTCTGTGAACGTTATAAAATAATGTTGACCATTCCAAGAAGCCGAAGGGAATGGTCCACAAATATCAGTATGTATAAGTTCTAAGACGCCTGAACACCTGTTGGCTTCAAATCTCCTTTTGTTGGTTTGTTTTTCCTTTATACAATTAACACAATTATTAAAATCTGTGTAATCTAAAGGTTCGAGAATTTCGTCTGACACGAGTCTCCTTATTCTCTTTTCAGAGATATGACCCAATCTTTTGTGTCATAACGCAGCTGAATTCTCACTGGTTAATTTTCTTTTAGTACTTGTTTGCAGGGATTCATTAAATGAAGCAATAACATCCAAAGAATAAATATTATCATAACCTGATAAAGAACCAGAACCAACCAATTTTGAATCGAGAAACAAACTGAATATTCCATTTCCAAAATAACAAGAATAACCAAATTTGTCCAATGCAGAAATGGAAATCAAATTCCGTCTAAAAGACGGCACAACAAATGTTTCATAAATATCCAAATATATTCTAGTCTTTAACAATAATCTAAATTTTCCTATTGCATCAACTTCAACTTTGTTGCCGTCACCAACATAGATGAATCTTTCAGCATCACTTGGTTTTCGGCAATCCAGGCAACCCTGCATAGACACACTGATGTGAGTTGTTGCACCAAAATCTATCCACCACGTGTGTCTAGGCACTGAAGTTAAATTAACCTCAGAACAAACCATATTCAGAAGCATACCTTTCTTAGCACGCCAAGCGTGATAATTACTGCACTGCTTCTTCATATGCCCATCACTGCCACAGAAAAAACAACCAGAACTTTGAGAATCACTAGGATTCTTCTGTTGTTTCTTCGGAGGCTGTGTATCCGCAGCTTCCTTATCCTTTCGTTTCTTTCCTTTAACCTTCGAGGTAGAGGCATAATGAACACTTTCTGTCTTGTCTTGCTTCAATCTTTCCTCTTCCTGGACACAGTGCGAGATGAGCTCATTCAGAGACCAAGTCTCTTTCTGACAGTTATAGCTCACCTTGAACTGGTTAAACTGAGGAGGAAGAGATATCAAAACCAGATGCACCAGCAAGTCCTCAGAGAGGTCAAGCTTCAGTGCTTTCAACCTTGAAGCAAGATGAGACATTTCCATAATGTACTCCCTGATGTTGCCCTTACCCCTGTACCTCATTGAAACGAGGCTTGCCAAAAGTGTACCAATTTCAGACTTTTCACTTTTAGCAAACCTCTTTTCGAGGTCTTGAAGGAAAGCCTTAGCCGTAGCAATGTCGTTAGACATTGTGCCCCTGAATGTTTCTGGAATGGCCCTCTTCATGATCATCATACACATGCGATTCGATTTCTCCTACCTTTCAAACTCCTTCTTTTCATCAGAGGTACTCTTATCCGTAACGGCAGAAGGAGAGTCAACCCTTATCGCAAGGTCCAAATCCATGACTCCGAGAACTATCAATAAATTCTCTTGCCATGATTTAAAATTAGAGTCATTTAACATAGGAATAGAATTTATGTTGGAGTGAATATTTGCAGGAGTCAAATCTGAACAGAGAACAAAAAACCAAATATACATGCTCAACCAAATATCCAAATAAAATAATCAATAAATTCAAATAATGTAAACCCTATAAACAGAATATCGAGCACTCCATTAATGTTTCATCTTTGGACAAAAGATTAACTTGTAAGTGATATCCTGGCGCAGCAGTCAAACACTGATAGTAATTATCATGTCAAATAACAATCTTCCTTTGGGCCGATTTATTATTCACATGAAAAACCGAACGACTATCACATGTTTACCACCACAATAGTATATGTGATTATAATAAATATTAACATTCCTTTGGGCCGATCAATATTCATATAAATCACATATACCCAAAATCCTTTTGTATTTCAAAATAAAATTAATTTCCATAAAAGAGGTCACTTTGGCGACATTTTATTTCAATCAATCAATTTTAAAATACATATAACCTTATCATTATTTGAATTAATGAATATTTAACCTAAACCGAATAAGACTGAACCAAAAAAAAAAATTCGAAATTCCGTACGGTTCGGGTCGACCCGGGTCCGTACGACCCGACCCGAATCCGTACCTTTTTTTTTTAAAAAAAAAAATTAATCCGAATTTTAGAATTTCCTTTTAAATATTTTGTTGAACAAAAACCGGAAGGAAAATCGAAATCTTATACCAAATCTTTAAAATTTTACAACTAAATCTTTTTACCAAAACTGAAACTTTAAAAGATTTGGTTTTCAACCAAAATATTTTCCAGATCTGAAACCATATCAAAAAATTTTCAGATCTAAACCAAAATAATTTTCAGATCTGAAACCGTATCAAAATATTTTCAGATCTGAAAACATATCAATATATTTTCCAGATCTGAAGCCATATCAAAAAAAATTTAAACAAAATTTTATTTTTAGATCTGGATCCAAATAGCATCCAAAAACTTTAAACAAATCTCAACGATTCAAACATGAATGACTCTGATACCACTTGTTGGAGAAAACCCATAAACCGCAGAATCCATCATGATAAATCATCAAGAATTTGACTGAAATCTTAAGCGGAAGCGTACCTAAAGCCATAATCCTGAATTCTTTAAAACGTGTCTTGATCTTCCAGATCTACGCGCTCTTTACTTGAGAGAATCCTTTAGTTTCTCTTCAGAACTATTTTCTTAATGGGGGAGAGAATATTGAAAGTGACAACGCGAGATCTGGGGACCATGACCCATATTTATAGATAATGTTTATCAATATCTTCTGATATTTCTGTTTTAGTCCATCATAAAAACAGAAATTACACTTATGTCTCTACACATTAAAGGCCCACAACCCATTATATACATTAAAGCCCAATAACCCGAAACATTAATTGATCACTTTATTTTGAACTTAACTTAATAGACAATTCACGATACATAATTATTCACGTACAAAGTCCATGTAAATAATTTGATCCAACAGATTCATTAAATTAGAGACAGGAGAAATCCTTATTCCTACCTTTTAGTGGGATCTGTAAAGTATTGGTTTGGCGTACAACTTAAATAGTCAATGCCTTCAATATATCACATTAAAAGCAGGTGAGATATTATTTAATTTGAAGCCAAACACGTCAACATTGTGTACATAAATGCGCTAGAAAAAAATAGTTGAATATTAGGCTCATGTTTCACAATATTAACAATGGTTGGATGATATTTTGTATGGAAATTCTTGAAACATTTGCTTGTTAAATTTAGCTTGATTTATAAAGGCAATCAATTAATCATTCAAGCAAAAAATTGGAGCTCATTGATTAACAAGTTGTACGTACTACAAGTCTATGCAGTAACAATCAAGAAACTTGTCCAAAATCTGCTGAGAATTCTTGCAATGATCAATGGCTGCCTCTATTGAACCCTCAATCTCAGTGGCACTGCTGCTCCTTTCAAGCACGGAAGAAGAGGAGGAAGAAGAACTTGAGGGTAAGAATTTGATTGGAGAATTTAGACTCTTGGCATCCGAAACTGACTTCCTGCACACATTTTCCTCAATCCCTTTATCAATATAACCTTCGTTGCAGCATCTGCAGTTTGATTTCTATCCTTTCCAATTAATCCAATAGGTTTTTTCTTGGTAAATGTAGTGAGCTTATTCGAACATTCCTCTGTTTTCGGCAAGTTTTGGGGTTCTGAATTGGGATTTGCTTTGGCACAGGACTCATCTGTGCAAGCAGATATTGTTATAAAAAAAACCAGTTTCTGCACAAGAATGGAATTTTTTATCAGCTTAAGTTTCTTGGACCAAGACCTTTTCATCGGGTGATTATTCATGAAACCGGTGAACTCAATAGGCCATTCGAATAAACCGTCATCGAGACCCATTTCACAGCTCTCCCTGCAAGAATCCAATGGCAATGTGGAGTAATCACCATATTTTTCTACGGGATGTTTGGCGATTTCGACTGGGGTGGTGGAGGCGGTTTGGTGGAGGAGGTGGTTTTGGACCATTTTCCGGTGGAGAGCTAGGTGGAGGGGGAGGATTTTGCCATTGTAGAAGAGCTCGTCAGCTGTGGAAATGGTGGAGTGTGTGTTATTGGAAGTGGAGGGCATTTGGAACTCAAATTATTGGCTTCGTGGGGAGGAATTTGTGGAGACATCGAGCGAGTTCCAGGGTGAAGATGTCATTTCCATCTCTACGTAGTCTTCGTCTTCACATTCATGTAATGCAAGATTTATAGACATTAATGGAAGAGAAATGGCAGACCCGTGTGTGTGTGTGAAGAGAGAGAGAAAATGAACCATTTTTTTTTTTTGAATGAAATACATTCAATATAATAGGTAAAAAGTGTCAAGTACAAATACGCTTGGGCATCCCCAGAAAATAGAAATAGATCATAATTCAGCACCTAAATAAAAACCATTAACAAACAGGGATATAGTAAGCAGAAAATTAATGCTATAACATGACAATAGTAGCCTGAGGCACACATCTACGTATGAATCTTGATCTTGAATCCAATAGCATCAAAGTCTATCCTCTCATTATCAAACATAACTCTGTTGCGCAAATTCCAGACATGATAGACAGTTGCCGCTAATGCTGTAACTCTCATTTTAGCCAACAAGGAGTTGCCTTCGTAGATGCCTCGGAATGCTCGTAGTATGGATGTGGGAGAAGCCATTGTTTTGTCCATGCACAGCCAATTACGCACATTGTCCCAAATAAGCTTCGAAACTTTGCATTGGAAGAAAATGTGTGTAACAGTCTCGTCAACCTCCGCACACAGAACACATTTTCGATCTTGAAGGAAGCCCAATCTATCACGAGTCATAAGCTTTGAGTGAGCAAGTAACCAAAGAACAAAACGGTGCTTAGGTATAATGCAACTCTTATCCAATATAGGTTTCCATGGCCACTTCCCTTTAGCTTTAATAAAATAATCATAAGCTCTAGCAATACCCCCACTTTTACTAAACCAACCTTGAAGCCGAGCAATAGCAGCCTCCTCATTTCCATTAACTCGGATAAGTTCATCTCGGATGAGCAAGATGTTCTTGATCAAGGGCGAATCATCATGTTTAGAACTCCAACTCCACACCCCTCCAAAACAACTATAAATGTGATTAACCCATTTAATCCACAAGCTATCTTTCTTGGAGTGAATATTCCAAAGTGTTTTTGCTAGTAGGGCACGATTCCAAGATCTCAAATCTTTCAAACCCAATCTCCCATCCGCTAGTGGTTTACATAACGATGACCAAGCAATAGAAGAGTGCTTAGTGGGCCAAACAAATTTGCGGCAAATTGACTGTATGGAGTTTATAATACATGCAGGAATCGGTAAAATGGATAACCAGAAGCATTCAACACCTTGTATGACAGATCGAATCAACTCAATTTTCCCAGCATACGATAAGGAGTTACGAGGCCAAGAACTAACCTTTTTATTCACATTGTCCAATAGATCGCTGTAATCTGCGGCACAAAGTTTCCTCGCTGCAATAGGGATCCCTAAATATCTAAATGGCAGTGTCCCAACCGTGAACCCTGTGAATTCCAGTATATCTTGCTTGGAATACTCATCTACGCTCGCCATGAAAATGCTTGATTTCAATGAATTCATTCGAAGTCCAGTCGTATTTCCAAAGAGATGTAGACATTGCATAATCATTGATACACTTGTTCGATCCCCATGCAAGAACAGAAGCAAATCATCCGCATAAGCCAAATGTGTAATTCTAAGATTCGCACATCGAGGATGAAATTTGAAATTCGATGATCGAGACATGCGTTTCAACATACGAGACAGTACTTCAAGACATAGTGTAAACAGTAATGGGGATAGAGGATCACCTTGTCTGAGGCCACGCATCCCATAAAAGAGCCCGTGGTAATGTCCATTAATCACAATAGAGTACGATGTCGTTGTAACACACTCCATAATCCAATCAACAAATAAACATGGGAATTTCAGTGCTAAGAGAACCTCATGCAAAAACCCCCAATCAACTGTGTCGTAAGCTTTTTCCAAATCAACTTTGAGAATACATCTTGGTGATCCACGCTTACGAGCATATTTGCGCATCAACTCTTGTGCTAAGTGAATATTATCAACAATAGATCTCCCTTGAATAAAAGCTGCTTGAGCACCATTTACAAGCTCTCCCATACACCCGCATAACCTGTTGACAAGAATTTTAGAAATAATTTTATAAAATACCGTACAACAGGAAATAGGGCGATAGTCTTTGACCGTGGCTGGATCAACTCTCTTCGGCACCAATGCAATGATTGAATGATTCCACTGTTTAAGAAGTTTTTTCGAGGAGAAAAATTCTAATACAGCTGCACACACATCCTCTTTAATGATGTTCCAAGAACTCTTGAAGAACTTAGCCCCAAACCCATCCGGTCCCGGTGCTTTGTCATCATCTATATCATTCAAGGCTAATTCAATCTCGGCGACTGTGACTGGTTTGGTGAGTCCATCCCAATCTTGATCTTTCACAAACTGCCCCTCATCGAGAATATCATGTTCAAAAGCTGTTCTTTCAATTTTTGATGCCAGTAGACCTTTAAAAAAATCAACAAAACATGCCGCGATATCCTCATGTGCATTACAGTTTCGGCCATCGCTATTTAAAACTGCATTGATCGCATTCCGCTTACGGTTTCGCTTGATTAAATCGTGGAAGAATTTAGTGCATCGATCACCTTGCTTCAAGTAATTAATCTTTGATTTCTGTGCTATGAACATTCTCTCAGCTTCCAAGATGATTTCTGTGCGCCTCTTTAATTCAGCATATTCATGCGATCTGGTCCCATCTCTCAGTAAGCTAGTTTGCATAGTTTCCAGCTTGTTTTTCATTGCAGTAGCCCTTGCCGATATGCTGCTGAAAGAGTATCTGTTCATCGACTGTAGTGGCTTCTTGAGAGCCGAGAGTTTCTTTTTAAGCACGTATTGCGCTGTTCCATACCCAAAAAATTTCCATTTGTCCATAACTAATTTGTGGAAGTCATCATGCAGCGTCCACATATTGAAGAACTTGAAAGGTCTAGGCTGTTGTTTACCCTTTTCAAAAATCGAAATAAGAGCAAGAGCATGATCTGAAATACAACCCGGAGCAACAAACTCAACCATGCCATCAAAATTCGAACTATGCCAAGCTTGATTCACTAGAACACGATCCAATTTACTACAAACAGATGGACTCGACCACGTGAAATAGCAGCCTGTAAATCGAAGGTCTAACAAGTCTAGAGATGCCAAACAGTCCAGGAAAACTTTAGTCTCATAATTTTTGACTTGCAAACCTCCTTTCTTTTCATTTTGTGATAACACATTATTAAAATCTCCCATCACAATCCACGGTATATTGCACATTGATCCAAACTGTTTAATATCCTCCCACAAATCCCGCCGTTGCACAATCGTGTTGAAGCCATAAACAAAAGTAGTCCTCTTTGTTACCAAGCATTCAACCGAAGCATGTATGGCTTGTTCAGTCATTCTCAAAATATCTACTTTAATCTTCAAAGGATTCCATATAATAAAAATTCTCCCCTTGCTATTTAGAGTAAAGTTATGAGCAAAGTTCATACCTGTACATCGAATGCGAATAAAATTCATCAAATCCTTGTCTTTAAATTTAGATTCCAAAATCCCAAAAAGATCTAATTTTCGAGTGCCCATTGTAGTTTGGACACTCTTTTGTTTTAGAGGTTTGTGTAAACCTCTAATATTCCAAAATGCTAGCTTCATTGAGTACTTGTGGCAATTTCGGGTTGCCTCCCCTTCTCTTTATTTCCAATATTTCTTGCATTTTTGTTGACATTGTTGACATACTCTGTATCACAAGAGCTTGCATCTTCCATATCACTGAAGAACGCTGACCTTTGTTGCCTCGCTGCTTGCTGTTCATTAATGGTGTGACTTTCCTTTTTTTTTTCTTTTTTGTTCTTCTTTTTATTCGTCACAACTTTATATCCATCCTCATTAGCAGCCAGTTTTGGGCAATTTCCATAAGCAGTGTCAGTTGATTCAAGCATTGGTGATTTGCCCTTGTCAACTGCTACTGAAGTTTCTTTGATCGGAATCTGTTGGGATGGAGGTTCTGAAGTACTAGCAGAGACAGCCACCTTGTTACCTGTCTGACCGCTTTGATGACCCTCTCCAGTATCCGCAGGTACCTTTAAATTCTCAGTTGATTTATGATTATTAGAGGCATTGCGCGGAGGAGCATGCTTATGATTACGGCCCATTCGAGATCTCCCCCTAGATTTGCTAATTATCCCTGCTGTGCTAGCTGACCGGCTGCGTTTGTTGTTCTTACCAACATTTTCCTCAACATTTGCACCATCCAGGACTTTGGAGTGCACAATCCTACTGCATTTGCTAGTGATATGACCAGCACGATGGCAATTTTCGCATATTGGAATATCATGCTCATATTCAAGTTTGATGGCAATTACACCAATTGGCAATTCAATATTAAACACTGTAATTTTCGGCTTTGATGTATCAATCTCAATCAACACTCTAGCATATTTAACTCGCTTTCTGTCATGAGTAAGCATATCCATATGAATTGGAATTCCAACCTTTGAAGCCAACTTGCTCAAAATAGTATAATTCCAACAGTCCGGTGGTAGCCCATGAATTTGAACCCACGCAGGAAAAGAATTCATATCATCCTCCCTAAACCTGAAACACCTTGGCATTTCTTTTAGGAAGAGATGATACCCAAAAACCATATATGAACCACCATTCAAAACCACCATTGAGAATGGCGGAGGGGGTCCTTAAAATAGGGAAAATATTAGGCAACTTTCCTTGGTTTTTATAAAGAAAATTATTAATTATTAATTATTAAATATTGAAAAAAGTAAATAATCAAGAGTGGAAGTTAATAAGAAGGGAAGTAGACTTGGTAGAGTAGTATTAATTTTTCAACTCTCATTGTATTTAATGGCCTTGTCATTCATTGAAGAACCAATGTTCTTTGAGAACATTTGCTGATAATTTCGTGGAATCAGATGATTTTCAACATAGTAAAAGTTTAGGATTAAAATTTAAGAAATTATCTACAAAAATCTACTTATTATCGTCGCTATGTCAGGCGCGACTCTGGGCTCGGGGCGTGACAGAACGGTGATTGTGATACCTCTTGTCCCACATGTTAAAAATTAAAAATTTTAAAAAAATTTATAATAAGCTACAATGGAATTCTATAGCAACTTGTGCTACTTATTTTCGTAAAACGAGGACAAATACGAATTTCTTGCTATAAGAACTCATTATGCAATCACGCTGGCATGGTCTCAGGCTCAGGACGTGACATAATCAACATTAAATATTTGAATTTGATTGTGAGAACTTGTTACATGACTTCATCTTATATTGGTTGGATTACATCGGTATGCTATAAACTAACATATTTTGTTGTCTAAAAATATTGGATTTCTAAAATTATATGGAGTCTGAAAATGTAGTCGCGTTTTATTTTATTTAATATAGACCGAATAAAATTCTTCACATATTGATTGATATCAACATATGCATATATCTACATACAATATACGTATGTACGTATTGGTGTGATCTCTTTGGTTTCAGAACACTCCAAAAGAACCTTTTCTCCAATGCACTCGAGCACATGCGATAGCTACGTGCATTGATATGAACTATAAAATACGACAGATTATATATAAGATTCAAAACCACATTTCAAGAAAAAGACACTAACATCACTTTGAGATTCTAATTGTGCAGAATTGCACTTTAAGACAGCATTGTGGTCGTGGAAATATGCACAATCCACTTCAAAATGTAAAGCCCATTAATCATATTCTAGTTTCAGCTTATGAATAATATGATATCAGTTTTGTATCACACATAAATACTATGTATTTACCTATGTCGTGTTTCCATCTTGTCTCGGGACGCTTTTTGTCACTGGAGTGGGGACCTAGAACCATTAGATATGGATCATCATGGTTATCTAACAATTCACCATCTTTGGTCCGCCAGTGTCCCACGATCTGCAAGAAAAAGCTTGCATGCATGGTTAGGCCAAAGGTGACTAGATTTTGTTTGATTCTTGTACACTCTTTCTTGATTCCTTCTCAATCTTGTCATCAAATTCCCAGTCACAAATTCCGTCCATGGAGTTGTCTAATCCATGATCCTCAAGTTCCAATTCCAATTTTAGCTTTGATAGTTGTTCTTCAGCATCTAACGACTTCCTCCCAAGAGGCTCAGGTTTGTCTTGTGGAGGCTGCCTCGGTGATAGAAAGGGAATTCTTGAGGCTTTCACCTTTGATGGTGTCTCGACACTGATCAATGAAGTATTTATTTCAAATTTCGGTCTCTCAATGGATTCGAATTCTTGTTTGATCAACTCAAGCGCGTCTAATAGTTCCTTGATTCTTGCATCACTTTTCCTAGAAAGAATGAGTCATGTTGTTTATTTCAGAAGTTAAAAATCACGAGCAGATCCTGCCATGATACTAGGGGGAGCAAATAATGTTAAAATTTTGTAATGAATTTTCTAAGGTACTTGATTCGTTACCTGAAAGTCCACTCAATCGTCACATCATCTCCCTCTCCACAATTATGGGATCCACCCTCTTTAAAGTTATACCACTAAGGCTATTAACGGGGGTACATTTTTCTACATTCATGAAACGTAGACATAAGTATAACTCACCTTGAAATCTTGTTATCTTGAGTAGGAAGTCGTTGCTTAATGTTTTCCACTACACTGAAGGCTGTTAGGAACTGCAAGAACCAGAGAGAGATCAGCGAGACGAAAACAGAATATGGATGAAATTTCGTAATACCCATGCCGGAAACACTGATGAAATGAATGAGACATTTTCTGATGGATTGAACTCTTATATGTTAGTACAAGACTTGGACATGTGAGAATTTGTACCTTGGTTTCTATGGTCTGGTACTGTTCTTCGAGTCGTCTTCTTGGATCGGCTACATCTGTTTTTTCCTGTATAGAAGCTGGTGCATCTAACCTGGCACCACTATATATCAAAAGTGTTGATTTTTTTAACTGACACCTACACTTCCAAAGAGATAAAGTACCTGTTTAACTTCTCCACGAGCTTAAAATTCTCCACAAGTTCCCGAATAGACGGAATAGAAGCTCCCAACTCTTCCTGAATAGTCAAGGAGGCACCGTACAAGTAAGAAACCATTGGTGTCATGCCTATGATCTAACCAGTCAACCATAAGTAGAATAGTTATGATATGGCCCTGATATTTGGTACCTTGTATGCAGATAGAAGGCTTATTGCCAAGTTTGCAAAGTACTCTTCGTGTGTCTTCAGTTCCTCACTACCATAACAGGGTAAAAGAAAAAGTTGGTTGACTATCAACAGCAAAGAAGATTTAAGATTACACATTTAAAAGAATAGTCAAAGTGAGTC
This sequence comes from Primulina tabacum, assembly GCF_025594145.1. Classification (NCBI taxonomy): domain Eukaryota; kingdom Viridiplantae; phylum Streptophyta; class Magnoliopsida; order Lamiales; family Gesneriaceae; genus Primulina; species Primulina tabacum. The sequence continues at coordinate 33,771,636 of NC_134565.1, read as the reverse complement.
CATATTCAAATGAAAATTAATGGGAACTCTAAATTTGAGGGAGTAGGACAGAAACAAGAAACATACTTGACCAGTTTATCCTTATGTTCAGCATATGAGGACTGGAAAGCCCAGCTAGTTTCAAGAAACTGGACAAATGTGTCGCAAACCTCTGCCTCTGCTCTGTATGAAGCAATAGCTCTTGAAAGCTCATCCTCCTAAATAGCATTATTTCTTAAGATAATAATCGACTACATAATTCAGCATGTTAGTTTTAATAAAACAACTTACCTTCAACTTGAAATGTTGAAGAATCTGATTGCTAGCCTCATCAAACTGATCTCGTTCTTCCCTGGTATTCTGAAGTCGGCCATGAGCAGAAGTCAAGGAAGTAATAACCTAAAAAAATTATTAGAAATGCCATTATTGTTGAAGATTGAATCATATGGTAATCAGACATCACAATCACTCGTAATGGAATTTGTATATAAGTATGGTTTTAATGGTTGTATTTGATAAAACCAAGTTTCTGCCCTCCAAATTATAATTAATTTACTACTTGCAATTGACGAAAAAAAATAGAAAAAACTTTGAGGAATGCTTTAGTCAAGTAACGGGACCACCATAAATTCTTATTCCTATTCTTTAATGTTTAGAACACGTTTGCTTCAAAGCCATATGCACCTACTATGACATGGATTTCTGAACAGCAAATATCTGACAGAGTTTTGGTTTCATGCAGGAATGAACTCTTACGCAATATAGTTCAGATAAAGCCATGACCTGATGTATAGGGTTGTCTTTCTTTTGCGTAAAAAAGTTAACAATTATTTCTTGGGACGTGCTAGAGAATGGAGCTCATTTTAAGATAAGAATTTGTAAAGGAATAAATGCAAATTAAATCTGAAAGATGAAAAATCGAAAGCATCATTCCGCAAATAATCATCTTCAGCTGCGTTGAAAAGCCAACATCTGGAAGTTTCAAGAAAAGTGTATAACCATTTATCACGCATACGGCACATATCAATCTTGGAATCTTGGTATTCAGTTTTAATTGTGGAAGAACCAACATATACTCGCTATTTCACGTTAATTTAACCACAAGCTACTCAGTACGAACAAATACCTTAATTTACTAGGCAATGCAAAGATGTAGATACGATTCAGGCATCACATTTCAGAAATAGATCTATAGACAGGAGGAGAGGAGAATTTAAATACCTTTTTCAGCTCCCCTTCAAGTTTGTCCTTTTGCCTTTCAAGAGCTTCAATTTCAGAAACCAGTTCCTGGAAAGGGCCAAAGAGTGGGTTAAGTAGAATAATTCATGAAAAGAAAAGATGTGCGACAAGAAAATCTAATATTCTAATATCTAGGGGCGGACCGCGGATGTTCGTCCCCAATTACCCCACAATGTAAAAAAATTCAAACACAAATTTCGTCCCCTTGAATCTATCGTATCCCCAACTCTTCTCCCCACGCGAATTCTGGATCCTCCCCAGCTAAAACCCTTGGGAAAGCATTTCGAAGCAGATAATGATTCATAACGTCTTCGAAGCACACATTTCAGAGCTTAGCCGTATAACAAGATAAATCATAATCGCTCATTTCTATTTCAGCTTCCCTAGAAATTGCTTTCCTGACTTCTTACTGTTGAGAAAAGCAGCAACAAGGTAGGTCGATAAAATTTGTTTAAAGAGAGTAAAAGCAACAAGGCATTATCAATAAGCAAAAATATTCTAAAAATAGTTAATAACGGGGAAAGGACTAGAATCCCCGCAATCAGGGGCGGAGGGACATTAGCTTGTATCTCGGGTGGTCCAATTTTTTTTGAAAAAATTTATAGGTAAATTTTATATAATTTTAGAATAATATGATAGTAGCTCGAATATATCAATTTAAAATATTTAAAAATTTTAAAGATTAAAATTCTAGCCCGGGCGGCCCATATTCCTCTCCGCAATCCAGCTGACTCTTCGGGAGTGAAAAGTGCATTGATTTCCCATCATTAGTAGTAATAGTAGTAAAAAAAAGGACCTTCTCCAGTAGACTAACTTCACTGGATTTGGTTACACGAAATTTAAGAGCTTCTTCTTTCTGTGTTCTGCATGCACAATAAATAGGACATATAATACACATTTAACTCCTTGAGAAAGTAACATTTCAATCTGAGATGAAAGGTATAAAGTTTTTATCTGCATAACTATGAAATTACTCTCTATAAAAATATATAAACAACTTGCTGTTAAATCAGAGGTAAAAACATACCAGAAATTTGGAAGAAAAAAAAGAGAGTCATTCTGACCCCTAGCTGGAGCCAACTACAAACCTGTTGTCTGAAATACGCTTTTCAGCTTTTGAGGCTGAGCTAACAAGAGATTCTGATAGTACCTTTAGCTTATCAACCTGCACAGTGAAGACGAGAACATTAGGGATAAGCCAATAAAACCAAAAATGAGAACAATAGGTATGAGATAAGCAAAAACAACTTTAAAAGACTAAGTCATGTGTTGTCTGAGATATATTTGAAACCATCAACAAGATCCGAGGATTGCACTTGTCAGAGCAATCAATTTAATTTGTCTTCAGCAATAGGATGGTGAGAGTTACCTTTTGATTATGAGCAATAGGAGAATCCCTGATCTTCAAAACTTTCTTCCACAAGAGAAGCTCCTCTAACCGTGAACAAAGTTTAATTTGTTCAACCTCTTCCTCTGGAGACTGCAGCGACTGTAATCAGATGGATGCAATAGTTAGAAACTTATATTTTATGTTTACCAATTAGCAGTCTCAAGATCAAATGATAAATAGACTATTTATGGTTACTAAACGAGGCATCAGGCCAACGCTGAGACAAGGATCACTACTTTATAGCTATAATTGGCTCATGGTCATTAGTTTGCCATTTATTCCACCAATGGAATTGTCAGATTATGGCCGGTGATTGGAAGCTATGCTACAAAAGGATTGATTCAGGATTCTTTAAATAATAACAGTGGATTCTCCAAAATCATTTCAGTGCTCACTCATCGTTCTTAAAAATAGACGAGAGACCATCCATAAGAAAACAAGACGAGAGAAGAATCTTACCTCTGTCGACATCTCATTTGCAACTTCGGATGATTTATTATAACTTAGAGGTAATTGCTTCCCATGCAGTTTGTGATGAATACTGGAAACTTCAGAGTCTATTCTGAGAACATATAAAAACACAAACCTAGAAATGATTAAATGGTAATATATCGAAAGTGCAAAGACGCCAACTGCAAAGCCACCAACTAAGTATTCTACAAGTGTATAAATTATGTCACTTGATTAACAGCGTCATTTATCATTTAGAAGGCAAACCTTTCATTACCAATTCATAGAAACTCAAAGTACCGGAATTTGTCCAGAAATGACTAGTTGAAATTTTTTGAAAGGCAGGCCTCTGAAAGAAAATGAATGATGCCGAATTTAAAAATTTCATGCTAGATCATAAAATACTTGGGTCTTTTTGTGCAGTTTTGAGTCCCTTAATGGTTTGCTTCAAGGTAAATTTAATGTGCGCACTGAACCAGTTTGGAATTTCGCAACCAAGAATAGTCCCAGTCACATAGACTTGTCAACATTAAATAAGCATATATTATGAAATTATGGGAGGTATACCCTTAACCACCTTACTAACACAGCATTGTTTTTAAGCCCTGCAATAGCTTCTTGTGCATGTTGCAACAGTTCTTCCCTCTTTGCCTGGAGTTATAAAAGATGAAAAAATACCATTCACAAATGCTTCAAATATTCGGTGATATCATTGTTAATGGCATTGTAAACTGCCAAAATCTTGTGGTTTATTACCATACCAGTACTTCATCATCGTAGTTTGAGAATGTTTTTGCCAAATCTCGAATGTTGTTAACTGTTGCATTATGAGCTTCTTTGCCACCCATGAGACATAGCCTGAATGCATGATAATGTTATCGTTCACCCAGGGAAAACATAAAATACTGAATTACTCGATATTCATAAAATCTATTAAGAAGAGTCAAGTAAGTATCACCCAAAAATCTCCAGAAGCAAGGAAATCTCCTCATCATTAGGCTTTTCCAGTATCTGGCCCAGAAAAGAGTCAATTGTCAGCCACCATCTATCACAAAGAACCAAAAAACCGTCCCAATACAGTGTAACTAGAAGACGAGACATCATCACAGTTGTGCTGCCATTACTGTAGAGAGCACGTGGAGACATATGTTTTTCAGCAGAGTACAGCAAAGGTGGGATTGGCAAAGAAGAAGAAAACAATAGGAACAATATAGAATGTAGTTGAAATTAATTATGAGGAAGATCAAGAGATATAAAAGTAGGAGGAATTTATAGGAGTGGGGGCAGTTTGCAGATGTTTGAAAAGCAAAGAGAACAACTGAAAACTGTCACTCGTAAATCTTACCAAAGACAGTGTTATGCCCTCAAGAGCTTGACTATGAAGGAATACGTCTCGAAAATTCATGGGTTCTCCACCAAGATCATGATCGTAATACAAAATCTGTCATTGTAATAAAGAAATATGATCGATAACTAATGCTAAAAGTTAAGAAAATCATTTCGATACTCTTTTGACGTAGAAAATTAAAAATCCTTCACAAAATTCAGGTCCAGAAAAATACAAGATTTTGTGATGGAGAGCATAAACATATAAATGCAAGCTAGAGAACTTGAATATTGAATGCAAATCATGCTGAAGTCAACACCAAGAAGCTACTAAACAAAAGGAATTCTACGTGTTGCAGCCTAAGTATATTAGCCTAGATTTGTTTGTATTTGTCAGGCCCATGTAATTGAGAAGTCCGCCTCTTCTCCCCCAGAGAATATGAAGAAAGCTGTCGGAAATCACTTCTTCCAAAGTTTGAGCTCATGGGACGTGACCCAAAATAATATTTGTACTCCAGCAAAAAACTGACACAACTGATAGCTTCCAAACACGAAATTTATACACAAAATAACTTCTGCAAGTGAAATTGAAATCTCCAGTTAGAAACAGAATATAAAGGCTGACTGAAAACACAAACCAATGTTGGCTTTGTAGGAGAATCATTAGATTCAATAGATAAGTCAAGATGTTCAGTTTTGAGAGCTCCATCGAGTCTCTCTATCTCTTTCAAGGCAACTAACCATCTTCTTAGTAACTGAACTCTCTCTATCCCCCTACATGTAACAGAAACTTCTTCCAATCTTTTTACTGCAAGCTTGTAACTTTGGAAATTCCGAACTCCCTGTAATTCCAGAAATTGACAAGCATATTAACAACAAAGTGCGTGGGAAAAAATGGAAACAGAACCGACATAAATAAATTGCATAAAGTGAGTCCAGATTCAAAATAGCATCTAATACTAAACAGAATGCAAGTGTGAAAAATAATAGTCTAAATATTGTAACATAAACGTTTGCATGTCATAATGTTTTAAGTAAATAAGGCGTTGCATATAATAATTCAATGTCAGTAATCAATAATATCTGTTAGTTCATAATCCATTAATTACAGTAAGAGTGTTTTGTAAGGATGCCCATAAACCTAAACACAGCACTACAGGAAAATGATATTACAAGAGAAATACAGGCACAAGGATTATCCAACCGGTGTGTACCACAGAATAATCGGCTGGTCCATGTGATCTGACAACAGTTCCTTGTTCTGAATCTGTGTCATTAAAATCCCGGATGAAAATGCGTCGAACTTCAAAATTTTCCAAAACAATGATTTTTACCGATTAAAAGCAGAGGTGAAAAATGATCTGTCTGGATCCTAATGACTTAAATGAAGCTAATCTCGCACCACAAAATCATTTCAATCAATGGGCCAAATCAACGCAAAGTTCCCCACAGTTACACTCGACGCATGCACATGCACACGACCAAAGAGAGATTAACAAATAAAAACATTACAATGCGATCCTGGAAAATCTTGGCGCCACCAGCAACGGCTTGCCCCGCTTTATGAACGACGGTGTCTTTATAACTGCGGACGGCGGAGCTAAGTTGGACGCTGCCGCCGGCTTCCACAGCTCTGCTCATCGCAGATCGAATCCACGACATAATTGCAAATTGCTGCCACGATTCACAACAATAAACCACGCAAAATGGTAAGTAAGAAAAATGGAAAATAGAATCTATGAATGATAAATTTGATCAGAGAGCGAACGTTATGAGAAGTTCGAGTCTCGAGCCATTCGGTTCGCGCGTCGCCATGTGCTTTACCGAAAATGCCCTTGACGATTTAAAGATCTGTTTTCATCGATATTTGCCTTGAATGTGTATTTGTTTTTTTTTAATGAAAATGCTTCAAATATAGTTTGTTACAAATACACGGGGTATACAATATAATACATAAAATAAGAACGTAGCTGCAACGTAACTTTATTTTCTCATATTCGTGACGGTTTAGAGTGTATTTAATTAAGTGCTAATGAATCAAACTCATGCGTCCAAGGAGATGTGTGTCTATATGTTAGTGTTGCCTTATATCTCTTAGATATCAATCTTACTCTTACCCTATCAATATTCATGTCCCAACAAAGGCAATATTGTCTGTTAAGATCATGTGACACTTTTTAATTAAAGACCAACCAGATTAAGCTGCGACTCGTCAGTAGCTTGTCACAATCCTTAAGAAGTCACTCATCTCAGTACCACTCTCACTCATCCATGATTAACTCAACATCTCAATATTACTTTTCACTCATGTACGCTTAACCAAACAAATTTGTCTTTCTGAAAAAAAACAACTTAAGAAAATGTTATGAGATGCTAACATAGAAATGGAATTGTATTAATATCATCTGAGTTATTCTATATGGATGAAGGTCAAAGGAGTAGATTAACAAGATAGATAAATATCCGAATAAATAAAGAAATATGTTCATACATATCATAGCAGAATTGTGGAATTTTCCAAATTTTGAAAAAAACCATTATCACTTTTATTAACATGAACGCAAAATTAATAGGTGTGATGAAAGAGTAATTTATTGAATATGATCTAATTTGGATTTTGATAATGATAGAGTGCATCAAATTTATATGTGCGATTGGTTAAATAATTATATATGGTAACAACTTAATCAAAGTCTAAATGTTATGATGTGATCACACATAATAATTCTTTGGTTTAGACAAATTTTCTGAAGAAGAATAATTTTGAAATTGTTTGTTAAAATAATACTAACGTATATGTCAACATGGATTCTAAAAATTTTATTAGGTGATTTATCCATTTACGTCAAGTTTAGCATTTTTATGTAAATTGATCAAACCAAGCACATATAACCAATCTCGATATAAAACGATTAATTTTTTGGGTCCAAAAAATATTAAACTAAAACGTATTATCTATCATCGAAGGACGTATCAACAAGTTGTGATTATTCGAATTACTATGCACGTTCGTAAGCGAATCCAAGTAATCGTAGAATGATATTCTAGCTAGCTCGTAAACGAGTCTAAGTAGCTGATTGAGAGAAATCTTTGTGGGTTATCACCTGCGCCACGAACAAACTTATGAGACGCCGGGATTCGTCCGACGTAAATACTCCGATGTTCAAGTCAGAAAACAATTTTAAGATATTAATTGAGAGCTAAAAAGTTCAAGCATAAAATTATCTCCCTTTTGAATAATGAGAATCTTACCTTATTTATAGATTTTTTTTGAAGTGTACCGAGTACTTGGACTTTTATAATTAATTTGAATTTCAATAATTAATTGAATAATTAAATTAGATCATTATCCATTATTACCTTTGTTTTTACTCGAACATAAAGCTAGCAAAGCCAAATCTAACGTTTTAAAAAAACTAACGACGTGATTTAAAAATTAAATTGAATAGGACTGCAACGAAATATTATTAAAAGTATGAGGAGCAATATGTAATATGCTACAAATATGGGTATTTAATTTGCATTTATTCTTTATGGTCAGGAAGCGCAGTTTACATTGCTTCCTTCTGGCGATCCAGATCTTAGGGGCATTATCGGAACCAAAATCCTTTTTCACGCGATATTCAACTCCTTCCTCCTAACAACAGCCGCCTTCCGTCGTCTCCACCGTACCGAAATGACGAAATTACATTTCCTTTTCCTCGTCTTCTCCCTCGTTGTCATCCTGCCGCCCATGGCAGCCGAGATCAAAACCCTGAAAATTTCCTCCGATTCTCGTGCCATGATTCTCTTCGAGCGATTTGGATTTACCCACACTGGTCAAGCCAACATCTCCGTGTCTTCGGTCTCCGTCGATTCCCCCGGCGCATCAGCCGATGCCTCCCACCTCGGATTCTTCCTCCTATGGGAAGAATCTCTAATTCAAGTCCTCGTTGAACTACAACAAACCCCTTCTTTCTGCGTTCTTGAATCGAAATACATTACCCGCCTCTTCACTTTTCGAGATCTGTCTCCGCCACCGCGTTCCTCGTTCGAGCGCTCTTATCCGATCACTTCCCCGAATGAGTATTCGCTCTTCTTCGCAAACTGTGCTCCTGATTCTACGGTGTCGATGGAGGTGCGCACGGAGCTTTATAATCTCGATGGTCACGTGAAGGATTTTTTATCGGCCGGGCTGACTCAGTTGCCCTCGTTATATTTTTGTTTCTCAGTTGTTTATTTTGCGTTTTTTGGTTTCTGGATTTTTATATGTTTGAAAAATAGGAGGGTTGTTCATCGGATTCACGCCTTGATGGGGCTGTTGGTGATTATGAAGGCGTTGAATTTGTTGGCTGCGGCTGAGGATAAGCATTATGTGAAGGTTACTGGAACGCCGCATGGGTGGGATGTGTTGTTTTACATTTTCCAGTTTATTAGGGTCGTTTTGCTGTTTACGGTGATAATTTTGATTGGTACTGGGTGGTCGTTCTTGAAGCCTTTCTTGCAGGAGAGGGAGAAGAAAGTGTTGATGATTGTGATTCCATTGCAAGTTTTGGCAAATGTGGCTTCCGTTGTCATCGGGGAGACAGGCCCTTTTATTAAGGATTGGGTTACTTGGAATCAGGTTTTCTTGTTGGTGGATATCATCTGTTGTTGTGCAATTATTTTTCCGATAGTATGGTCGATTAGGTCATTGAGGGAGACATCTAAGACTGATGGGAAGGCTGCGAGGAATCTAGCAAAATTGACTCTTTTTAGGCAGTTTTATATTGTAGTGATTGGGTACCTCTACTTCACGAGGATTGTGGTGTTTGCACTTCGGACAATTGCTGCTTACAAGTACCAGTGGGTGGCCAATGCAGCTGAGGAAATCGCCAGTCTTGCATTTTATGCTGTGATCTTTTACATGTTTAGGCCAGTGGAAAAGAATGAGTATTTTGTACTCGATGAAGAGGAGGAAGAAGCGGCGGAGTTGGCTCTCCGGGATGAAGAATTCGAGCTTTGAGTCGGAGATTCAAATGGTACACTTTTTTGTGTTTACACCAGCCTCACATTTGAAGATATTGAGTTTGTTTAGCCAATCTATAGACGCATTTCTCTTAAAGTTAAGCGTTGTACCTGTTTCTCTCTCACTTGCATTCTCCAAGAGAAACTTTTACTTTGATGTTATAGTTTGACTTTGGATTATGGAAATGTTTTATCGGTCTGTTATTGATTGTTGTGCTCCACATCTTTACTTCATTATGATATAATTTCTTCGTTAAATGAACTAGGATGTAGATGGTAGATATCAAGATTGTGCGCACTAGCAAAAATGGATTGGGACCTTTTTCACTTTTTCTGCAAAAACCTTGTCTTTTATCTGAATGTAATTCTGACCATTGGAAACGAATGTGTTAAATCGTCATTACCACTGTGGTTTTTGTTCATAATGGCTGTTGTTCGTTTTCTTCATTTAATTATCCCCATCTATTTGACTTCAAAGATCATTAAGCTGCATTAGTATTGTCTTCCCAATTGTATTATGCAATAATTGTTAGTCGGTTAGTCCCCTGGAAAATGGCTATGCATTGAGTCAGCCACGAGTAAAAAACATGAACATGTACTGCATGTGTCATGGACATGTGTCATAAATATTATTCTGAGTATCCAGTACCTGGTGTGTGCAGCTGGTACATCCATAGTTGTCACAGTGCGCGCTTTTTTGCACTTTAAGCGTGCATCGGATACAAACAGCTTTTTCTTTTAAAAAATTCTGAAAGTGGATTTACGCCTTGCGCTTTTAATTACTACGGGTACATCAAATATATGAAGAGGTAGAAGGATGAAAATAGCAGCTGGTGAGTGAAAATATTATGAGAACTGAAAATATTATGAGAACTTAAAAGTGAGAGCAGATCATTGCATTAGGGTTTCTAGTGTTTTGAGCTCGAATATTTTCTTGTCCCCTCTCCAGTCTACCCTCCCTATACAACTGTTTGGCCCTGAAATGACTTGCTGATTCTAGACTTGAATATTGTCATAGATCTTGGAAAATTTATGAGTTGTGTTTGAAAGAATAGAAAATTAAAGTGATATTGATTAGTAGAATATCCGAAGTTCAAGAAACACGTAGTTTGTGGCTTTGTGCCAACTTTAACAGCCTTTTCATGTCTGTTATTTGGTAAATCGCCATGCTGTTTTGTTCTTTGTCACCAAGTCATGCCCATGCGTTAAAGGTGGTTTTGTTTTTTAACGGATCCTTCTTGTTTTATCCCAGAATAACAATCAATTCTGTGGTTAGAGCAATCCATACCATTTTCATTGTAAAGCAGCTTTGTCCTTTAAATTTCTATTTATTATTGTGTTGATGACTGCTATTTGATTCAGAATAAATTTTTACCTTTCTTGAGCTATTATTTTGTATGCTATCCTTCTTGTAGCTTGAAAAGTGAAGAGATTCTTCCATCCAGCATCCTAAGTAAACCCAACCATGGTTATATTTCAAAACTGGAACCATTTCCCAAGGACTGAAACCAAAAACCAACGACCTATCCGTATGCACCAAATTGTCTCTAAAATATCGGCAATAAATTATTTTGTTAATGTCTGTCCTGAGCCAGGTCTAGTATGAAGCTCCTCTTGGTTGCTGCCTTTGTTTATTATATATTATTCCTATTCTAAGCTCACTTTTGTCTCTTTGTTATTTTTTAAAACCTGAAATTATACTTTATGTCGTAAAGGATGGTTAGAAATCCTTTATCTTTTAAACCTAATCGCTCTTTTGATTTCGGATGTTAGGTTGGCCATGTTTTTCTCACTTGCTGGAAAAACTGTTGCCAATGGGTTTTTGGCATATGAATTCAGCCTTCCACCTCAGAATATAACTGCGTTTTTCTAATGCATTTGGCATCAAAACTTGGTGATTATGTTATGTGCTTGTTTCACATCACGTGCGCATGGCTTTCGTTTATGATTGTTGATGATTGAACCGATAGATGTAAATGTAATTACACCATGATCCTAATTAAAATTACAAAAAGAGAAGCAATCTTTTTAAGTTTAGGACTGATGCGTGGTTATGCTATTAAGTTTACCAGTTTGCCTTTACTTCATCAAACCTTTGTAATATGCTTTGCCATCAAAATCCTCCTTGTCGTACACTTCATATTTCAGAGATTATGTTAGGCTTTTTTATTTTATATAAATTGATTGAGGTTGAGAGTATGCTTATCTTGCATAGTATTGCTTGATTAAGGTTCCAAGCAAATTTAGATGCGGGTAAGAAAAGTAGATATTCTACTTATAGGCCATGCTTCTTTTTTTTTTTTAAGTTTTGAACGATCCGTAGTAGCTTTACCTTGTCTACTTGGTTAAGAAGCCACAGTATCATTGATTTCATTGACTTCACACCCATTTTTATAGAACATATTCTCGATTCATGATTGTATTTCCTGCTGCATGTTTTTTCTGCACTTATTCGGGACGCTTTTTTCGTTCTTTACAAATTCTTTGGTGAATGTGTGAATGCAGGGTGAAGCTTATAGTTTCGCGCTAAGTTTCGTGCCCATGTCCGATCGATTGTTGATTCAGAAAGATTGTACAACGTTATACCTGATTAAGAAAATTCAGTAACGTAGTTCGATATTAATTGAATATGATATGGATTGAATACAAATGTTCTTGAGGTTTGATTTTATCTATATACAATAATAATAAGCTCGGTTAGCAATTATTTCATATTGGTTTTAAAAGTTTGTAATATTTTTTTACAACCAGTTTTACACTTCCTAATGATTAAATATGTTTTTCATATGTCAAACTCAATTAGTCATTACTACACCTGGAAATGGTTCGATTGAATGGTGAAATGGACCTTTGACAATATATTGAAATGAGACTGAGTGAATATTATAAGATACGTACCATATGGTTTATATAATATTTTTTTGGCAATAAATTGAATTATAAAATTGATATATATAGCTTGGTTATGTTACATTACTTGATCAAGGGTATATAATGTGATCACAAATGTCCCATAAATTATCGTAATTAATGAAAATTGACATGACACAGCATTAAATTTATACATAATTATATTATTTATAAGGAAAGAAAGAAATAAACTTTTTTTTTGGGGATAAATAAATAAACATTTTCAAAAGTCAAGTTCCTTCACATCCATAGGGGTGGTGCAGGACAGAAGCCGCCGGAATATGGCTCTAAACGCAGCAGCGGAAAAGTCCTTCACCTCCTTCATCACCACGCGCAGCCGAAATTCCCTAATCCGGAGGGTCCTCCACTTCCTTTCCCTTCCGGTCGCCACCATCTCCCTAACCTTATCGAGACATTTCAGGGTTTTTTCAAACGGAGTTTCTTTTTTTGAGAATGTGTAGCTTCTGAGATACATTTGCTTGCATGATATACTGTCCACCACCCTACTGTGCAGCCGCGCTCTGCCATGCACTGCGGCGGATTCCACGAACTCGACGTCGGATTCAAGCCACTTGTAGAGGTTGACATAGGTGGCCCTCATGACTGGAGATCTTGCGTCTTCCACACAGCTGGATATGCAGATTTTGCTCATTTGATCTGAAATGTTCTGTTTTTTCTTGACTGATACCGATACGGAGTACGAATTTTGTGTATAATCAGGCCTTTTAAATTTGGAAGAAAAGCCTATGTATGCATCAAGAGGTGTATGTGGTGGTGGTATATAATATATGGAATCTATGATTAAAAATAATATAGAAAGTCAAATAAAATTATAATAATAATAATAATATCTTTTTTAGGAAAAAAAGATCATGAAGCGTCGAGTCACCATATCAGAATAATTAATTAATATTGTCAAAAATTAATTATGTGGTGAAAAGGATTGCTTCAACATTTATCAGTCCAAGGAAAAACCATATAGTACTGATAGATAGATATAAAGTCACTATTTAACCTTCATCGTGCATATGAAAATTCAGTGCGATGGAGCATCCAGTGATTGCCATCTGACGATAGTTCATATCCTTTTATTCAACATCTATGCATCATGATAACAATAATGGATCTTGAAGAGATCAAACCTCTCAAGAATTCAGATTAAACTATAACGGTGGGGTACCAACAACTCGACTTGAAATTATTTTTCCTTCTTGGGGAAGAAGGGAAGGGGGTTCTTAATTTCAAAAGAGAGTATTGCCACCCATCAAGAACATATATATACATCATTTTCTGGGTATAGTTTGTCATTATACCAAGCAGAAGGCGGAGCCAGAATCTTGGTACAGTGTAAGCAACAATATATTATAATTAATAAAACAAACACAAAAAACACTGATTAATCGACATCTAAAAATAATGATGGATCATAAAGTTTGAACACAAGTTACACACAGCCAGTAGCCTTGATAATTGATGGAACTTTTTAAGCAAATATGAGCAATTTTTGGTGGTTTTTAATTTACTTGAAAGGTGAACTTTCGTTTTGCGAGATAAATGGAAGTTAACTTCTATTTAAAAATGATATTAATAGTGGAAATTTTTTTTTTAAAAAAAAGAAGTTTTCACGTTTGCGGTGCAGAATTTCCTCAGAAAAATCTAATGGACATTACCTCCTTATTGCAGCATATTTGAATAAGAACATGTACCTCACCACATGCTTTATTTCCAACAGTATTACTTACAATAACACAAACGAAGTCTGATAATTCATTACATATTTGAGTGGTAATGGTATAAGCACAAACAATCATTTCAGTATCATATATGTATCATCACGATTTAGCTTTCACCCTGCATGAAGATGTAAATTAAACAATGTGAATATCACCAAAACACAAAAACAAAAACAAAATTATGCATTAAATTTGTGCGGGTTGTGGGCACAAGAAGTTACCAAAAATCGTTTTTTGATATATGCCAGGAGTGTTTCAGGGTTGCACTTTGTTGGCTGGTAAGCATCAATCTTATTTATCGCCTGGATAAAAATTTGCATAAGCTAGAATTTCAGACGCGCTGAGAGATGGACATGAGCAATCAACTATGAAATATGTGTAAGGTTCATGTGAAATTTATGAGATGTGGTGCATGTAGTTTATTTGATCCAAAGGTTAATAGTTTACATGGTAGTTTCATAGCTAAAAATAAAATATAAGAGCATTCATCCACAAGAAAGCCAAAAAGGTCTGAATCAACTATCAGTATACTTCACCAAATTAAAGAAGAAGTTGATTACGAGATAAGGACGTGAAATCTTATCATTTGCAATAGACGAGATAGCAATATAGCAATCACAGAATAGAAAGAGACACGGGAGAGACACACTAGACACTCTGACAGTACAACCACAGGACCAAAAACTAGCTTCGATGATCTATTGTTTTTAATTTATTTAAATATGCCGTAATCTAAGATCTACTTAAAACACCCTCGTGACAATAGTACCGAGACATTGCAGACATGGCTTGCACACACCATAAATTAAAGTTCATTTTGCAGATACAGAATGTGGAGGAGCGAGGAAATTTAAAATCACTGGAGAGCCTATTATTTCTAAAGATTTGCTTTGATTAGGAAAAAAACTGCGGACGAGATAAAGCCTCTTGAAAAGGTTCAAGCATTTTCACAATTGCAACAAAGCAAAAGACAAAGCATTGGATCCTAATGACGAAAAGCTGTAAAAATAGAACCCCAACAGCAGTCGCAACATTTACACCTCCAAGAAGTGAAACAGCAAAAGAATCCAACAACACACATCTAAGAAGGCTGTCACTGTGTGTTGCTATTCCGAACCAACTGCTCAAAGTGCAAGCAACTATTCCGATAACTACTAAAACACCTCAAGGCATAAACAGATTAGAGAGAACAGTGCATGTTTTAGCATTAAGACCTTTCACTGTCAAGAAATAATGAATGGATCAAATACCTCAATCCATGCTGCTAGTTTTGGCCTGCCTGATGTAATGTTGTGTTTAAATATTTCTTGTAAAATGATGTGAAACCTCTCTACAAATGGAGCATACACAGCATCTACCTGCACAACGATTGACATTAATAATGAATGGATCAAATACCTCAATCCAAGCTAAAGATCTACTCATGTGGCACGTAAAAAAAATACTAGGTCATCCAAGGGAGGTTTAATATTTCAAAGAAATCATTCCAATTCATTCTTTATCATGAAAAATAGTTCCATATTTTGGGAAAACACGTCATTTTAGACGAGAAATATCTTTTTACGAAATTATGATCACAATTTTGTCACACTACTTTCTAGCAATCATCACATGGTCAAACATTACCTCCCAATCGCATTATTTTTCAAAAAACATTATCCAGAACCAACTCGAAATTCACAAATCTCCAGTAGTTCTAAACATTTTTCTAAGATTCTTTTTTTTTGGTATAATGAAAGTAGGGGGAGGGGGTTGGTTGTTTACACATGGGATGAAAAATCAAATACCTGACTGAACTGACCAAGGAAGAATGATCCATCATCAAACTTATGAAGGGCAGTTTCCAGGTAATCAAATACAGCAGCTGTGTAACAAAATGTTCATAAAATTTTAAACCAATCGATATCATGATGCACAGATTTATGCAGTAAGAAAGGAGAGGCTACAACAATACCAGCTTCGTTGACAGCATCTCCTTTGAGTGATGTATACAGGTTGTTTATGAATGTATCACTATAGACTATCAACTCCTCAGCAAATTTCAGTTTGGCCGGATCCTGTGGTGCTCTCACATTAAGATTTGTTTATACGAAAAAACAATTGAAGGAACGAAAAGATCAGATTCAGAAAAGGAGAACTCAAATCATATATTACATCAGGCAGTAGAGCTGGTCCACCAAAATTGCTATCGATGTACTTAACCAAATATAGGCTCTCTCCAATGACTTGGCCATTATGTTCTAATGCTGGAACCTACAGATGAGAAATGAGAAAAGTAAGCGCAATGAAGCATCCAGTAGCTTGACTAACTAGTAAGTTCGTTTCAATCTGACAGTAGTTCATATCTTTTTATTCAACATTATCACGCCAATCATGAGAAAATTCAGTAAAAAATTAATAATAATCACATCTACTTATCATGGATTTTGAAGAGAAACCTTTCAAGTCTTTGTCCTTCTTTTTCTTTTTATTTTTGGGGAGGGGGTTCTTAATTATGAAAGAATCAGTAGTGTATTGCATATATTAGAGTATCAAACTGAAGGGGGGAAAACTCGGATATGAGTTAAAACATAAATACCAGCACCATCAAGAACAGATACCTTATTTTCTGGGTATACTTTCTCCTTATACCAAGCAGGCCTGTTCTCAAGGTTAATTGGAACCAACTTCATTTTATCATGTAAACCCTGCATTATATAATTTTTTGGGGGGCTTAAGAACAGAATGAATTCAAAGGCAATAGATTAAATCCAAAATGCTATCGTGTATTTTTATAAGGCTTCAGCGCAGACAGTTCAAATTCAAAATACCATCCGCCATTATTATGCAGCTTCACCCAAATATGAGAATGTATATAAAAAACTCAAGCCACTATACAATTCAAGTGAAAGTATAATCAAAATATGAAACTGAAGACATAATTTCCTTAGCACAAGTTGTCGTAAATCTCCCAACATGATAAATCAAATGACAACACATCCATATCCTTGTTCATCAATTTATTTTCCAGTCAACCCAAAAACAAAACGCACATAAAACAAGTCAATACTAATGCTTTGATAAGCTTCATTTACCATAGACCTACGATACAAACACATTTTGCTACTTTCCAATTATTGAAACAAGAAGTAATGACAACAAAAACTGGTAAAAAGGCACACCGCACACCTTATAATTCCTGACAATCCATACACGCTGAGCATACGGGCACGTATCACTGATATACAACCTTCAGAAAATAAAACACCCTTCGAAATATTCCAGATCAGATATAGATTTCTAACAAAAAATCAGGACACGAACATTAGTAAATCACGCATAAAAGTACCTAGTTGTTCCATCAAAGAGAGGCGGCGGATCAGAAGTCGAATCCAAAATCGGAGGAAGAACCCCAAACACGGCGCTGCAAATTCACAAAACAAAAATTACTTCATCACCACAAACGAGTAAAACAATCCAGAACCACATCAAAATCATAAAAAAATTAAGAACAATCCAGTATACAATGACAAAAAAAAAATTAGAAGCCAAAAGAGCAAGCTGATCTTTCAGAACTTCGAGGAAAACCCATGATATCAAACAAAAAAGCAAAAAAAAAAAAGGAACTCACGGAGCAGCCATTAATGCTTTTCTTCGAGTTCAAAAGCAAATGTACTGAAGATACCTAATGGAGCAGTGAAGCCTTTATATTCAACATGATCGGGTCCGTAGCAACAAATAAACTTCGTTTGACGGCATGAAAAACGATATCGGCTCTGCTCTGATTCCGTCACTGCTTACGAGTACGGAGTAGAAATTCTAGAATGCGTCAAAGTGAAATAAAAAGTATTGATGAACATAGACGGGTTTTGGTTCCCTGCATTCGGTCAAATTAAACCTCACATTTCACAAGTTTCGATCCAATTTTCTAGGACAATTAAAAAATCCATGAGATCAACTCGACAAATAAAAAAATATTCAAATTTTTATTTTTTTAAAAAATATATTATTTTTTGTTAGTTATATAATTATGAAAAAAAATATCTAACTTATTTTTTATATATTTTAATATGAAATTTTTTTTACTTAATTATTTTTTTTAAAAAAAACGACAACTTATCTTTTATTTGACTAATAATTTTGATGAAAAATTTCTTAACCTATTTTTAGATGTAATTTTTTATGTGTATACAAACTTTCTTATTTTAATCGTGAAGTTATATTTTTACAATTTAATACATATGATAAATGAGAACTTGTAGTCGCTGTTTATCGGTATGCACTTGATAACTTTTCAAGCTAACGTAATAATGTTCAAACCATGATAGTCATATAAATAATTCCTGACAAAAATACCAAAAATTTAACCGTCGAAATCAGTTGAGACTAATAAGCGCACTAGATCAAATTATAATAAATAGATTTAGAGTTCAAGTTGTTCCAAATACCGATATTTAAGTACTATGTAGTATTATTAAACTTAATCTAGACATATCAATTTAAGTGGGTGATTGAGATTATTAAACTAATTATAATTTAACTAGAATGCTAACAAAATTTAACAAATCAACTTGCACGTGCTTTGGAATACATCGAAGTGAAATGGATTTCACTTTAAAATAATGGATGGAAATTTCAAATTTCATGCACATAAACAAATACGTTGGATTTAAATAATAAAATTAAAATTCTTTCGTATTAACTCCTTTGCTTTAAACTATTTCAGATCACCCTTCGATAATGATACCCCATCAGGATCCGGATCATCATTAACCCAGTTTGTTACTTGGATAGCTCATATCAGAACCAATATGTCAGTTACTTTCCCGAGGACCCGGGCAGATCTTCTCTTCTCGAGCACTTCGCCTCTGCCCGGGCAATCATCATATCCAGGGCCATGGTACAAGTACTCAGGTACCCTACTACCCGGGCCACCTCGAGAATTGCACCACACTCGAGTGTGATTGATACAAGTTGTCTATTCTGTCAGAATCACTTGTGCTTGGAGTGTCCTAGAAGTCATCAGAAGCTATAAGCATGGGTAGCCGACTTGACATATTTAGTAGGTGGCTCTGGAATCGAGGTACCTACCCCATTTTCTACTATAAATAGCAGGTATTAATGTCATTTATAGATTTTGAAATCTTTTAACTCTCAAGCACTTACATATTTTCTCACATATATTCGCTTGTGTTCATCTGAAAAACCTGCTGACTTTAGCATCGGAGTGACTACGCCGGACATCCCTCCGGCGCCCATTCACGAGTTACTTTCTTGTTTGCAGGTGTTAATCCAAGCCATTACCTTCACTCAAATCTCCAAACACTATAAATTACTGATTTGATCTGTTGGGGCCCCTTACCCGACTCATCCATTTCAGCAAAGTCACATCAGATAACATAGCCATGAGAAAGGAGATGAAGCCCTCTAACCACGAGTCAACAATAACTTCAGTGAGGTTGGTTGTAGAAGTCCCAATTATCTACGATGACAAAATTACTAAACTAGAATTGCAGCAAAACGCAAGCGGAAATGTTCGCGGATTGTCTAAGTGATTATCACTTATCGAGTGAAAATCGTCTACGGTTATGGTTATACACCATTAGTCTTTCGACCCGGGACAACGTGAGGTTCTACATACTAACATGCACTTTGATCCGTTTATCGACTCTATTGAGGGTCATGAGTTGACGAATTTGGGCGTAATTTTGAAACTTAGGAGTCAATACATTGAAGTCGAGGATTCACCATTTGTCTACGAGCGAAGATATCTTATATGATATGATGATTTAATAGTGCAGAGAATTTTTGTCAGAGTAAGACATATATATTTTGGAAAGACGTTCATTCAGTTATGCATATCATCTCATTGCTCAAAGATACATCACATCTTTATCAAATTTATATGCAACTCTCGATTTATCAATGGTTGCAGATTTAATCAGGATATATGAAATGAAATGACAGTAATATACGTTAATCATATAAAGCTAAACATTGTTTTTCATGTGTGTTCATATGAAGCATGTAGTTCCGCTATTAAATTGGTCAAAACTTGATTTGATTATTATTTTATATAAAAGTTCTTGTATGAGATCGAATTTCTTAAAAATGACATTTAACATAATTTGTAAAAATTATATAAGTCATTTCATAAGTATACATGTTATAAACCTTTTATAAATGTGATAATGTCACGTAAGATAATATTTTAAATAAAAATTTCAAATTTATTAAAATAATTCAAGAAATCATGTGTGTCAATTAGAAGAGTCTGTAAGCATTAAGCCATGAATTAATTATAAAAAAACTCTTTGTATAATTAATTATAAAAAAAACTCTTGGTAAATATTTTATTTTATGAGAAAATATTATTATTTTTACATAAATTGATATTCAGAATCAAAGCCAAAATTAACCTACTCGCAATCCTGAGGAATTAATCTGCCATTTCTCTCGAGTTGAGGCTTCATTAGGCTTACCTCACGTTCTAACATACACAGAAAAACTCCGAATACACCTGCTATGGCGGCGGCGATTGCTATCAACATCGAAAACCCTAGAAACCTTTCGAATCTGGATTCGGATCCGACGACGAAAGACGCCTCCTCAAACATCCCAGCGACGTCTTCCGAATCAGATGCTGATAAATCGACGGGTAAGTTCGAGGAGGTCGATGCGAAAACGAGCTACGTTAATGGCAGCTCTGCGGTTACGGATATCCAGAAGAAGATGAAGCGCGCTGAGCGCTTTGGAATGTCTGTCAAGTTCACTGAAGAGGAGAAGCGAAATACTCGAGCGGAGAGGTTTACTTTTCTGTCCTCTCTTTCCCGTGAACTTTTTTTTCAGTGTGTTTAGTATTTGACGGTTTGTGCCAGGATTAAGCTTAGGGTTTGTTACTGGGAGCTTCAAGATGCACCCTTTTAGAGTTTTGAAATTTAAATTTGAAATTACTTTATCAATCTTCTCTATTCACTGCGACTCTTCTTTCATGTTTCATTTGTTTCTCACGAAGCAGCCATATGGGGTTATTTCATGATGATTAAACGCTTTTGCTGTTCAGCTTCTAAGTTTTTTTCAGCTGGAATTGCTGTTTTGTTGTTGGAATAAATTACTTTCATCTGTGTTGAGTGGTTTTTCAGGAGAGCTGCTTATGCTATTTGACCTCTATAGTAGCCTCTTCAGAGAATAATAGCAAATAAAATTTACTTATTTTGTGAAACAATTTCTTGGTCGCATGATTCAAATGTAGGTTTGGAACTTGTACGTCCGTCAATGGATCAGATTCTTCCAAGAAAGCAGAGGAGCTGAAGAGGAAGGCTAGGGCTGAGAGGTTTGTCTTTTCTTATCTGATGTTAATGTTTCTTGGTCATTCTGTTAAAATCGTATGTTGTGTTTCCCTAGATTTGGGGTTGTACAAACTGTCTCTGCTGATGAGGAAGCAAAGAAGAAGGCTCGACTTGCTAGGTTTGGGTCCATTTCCAAGCCTGTTTCGGCGGAGGAAGATAAAAAGAAAGCTAGGGCAATCAGGTTCTTGTCATTCCCCTCATGGCTCCTTTCTTGTGTCAATAAAACAGAGTTTAGATAATTATGTGATGGGTTAGACCACCTCTGTTCCGCAGGTTTTCTAAACAATCTAGTTCATTGTCAAAAGAAAAGGGTGAAAATAACATTGAGGAGGTAAGATTCAAAATTTTCAGCATCTAGTCTAGCAATTATTTTTCACTTTTATTCTGAGTTTTGGTCTGTTCCCCCATTTGTTCTATTTACAATTTTTAGGAGGCAATTATCACAGGCGAGGCTGATGTAGGAACCTAAAGAAACTATTGTTTTTGAACAAATGTAAGACATTGCTTATACTTCTGTTCAAATTTCTTTGCGCTTTCATCTGGAAAAATTACATCACCTCAATTCCTCAAAGTCTTATTATTCTCATTTCTTTCACTCACTTCTGGCACTAATTATCATTCTTCTTTTCCATTATTTTCAGGGTGGCAGGTTAGAGTGCTCATGCCATGCTTTCAGATATCTTTCTTTAGTAGCTAGTTATTTTACATTACCATAATAATTACAACACAACTAGGGCATCTTGTTCCTCTAATTTTGAAGTTGATAGTTCTGGTTTACCTGGTGAGTCCTGGAACAACTAAAAGCCACCTCTGTCGAGTTATTTATTGAAAATGGCCACCAACCTTATCAGAAGTTCGAAATACATGGAAGACTAGAATCTCACGAAGTCTTATGCAGAATGGGTATAACAACTATTGTGCGCCTTGATCTTTCTTCTGATGATTTTTTTCTTATAATTGACCTGTGTCCTGACTCCTGATGACTAGTTTTGTGTGATTTTGTACTTTGATGGTGTGCTAGTGTCAATGAAACACTTTTCGGAAAATTTGCTCAGTAATTTTTTTTTTAAGTCAAACTAATTTTTAGTAGCAGAAAGCTGTTTAGTGTGAACTCATTACTCTATTCAGACTGTTTATCATAAGTAAAGATATATAATCATGAACCTATTTTATGATATTCTATTGATGTGGTGTTAAGACTTTATAGGTCAAGTGTATTCTACTGGCCCATTAGATGGAGTAAAATATTTTCCCTTCCATTTTGCATTTTCCACGTTGATTTCTAATTTTCTATACGTATCTGGGAATTGTTTTCTCTAGCAAGAAACAGGTACTTGTGTGTTCTCCTGCATTGATCTTTTGTTTTCTCGATTTGAGGCATTATATGACCTTAGTCGAAAATATGCTACAAATTTTCAAGAATCTTGCAGATTTACTGGCTTGACGGAAAATGGTTTGTTTTTCTGCGGTGTTCTTTTTTTTCCCCTGAATAGTGGGTTGCATGTTTTCTATGCGGCTCACGTGTTGACAGAATTAATGCAAGCGCTTGGTAGGTCTTTCGGTACCGTAATTGATAGATTGTTGTGTTCAAAGACTCAGTAGTCTATTGTCCCGTATTATCAAGAGCTACTAGTTGAGAAGTCCCTTTCTGTATGACTCAAGAATTTCTGATGAGGTTGGTGGTTGAGATACACACCATTTCTTTGGAGGTGCGTGTTGTTTTCTAAGGCCTGACCAGGTGAATCTGCTAGGAACGTTAAGAATATGTTGTTTCTTCAACTGAATTGTCTCAGTCTAGCATATTTTCTTCCATTTTGTTGGTGCTTGTAAAGACGAGATTTTACTGGTCTGGTATTCTTGTATTGAATCCATTCGTGTTCATCTTGTGCCTTGAATGCATGAACACATTTGCTTTTTGTTCAACTGGAGAAACTGGTGTGAATGTGCACACCTTGTGTAGAAGTATCCAATAAACATTTCAGTGCACATGTGGAGATGTTTATTTTTTTACACCTCTGCACTTAATTGCGCTGAAATGGCAGTGTTTAGTGGGTTCTTAAGCTTTGCTTCTCAACCATAAAACTTGTGTGAAAACAGGACGAAAATCTGTTCTTGGAATATTGTTGGATGTATGTGTGAAGGCCATTTTTCTGTTGATCAATTATAAAGGTTGTTTAAAATGTGATATTTTCTATAATAAAAATTTAAAATATCAGTAAAGTTGCTGCTCAGTTCTTGAAACAAGTTTATATGTGAAACATGCAATCTCGCCTGTCTATGAGACGAGCTCTATATTTGAGAACGATTTATATTAATGACGTGGGTTACAACAAATTTCAAACTATTTGAGTCACCGCTGCTGCACTGTAAATCTCTTGGTTGTTGAAGGGTATTCAACTCTTGTATTTTTTTTATCTTCCAATTGGCGGAGGGAACAATAGGGCGAGAGAGGTGGTTAAAATATCTAGAGATTGTACGTATTTTTTTTTAAAAATGTTGTGTTTTTGCCATTTAACTTAAATAGAATCTGGGTAGAGATTAGAGAAGCTTCTTCCTGAAACTAGTTTTTATATGTATAATGATATTAGATGCATTAGCTATTTTAAGAAGTGCTTAAAACACTTTTCCAGAAGCAAGAAGACATCATTTGTGTTTCTTTTTTTTAAACTTTTACTTAGGAAATAATTTTTTTTGGCATCAAAATATTATAATTGCTCGTGTTTTTTTTAACCAACATATAGAACTTAAAGTCTAGTACTTGTTTTTTGTTTAAATTTTTGGCTACTTACTCTATTAAATTGGCCTTCTGTCTGAGAGAACATTGTATGCTAAATTTGTAATATTAAGAATAACATTGTTTCAAATAGACATCGTGACAGTAAAATACTATAAACTAGTAGAAAAGGGTTCACTCATTTTTAACTATATAATCACATACATAAAGGGATGCGAATGCAACCATTAGAGTCAACAGCCAGAACCAGAGAGTACTTCAATTTAAGCTCTTTATTCCCTTCAAATATACTCTTCAGACACTAATCTATTTAAGTATAATCGAGCCAAAAAACCTTGGTCTAGCCTACTGTAACCGCGTTGATACATCGTCGTTTCTCCATTGAGCTTTGAAGTTGTTCTTTAGCATTCCTTAGAGCATCGAGGACCTCTTTCACAGTAGCATCAAGAACTTCTGGATCGATAGTTTGACTCTTCTGCGGCGTATCGATTAGAATCAACGCCATCGAATTATCCACATTATCCTCTGAATCTTGATAATTTTCTTGGTTAAGTCCTTCATCAGTCGATGATTCTATACTGCAATTGTGAATCATTTACATAGGAAAGCAATCAGCATTAGTGCCATTGTAGGTTAAATTTTTGGTGGTTTAAACAAGTTGTGCTTGGATTATTGCAATTATCAATCCAAGTACTTTAAATCAAGAGGAAATCGATTTTTGAAATCCTCGATATTAAAATTGAAAATATCCAAATAATTAAAACAGATTAACTTCATAAATATGAAATTGTCGATTTCAAATGACAGTGTCATGAAAAGATGAAATTTTGAATACCCACCTCTGCTTATCCATATTTGAAGAATTTTCTGCCGAATTTAGCAAAAGATCCTCTGAAACTTTCGCGGACATCGGTATTTGATCTGACTCCATTTCAGTTTCCTGCCCATTTGAACCATTTTTGTCCATATTTTCTGATCCTTTAGGGGACTTGAAATGCTCCACCGATTCTTGATTTTCACCCTTTTCTTGAATCTCTTTGGCGCTTGAAGAAGCTAATGACGAGACAGAGGAAATGTCGCTTCTGTCCACTAAAATTGACTGCTCCGATTCATCAGAAACGTATGATAAATTCTTGGATTCGAGCTTCTTGATTAAGAATCTCAGCTTCCTCTCGGCCTTGTCTCTTGATTTCGCCTCTTGTTTTAGCATGGTTTCCAGTTGAATCAGCTGTTATTTTCAGACATTAAGAAAGGTATAGCAAAATCAGCTGGACCTTTAAAACCTCAACTTCATCAAAAGACGGAAAAAAATGCATAGCAGCAAACACACAGAAAAAGTACCTTGTTCCCTAATTGCTCAGCCTCATCTTTAGCATTTCTTGAGACCATTCTCTCTGCAAGCAATCTTCCCCTTAAAGAATCCACCGTTCTCAAAATGTCTTCTTCTTCCATTAGTTTCTCACTGAAAAATAAAAATCCCATTTCAAATTGTGGAAAACATAAAAAGGTTCAATATCATTTTCCATTATAACTGTCATAACAAAAATCACCTCCATTTCACATCACCATTGTCTCCTCCTCCTGACATAATGTATTATTGAACTTTGTGCCTCAAGTTTTTTGGCGCATCAGGTGGGATCAGTCTGTGGAAAACAATGTTGCTTACTTTTCTTTATCTCCCATTTTAGCCTTTAAGCAATTGGGAAAACAGTGAGGAAATATATAGTTGGTTTTTGGTACAATAAAATTTCTGCTTTGGTGTTTGGGCTCTGGTTTTTGAAACAACAAAAATATATTATATTATATAATAAAATAATTAATTAATTTTTAGGTATGTCAGAGTGAAGCCTTGGCCTTTTCCCTGCCCCCACCGTGAATGATTTTCAGGCAACGCCTTCTCTCTCAATTACTTTACATTAAAGTAGTAACTGTTGTTTGCTGAACTTCTTGTAACTTTCTGTTTTAATGTACTTGCACCATTTGGCTCATTATTTTCTCATTAATAGTCATTCTGATTACAATTTATTTTATAATTATGTCTAATATATTTGATTAAGATGGTAAATTTTTTTAACTAAATTCCCCAAAACTACGAATATAATAAGTTAATTTCCAAATTTGTAAGAATAGCTATAAAATACGACAAACGTGGTTGTAATGGCATACTTATATGTCCGATAATAAAATATCTGGTTTAATAAATTAATTTTTTTGTTTTTAAAATGGAAATTTGTACTCAATTTTAGTCACGGGAAATGGTGATGTGCAAATTTCACCGCCCCATGCTTCGTGTCACTCTTCGTGCCCCGCCAAGTTCATTTAATGCATATGTGTTGGTTTTCATTCCTCAAATTATTATTATTATTCAGGCTAAAAGAACGATCAAAACATAATGATTTGAATACTATATAAAACACATTTGATCTTGTAAAAAGTATAATTATTGAGATGAAAGATGTAATAATTGACTATGTTTGTATAATAATTATCAATTATATCTTTTGATAAAACGAGATCGAGCGCTTTCAGGTTTTTTTTTTTATCAGTACTATTGTGCATATATAACTTGGAGGATCACTCGGAAACATTGCTATTATTACATTATTTCTTTTATTTTTAAAGAGAAAGACATGCTATGTATTTATTATTTGGTTGAGAGATCTTGGGAGTGTCTGGGATTTGAAATGTTACTGGTGATGAATATTTATCAAACTTGGTTTTTTTTTTTTTTTTTGGTGGTTGATGTTGAATTTTCCCCATCGTTTTGCTAATTGAGTAAGCCAAAACCAAGCTATGTTAAATTCTTATTCCTAAAATAAAAATTCTTATTTTATTGATTTTGCTATTATTTTTATTTTCGTTGTTATTCTACACTTAAAAATTGATTTTTATTATATTCATTTAAATAACTAAATAAATTGGTTTTAACCAATCCTCCCAAATGAACAATTATTTTCTTTTTTCGCATTTCAAAAAAATTATTAACTATAAATATTTCTACAAAAATGAAAAATTATTCGTCCAACAGAAAAAATAAAAAAATAAGTGCGTGTATTTGGCGTGGCCACTTCCACACATTAAAAAAATAATAATTTTGTAATAATAATTGCCTTTTTTTAAAAAAAAATCTTTCCTGAGAAGCTAAGCCTGGAGAAAGTATTATAACATTCATAACCATTATTGCATTTTTCCATGCGTTTGGGCCATGTAATAATCACCAAATGACCATGATTTATTAATTAATCTTTCAAATTACTTTTAAATTTTTGGATCTTTTCCTAAAAACAAATCAAGGGACTGATATTAGAAATAGAAATAATTTTAAATTCAGCATTGAAACTGATATTAGAAACTAAAGATTTTTCAAATCCGAAATAACAAATCAGTTTAGTTGTTGAATAAAATCCATTTTATAATTGATCTTAAATCTTTCACGAGTTAATTTTATGGGACAATGAAGTAGATTTTTTCCTTTCAAATCAAAATCTACCGATCCAAATGCAATCTTAATATATTATATGACCAAATTTAATAATTTGATAAGAGTACAATTACACACAATTTACTTAATATTTAGTAAACAATTTTCTTAACAAATGGACGTGGTGTACATTTAGCCAACAAGGGTTGTACCTTGGGCGTAGTTACCCCTAGACCTTCACTCATATCAATTTCCCCAATCTTTTTCCAATCAAAGCACTGTATCAAGGATCCCAGGCCCAGACCAATAGCAGTGATAGCCAAATTTTTACCTGGGCAGGACCGTCTCCCTGACCCAAAAGGAATTAACCTAAAGCCCAAATCATTCTTCCTCTTCAAGCCCTCAAATCTCTCGGGCCTAAATTTCTCCGGATCCGCCCAAAATTTTGGATTGTGGTGAATTTCCCAAGAGTTGACTAGTAGTATAGTTCCCGCAGGAATCCGGTATCCTCCCACCGTGCACTCCGCTGAGGATCGGTGGGGCATAATTATGGATACTGGAGGATGCAAGCGGAGCGTTTCTAGGATGATGTGTTGGAGATATGGAAGCGCCGCCACGTCGGATTCGGCAATGAGGCGTTCGGTTCCGACGTTTGTGTCGATTTCGGTCTGCGCCTTTTTGAGGACGTGTGGATTGTCGAGTAATAGGGAAAATGCCCACTCTACAGCGATTGATGATGTTGAGGAACCTCCTTGGAGCAGAACCTGAAATCGCAGATTATGTAAGTGATTTTTTAATTAGGTTTTTTACCATGTTTATTTGGAAATCGAAATTTTTTTTGGCGATTTTTGAATCAATTTCTGCAATTTTATTTGATTTACCGGTGTGCAATGTATACTTTTTAGCTGAATTTATAAATCGACTTTCATATTGATTTGACCTACAATGAGACGATATTTTAAATTATATAGGTTCTTCAAATTATTGAAAGAATAAACTCAACTGTCTTGAATTTGATCGCTATCAGCTTGCTTTTCTGAAAAGATGAGTGTGGGACGTAATTGGGGAAAAAATAAATTCTTACTCAATCATTAGAGTTATTTAATGCCGCTCAATCTTGACATGAACTGGTTCAAATATTCTTGTTTCGTTGTTATTCTATACTTGAAGACTCCAGCATGTATATATATGTTTTAAGGTCTATTTCTTGGCTGGATGATTGTAACATTTTGGCACCTGTATAATATAAAAAGTTAGGTTCCAAGATAAAATTGATATAAAAATCCCATTTTGATTTAGTTTAATCAATGTTATGTCATAATATATCAAGTTAATTAAAGAATCAGTAGTAAAAGAATAGGTTGTCTCCATTGAAGTTGAAATTAAATTAATTATATTAGTGCGTAGAGAAAGTTGGAAGTGACATTCCGCAGCCTGTCTGTTGCAGCTGAATGGCTGCAGAACAATATTTTTGCGAAATAATAGTGCCTGAATCATAAATTGTGGAAATAACTTACCAAGAGGAGATTTTTTATGGTTTCGTCGGTGTAATACTCAGGTTCTGATCTTTGCAAGTCCAATAAAACTTCCACCATTGTTTTCTTCTTTCCAACAGTTGCAGCATCAGATAAGCAGGAACCTTGATTGTCCATCATTCCTCGCTGTTCTTCGAGTACCTTTTGCATAAAATTGTCTCGCTTTTCATGTATTGATGTCAACTTCTTTTCTACATGTTGGAATCCAAACCATCGCATGAAAGGCAAGTAATCGATCACATTCGTCTCAAAGGCCAGATTTGTTGTCTCAGTTGCTATCTCCTCTAGTAAATTGGCTCCTTTTAATTTCTTCACGCTCTTCCCATAATACCTATGTAAACAAATATATAATTTACTCGTTCATTTGGTTCTAGCTTTATGCTCAAATATATTGTGAATCAATTTGATTGGTCATTTGGTTGTATTTGAAAAGATTAACGTTCATACTTGGCTCCAAGGGTCGTTCGAAATAATTATTTTTACCGGCTTGCTGTTGACAGTATCTAACATTCCACGATCTTTATATATTCATAAATTTGAACGTACCTTTTCCCCATGATCATTCTCGTCAAGACATTGAACATATACTCGAAAAGAGCTGATTTGACCTCTACAACTCTGTCCAGTTCTTCCCCTGTGACATGTAACAGCTTCCTAACTAGATTTAGAGTTTCATCAGCTCGAATTTGAGATAGCATCTGTATCCTGTGAGAGGACAGTAGCTCAATAGATGAAATCCTTCGAAGGTTCCTCCAATGCTCGCCATATGAGGACCAAGAGAGGCTTGTATAGTTGTAACCAAAATGTCTCCCGTTGAGAAAATCGGGCCGATTCGCAAATATTAAGTCATTTTTGTTAGTTAAGCATTCTTCTACTAGAGAAGGAGATGAAACAAGGAAGACGGCCCGGGACCCAAGCTTTAGGAAGAGAGCAGGCCCGTATCTCCTGGAAACCTCTGAAAGGCTCCTATGGAAGGGTCTTTTTAGCAAGTAGATGTGCCCGATGAATGGGAGGGCTGGAAAAGGGCTAGGAGGAAGATTTCTTAGTTTGTTTATAACATGAACTGCGGTGCAATAAAGGGCCAGGAGTATTACTGGAGAAAGATACAAGCATAGATTTTCCATTACAGATTGAATTTCTCTCAAATTTATGATTTTCGATTTTGTGGCAAGAGTATTTATAAAGATGGTGGTGTGTCAGAAAGTCAGAAATCATGTAAATCAGTGCCTAGAAAATTAAATTATCAAGTATTTTTCTTCTTAACTTGTGACTATTTTAGAAGCTTGATATTGATATTAAATTGGGACGGTTGGTGCCTTCTCTAAACTGCATGTGGTGATGCAATTATATATGATGGATATTTGATTAATTAATATTTGCGGGGATAGAAGTTGAAGACTATCGGCTGAGGGTTTCTATTTTATTGCAATATTTTACTGATGAATTCATCCAAGTGGTCCACATTAGGTGTTTGAGCCTATTCTGAAATCAAAAAATACAATACAATAGAATACAAGTCAAACTAAAATATTTCTTACATTTACCAGACAATATGCTTCCAACAATCAATATGTGCAGGTAAGATAAGTGTGCATGAAAGTACAACATTGACACAAGTGCAGAAATATGAACGTGAATGTGAATGTGGGTTTTCAAAATTCACGACTTTATTGTTCATATGCATCTGTTTAATTAAATATTATTTATTTAAATATTATTTATTTTTATTTTTTTCTCAATTGAGGTGGATAAATAAACAGTTCCACACATGACAGGCCTTGTGACCTGGTATTCCTAATTGGGCTTTCAGCAACCATGGATGGGTTGGATTGGGTTCTAGTCTGAAATCGACAACACATTTTGTCATATATTTAAAACTTGTTGAGACAATGAAAATATATCAGGAAAAGAGAATCCAAAGTGTGTGATATCTGATGTCACCACTTCAATGCCACTCAAAGGGATCCAAACAAGCAAATAATTGCATCAGTCTAATTTCTAATCTCATACTTTGTAGCTTCCAATTTTAGGAACACACTTGAAATTTTAAACTCAAAATCTTCCCTTTCACGTATCAATCTGAATCAGCTAAGCCACACAAAAGATTCAACGGCATTTTTTTAGTCACAAATGAGTGATACTCAACAATTCTACAACACTCATTCACTACCACCATTTGTTTCATTCTAATACTACATTCCCGCAGACATATTTTGCTCTCCAAGCAATGAAAAGTTGTCGAGTTGCAATAATTGTCAATGCTGGTTAGATAGATCGAACTATGGTGTTTGAGCTGCTCTGTTATCACTAGCTATAACTTTTGGTAAAGTGGCAAACAATCGCTCCTACAATTGGTATCAAAATCAATGTCATGGATTCGATTCTCATTGATTGCAATGAGTGCAATTATTGGGAGAGAGATTGTTGAGGTACAATAATTGTCCATGCTGGTTAGAGCGATCGAATCATGTCGCTTGGGCTAATGTATGGTATAAAATATTTAAATTGCAATATTACCACTAGTTATAACTATTGATAATTACACGTTATTACTCCACACACACACGGTGAGTGTACGTAGTTATTACAATTTATTTAAAATTGATGAGATTATATTTATTTACACGTGAAATCTAAAAAATATCGCCATCTTGGAGACAAAATATGTAATAATTTCAATTCTACCTGGAAATATTTGCTAATTTTCAATTATTGTTTCAATATCATTTACTAGGCAATTAAGTATGAAGTATGAACTAAACGATCACGTGCGAAAGCAGCCGCCATCACCACCACTGCCGGTGATCCTCGTGAGATCATCCAAAATCCGATCAATCTCACGGCGGACATCCAATGAAAATAATGGCCGCAGCTCACACTTCTCTCCCTTCCTCCGTCTCTTCCTTGCATATCACACACTCCCCTCCAATACTCACTCCCACTGATGGCAGCGCCACCACCGTTGCCACTGCTGCTGCCACCCTTGTTCCCGCCTATACATTTACAAAATTACTACAGTTGGCCACCATTTTGATGTACTCGTTTAATACTTGAAACATTGAGAATCCACGGAACCCGGACAGATTTAATATGTTATAGGAGACGTGCTTACACAGAAGAATCTGCCATTGCGAAGGCTCGAGCAGTTCTTGACCGTCTGTTGTTGGAGGAGGAGATCCCGATTTTCATGCTCGCGGAGGAGTACAGAGTTTGTGCGGCGGCTGCGCCTTGCATGGAGTTTTTTAGAAGGGTGAGGTTGTACAGAAGGTGGCGGGCTATGAGGAGGGACGTGTGGTGCAGGGAGAAAGAATGGAAGTGGCGGAGGGTGAGGGAGAAAAGGGTTGGGGAGGAGAGGCGGCCGTAGTAGAGGGCGGAGATGGACTTAGTGAGATAGGAGAGTCTGGGAGGGGGGAGAGTGGAGAGGGCTGCGATTATTATGCTTCTCCGGAGGTTTGGTTTGCCATCATAGGATCATGGATATGGAAGATTATTATTGTTAGTTAGGGTCTTCTGAAATTTTATAGTAAAAAAAGCCAATTTTTTTTTAAACAAATTAATAATAATAAGGTTTGATCTAAAAGGGGCATATTGTATTTCTTGTTAAAAAAACTATCGTGCAAACAAAATAATAATAATAATTTTCAACATTTCTATTAATTAGTTGTAATCACGATTTTAATTAATTAAAGATGCCTCTAAGTAAATGGGGGATGATAATTCAATGCAAATCATTCCAATATTACAATAATTATACACGCCATTAATATTGAATTGCCCTAATTCTAACTGGAAGATCGTTGAAATCTTGGTTTCAATTTCACCAAACTATTTACTCTATCTGTTCCAAATATATAGATAGACTTGTTTTTTTCCCCACAAATTAAGAATGTCATTAGAACATCAAATTTTACAAAAAAAAAATAATTTTATCCCTATTTATTTCATTCAAGAAATTGTTGCACATATTTCAAATACTTATTAGTACCAAAAAAAAAAAAAAACTAGAAGAAAGATTACCACATTAAGAAACTGAACTATATATTTGGGACAACCGAAAATGAAAACCCAACTCATAAAAATCCATAAATATAGATTTGTCTAAAATTTTAGAAACATGAAATTGTTCATTTAAGATTTAATTAAGTAGGTTTCAAAAAAAGGTTTAATTAAGTACAATAATCTCAACACCACTCACCATAGAGTTGTGTATTATCTAGAATGGAAGTATCATTAATTTAATTATATATTTATATAAAATTTTCATTTTATCAACTTCATAGACTATAACATTTTTTTTAAAAAAAAATAATTAAGGCGTGATGCTCACATTCATAAATATTGATGGTGTATCATTAAAAATAAAATCTAAATATGTTTCAACTTTCATTACATATAACTTTCATAAAGTGCAATTGCTTGACTCCGAATGTAATAATTACCACCAACTTTTAGGTAACTTAAATATCCAATTCAACGCATGTAATTCTATATAATAATTCTTTCTCCATTCACTCGTCTCCATTGTAATTTCCTTTGCCCTTCGATCCATTTCTTTCACCACCTCGTCTTTTTTCTTTCAGCAATTCCTCGTTAAAGTTCACTTGAGTCAAGATTTTAGAAGTTTCAGCCATCAAATTTCAAGGTAAAATTAAATAATCCCGATATCGATTTAATGTTTTTTAACCCTCCTTGGTTATAAATATACATATTCTCCAAGTATATTTCATCGAATTAATGAAACTATATTTGTTAAAACAAGACGATTCCTGATCAACTATTCAGGAATAGATTCGAATATAATTTTTTGTCATGTCGTTGATTATTCATTAAAATTATTGAGTGACCATTATATAAATAGAAAATATTAACTGTTGATGGTCACTTTATTTAATTTATTGCAAAATATAAGACGATCGATTTTCGTTGAATAAAACTCGAGTTTATATATATCCAGATCTGTATTAACGTTATCAGCATATACTTATTTGATATATGGGAAATTATAAGATTCGATTTTATTTATTTATTTAAAACTTTGGAAATATATAGTAAAGATTAAAGGCTTACTTGATTCATGCTAGATCTGCATTTCTGTATGATTTCAATGAATTATTCATTAACTTTTAACAGTACATGTATTTTTCAAGATTTCTCTTATGTAAGGAGACATCCATCCCATTTGACTCTAATTTTGTGTTTAAAGAAAATTAACATTGAAACATTAATCGTCTAATATAATTTGAAATGAAATATCTGAAATGGGTCAAGGGATAGTTATTTATGGTTAGTGAATTTATGTAATTTAAATTGGGAAAATCTTACTTTCGTAATCTAATCTAATTGCTTTAATCCATATATTAAAAAGATCATCATACATGTACAATGAAGTTAAATATTGGTTACAAAGTGCATTTGAAATGACAAAACTATCATAAATACTTTTCGAAAGAGTTTTCTAAATAAAATGCAAATATAATTGTCGTTTCAAATACATTTTGTAACTCAATTTATAACCCGACTCTATATTAAAAAGTTCTGATTTTACCATCTATTTATGTACTATATATATATATATATATATATATATATATATTTCCTTTTTACTTTTGGAAAGACTACAAATATTTTTAATTAATGGAACTCCACAAAAAGCATTTAGATGCACATGCACACAAGTTGCACACCATGCGCACACTTTCCTTTTATTTGATCTTTCATGTGGAAAATCAGAAGCGGGCAAGAACGAAAATGAGCTCCGCAGAAACATCCGGAACACACCAACAGCCAGCATTTACAGCCGCAACAGCTTTACTCGAACTGGCGAACTCCCACATGAGCCCCGAGCTCGAGGAGGCATGCAGCACAATCGTCTCCATGTCCCAGAAACAAGAAAATTTCCATGAAGAAGAAGCTCGGAGGTACGCGAACCCTACTCGACCCTTCGTATATACTGCTTCGGATGGAACCAAATCCGCAGTTGCTCCATTAAGAAAGGTCCATGGCAGCAACAACCCAGCCAAAGTACGAGACCACCGTCTGTTCAAAGACAGTCGACCCCCGCAATTTTCGATGCTGAATCTGGTGCGGGATGCGGTTGCAAGATTGGCTGGTGGGGCGGGAACTAGGGCCGACGTCTGTGATTTGGTTCGGCACTCGCAGTATTTAGTGGACGATATTGTGGAGGAGACTCTCGTGAAGATCGTTCGCGGGGCTCTGGATCGGTTGCGCTGCGAGAGTGATCCTTGCGTGGGATTTGATAAAGATTTGAAAGTGTGGGTTTATTTGCACAAAGATAGAGGAGTAGAAGACTTTTAATTGATTGTGTAGGCTATGTTCTTTTGTAGATAAATATTTTTTAAATTCTTCTGATTAAGAATGTATTATTATGCAATTATTATATCATATAAATTTTAAAGAGTACTTTACAGCATACAACTATATATTCATATACACACACGTTCCAAAGTCCAAACCTCGATCCTACATACAGTTTTTTAATGATGTGAGACAATTACTTTTTGGTGTATATTGGTTAAACTTGTTAGAAACAATGCTAATAACAGTAGCGTAGAAACGAATTCGTAAAGATAAAAGTAGTAATCGAAATAAGTGTGATGTTTACAATAATAATATCGTGCAAAGAAAATCAAAACCAAACCGAGGCCTGTAGCGTGTACAGTTTCCTTAAAAAAAATTCGCCCCCTCGGTATGTGCTTCGAGATTTCAGCGAATGTCTGTTTCCCAGGATACAATGGAACAACCAGCAGTGACTTTAGCACGAGACACTACTACGACGAACTGAAAACATACATTTACTTTATCACCGAGATTTAACGGAGGCCAAATAGAAAGATAACAATATGAAATGCAAGAGAATACTTGAAAGAGAAAAAAATTTCATGTGCTTGAAATGAGGAAATGAACACACTATTTATAAGTCCCAAAATGCATACCAAGAGTCATGCAAGATTAATTAACTAAATTAATCTTCCCATTAACTCAAGAATATGAAGAGCCAAAACTCTTCAACTAACTCAAGAATGTGGAAAGTCAAAAGACACTTTCACAATAATGAGCCACAACTAACTCAAGAATGTGGAGAGCCAAAAGACACTCTCACATTTATGAGACATAATTTTTATTCAAACTTTAAATTTACTTGAAATTTCCAAGAAAACTCAGACAAACATAGTAGCTTACAAATCATATTATAGTCAGTTAAACGTCTAGGAAAGTTCAGTGCAACAAATTCGTCAAAAAAGTTTTTATAAAAAGAATCAAAATTATAATCATTGGTCAAACATTCAGGCTCACGTGGGCAAACCTCATTCCTACTAGTTGCAAATTAACAAGATTAATTAACTAAAGATGCCTTCTTGTAAACCATTCCAATATATTAATTAATATTTATAAATTCATTAAAATTGATTTACCTTGATAAATAAAATGAAAATTTGGTAAGTAGAGATTTTTCCAAATTTTTAGCGATACAATAATGTTGATTTAAGATTTAAGTATAATTAACAATATAATTTCGATATAGAGTATATTGTTTTTAGTATATTATATGGATTAATGGCTGCAGTCCTATTTAATTATATATTTATATAATATTATCGTTTTATCAGCTTCGAAGAATCACTTGTTCGTCCATATACTTATTTGATGCACATAAATTGCACACAGTTTTCGCACTCGCAGACTCCTCGGCAGAAACCTTCGGAACACATCTGGACCTAACATTTACAGCCGCAACAGCTTTACTGGAACTGGCGAACTGTCTCCCACATGAGCCCCGAGCTCGAGGAGGCGTGCAACACAATCTTCTCCATGTCCCAAAAACTAGCAAATTTCCATGAAGAAGAAGCTCGGAGGTACGGAAACCCTACTCGACCATTTGTATATACTTGCCCCGAATGGCACCAAATCCGCAGTTGCTTCATTAAGAATGGTACACTGGCAGCACAACCTAGAAAAAGTACGAGACCGCCATCTCTTCAAAGAGTCGACCCCCACGTACGGTAGATAATTTTTAAAATTATTTTGATTAGGGTTTTATTAATATTCGATTATTCCATCATATAAATCTTATTATTTATCAAAACTCAGTTCTTCATTACATACATACACACACATATACATACATACACACACATATATTAAAAATCGATATTACTATATAAATTTTTACCAGTAGTAATGATTACATTTTATTTTTACGTAATTACATAGATTCTTAAAATGATAGTCGTAAATAACTGCACTATTTCTGCAGTATAGTTTAAGCATTGGTATTTGTCTACCATTAGTGTTAATTACATTTTAATTTTAAGTAACTCTAGAGATTAATTAATTTTCTTTTTAAGTATGTGCAGTATTTGTGCATATATTTTTAAACATAATTGGTACTAGCTATCCACCTAGGGGATTTAGATTTATAATTTAATTAAGAGTATGTTTCATTTGACTCTATTCATATCTACGGTAAAAATTAATATTTTCTTACATAAAAATTTATCATTTTTATAGATCGGGTCGGGTCAGAAATTCATCTCACAGTAAGATGATCTCATAAATTTTTTTGTATTTAATCAATTATTTTTTAAAAATTTTAAAGTTATTATTTTTATTTCCTATCTTACCCATTATGATGCTTGATATAGAGATTTCATCGGATGGGTTTATAGGTCATTTCTTTTCCAAAAAAAAAAAATTCTTTTTCAAAAGTCCTCCATGTTCTCACGTGTCAGTTTCAATTGAAAAACTTCTATTTTTAAAATATTAAACCATCCTAAAGAAAAGAAAGGAGATAAAATCAAGAAATAGAAACAAAACATAGTGAAGGTTTTTGGCAGAGAATTCCAAACCGGCCATGATCAAGGTGTATGTATTTCAAAGTCATTATCTTATAAGCGCGTGTATGGTACGCTGATATATTATTAAAAATTATGAATAATTTATCTTATATATTAAACGATAAAGTAATTATTTAGTTTTTTTTTAGAATTTGAAAAATAAATCATGCGATATGATAGTTGCAAGAGAGAGTGGATAGAATGATTTAAAACCTTAGTGCCCAAAGAATATTAATAAGGCTGGATGTCAGAGAGATTTTTTACCTGAGAACTAAAATGTAAAATTACGTTTTTTACCAAAAAAAAAAAAAAGAAAAAGAGAAGAATATTAGTCAGGAGGTAGCTCCAGGAAAGTCGTTAACATTTCAATCCTGAAGGATCAATTACGCTCTCGAATTTTGACATACTGCACGTAACAGGAAATAACCGAAACTGGGCTGCCAAGGAACAAACGTAAATATATAGAAATAACCAGTCAAACTTCATATTTTTTTAAAAATAACCTTCTCAATTGTATCATTTTTCTATCTATTAAAACCATTAAAAAATGTTTATCAAGATAATATTGCTATTACAATGTAATAGCATGGTAAAATAGAATAATCGAAACGAATCAAATTTTTTCTCTATCATTAGGGGGCAAGAAAGATTCAACTACAATCCTTCCAAAAATATTATAATTTGAAAAACAATCGGACAAGACAACACAATATTATAATAATAACGTTCAAGTTCAAAACCAAAACAATTGTGGCAGGTCTCTACTCAGTTCTCAAATCATAGAAATCAAGTTTTGAGTATTCAAACATTTCAACTACAGTACGCTGAAAAATAATAGAAAATAAAACATCGACCTCAGTGAACCTTACATGACCATATCATACCATCGCTTGCCTTCTCCACAATTTCATGGAGATTTCGCTGCCCCGAGGAGAGCGAATATTATCATTGTCATTGTCATTGACAGATCTGCTGTTGTGTCTTGGATTGGGGCTTCTGCCCCGACCATTGGTATCATAAGGGCTTTCATCGTCCCCCATTGTGGCAGGGTCCCCAGGGCTTTGGCTACCCCCCCTTGTGGCAGGGTCCCCAGGGCTTTGGCTACCCTCCTTAGGACTTTCATTATACCTGTCATCTGGCTCAGTTTCCATTCTGCTTCTCCTCGGAGAAGGGCTCCTTTTCTCACTTGGACTATCATCCGTAATAGGCGTTGGGCTGCGCTTCCTGTTCTTGGAGGGAGTAGATCCCCGTTTTCGTTCGGGAATTCTGTCTGCAGGACTTCTTGACCTCCTCTCATCGTACTCAGCATCACGGCCTCTTCTAGCAGGAGACCTTGACAGGCTGGACAGAATGAAGAATTAAAGATGGGGGCAATTCAGTTGGAATTTAGTGCAGGAACTTATTAGTATCTCTTTGCAGGAGCTGAAACTTTTAACCGGAAAATTTAATTTTAAAATAACAATCAACCTGTAACTGCGGCTTCTGCTGAAACTTCGACTCCTACTCCTGCCACGACGAGGAGAGCGTGACCTCACAGGAGAGCGTGAATAACTGCGACCGCGCTTACTGAAATAGACTCAGATAAAAAATTAAGAGCCACATCACAACATGTGTTTTTCTGTGGCATTTATGACAAGCAGGACAAAGGACAAAGCACTGCGCTCAACAACATATAAACTTACATAAATTACACACAACTACTTGTCTGGAAAACATCAGGCAGAAAAGGAGAGTAAATCACTATGGCAAATTAAATACACTTACCTCTGCTTCTTAGGGCTATCCTGGCAGTTCTTCTCAATATGACCTCTTTCCCCACAGCGATAACACTTGTTTTTCCAGTCTCCAGCCTTGCAATCACGAGCCCAATGGCCATCAATGCCACAATTGAAGCACCGTCCAGAACCTGGAGCAGGGCCTTTGCCAACATATTCTCGAACTCCTCCAGGTCCACGTGGTACCTGCAGCCACATCATTTAACACCAGAGGCTAAGCACACAAAAAACTAAGACAAAATTGTTCCCAAGGAGCTTATTTTAGATGTCTCTTAAAAAATCTAGAAGTGGCTACATTTAATTATGTCAAAACTGCATCTTCAAGTGATAAAAGGCATGACAGGGCCACATCCAGCCACTTTTTTTGCTTAAAGTGGGAAAAAATTGAATGAATGAGCCTCAGATTCACTTACTCCCTTGGCAAATTCAACAATGATACGCCGTCCATCAACATCTCTTCCATCCAAGTTATATCTAGCATCATCAGCATCCCTAGGATCGCTGAATTCCTGAAAATTGAGATGGGAACACAGAAACCCACACGTAATTGTCAAACATATAATGAGCTCGTAAATGGAAAGATAGAAAGAAATCTGTTAATAATTACAACCAAGAACAAGAAAGATAGAGAGTGATGATACATACAACAAAGGCGTAGTCTCGCTTCATATCCACATCGCGTACTCTGCGGAAACGGTTGTCAGAAACATTAAGATTTAGGGCCATCATAACTTGCGTACTGGAGTGCATGAAACTTGGTCCTCAAGACGAACTAAACACCAGTTTGATTGTTGCAAAATCCATAAAAACATGCAAAGACAACACAAAGAATCGCCAAGACAATCCACCAAGTCCACCCTCTCACCATTGACCACCAGGTCAGGAATATTCCACCCTCCCACCATGGACCACCAGATCACGCAAAGGCTCAGAAACCTTCAATAGAACCATTCAAGTTAAACGCAGAATCACCTATGCCACACTGTTCCTTCACAAATAACATGATCACATAGGTGCCAAGGTAAGAACTATGCTTGGAAAGCAAAAATGTTCTTACTTGGAGGTAAGAAGCAGAACCACATTCTACAGTGCCAGATCTCTCATGACAGACATGAGCATGGGTTTGCTAGAAAGCTCATAAATCTTGTAAGGGTGGAAAACTATTTCATTACACTACCCAGGTAAACCAAGAGAAATAGTTGCCTATAAAGAACAAATTGGTCTGCAGTATCAAGCAGAGAATTTTAAAGTAGGTGATAATGGATAACAATATTAAGACGACCTCAGTACCTCGGCCCATTGTGACAAACACACGTAAGAGAAATTCAGATTTAGGAAAATATTTCTCATAAAAAAAGAGCCATTATCTAGAAATAAGAATGTAATACACTTAATAAACAAGCTGAATCAGCTACACTAATTTACACAATGGAGGTGGTGACCAGAGAAAGTAAGCATGTATTAAAATTTAGAGTACCTATAAAAACATCAATAACCAAAACACATCATCTACAAATATGGAAAATCATATGAATTAAATGAAACCTGACAAACAATTGTAAAAAGCATGACCCTCCACAAAATAAGCCGGATATTTCACATTTGAAAATATCAGCAGAACAAATATCTTTGAACAAAAACGAGGACATGGCAATTTATTACCTTCCATATCTGCTGAAAACATGTTCCAAATCTCGAGAACGGGTTCTGGAAGACAAATGACCAACATAAAGGCGTGTATTACCACCGTATCGATCATCATGACGAGGCATTTTTTAGCTGCAGCAAAAAAGCTAAAACTCAAGATTTGCAAAAAAGGAAAAAAAACATCATCAAGGTACAATATAAAATCTCATATTAACAAAAACACTTGACACCAACAATGAGCCAGCTAGCCCTGTTTGAAGCATAAAGATAACCTTAAGCAGGCAAAACACTTAAGCTTGTGCCAAAGGGCATCCAGATACAACCAGGATAAAGGAACTGAACTTATCACAACTCTTTCTGAAAACTTTTTAATTACAACCATTTTTTATTGATACCTCTTAACAACTTAAATCCCTCGTAAATTCCAAAAATTCTCAATTAGAATACAAGAAAAGATTGGGAAAGTATGATATTAACAACCCATGCCAAGGAAAATTTAGAGAAATCATAGGAAAGTGAAACACAAATCAGATGATTGGAAAAACAAAGAAAAAAAAAGCTTAATTATTCAAGAGATGATAGTTAGCCCAACTTCAAAGAACACGCTGCATTTAAAAAAAACAGCAGAAAAAAATTACTTTACAATAGAACAATACGTATCGGAACAAATCCAATAACTTCCATGAGCAGAAAAAAAAAATAATTTAACCAATTAAGATCATCCTCGATCGCAAATATTAACGCGGGGACAGAAAGTAATAAGAATTCCCAAAATCCCCAGTCTAAAACCGATTTCTCGCCGAAAACAATAGCCAGAACCTAAATGAATAAAAGATAGTGTACAATTTGCATAAACAGATAAAATTCATACAAAATAAACCTAAATATTGAGCACAAGAAAACCTGAAAAACGAGAGCCCAGATTTTGTTGAGGCAACCCTAATTATCCAGAAAACATCAAGACCGTACGGTTTCGAAGTGGGAAAATATTTTTATACCCCCAAAGCTAGTGATTCCTACGGTCACGATGATTCATGTGACATCTAAAGGGCCACAAATTAGCTTAAGGTGGGCCGAGATGCATCCCTAGGGCCTAGACTAGGTCGTATGATGCCCAAGGCCCACATATATTATAGTTTCTTAATCGATCCTATTCGTCAACTGCATTTTAAATGGACTTTAATTCATTTGTGAGACTATATCAGGAATCCTATTTGTCCTATTGTCGTCCATGAAAAAATATTACTTTTTGTATTTTGTGATCGTCAATGAAAAAATATTACTTTTTGTGCTAAGAGTATTACTTTTTATTATGATTATCGATGAATTGACCCGCCTCACAGATTAAAATTCGTGAAAGCATCTCACAGAAGATTTGCTCATGACATATTTGTGCTTGTGAATTTATAAACTCTAAATAAATAATCTCGATATGTGTGTGTACGCAATTAAAATTTTGGCAGATCAATCGAATTCACGCAAAAGACTAAAGGCACTAAAACCCACAAAATTGTACATTATATATAAGGGTTGATTAGCAAATCAAGGTGACTTGGGTTAACTTTGAATGTAGGAGTCTATCGAAATTTTCAAAACATGAAACGAAAAAAAAAAAGAAAAAAAGAAAAGAAACGTATCATATCAACTAGCCATTTTCCAGAATTTGATAAACACTGAGGTAATCCTCATGTGTAGGCATATATGTATGCATCTTTGATTCGCATCCGGCTGATGTCTCGAGATATTTGTAGGCGTTGATTCAAGATTTGTTCCTTGTCCTCGTATTCGATGCCTCTGAATTTGCAATTTTGATTGGCATTTCATGGTTATGTCGACCCTCATACGTCGTTATGAAAGTGGCGGGATCTTCCGAAGTTCTCTCGACATACTTCCGCACATTGCACTTGGGGCTGGTGCACTTATAGTAACTCCTGCAAGGGCAATCAAACACACCACAACCTAAGAGCCAACAAACGGAACTGATGCCATGTCTTAATTGACACTGTCCACCCTCGAGAAGAGCTGACTATTTCGATGACGATTCCCACTCCCCAAAAATTGTATCAGAAGACAAACTTAACTGGTTATGTAAATCAGTGTGCACTGCATGGCAAGATTCCAGTAATTTTAAAGAATGATAATAGTATCCGAAATTCATCAAGTAAAAGAATCAGCTAAAAAAATAATTGAAGGAGGAAGTGTTTTTCCTCTATTAATTAGAATTTTTAACAATTTTTATAAAAATATTGTTGCAATATTTATTTTAGCAACTTTTTGACATTTTTAATGCATGATATTTCATGCTTATTGTATACCACATGATCTAACAAAAATCAAGCAACTTGATCTACTAAAATGTCCCAATATTTTATTAAATTTCTAGACGCCCATTTAATTTCTATACCAGGGGAAGATGCCCAGGGAGTTGGCAAATTTAATACTAACCTTGGGTATGAATTTCCCTTGACAACTTTCTGGCCATACTTTCTCCATCGAAATCCATCCCCGATGATATCAGAATCCGCGTTGTTCTGGACACCATTCCCAGGCTCGGGTGTGCCTTTCTCCGCACTACCTGCTTTTAGTGATTGGATCTGGCATTTCCTGCAGTATAAAACCATAACCTCAGAATGCTGTTGTTATTGTGTGAATTCAAATATCAAAAGTTCACATATGAGTAGGAAAGCAATGGTATTGGCGTTCAGTGCTTTTCGAGCTAGTTTCAAACGTTATTCAATTCATGTTCGAAAATATCAAACTTGCCTAAGTTCTATCATATTTGATTACATATTTTTTAGCCCAAAATATTAATTCAATAGCTCTTCAGGCTCGTGAGCTTATATTCATATTTTGGAAATATATTTCAAATTACATGAGCTCACAAGTTCGAACCTGAATTCAAGTTTTTACCTAATAAAACTCAGGTTCAAATTAAAAGAATCGAGCTCGAATTCGAATTTTTAGTACCAAACTCAAGCTCAAGATAGTTTATTCTTCCAGCTTCAAGCAAGCTAAAGCATATGAGTTCAAGCCAAGCAAAAAAAATACCATTAAGCTCAATTCGATTTGTTTGCATCTCTGTACATATCCTAGTGCCAGAGTAAAATAACTGTCACCTTCTTTTGCTTTTAAAGCCATCATCTTCCGCTTCCAAAGCTTCACTTCCTTCCTCCCATTCCCCTTTCTCAGCATCTTTGGAAGTTGAGGCACTACCATCAAACAATACATCCAAAACTGTTTCATTGATTCTCGGAGAAGCACCAACAAAATCTGATTGGGTGAATGACTCGATGGTAATCTGATCTTTAGACTCACTTGTAAGCCCTTCAATTCTATCAGCCTTTTGATTATTTGACACGGAACTGTTTACCTCAATTTGAGCAGCACCACATGCAGGTCCCCGAGGTTTTGAGTGGTTGTGCTCACCCTTGTAGACCACCTCCGCAATCTGCTCATCAAGTGTTCTTTCT
Organism: Primulina tabacum; assembly: GCF_025594145.1. NCBI lineage: Eukaryota > Viridiplantae > Streptophyta > Magnoliopsida > Lamiales > Gesneriaceae > Primulina > Primulina tabacum. The sequence goes on along the minus strand of NC_134565.1, from coordinate 33,726,858 downwards.
ACCATCTTCTTCGCCAAACAATTCGGGTATGTACACTTGTAATAACTTCGTGGATACTCACTTCCTTTAACCTGTTTCTGTCCATATTTCCTCCAGCTATGTCCATCAGAAGAAGCTCGCTCCTCATTGTTAGAAGGTAGCAAGAAACGTTTGTCTTCTTTGGAATTTACTAGCACATCATTTCTCATCAACTCTGATATTTTAATAGATGAACCAACCTCAGTATTTTCTTGTCTGGAATTATTGACATTACTCCCCTGGTCAAGTACAAGTTCATAAAATACACACCTTTGCAACAAATGCAAACATTTATTCCTAAAAACATTTAGGTCACGAGTCATTTTTAGTTCAATAACCATGTTGGAGCAACATGTTTGGAACTTTATGCATGTAAATATTAAATTGGTAGATATAGGTAGAAGAAATAGTAAACTTCATCGTTGCAAAATAATTATCGAACTGAATTGATACTTGCATGTGCGTAGGTCTAAAAATGTCACAACTCTGCTGTTGAATAATAAAAAACGATAACCAAAAATTTAGGAAATTTTGTTCTTATACTGAATCATCAACTGTACAACAATTAATCTCAGAAGAAGATTGAAAATATAAAAATGTTATACTAACCAAACTTGCCAAGACGGAAAGAGTTGCACTTGTTACAAATTTAGCAATTGGTTTGTAAACCAAATTTGATGCAGCATTTGATTTTGGGGCCAACATCTCCACCTGGAATCTCGGATGCCAAAACATGGAGAATATGAATGAAAAAATTGCACAGACAACAATAAAAATAAAGGGCCTTGAAAGAAGTAACTACCTTCCCTGTTGGCTTGAACCGGAAAGTCTTCGGTCTTATGGCTATAACTGCAGTTTCAGAAACATCGGCAGGTGAAGAATCCTTAACTGCATCTGAAAGCAACTCCGATAAAGATTTATGATGGGAGAGGCCTGGCCTCCTGGCTATTGGTTTCTTAATTGCAGTTGCATCCTCTTCATTGACTTTTGTCATTATTGTCGTTACAGCAAATATTCTTCTGCATAAATTCACATTGTACATGAGATCAAGCTCACGTCCTAAAAGTGAACAAAGCAGCTAACTTTGTGACACAAGCCGATCATCAGCCGTTTCAAAATAGTTAGATAATCCTTCTTGGCTCTTGCTGCCAGCCTGCTATTTTGTTCTCAACCATCAATATTTGACCAATTAAACTTGGGTTAGAATCAGGACCGAAGGGAATTATCAACAAACAAAGCGTTCCCACTTTCATCTTTTATTGGAACCGACGCTATCAGTTCTTTAATCATATTTAGGCCGAGTCTGAACACAGTCACTTCTCTGACCGAAAGATTTTTTTTTTTTTTTAAGAATAAAACAACAATCCATTGAAAAAAGAATTCCACATTCCTTTTACGATGGTAACAACAAAAAGGTAGTAAATTAAAATCCTAGTACCATCCCTTACCAATGGCAGCTTCTATTTCCCCATTTAAACAAGTTAAAGAACATATAATTGGAAGAATCATGTGCTCATAGAATCAACAATTTTCTCCACAAGTGGTAAGGAGTTGGAGATTGAAGATGGACTAACCAGGAAACACCTAAATCCACTGTTCTCTCCACTTGAACATCAAGTCATTTTGCTCCACCTGCATGCACAGCATTCAAATTCAAACAAAACAATACACGTAAAACAAGCATTTAAAAAATCCCACTAAATTGATAAGCCGTTCCATCCCCACAACCCACTGTGTAGTCCATTACAAGCATTTCATGGGCAAAAAGACAAACCCACCAAAAAAGTGATACCGAAAATCAGAGTGAAGAGCTAAAAAAGAATTACCCAAGAAATTGTTCCACTAACTCTCCAGTGTTACCTATCTCTCTGCGAGAGAAAATAGCCAAAATGTTTCTCGAATTGTGCACATATTCATGGCAGGGGCAGGATGGGTAATGCCTTTGAGGCCAACCAACCCGGGAATCCGCATTTGAGGCAGATTCACTGATTTTAACCCCAAAAGAATGGTAGTTGAATGCCAACAGCCACGTGCTAAAATCCCATCCAACCTTCATGTCCATTTCCATGTTATAAATGGTACCCCACAGGCCCAGTACAAAGTAGGTTCCACCTACGTGAAATTTTGGGTTTTCTTTTTTTTTTTTTTTAAATAAAAAAATGGAATTTCTTTTTTATTTTGGGTCTTTTGAGAACTCTAGGAAAACAGTACAGATAGATTGATTTGTGGGTGATTTCACAATCGTCTTGTATCTACGTGCATGGGGTCGATATGTTGTGAATTGATTTTTGTTTGCGATTTATTGTATTTTGTTTGTATATAGTATTTAATATGTTTTTATTTGTTAATAATTTGTTCATATGCGAATTGTTTGAGTAAAATATGATATAATTTAAAGTATCAAGTGAAACAAATTGTATAATCTAGTCCGATTTTGACATCTAAAAAAAAATTTATTCACCGAAATCTTAGTACGACAAATCAATGATATAGTGATTGAAACATGACACATGCTATTAGGTTTATACTATTATCACCAACAAGCTTATGTTAAAATATTAAATACTCAATCCATTGGTTTTCATTTAAAAAAAAAAAAAACCAACATTGGTACATATATTTGCTCTTTTATAGTTGTAAGATAAGATAAGATCTAAATCAATATTTTACATGTCCAACAAAGCTTGAACCAAGAATTTTGTTGTTCCAATCGCTCTATTTGTGATGCAGTGACCTGTTAAATATTTATCGATTTTAAGTCAAATAGCATTAACATATGACCACCAAGCTTATGACAACACAAGTAATTTTATTTTATTTTATTTTTCCTTTCTCTATCAAATAAAATGAGTTAGTCCACTATAACCAGAATTAAAGAGAGTAAATTTAACCTCGTTTAGCCATCCTTTTGCAGCTTCTTCAGCAATTTCTAGGCGCTTGATCCAATTAAGAACCCTCCCACGCGTTAAAGGACCTAATACACAATCCCCTAAAAACCCGATCAAAATTTTCTCTTACAATTGTCAAGAAAAAATAAAATAATCCACAAATATATTACTTCAGCTCTTAGAAATTTCTCACTTACAATGTATACATAGTCTATACGTGTGAATGTAAACACTGTTGCATATTCTTAGCAAGTTTATCAAGGCTCATATCTGCTAAATTTGCATAGCAAGCTTCATGTTTCACCAAAGAGCTATCAGCTACATGTCCTACAAAACACTCAATATTGACCATTCCCAAAATCCAGGCTCAATATTGAACCACATCTATAGAGCCGAACAAAATGCTACAAGTTGCAGGTAGTGATGACAGAGTGAAATCCACAATGGTACAACTCTGATACAATTAAAAGAAATAAATTGTTCACAAAGTTGACTGAAGCATTTCGATAGTTCATCAAAAACTTGAGAATCACTCAGCCAGGGAAAAAAAAAAGATAATGACTTAAGATCTAGGCTTCTCTTTTTTCTCCTTAAAGAGTGCAAGGAGTGATACACCAGACACCTTCACCACCTTGAACCTGACACCAGGAATATCTCCGACGGCATGCCCCTTACGTCCAAATCCAGCAATCAACACTTCATCCTGTACAAATAGCAGCATATCAAGTTTAAACTCTAATTCTGAGGGCAATTAAGTAAATCAAAGCTGAGGAACTGATAAAAGGAACTCACGTTTTCTTCTATGTAGTTTAAACAACCATCATTAGGAACAAAAGCTGCAATCTTTTTGCCATTCTTAATAAGTTGAACCCTGGCACATTTACGAATAGCAGAGTTTGGCTGCTTAGCTTCAATGCCGCTGCAAATGCCAATGAATCGTAAGACATGTTAAATCGTAAGACATGTATGACATGATAGAAAAACAAGAAGGCCAGTGGGAATGAAAAATTCACATTTTCTCGAGAACAATCCCCTTGGCATGAGATGAGCCAGCAAACGGTTTCTTCCATTCATTCCCCAGGTGAGATTTCTTGTAGGCCTTGTCAGCCCACCTCTGCCTTCTGCGGTGGGACTTGAGCTTGCGACCAGCTCCCATACCACGTGTCTTCCTATGTGACAGATAGTAGACAATATAATGAAACAACTCGAGAAGAATAATATCCATGAATGTTGTAAAACAATTTCTTATCAGGTGCGGTACATGGAAAATCCATCATTTCAAATCTTTCTCACGCAGAAATCTCAAACTTTGGACTAACAATAGAATTGACAAGAAAACCGCCTAATCTTCGAAATTATACTGAATTCCCTTTCTCCAAATAAATCTTCCATGCACCTTAGGTGCTTATCTCACAGAAGAAAGGATAATTTTAGGGTCATTAGATACTAACCCTACATTGGACAAAAGTAAACAAAACCTCATTTGTCGTCAAATTCACCTACATGATCTTTAAAATGACTCTTTTTACCATTAAATTACAAGAAACAGCAATATTCTTCCATAGAAAAAATTAGCAAATGCAAATAAGCATTGACGGTCGCAACATCCAGTTCTTTTCTCTTTCTTTTCGTAGAACAAGCGCTTAACCACTTCAGAGCCAAAAAAATAAACATCAATTTCTCGATACTACAAACCGAACAAAACAACACTCAATTTATCCACTTTGACCAACAGTTTATTGATTCGAGAAACACAAAAAAAGAAACGCATTCCGGAGATCTGTACGTACCCCATGATTGCAGAATCGAGCGACCGAAGAGAAGGCTGCTACGGAATCAGAGGGATGAGAGTGGAACAGCCGCTGAAATCCAAACTTCAAAACCCTAATCAAATATATAGTTTTAACAGTTTTAGGATGTAGAAGTTTGTCTTTGAGCTCATGGACCTACGTACGTTGGTGTCCAATAAGGTTAGCCCAGCATGTTAAAGCCCAAAACAATATTTAGGTGAGCGTGAGAGCCGGCTACTTAACCCAAATACTCTGGATTTTAAGGCCCAAAGCCCCATATGTAGTATCATGTGAGGTCGTCTAAGTTTTGAAGCCCAAATATGTGGGCAAATCAAGCGCATGTCTCAATATGTTGGTATGGTGGTCCAGTTAGTCTTTTACTCATTGGCCTATTTTTTACAACAGTGTCCAGTTAGTCTTTAGCCCATGGTCCAGAATAATATTTAGAGCGTAAGCTATAATCTAGTTAAATTTTCTGGGCGTCTTCAGGCCCAAGAACCATACGTAATGTCATGTGAAGTCGTCTAAGTTTTGAAGCCCAAATACGTGGGGTATCTTAGGGAATGGGTCAATATGTAAGTAATGTTGGTCCAGTTAGTATTTAGCTTTTGTTCCTATCTGTTTTTTAGTCTTTAGCCCACGGTCTCTATGTTTATCATAGTGGTCCAGTTGGTCTTTAGCTCATGGTCCTCTGTTAGTAATGATGGCCCAGTTAGTCTTTAGCCCATGGTCCAAATAAAATTTAAGTAAGCGTAAATACTTCAAAATAATAATAATACTCTGGTCATTTTAAATTTGTGCATAAAATTCATCTTGATATTACCCATATTAAACTATACAAGACTGGCATAGTTGATTGGAACTCTAAGGGCGAACTGCTCTTAAATAAACCAAACACAATGTCTCTCTTACATCAAATTTTAGCCATTAAAAGTTGGGTGCCACCACAAAATGGTCATTTTGAGATGGAGAATCACTGATTTTTTTAAAGCAAAAAACTACTAAAATGGCAATGAGGACCCTGAAACTTTCTTTGATCTACTTCTGCCCTTTCTTTAACAATACACCCCCAATCTTCTTCAACATATTTCCATTTTTCTTTTTACCGAAGTCATCATCAATATCTTCATAATACGGCGAACCCAACTTACCAGAAATTGTGAGATAGTCCAAAGAACCTGTTCTTTTCACATATTTACCATTATTTTCGAGAGAGAGCATTGCAGCGGCTGCCTCAGCAGCTTTTCTCCATTGATCTGATTGCACTTTCAATCTCCTTAGTTCAGTTTCAATCTCTACGTTAGCAGCTTGAGTTGCATCAAGCTGCTCGGTAGCACGCATGGTTTTTCTTCGACATTTTTTGGATTCCTCGGTCAAATATCCAATCTTTATCAAGGCTTCTTGTTCGGCTGCTCTTGATGCCTCGGTTAAAGCAATGGCCTCATTAGTTGCTTCGTTTCTCTCTGTTTCGTTCTTCGAGATTTCGGATTTCAGAATTTTGTTTTCTTCTCTGATGGTTTGCAACTGAGTCTCTTTCTCAAGTAAGCATGCCTGCAGATCTTTGAGGAGTGATTCTGACTTATCTAACTCTGTTTCAAGTTCTGATTCTCTCTCAGCTGGTGCATTTTCGTCGCTTTTTAAACTCAACCCCTTGTTATGTGAAATGCTTTTCAAAGCATTATCTTTTTCAGTCAGTTTTGCCCTCAATATGTCAGCTTTGACTCGGTACTCTTTAATCTTTGCTTCTATTTCAAGTTGTTTCTTGAACGATTCTGATTTCACATTCTCAAGAAGTTCATTGGCATTATTTATCTCAAGGGCGCTACGATTGTATTCATCTTGATGTCTTCTTTCTGCATTCTTCAGCGCTGATCTCAAACGATCAACTTCATGTTTCAATTCCATGAGTTCATTTTTCGGGACTTCTGTTTTAACATCATCAAAAGGATACACTGAGATCTTGTTGTGATGACCTAAGTTAGACTGGAGACTCCTGACTGTTTCCTCCAATGAAACTACTCTATTTTTTGAAACTTCCAACTCCAAGATCAAATTTTTGTAAGATTCCATAGCAATAGCATGTTTAGAGTGTAATGTTTCTTCAGTAATCTTCAAATCTTTCAATTGCGTTTGAGCTCTACTAACATCTTTCACGGCCCGAGCTTCAGCTTCCCGGGTATTATTTAATTGGGTCTTCAACTTCTCAACCAACTCAAGCCTTCCGTTGAGTTCGCACCTCAATCTCTGTATCTCAACACAAGCTGACTCAGCATGCCTAGCATGCGAAACTTCTGACCCGGAAACCCTGTCCAGTTGAATCTTGAGATTATGAATCTCATTCGTGGCAGAAGCCAAAGCAGAAGAGTCCATAGAATGTTGCTTTTTTAATGCTTCGAGTTCAGATTCCCATGCTCTATCTCGATCCTGAGAGATCTTTCGTAATTCTTGGAGACGAGCTTCTTCAGAGTCAGAAAGTTCCTTAAGTTGCTTCTGAGTCTCCTCGAGTTTAATAGACATGGCTGCTAGCTGTTCCTTGGCTTCTTCGGATTCCTGCTGAGCACTTTGCCTCAATGACATGGGGGAGCTCAGCCGATCCTTCGCCTTTTTTAGTTCCTCTTCCAGCTGAGCTATCTGAGACTCCAATTCAGACACCCTGCTCGGTTTTTTCTTCTGTGGTATTGCACAAAAAACAGACTTTAAAGAGTGGTTTAGAAAAGTAGCATCGAATCCAGAAGGATTTGAAATCCATACCTCCAAGTATTAGTGAAGTGAATTCTTGCCTATATCATAATTATAGTTATGTAAAATATTCATAACCATATACCTCATTGGCTGGACTTCTCGGTGATTGGCGACCAACAACCTTGGGACTTCTGTTTCTAGATGTTTTGCTAACTGGATCTGGCGATAGAGCAGGATCAGATTCCGATCCCGGAATTTTGAGTTTCTGGACCGTACGTGACATGACCAGAGATGCCTTTTGAGGTGCATCAAGAGAACCAGGACTGCAGGCAAGAAACGAGCAATTTTTTTACTAGAAACAAATTTGAAGCGTACTGTGAAGGATAACACATTATTCCACCCTATCTAACAATAAAAGGATTAACAACCCACTTTTGAATCATTATAACTTCTCAAGGCCATAAAACATACACATTAGTCATAGAATTTGTTAATTCAAGTGAAATATACCCTTTCCGTCACGGGGTAAGGTATTTCAACGGACATATTAACAAAGCAATAGCAACTGAAAACCAAGAAAAGCGGGATATCATACAATAAGATAAACTTACCGAGAATTAGAGGCCTGCATAAATGTCTGCAACTCTACAACAATTGACAGAAATTTGACCGAGGAATTAAAATTTTTGGGATGCAATAACATAGTAAAAAATAAAAGTTCCAAGGAAAAATACCAATCTTTCATCCATTTTCAATTGAAAAACAAAATTAAATGGGAAAAGCACGTAGAAGCAAAGTTATCCCTTGAAAGGAAAACCACATAAACAACCTCCACTCCCACGAACCAGAACCACAAAAAAAGAATATATGAAAATTTGAAAGAAAAAAAAAATAAACAAATAATGAAAATAGCTTTCGAATGATCTAACAAATATCAGAAATTTTGCCTTCCGTTTTACTCCACGATTCGAACGCTCACGCTGTTTAGGAATAAGAATAATTGAGAGAACATTAAAAGCAGAATATCGTATAACCTACAATCAGCAGAAACAGTTAGAGCTTTAATATTCAAGAACACAAAAGATGCACAGTTCAACATGATAATTAAAGTGAAAAATCAGTTTAACAAATTTTTAGTATGGATTCACTTGTTTTTACTATCGTGTTAAACCAAAGAATCATATAAAAAATCAGTTTTCAAGATTTTGATCACCATCTGCAAAATCTTTGCCTATATTTTCAGCTCTTTTTTTATATAAAAAAAATGAAGTTAAAATTCTCAACCATATTCGAGTAATTTAGGTAAATAAAAATTGCTATACAAACAACAAACATAGAAAATAATTTCAATAAACCATACTGATAGCATATGATAGAAAGGGAGAGAGGCAGAATCATTAACTTTTAAAATGCTAGACCATAGACAAGAAGCCACTCGAGCACAAAGATTTCAAGTAGTCAGCATATTTTCAAGAAAATCGAAATCCACATCGAGATATTTATGTCCCATTTTTCTTCTGAACTACTAAAATATAAGTATGCGAGAATAATTTGTTTACCACTCCACAATCCACACCCCCAAACACAGTCTCAAGACAAAACAATGCAGAATCATATACATCCATTATTCGTTCAAAACTTGCAATGCCTCCAATACTCGAGCTTTAAATTCTTAAAAACCAGCACACATTGAAAAATCTTCTACAAACTCCCATATCCAAAACTCAGCCGATCTTTTAAGAACATATATGCAGAAAAAGATGGAACCCAATAAAAAAATCATACAAACAGCCAGAAGAAACGAACCCACATGGAAAAAAATCACATTACAAGGGAAAAAAAAGAGCCATTAGACTCACCAAGAAGAAGAATAAAGTAGTCAAAAGACAGCGAAAGTTTGAACCCTTCTTCACACAGATATAAATTAATCACAGCTAACTTGTTACTGCTGTAACTCTCACACGATTCTCAATAAAATAGTGAAATGAATTCGAGACAATGTGTGTGTGGTGTTCCCGAGTATTGCTTCCATTATTTTGTTTTTTGGTCAGAATTCGGAAAATAACAATGGGAACGTCCCGCTTACTGTGTAGGGCGTGTTTGGTCAAAGAAGCAAGAAAACAAAAAAAATCACAAGCCCGCGAAATGTGCCTAAGTTGGCAGAATCTATGTTATTCATAACCAATTTATCACACGTTCTATTTCTCTACCGAAACCTTTTTGAGGTAGTCTGACACACAAACCTGCCTAGTGTGATATATTTTATTGACGCAGTTTGCAGACTATTACGTTGAGCTCAAAAATTTATTCAATACGCTCATTCTCCCGGTTACCAAAAAATATATCCAATAGATTCTAATTTTGTTTCCGATTGGATATTTAAATTAATTAAAGAAATAACTTTGCTCTTGGACGTGACTTGTTTGAATTCATGACATTAAAGTGAATTTTAAATTTATTTTGGTGATTTAAATATTAATTATAGTGAGTTTTAAATACATCTAAAAATTATTTTTATCAATTTAAATCTATCAATCCAAAACACAATGCAAAAGAAGCAAAACAATTTAATATATTATTCAAAAACGCAGACAGATGATTTAATATATAAATTGATAAATTTTTTTAGGTGGATGTAAATAATCGTAACATTTCACGTAGGTTCCAACAAGAACATGACTGGATTCAAGCTCAAACTTAATTTTTTAAAGCTTTAATAAGTTAGATGATTTCATATATATTTTTATCATATTATATAATTAAACAAAAGCAAAAATTTGTGTGAGACGGTATCACGGATCGTATTTTGTTATACAGATCTCTTAGTTGGGTCATCCATGAAAAAATATTACTTTTTATGCTAAGAGTATTACTTTTTATTGTGAATATAGACATTGTTGACCCGTCTTACAGATAAAAATTCGTGAGATCGTCTCGCAAGAGACCTATTCTTGAACAAAAGTGTATAACTGCTTATTTGGTCCTCTAGTACGAAAACAAATATCCATATTGTTCCCAATTCAAAAATCATGACGAACCACTACGAATTTTGAAACTAACAAAAAGTAACTACTTAAGTAATTATTTTCAGTTTTATTATGAGTATATAATTATAAAAATCTTCCTCAAAATTCTTGATTTTAATATAATATGTAAAAAAATTAGACAAAAAGTTTATTAAGCACCAAAAAAAATTTATTAAAATATTTTATTTCTCCCATCCCAAACACGGTCTTATGATGAAAAAAGCCCTCGCTCCTTGGTCATGGCGCTTTTAACTTGGAATTTGAAAATAAAATATTTGAAAAATCCGACAAAATATAACTTAGCCCAATTTGGTTGCACGTCCACGTCCCAATTTGAACTAAAATTTATAACTGACCTCCAATAATTCAATGTTTTCGAAGATAAAGGCTTGAATGTTTTGCAATATTACTGTTGATTCGTAAAATTTTAAAATTTGTGGGTGGCTTTTTGGATGGTAGCAAAATAATTTGGACTCGAATTCATTTTGAAAAATAATACTTTAAACATGTTTGAGTTTGGTTCAAAATCTATAATTTTGAATACGAATAGAATATTTTTTAATATGTGTAGTTAGCTTGATTCTTTACGGACTTGGTTGACAGACATATATTTCAGAAAGATTATTGAGAAATAAAATATAATAAAGACTACTCTATTGTCGTCGGAGAAAAAATTAAAAAGACATCACATTTAAAAAAAAAAGAAGTAATTATCATAATTTATATTTTTTAATTATATATATATACATATATATATGTATAAGTTGAGTATTTTTTAATGATATTTTTAATATATCATTTGATAGATTAAGTATATGCTCGATTTCTTTAGTCACGTAACAGTCAATTTTCATCAAATATTTAAGAATATGAAGATGGGATTTTAAGAATAGAAAATAATTTTATTTTTTCATATAATTTTTTAAAAAATGACGGGTTGAATTGAATTGAAGTTTTTCAAACCGTCAAAATAAATAGTGAGTTCAGCCCAACCTGCTCATTCCGTCCTGCTACGTTTGACTACGAGTAGGCCGACCCATTTGACAACCCTAAATAAATATCGATCAAAGAGTAGGTCTCTTTGTGAGATGTTCTCACGAATCATTATTTATGAGACGGGTCAATTCTACCGATATTCACAATAAAAAGTAATATTTTTAGGATAAAAAATAATATTTTTTCATGGATGACCCAAATAAAAGACATGTCTCACAAAATACGACACATAAGACCGTCTCACACAAGTTTTTATCTCGATAAATCATCTCTTCCAAAGTGCTACATACGTTTCCCACTTCTGTAAAATTAAAAAGGTTATATATTTTAGCCCTCAATAGATAGAAAGTGAAATCAATGTCGGATCGAGAACAATATTTCATATTTCAGCAGACAAAATTCCAACAAATTTTATACGTCAAACTGTTTTTTCGAGCTTCGAAATATGAAACAACATGAAATAACTTCACAGGCTTTCTTCGTCTTTGTAGTTTCATGGTATAAAATAACACATCAGTTTCGATAAATATTTTATTTGTATTTGAAATTATCGAATTTGAACGGACTCAAATATGCTCAGAGTTTTCTAGTGGAATCCAAACTCAAATTATTTTGTTGAATAATTCACGAGTGATTATGATCTTTAATATTTTATTTATATAATATAATTATATTTAAATTAATACATTTCGAGCATTTTAAATATATATTTCCGAGCAATACTTCGAATATTTCGAGTTTTTTTATTGTAAACATTTGTTTTTTTGGCTCTAAATTTCGATATCATGTGAGCCCTCACATTTTTATAGAAATTAAAAATGTTGATTATTCAAAAATTAACATTTTACAACATCATATGACATAAATAATTCAAGTGTAGCACAAAATAATAATGTTTTTTTTTTCCATTTATGCTATCCTTAATCCTTATTTTCTCATTTTTAATGTTAGTGAAAAAGACTTGTTTCTTCCTATGAATGATTAAAATTGTTCAACGATTTATGCATAATTCATCGATGAATATGGAGAAAAAATGGGATTTGAAATCGAGCATTTATACTTCGAATTATGTACATCTATTTAAACTTGTAACAACGAATCATGTAGAATGTTTATTTTTATATCCAAAGTAGCTTAGGCCATCTCCAATCCACTGCACTATATTCTGCACTACATTGGTGTTACATTAAAATCATCTCCAACCACATTGCACTACATTTTACACTACAATAGAATATTCAAGAATATTCTTTTTTTTCAATATTAATATTTATGTTTTATGTTAATTATTTATAATTTGATAATATAATGATAATTAAATATTAAAATTTATATATTTAAATATTTTAATTTATATATTAAAATTTGAATTAATTATTTCATATTAACAAAATAATTATTTGATTTACGTACAATTATTTAATACAAATTATATTTTAATAAAATCAAAATATCATTGAAAAAAACACGTTCATTTGATATTAAATTAATAATACAACAAAAATACAATATTAAATATTCGAATTACTATATTGTTCTCGTAAACACGTTTTTTTTATTTTTTATTTTTACACTTAATTAATTTCTAATCAGAATATTAAAAATTTTATAATTAAAATTTCAAAAAAGTATTAATTAATTAAATATTAAACACTTATATTAAATTAATCGAATTAAAAACTAAAAAAAAATAAAAAAATTTGTGGCGCAGAAAATTGCTGCGCCACATAGCGCCAGTTTTGGCGCTGAATTGAAGTGAAAAATCATGATATCACAATGTATTGGTGTTATGATTGGAGATGGTGTTAGATATGACAGACAATATAATCGTCAGCAAACATCTAGGTACTTGCAACATCATAATCTTGATGATGGGAAAGGTACACTGTTAACAGCGTGGAATGAGACGTTGACAGAGACGAGTGTGTCATCTGATGAAGAATGCCTTTAATAAAGTATCAATCTTTACTTTTTTCTTCTTATTTTATCCACACCACCACTGCGCTTTTGCTTCCTAGCTATTCATCAACGTCCCCCACTTTATTCTCTTCTTGTTTCCTAATTAATGCCCAAAATGTAGTGAATCGCTCATTTTGCTGGTCTAGTTTTTTTTGTAACAGCATTGGTTTATGGAGATTTCGGCGGATTCGAAGTCGTGGAGAGATGATCTGGCAAGCTTAGTGCAAGACTCGGGGATAAGATTCCCCGGCGATTCAGTCAGAGCTGCGGTGGTGGTGGAGGAGGTCACGACGAGTGGGGAAAGGGAGAGTTTGAAGGATCAAATCAAGGGTTTCGCGGAGGCGTGGGGAGAAATGGTGGTGGAGTTGGGGAGAGGGTTAAGGGATGTTGTACAGCAGACGGTGCTGACTGAGGATTCTTACGCCATGAAGGGGATCAAAGGGCCGCTGGCTGAGGTTTCGGAGAGGCTGAGGCTTTTGAATGAGGTCTTGCCGGAGGATCGCCACCCGCTGCACGTGTGGGCGGTGTTTCTCTTCGTTTTCATTCTTGCTCTTGCTGGTAAATTTCATCTCATGATTTAGCTCTTTGAAATAATCGTTTCAATTTGTCGCTGAATTATTAGTGGATAAATTCGTTGTTCCAAATAAACAGCAACTGTGATCCCATTAAGGAACCGCGGTAAAGAATAAAGATCGTTGAATCTTAAATGTTTGTGGGTTTGAAAGGAACAGGGCTACATGAGCAGAGGAAATTCTGTATCATCGGACTTCATTCTACATTTTAAATATTTGACATTCATTTCGTACTAGTTCTCCAAGCATCTTGTTTGTCTAAATCTTTGCAGTTCTGAATGTAAATAGTAGATATGAAAGTTACGTTTCGAGGATGAAGAAAGTTTCTATACATCCTCCTAGTGCTGTGCGTATATTGCTTTCGGATGGTAGATATATAGCATATCACGAGACGGGTGTTCCGGCCGATAAAGCTAGATTTACCATTATAATCCCGCACGGTTTCCTTTCTTCTCGACTTGCAGGGTATTAGGCTTCTCACTTCTGTAAGTTTTTGAATAAAACTGCAGTATTATGGACTGTTTGAACAATGAAATGGCAGGTATACCTGGTATCAAAGAGGCGTTGCTGGAAGAATTCGGTGTGTGAGGGTCATTAGTTATGATCTTCCTGGTTTCGGAGAGAGCGATCCTCATGCTACCCGAAATCTTAATTCTTCGGCTCTGGATATGTCACAATTGGCAGATTCGGTGAGAGTAAAAGGCAAATTCTGGGTTCTAGGATATTTGAGTGGCTCGTTGCATGCTTGGGCTGCTTTAAAATATATCCCAGATGAAATTGCTGGTAAAATCTTGCAGGGACACTTGACACTTGAAATAATCCTTTCGTTTCCTATTATAATTTTTGAATTGACAGTATTGTTTTGACTACAGGTGCTGCCTTGTTTGCGCCATTGGTGAATCCATACGAGAAGAGCATGACCTAAGAAGAGAAGTCGAGAACTTGGGAAAACTGGACACGTAGAAAAAGATTTTTGTATTATCTGGCTCGAAGATTCCCAAAGTCCCTCAGTTACTTTTACCGTCAAACATTCCTCTCGGGGAAGCATGATCGAATAGATAAATGGTTATCTGTGTCACTTGGAAAGAAGGTAAGTCATATCGCATCCTTGTGGACCGAACAAACCATACATATCTTCGGGGTTGGATTATTTATTGAGAAGCTAGCTACCTGGGATAGTTGATGAACTGGAGTACATCAAATCAGTTCTCTACCACCCTTGTATTGGATGGAGCATTAACGTTAAAAATCAATACTATATTCCACAATCACCTTCGATTTTATTAAGACGACTCTAAGCCTTTCAGACTTTGTGTCGTGGACGTGGGCCTTCGTGAATGGAACCCATAAATATTACTCTTTCGTTTGTCCAGGATAAAAGTCTCGTTGAAAAACTTGCCTTTGAGGAAATATGGCACAGAAATGTCGAAGAATCAATCCGCCAAGGTAACACAAAACCATTTGTGGAGGAAGCTATGCTGCAAGTTTCGAACTGGGGTTTTAGCCTAACAGAACTTCAAGCACAGCGAAAATGTCCGAGAAGAGGCATTCTCCCCTGGCTGCAGTTCATGTATGGACTACCCGAATGTGAACTAACCGGATTTCTTGGCCGGATTCATATATGGCAGGTCCATACCTATTCATTGTATCTAATTCCTAGTACTTTTGTATTTGAGTTTGAGCATTACCTTAACTGGTCGGTTTCAGGGAATGGATGATATGGTGGTTCCGCCATCCATAGCTGATCACATAGCCCGTGTGCTGCCGAATGCCAGCGTTCATAGACTTCCGGAAGAGGGTCACTTCTCATATTTCGTCCTCTGCGATGATTGCCATCGGGAAATATTATTGACCCTTTTTGGCATCCCGCAAGGTCCACTAGATACTGTCCATAAAACTCCAACCAACCACGACGAACAAGAAATTCGGGATGAGACAAATACAGCTTCTGTATGAAACATTACTTCTCTTTGGTACACGACGTCAGGGATTTTCCAATTCTGAAAACGGAGCATGGAATTTGTTTCCCCTTGTCATCTGTTTTCGAGATAGTTTATGTGCACAACAAGAATCAAGATGAGAGTATTCCTTTTGTTTTCTTGAGCGTAGAAAGCTTTTCTGCCCTATTTTCCCATAACATAGAACATTATAGTAAGAAAGGGAGAGCTAATTTTCACTTTAATTCCAAAGGTTGAAGTAATGAAATTAATTAATTCCAAAAGGGTAAAATGTTACAGGACAGGCCATTTGGATGAATATATATCTATTTTCGTTGCGAGATATTTCTACGAATAAAAAAAATATAATATTGATGTTGCTGAAATCCGCGATGTTAGCTGGGAGGTCGGATATTCGTTTGGGGAGATCGGATCAGACCTTCGAAAGGCAGCTGGGAGGTCGGATCTTCACTTGGGGAGCTCGGATCGGTCCTTCGAAATCTGGAAGCACAAACATGAGTGTTAGAAGGGGGTCGGAAGGTTGTTCCGGCGTAGCCCCTCCGACGTTCAAGTCAGAACGTCGGAGAACAGAAAACTGAGAGAGTAATGTGTGTGCTGAGAGAATGTGAAATATATGAATGAATAAACAATGAACGAAACCTGGTATTTATAGGAGAACGATGTAGTCCTGATTTGGTAGGTTTAGATCCTCAGAATCTTAAAAGATTTGGGCATATCTCGTGCCAGATTTGGTTAGATCTTATTGGGCTTGACTCTCTTGAGCCTTAATTCCGTGGGCTACCCATTAATGTCTGAATATAAGCTTTCCTAGGTAAAAACATGTCCATATTCCAATCATGTGGGAGCTCGGCTCGGGAGGTCGGCCAGAACATGTCCAGTCGGTGCGATGACAGCATGTGGGAGGTCGGCATGGGAGGTCGGGCCTGTCTTTTCTGCTGTGATTAAGGGTGTATTGAGAGGTCGGCCTGGATGACCTCCATGTCTGGATGACCTCTAGGACGACCTCATCGTAGATGTCCTGCTAGGAGTTCCGGAACGCTGGGCTACTACCTATCTGGGCTATCGAGAGTAGGTCGGGCTCATCCTCGATCCGGGGGTATCAAATATGATTTAAAAAATTCTGGATAATTTTGTATTTAAGCGCATATAATTGTGAGAAAGAAACGCGATTACCCCTACTTTATAATTATTTTCCTTGGATCATTACGTTGTAAGTTTCTCATTTATATTTACTCACATATTTGATTTTCAATTATTAAAAAAAATCAAATTAATAGTCATGGAAATTAAATGATAATTATTATCGACTAAATTTATATTTAATAATTATTGTAAGAGTACAAGAACTAGTCCTCAGGGAAAGTATATGCCATATGTCGGATTTGATGGACTTTGTTTTTCAAATGAAAATTAAGCTGTGGTTGCGCAAAAGCGATCACATATTACTCATCATCTTCAGGTTCGGTGGAAATTGATTCCATTTGGGGCCTTTGTTTCCTCATTTTTTCTTCTGTAGAGAAGTTATCCATGCCGGGACTTCACACCCAGAAGCTGTCATGACATTAGCTACATTCCTTAAAAATGGAACATCGTCAGCTTCGGTGCACAAGGTTATCGCCTCTCCCCGTCTCCCAGCCCTACCCGAACGACCTTTATGAAAGTTCAGAAAACATGGTAAAACACTTTAAAAGTGTTTAGTTTTATAGCGTAACGAAAAAAAACATTAAGGATAATTTTCTACGTGCTTAATGTAAATAGTCAAAATGAAATATCATTTAGATTTTTGGTAATAATTAGTTTTAATAATATAATATCGTGCATCACACGAGATAGATACTATTTATGGATAACATTTCACTTTTTAAAATATATTTTCACACTTAATTATTATGAAACTGCTAATGTAAAAAACGCGATCACCAAATAACTAAAATCTAAATTTGCACGATTTGTTTAAATATTAAAATTATACATGAGAAGTTAATTGGAGTAAGAAAATAAACATGATATCAAGTCGGAAAAAAGCATATAAAGTGTATTATTCGACTAGCAGAATCAAATAACAAAAATCACAACACAATATGAGATCGTGTCACGACTTACGAGTCATTTTTTATATGGATCTTCGACTCATTAATATATATACGAAAGACCGTATCACAAGACACATATTCAAAATACAAATGTCCATTGATACCTCCGGAGATACCCGGGTCATCTTTAGTCCGGTTTTGGATAAGTCCGGAAGCCGGGAAGGTGGAGCAAAGTCCACCAGCGACGATCAGCCCGGTTAGTAAGAGATCACATGTATGGGACGTCGTGTATTGATCATCGTTGGGAGGTCTTTCAGCACACGTGGGGTGATGTGACTAGGCCAGAGTAGGTATGAGTCGTCAGGCTTTGCAGTAATCAGTGAACAGAAGCATGAGCGACCATCTCACCATGAGTAGCAGCTGGACACTGAAAACAAAATTATAATTGAATTCTCTCCGATAAATATTAGATTTGCTTGATATTAATGCATTAAGATGTTTATAATAAATATGCATAATTTCTATACATTCTCTTGATATAAAATCATTTAACTGACTTGAATGTCGGAGTAGCTACACTGAAGATTATTCTGACACCCCACCAACAATCTATGTTATTTTAAGTGTGCAGACATACCAGAGACTGGACACCCCTCATCCAAGATCTGATATATTAGGGCAAGAAGCAACCCGACCCGATATAATTACCGACCACTCTCAAACCCAATTCACCCTGTCATCCTCATCCATCTACACTTCATCAGCGTTAGATTGTATATATGTCTATATATTAAACAATAATCAGCAAATAGTAGGATTAAAAAAAGAATTGAAGTACCCATTGAGTTTTTTTTAATTTAAAATGGTTGAAATCAACAGATTTGAGAGTAAACAAATACGTCTTCAAACATAATATATACATGCCCACGTGCATCCCAAATCTCTTTTATTGACTAGCAACCACGAATCAACTACCAAATTGACTGTTAACTAAGTTTTAAAATATTTATTATAATTATTTTTTTTATGATGATTTAATAACTCACATCCGTTACTCTTTGGTACACATTAGATAAATCTCCGGCTAAGCAGTAGCATACAAACTACGTTAATAATGTAAATATCACTGGACAAACATTGTATAACAAACTCGTTCGAAAAAATATGATAAAATTATTGATCAAACGATCATTAGTTATTATTATTATGAAAGGAATCTCACGTTCTAAAAAAATGTTTAGTTTATGTACTGTTTCCCTCATACCCTAGTAGAGGCACTGGCTCTGAGTTTTGATTTAAATTCAATTGTAATAATTGGTGGTTCTGAAAATAAATAAAATTAAATTAGTGTTAGATTAAATTTAAAAACTCGATTTAAATTCAAAAATTATTTTAACCACAATATTTACAATTTCGGGATAAAAACTAAAAAAAAATATTTAAGAAAGCAGATTGAAGGTGTTAAAGTTGTATAATTCATAATTTACATTTTAAAACTTTGAAGAAATAAGGAGAGATGCTCTAGAAGTTCAAACCCTAAAAAATCCCATTATTTAAATTAAATTTCTGACACAAGAAAAAATTGATCACATATTTTTAAAAAGAAAAAAAAAGGGTACCAAGCCACATGGAGTTCCAGTGCAACATGAATTCTCAACGCTGAGAATCCAACTGTAATCGCTGCTAAAAATTTGTTGCAGCTATTTAATTTTATATAATATAATTTGGATTCTTTATTTATATTATTATATACTTATTAATTTAATATTTATTACAGATTCATAGATAGATGTTATATCACAAGCATTCAATGAATATATCACACATAATAATGTATATTAATTTAATGGACGAGAACATAAAATATCGGGGGGTTTTGGTAGAATATATTACGGATATATGATATAGATCATCAAAATCGTAAATAATCGTTTTTTAAGCAAAAAAAAATGCACACATTAATCCCTTTTTTGAAACTCTGCCTATAATATTCATAGGCGAAAACTTGTATGAGATTGTCTTAAGGATCGTATTTTGTGAGACGGATCTCTTATTTGGGTCATTCATGAAAAAATATTACTTTTTATGCTAAGAGTATTACTTTTTATTGTGAATATCGATAATGTTGACCCGTCTTATAGATAAAGATTCGTGAGACCCTCACAAGAGACCTATTCATATTCATATTGCCTCAAGATTTAGATGGTCTCTATCATTGATTAGCAAAACCTTTTTAATAATGAAACTTATAAACGCCAAGCATCAACAAACAAAATATTAAAGAACAAAATATTTTGAAATTACAAACTATACGACTATGAACATGTGTGAAAAAATTATATATTTGGTTTTATATTCGACTATTTTGTAATTTCGGTTTTTTTCATTGTAGAAAAAATCAATTTTAGTTTGTTATCTTCATATATTTTGAATTTTCGGCTATTTTTTCAATATAGAGCTAAAGTGGTGTCGACTTGATATTGACGTAGGGTTCACGTGTGTTTCACATCAATGGTGATATTGCCATAAATTGAAACTTACAAGATTTAGAATTAAATTTAGATAACTTAAATGACTCAAATTACAAAGACAGTATAAATTTGGATAACACAAAGATATATGAGAAAAATTAATGCGATTTCCCCTTTTTTTAAATGATTGATAAATATATCAAATTATAATGTTTCACTCATCCGTACATCTTGGTTTAAAAATAAAAATACAAAACATTAAGGTAGCATCATGATAAATGAACAAGTATGGCTGTCATAAACGAGAAACCAACCTTCAATTCCAGCTTATTACCATTTTATTTTCTCGGTCGTAAATTTAACAGTTATTGCTAATATTTTTTAGTTTAAAAAATGTTGTTTGATATCAATTATATGAAAATTTAGAACAATTACTAATATTTTTTTAAAGGTAAGAATACGAATTATTGAATATAAAACCCGATGAGAATAAAATTTTGCTCACATTGAGATTTCTTTTCCCCCCTTCTCATATAGTGAGAATCTGTTGCTGTATATGCAATAACACATTACAATAACTATAGTGTAGTCATGGAGTAATTTTTTTTTTTTTTTAATGAAGTGAGAATCGCAGCCGCTGTCTTTTTATGCGCAGTGGGTAAACCCCAGTACTAATGTAGCAGCTTACAAATCACGTTAATCAGGTAAATTGCACTGGACAAGTTCTATATGACAAGCTCACCTAAGAAAATGTAAGTAAAATGAATCGAACTACTGATCATTGATCAAACGATCGTTTGGTTCACTGACTCGTACACCCTATTGAAAGTTGTCATTGTGTAATTTTGGATATGCGTAAAACAATGTTGGATATGCGTAAAACAATGTCCATATCATCAAATTAACTATAGGTTTTCCTATACTATAACAACATTTTTTCTTTATATTTTATTTTATTTACTACCATTACATATTAAAAAATGTATAAATTTTATTTTAATAAAAAACTGCTTCATTTTTAAATTTTTTTTATTGAATACATGCAACATGTGTACCACGATCTGCTAGGAATAATAATATTCATGCACCTTCGTTTAAAGTGAAATTATCCAACAATTAGAATTTTTTTTATAACAAATTGAAGCGACCGGAGTTTTGTTCTCGCCAAAATTTGAATATTGGGCTCGCTCATTCATCAAATGAGAAGATTGTGTCTCTTCACCACACACAGGGAGTGAACCAAATATGGATAAATTATTCTAGTAAGTAATGGGAGAAATTGAAATTTTAGTCCTTTAAATTGGTATGTTTTAAATTTTTGTCATATAATTTGTTTAATTTTATTTTCATCTAATAACTTAGATTTGAATATGTCTCTTGTGAGACAATCTCACATATTTATATCCGTGAGACGAATTGATCTGGTCCATACATGCAATGTAAAGTAATACTTTCGAAATAAAAAAAAATTAATACTTTTTCATAAACCAGGCATCGGAGACTCGTTTCATAAAATTGATCCATCATACTGTCTCACGAGAGTTTTTACAGCAAAAAATGACTAAAACAAAAAATAAAAATCAAGTCATTATATGAAAACCAAACTTTGACAAATTACATGATTAAAACTCATATCATGTCAAGTTACATAACAAAAATTGCAATTTTCTCTAAATCAGGTTTTTAACATAGTTATGTTCAGTCCTTTCAACCAGTATTGATATTCGATTATTTTTCACCAAGGTATCATGAACAAGATAGATTGAATGTGGGGAAAATGTTTGCCCTTTGATGTCTTATACCAAACAACTTGCATGTAAAACATTATCGCGTTTATCGCAAGCGGACCAACAAATTTTGGGATGACTCGATATTTTAGTGGATAAAAATCTAGATTTTAAAGAAAGTGTCGATAAAAATCTAAGTGAAAAAATGTAAATATGTTTGTTTACGCACTAGTAGAAAAATCGGATTTTACTTCGGCAATAATAAATTACGAAGTAATACATTACCAATAACTTCAGTAATAACACAAGCGAAGTAAAATAATATATTTTACTTCGGATGTTTAAAAACACGGGCTTCACTATATTTTTTTATTATATTTTACTTCAGCATATCAATGTTGACGAAGTAAAAAAATAAGAAAAATAAGTTCATGTTGAAGTAATAAGATGAACCGCGCCGATTAACAAAGAAAGCTAAACTATACTGAACATTTAGCGACAGTTTGTAGTTAAAAACTCGTCGGTGATTTAATCAGCGACGGTTTTTCAAAAAGCTGTCGCTAATAGCGACGCTTTTTTCGCGCATATGCGCACACACTTCAGCGCATATGCGCGAGTGCCTCTGTTCTCGCATCGTAGCTACTGGCCTCCTCGCTCATATGCGCGCGACAGAGCGCGCACAGAGTACCTCGCGCATATGCGCGCATCGGTGTCGCGCATATGCACAAGAGACACTGCCCTCACACATCAATTTTCGCATGTAATCACATTTCCAGTCACGGTTTGTTTTAAACCGTCGCTGATTTAGTCAGCGACGGTGTTATAAAAAATCGTCGCTATTAGCGACGGATTTGTCAAAAACCGTCGCTGATTTTTAGAAACCGTCGCTGAATAATATCGATTATATCATATTTCCTTCACAGACGAGCTCATTATATCCATCCACATTTTCTTTCAAAATTAACCCTAACACCACGCCGTTCCACTCACCGATAGGGAAGCAAAACACCACCACCACCACCGTTCAAAGCACTGAGTTAGTCCGACACCAGTTTCCCGAGGTATGGTATTGATTGGAACGATAATTGGTTAATTTCTTGTTGTCGTACCTATGTTGAGTTATTTATTGAAAATGGCCACCACCAACCTTATCAGAAGTTTGAAATACATGGTGTTAAGACTTTATAAGTCAAGTGTATTCTATGCGGCTCACGTGTTGACAGAATTAATGCAAGCGATTGGTAGGCCTTTCGATACTGTAATTGATATATTGTTGTGTTCAAAGACTCGGTAGTCTATTGTCTTGTATTATCAAGAGCTTCTAGTTGAGAAGTCCCTTTATGTATGACTCAATAGTTTCTGATGAGGTTGGTGGTTGAGATACACACCATTTCTTTGGAGGTGCGTGTTGTTTTCTAAGGCCTTGGTTGTCCGTATCTGGGTTCTTAATGTTCGGCATTGTCTAAAATATTTGTTGTCCCCTTCTTGTTAGGCATTGTCTAATTTTCGGTTTTTCTAACTTATATGCACTGTGTGTTGAGGACTGGACATGACGGTGTTTGTTAGTCATTGTCTCCGTCGAATTTTTTTGTTTTTCTAACTTATATGCATCTGTGTAGTCTTCTTTCGTTTGTTAGTCAATAGGTAGTCTTCTTTCGTTTTTTTTTTTTTGCGCTCAACAAATTAAATTGAAAATGACATTATTAAATGTAATATTTTCAGGTTTAGATCAAATTTATTGTTATATATTTCTGGTATTTTGCTGTATTGAAATGGATAATTCTTGGATTCACTCGGATAGAAGGTCAAAACAGTACGAGGAGGGTGTGGAACTGTTTATCAGAGGCTGTTTAGAGAATCCCCATATTGACCCCAATTTAATTCATTGTCCTTGTTGCAAATGTAAAAATCTTAAAAAAAGACCATCTAAGTCCGTTCGAGAGCATCTTTATTTCCATGGTTTTAGTCAAAATTATGTGAATTGGATTTGGCACGGTGAGTCTGTTGAAAGTGACAAAGTAAATTGGAGCACGAACAAGGAACCAATTGGTAACTATCACGGACACTTTGAAACCACTAATATGTGTGAGGCAGCATATGATAACTATACAGAAAATCCAGAAGCGTTTATGGAATTTTTG
The DNA here is from genome assembly GCF_025594145.1 of Primulina tabacum. Taxonomy (NCBI): domain Eukaryota; kingdom Viridiplantae; phylum Streptophyta; class Magnoliopsida; order Lamiales; family Gesneriaceae; genus Primulina; species Primulina tabacum. Next base: position 33,702,597 of record NC_134565.1, on the reverse strand, counting down.
GAGGAAGCAGAGAAACCTTTGTATAATGGATGTAAGCGTTACACAAAGTTGAGTGCAATTGTGAAACTATACAACACCAAAGCAAAGCATGGGATGAGTGACGCTCTATTTTCCGATCTACTAATGGATTTTGGGGATATGCTACCAGATAATCACAACCTTTCAACCAAAATGTATGATGTAAAAAAGACATTGAGTTGTTTGGCGTTGAGTCATGAAAAGATTCATGCTTGTTCCAATGATTGCATTCTTTATAGGAAGCAATATAAAGACTGCGTAAACTGCCCTAAATGTGGCTTGTCACGGTGGAAGCTAACCAAGAAGAACGTTGAGAAGAAAGGTGTTCCTGCAAAGGTGTTGTGGTATTTCCCTCCCATACCATGATTTAAGCGCATGTTTAAATCTCTACATACCTCGAAAAATTTAACATGGCATGCAGAAACCACAGGAGTTCCCGGTCAGTTACGTCATCCAGCTGATTCGCCATCTTGGAAGTTGGTGGATCATATGTGGCCCGACTTTGAAAGTGAACCAAGAAATCTTCGCCTTGCACTTGCAGCTGATGACATTAATCCTTATAGCAACCTTAGTCGTCGGTACAGTTGCTGGCCAATTATGTTGGTCACCTATAATCTGCCTCCAAACATGTGTATGAAGAGAAAATTCATCATGCTAACTATGCTCATTTCAGGGCCTAAACAACCAGGAAACGATATAGATGTCTATCTTGATGTGTTAGTTGAAGATTTGCAACGATTGTGGGATGGAGTTGATGGTGTCTATGATGCTTATCGAAGACAATTTTTCACTCTTAAAGCAGTCTTACTATGGACCATCAATGACTTTCCAGCCTATGGTAATCTTAGTGGATGTACTACACATGGTTATTATGCATGCCCAGTATGCAAAGAAGATACTTGTGCAAAGCATTTGGAAAATGGGAAGAAAATGTCATTTGTTGGTCATAGACGATTCCTACCACGGTTTCATCCATATCGGAGGCAAATGAAAGAGTTCGATGGTATGGAAGAACATGGAGAATCATCTACACCATTATCTGGGGTTGCTTTGTTTGACAAGCTTTCTGACATAAGGTGTGTTTTCGGAAAGAAGATTATTGTGAAAGGTAAAAAGAGAAAGAATGCAAATGACAATAATTTGGAAGATAGTAAAGAAGAAAAAGATTTTGGATCAACAGATTTCAGAAAATGTTGGAAGAAGAAATCAATTTTTTTCAATCTTCCTTATTGGAAACACCTGCATGTTAGGCATTGTCTCGATGTGATGCACATAGAGAAAAATGTCTTCGAATCTCTCATTAATACTTTGATGAATGTTAAAGGAAAAACCAAGGACAATGTGGCAGCTAGGTTGGACATGGTTCAAATTGGAGTTAGGCCTGAATTGGCACCTAAATTTGGTGAAAAAAGAACATATCTTCCTCCTGTTGTATGCTCATTCACAAAAAAAGAAAAGTTACAAGTTTGTCAGTCGATAATGGATATAAAAGTCCCAGAAGGTTTCTCATCGAACCTGAAAAATCTTGTGTCCTTGTCTTAGTTGAAATTGATTGGCTTGAAATCTCATGATTGTCATGTTCTAATGCAGCATTTCCTGCCAAGACTCATACGTGATGCGTTACCAAAACATGTTAGATATGCCATCATAAGATTATGCTTCTTCTTCAAAGATATTTGTTGCAAGGTGATAGATGTAGCCAAGTTAGATAAGCTGCAATCTGACTTGGTTGTTACACTCTGCTTATTGGAGCAGTATTTCCCCCTTCTTTCTTCGATGTCATGCTTCACTTAACTGTTCATCTTGTTCGAGAAGTTCGATTATGTGGACCAGTGTACTTCCGGTGGATGTACCCGTTCGAAAGATCCATGAAGGTGCTTAAGAGTTATGTAGGCAGTCGAAAACATCCTGAAGGTTGCATTGTTCAGAGATATTCAGCCGAAGAAGCAATTGAGTTTTGTTCGGAATACCTAAATGACATTGATCCTATTGGGGTCCCTCAATCAAATCACGATCCCAAATCAAACATTGCTGGCTTCGTAGCATGCAAAACACCAATTATAGTGCCACAAGTTGACCTTCAACAAGCACATTTGACTGTGCTGGAAAATACAGAAGAAGTATCTCCCTACATTATGTAAGTGTATTGCATTCTTCTATAATTCTGCACCCATGTGATTGTCAATATTTAATATCCAACACAAAATTCTATATATATATTTTCACAGTGAACATAAATATTTCCTGAAGTCAATGTTTCCGAGAAAAGAGAAAGATGAAAGGTGGATACAAGATGCTCACAATAAGAAGTTCATTGACTGGTTTCGTGCAAAGGTTAGGTGGATAAATCTGCTTTATGCATTTTGCGGTGAACAGTTTGGAGCTAGTATTTTAATCACCCTATTCTAATTGTATAAATGTCAGGCGGATGCTGAAATAGATAATTGATTGAGATGAATTGTTGTCATTGTGATATATTTTATATTATTGATAAAAAAGGAAATTTTGTTCCTGATTTTCATATCTTCTGTGTTATAATCTTAAGCTTTTGTGTTTATTCTGTTTATTACTGATATATGTTTTGGTTAAAATACTTTCTTTTCATTTGTTTTATTTGGTGGGTTGTTGGTTTTATCAAGAAATTTGAAGCCCAGAAATCATATACGGGAGTATGATTCTGGACTGTAAGTGTTGTCTTTTTTTCAAGATTCTTGTATCATTTCCAAGTGGCACAAATTCAATATGTTCTTACTTTTAAGTTGATTTCGCTTCTTGAAACAAGAAGTTGGGTGGCTTCAGATTTTGTTGGAGTTTAAGGTGATCTGGTTTTGTCTTTTCCTGTTTTTTTGGTCTATATATGTCTTTATTGGTTCCCTCATATCGGATTGAACTCGAGACTCTTGTTGTCTGCGTTTATTGGTACATGCATCATGTTAATCATATCAAAATTGTCTCATATATTAATTCTTTTACGTTAATCCTCAAATTAATATGGTTTTACTTTTTTGTGACAGCTTGTTCTTCGAAAAAAAATATGTTGTACATGGAAAATTCTTATAATTATTTTTAAGCATGTGTTAATTATATTTGTGTTCCAAGATTAAGTTTTAATTTTCCTAGCTAGCTTGGCGGCTCATCCAGCCTTACGTTTTTTTATGTTTTAATCATCCAGCCTTGCGTTTTTTATATTTCAAATTTCAGTTTGCAAGATGCATCAAGAACCAATATTACACCCAATGTCAATATGACGAGGTTAGAAGTGAATGGAGTGAATTTGTTTACTCCTATGTAGGTGCTTAGATGGATGGTGTATGTTGGGACAAATATTTTGTTTGTCATTGTGGATTTTTGGATATACTTTTGGTTTTGTGGATACATTCTTTGAGTTACTTGTGGATTGATGAATATGTAATTGTGGATTCGTGGATATTAATAATTCTTAGATGGATAATTTATGAGTTTAATTATATTAGTGTATTAAGTCATATATTGCGAAGTCTTTTTTTAACAATTAGTTCATCAAAATAAAAAAAAATGAAGTGTAATAGGTAAATTACTTCGTTGTTATTTGCAAATTGTGAAGTTACATAATATTAAATACTTCGTCAATAAGAAATCAGACGAAGTAATAGAATTAATTTACTTCAACATTGTTCTGTTAAAGCGAAGTTGTTTTGCGCAATTACTTCATCAAAATACAAATTACTGAAGTCTTTCGAACCACTTACTTCGTCACTAAATGTAAATTGTGAAGTAACATAATATAAAATACTTCAATAAATAGGATAAATGCTGAAGTTATAGATTATATTTACTTCCACAAATAGGATAAATTGTGAAGTTGTTTGTGTCTATTACCTCATCAAAATACATAACTACGAGGTCTTTCAGATGAATTACTTCGTCGATTATTGTAAATAATGAAGTAAAATATTATAAACTACTTCGCTAAATAATAATTAAGACGAAGTTATATATAATATATTACTTCATTATTTACAATAATCGATGAAGTAAAACACATTTCTTACTTCGGCATCGGTCCAATTCTGGACCGGTTTTCCTTCGAAAACCGGCCAAAGACTTCAGTATTTTCAATCATACAACTTCGGTTATTATGTGAAGTAAAAGGTACATCTATTACTTCACGTCCATATACTTCGGCAATTAACTACCTTATTACTTCATTGAATACGCGAAGTAAAAAGCGATTTTTCTACTAGTGACGATTCACTTACTTTTATTTGGCAAAAATGGTCTGATTACTCTTTTTTTAACAATTGAATAGTTAATTCGATCTTTATTATGAATAAGTATATTATGAGACGGTCTCACGAATTTAGGTCAACCCGATCGATATTCATAATAAAAAGTTATATTTTTTCATCAATAACTCAAGTAAGAGATTCTTCTCATAAAATACGACACGTGAGACTGTCTCACACAAGTTTTGACCCTTTATTATTGAAATACAGCATTCATTATTATCATGTCTATTGCCAAATATTTTTTTAAAAATAAGATGTAAATATAAAACTCATCATAAATTAAGCAAATTAATGTTTTTCAGAATTTTTTTCCTAAAACACGAATAAAATGAATTTGATTTTTAGAAATAAAAAATTTAGTAATATTTTTATATTTGTTAAACTTTTCACATATATTACACGAAATAAATATTATGTCATCGATCCAAAAATATATACTATATGTAACATAAGCAACCCAGTCAGATGGCCAAGTGATCGCATGTACATGATATCTGCGCCTTTAAATTTTTATTATTAATATTAATTAATTCCAGTGATCGAAAATTTCGATTTGCGAGGCCCCCTCTCATGAAGCATCCCTCTCCTTCAGTCAACCACGCACGAGCCACGCACAAATACTGGCAACGAAACAAAAGATGCATACAAACACAGGAAAACACAAATAACATAAAAAGATCCGAGCAAAAATCACAAGATTCGGCGTAGGATTTGTGCTTCGTGTAGCAGGATGCTAGCTTTATCGAAGCCGATATCAAGTCCAAGCAGGACTGACAAATTTCCGCCGCCGTTGCTGAAATTCTTGAGGAGCAATGCGGGGAGCAGAAGCCGAGGAAGATCGCGCACAAGCCCAATCTTCTACACGCGCAGCAGAAAAATCGATGCGGCTCTTAATGGAAATATTCAAGAACCATCTTCCCCGAAAGTCACTTGCATTGGCCAAGTTCGAGTCCGCCGCTCCGCCGTGTCGAAGGTCGAGAAACCCGGTGGAGCAGCGGCGCGCCGCCACACCTGCTGGTGGGTCAAGAAAGCCCTTTTTGGTGAGAAGAATTTCACGCTATCATGCTGTCGAAAGAGGTCATTCAGAAGGATTTTCTGCAAGTGGGGTTTGTTTTTCAGGTCTGGCTACTGCAAGAAAGTTGACGCCACGGAGGATTCCTTCAGGGCTTATTCTGATCAGAAAACCGAAAATTATGAATATTTTGGAGCTGGGGTGCAAGAATTTAAGAGGGATTTTCTTGAATCTCCATCCTCTCCACCAAAAAATGCTTTGTTCTTGACAAGGTGTAGATCTGCGCCTTACAGATCTTCTTCACTGGGTGGCAGGTTTTGGAGATCTCCGTTATCTGAAAATACAGACGAAAACGAGCCAGAAAATGAAGCAAAATCGGAGGAACTGACGGAACCCAGATACGAAAATAGTCCAGAAAGCGTAAAGGAATCGGAAAACTCGGCGAATATCGAGCAAGAATCGGAGGAAATTGCAATACACTCACTGCACCCGTTACTACTGACAAGATGCAAATCAGAACCTGCAAGAACAGGAGCAAGGCTTGATCCAGAAGCCACTTTGTGGAGGCAGAGAAAATTAGGGGCATAATTTAGAGTAATTAATACAATAATTAATATTTTAATTTTAATTTCGTTTTGGATATGTTTTTTTTTTACTGTGCAATTAAGGTAATTGTATGAAGCAAACGATTATCGAAAATGGAGATATTTTGTATTTAAATAATGGGATATTTTCGTTTATTTAATTTTTATATAATAATATGATGCTATTAAATTAGTGTTTCGTTGAACGCTTAGCTGAAATGGTTTGGTATTGTCGACGCGTTGACACAATAAAGGGGAAAAAAAGGTATAAACGAGACTATGAAAAATTTAAAACTTTTCATTTATTGTGATATGTGTGAATTTTTGTGACGCAAGGACAAAGGTTATTTGTGCGCGTCATTATATATGTGAGCGTGCGCAATTGTGATAGATAAGAGTTACAAAACACTTATGAATTGAGCTCTACTAGTGTATTATTTTGATTTATCTTGAAGATATTGAGTCGAGTCTTATGTAAGACGAAATAAACTCGTTTCCAAATATGGATATGTGGTTTTACATTTAAGAAAACACGTTAAAAAGAACATATCAGAGAGAGAGTCTGTTTATGAGATAATGTTTAAAAAAATCCAAGATCGACAATTATACTCTATTTTTCCGAGCTCATTTTATTCGAGAGTAACAAAAATTTAGGAGGATCTTTGAAGTTTGTAATCAGGATATGTGAATTATCAAACAATCAATGAGATAGTAATTTTTATTTGGAAGTCGAGATCAAGTTACTTGTTCTGGTTTGTTTTTATATCAATGGCGGAGGTGATACACTTAAGAGGCCCCACAACTCCAAGATATCTTTATCTTTTATTATAAATAATTATAAATTTATATGCAACTTATTAATGTATGATTATTGTATTTACAATAACTTGCACAGGGATCATTTCTAATTGAATGATGATTTCCAATATAGTTTAAAGTTAAATTCAACGAATTTTTAATTTTTCTTCGGTTGATTTCGAATCGTTGAACGAATATCTACTGTTATCACATACTCAGACACGAGATTGCAATTCTCGAGTTAATTTAATGAACAAGAAAACTTTTGTGATACGGTCTCAAAATTCAATTTGTGAAGCATATATATTATTTGGATGACATATAAAAAATAATATTTTTGATATAAAAAATATCACTTGTTATTATAAATATGAACATATTTTGACTTATCTCAACAAATAAAGTCCCGTGAGATCGTCTGACAAAAAAAATTACTATTTTCTCACAAAAGAATTACTATTCTTATATCATATGATTTATTTTTGTTGTGACATGATTTGTATATCCCATCAATTTCTTATAGGACTCGTGGTTATCTTAATATGTTATGAATTATTATTATGCCTTGTTATTCTTGGGCCACCATTGATGTTTATTAGTTATTGAATGTGAACCCCACTTCTTATCGCATTTAATTACAATTTATTATAAAATTTAATTGAGCTCTTTATTTTTGTTGACGGTATCAAATTTAATTAGGCGACACTGAATTGTCATCTCATTTGTTACTATTCATTTAATAGCCCTCCCTACTTTAAAAATAATTATTAAACCACTCACACACACACACAGATATATATAGATATATATATATATTTAATAAATAAATAATCATAATATATTACTCGGAATATTTGTCGTTGTCATTTGTCACACTGTGATCGACAGACAAGATTTGTAGGCCTCATTTGGAAGTTTGGATAACTTTTCTTTCCTTCCATCTCTACGGCTCTACCATTTCTAGTAAAAAAATTTGTAATTAAAGAGAATATATTTTTAAAAATAAAATAAAATAAAATAATTGACTTTCTAATGAATCATTCGAGACAGTTGTGAAATTTTACTCTTTTTTTAATGACAATTAAATCTATAACAGCTATCTCATTTGTATGCATTAGGTAAACTTTTGGCAAACATAATAGTTTACAAATCAACTACTTTAGCAGACTCTATGAGACGTGCTCGTTCGAGAAACTGTTGATGGAGAAAATCAAACTCGATAACACTGACCAACTATTTATTCATAATTTAAGTTATTTATGACTTAATACCTTAATTGTATTTAAATATATTTGATAAAAGATATAAGTGTCACACACATAATAAAATAAAAATACAGGAGTGATTGAATGCAAAAATTCATTTTAATAAATTTATAACTTAAATTCAAACAATTAAATATAAATACCGTTGTGTCCCATTTTATTTCTTCGTTTGGTAAGGAAAGCTCTCAGCGCTGATGCTCTGTTGGGCTCCGCTGTGCTGTGGGACGGGCTTTGGTAGAAATAATATTTGAACTGAGAGAAATAGTTTGTAAGCCCAACAAAAGTCCACTAAAACATTTGGACTTTATGAACCATCTTGGCCCTAAATAGACCAGGTCCGCGATACACTCGTAAATTACGAATCTGGAAACCCGGTTCAATGGAACCACAACCGGTTAAGTTGATAAAACAGGTCAGTATTCCAATCCAAACCGGTTTACACCGATTTAAATAGTTTACGAATACCAAACTGCCCCGACTAGAAACTACACATTTTTTTAAAAAAAGTTCGATTTATTCGAGTCAGACTAAACTCGAGCTTGATCCTTGATCGATTAAAGGCTCAAATGTCAACTCTTAAATCGTCTCACAGATATAAACTCGTGACACAATATCACAAAAGATTTAATTTTAAATAAATAAAGAAAAGGTCCATCATTTAAAATGGACGTATCCACCTAATCAACGTCTTTACAAATCGGGGACCTTAATAATTGCGATGAAAAAGACTTTACAGTCGTTCGACCACTTATTCTTAATACTTTGTGAGGGAAATCCAATCACACCAATTCTGTCGCGATGTTTCGTGTTTGGTAAATGCCGTAACGTGCAACTCGACGACTAAGCAACACTCAATCTTGTTGTTTCTCGAATAGAAAGAATTGATGGATCGAGTGACAGCAGCACGGTGGTCGTGTTACGAAGAATATTAAATTTCGTCCTTTTATGTATAATATTTTATGTGCTTTATCAACACACTTTGTTACTCAAATTACCAAAAGTCGAAATGTTTGTTGGTGAAATTGTAGCAATGAAAATCGAACATATGATATCGATTCTGACACTTATTACAAGATTGAATGTGATTTACTCGTGTAGTACATATCGTGTGAACCGATGCGTTCGCTAGCGAGTGTGGACGCTAGCAGCAGCACTTGTAGTAGACATTGACTCCAAATTAGTACATTGAATTTCTGTCGTGTGTTAAAATTCACGCGTACCGGCTATTGATTTTGTGTCATCCAAGCCTACTGGAAAAGAACACCTCACCCCCAAATAAATATTCAGTCCTCTCCCAGCAATGCATTAAATTTCCCAACCACAAATGGTCACAAAAGATTAATGAGTGATGACGCCAATCTTGATCATCAATCAGAATTGAAATCGATTAAAGAAAGATGCCCACATTAAAAAAAAAAAAAAGAGAATAAAAAAATTCCCAAGAAATGAAGATCTATTATTACAAACTTGCAAAAATTTGATAATAATTATGAATTTCTGGGACTTGAGAAGAAATATGGGAACATATGCCCCCGTGAACGACGAATATGCATAAAGTTGGGGAAAATTCACGATATTTTATATATAGTGAGTGAGGACACACGTAAAATGATAGGTTGTGTATTGTGTAGTTAAGTCCAGCCAAAAGGATGGTCCGGTGAATGGGATGTATATCTAAGACATTTTCAATAATACACACATGGGAATGTCCATAGTTTGCCCATAAGGGAAATGGCATGGGCACACTCATCCTAGTCAGTAGTCACAATGTATATTTTTAAAACGGATCCGATCCATATATGTAATTAAAAATAATATTCTAGACATAAAAATAATACTTTTCGTGAGTCTGATTGAGTTGGAGATCTGTGTCACAAAAATAACATATGAGCGGGTCTCGTATGAGTGTATGTGTATTTTTACAACAAGTGCATCATCACTTGTTTGGTTGGTTTTTTAAGGTCTGTTACAATCTTCGAGTCCCAACAGACTCATCCCTTGCCCACTCACATCAAGTGTCAAGGGCTGATCAGTGGTACATAAGTTATATATGTATTTTTACGTAGACAAATACATTGTATCACATAAAAAAATTACCTGATTTTTTCTGGTTATTGGATCTTCCGGGTCAAACAATTCTTGACATGAAAATTTATAAATATATATATATATAGATATAAAGCTTTTTTAAAAAAGAAATATAAGACCAAATATATAATTATATCCGTTATTTTTCCTTTCTTTCTCCACACCTAAACAGTGAATGAAGAAAGAGCAGATCTCACACTACATAAATGTCACCACCCAACACAACCCAATTAGGTCCTTGCAGTCTATTGCTGTGCTGATTGGTGATGCTCTCGCTTTCCAAATCCTCTCAAATATCACCCTAAACTCATTCATACTTCCCCACACATAAACTTGTTTTTCTTTCTTTTACGAAAAAGCTACCCAAAACAAACTAAAGGAAAAGAGAGCGAAATCGAGTCATTTCGTCGATATCTTGGAATATGGAGTTTAAGGCTACACTCCTCGGAACAAGTGTACTCATTTTCCTCGTCTTAGCACCGAGTTTCTCCCCAGGTTTTCTCTTATTCCATGTTCTTTTTACTACTCTACATCCATTAGTTTTGTTTTCAGGTGTGTATGGAAGTATTTATTAGGTATACTCGATCGGATCGAAATTTACGACATACTCGATCAGGCCGTGATAAGCCGACGATTCATGCGAAAACATGTGTTTTAGTTGTTTAGAATGTAAATTTCTCGTGGCATCAAACTTTATATGTACTTTGAAATCATAATCTTGATTGGGCTAATCGACCTTTTTTTTTTAGGGACATTGCAAGTGAAAAGCATGGAATCTGACGTTTATTATGTTGATTATCGAGGTCCAGAGACTCACACCTATCTCCCGCCACCAAATAGGGCTGCGGATCAGCCCGGTGTCGATCCCAAAGCAAGCTTGGCCCGTCATAGATCGAGTTCAAAAGGCCCAAAAACATGTAAAATCTCTCCTTCAAAAAATAAATATTTATTTCAAGAAAATTAAAGTAAATTGCATTAAAAAACAAAAACCCTATTTGTAAAATTAATTAAATTAAAAATTTTTATTTCTTAAAATCATACATAAAGCTCTTTAAAAATGATGTAAATATTCTAGTGTTTTTATAACACAAATGTTACATCTGCATGATTTTTTTAAAAATAAAGGATACGAGTCAATTATGTGAGACAAATATATTATTTAGGTCATTCATGAAAAATATTTTTTTTTGAAATGATGAAAAATATTAATTATGATGTTTAAAGTGTTACTTATTATTGTAAATATGAGGTAGATGTTTGTGACACCGTCTCGCAAGAAATACGAGACACACTAATATATATTATTTTATTAACTTTTTTTTAAGAATTTTATGCCATATGTGCAATTACCCTCGAGAAAATGTTGAGATATTTAGTTCGTAGATTAGGAAATTAGTATTGCATTAATATATATAAAAAAATAATAGAGTTATTTCAGGGAGTGATGATAAATATAAAAACGGAAAAAAATATGGCAAAAACTTGTGTGAGATGGTCTCACGGATCGTATTTGTGAGACAGATCTCTTATTTGGGTCATCCATGAAAAAATATTACTTTTTATGCTAAGAGTATTACTTTTTATTATGAATATCGGTAGGGTTGACCCGTCTCACAGATTAGGATCCGTGAGACGGTCTCACATGAGACTCACTCAAAAAATATATATTCCAACATTCGAGAAATAATTTTTAAAAAATAAAGGATTCGACGAAAAAGACAAAATAGCTTTTGCTTGAATAATTCTCGATACATATTTATTTAATTGTTCTAATAATAAATAATTTCTACATGAAACCTTGTTCTCAGGATAATAACTTTGGAGGCTGAAGAAGGATCTCTCTGTGTGTATTGTGAGTCAATTTTGTGAGACAAATATTCAACTCGACTCGACCTATGAAAATATTAATATTTACTGCAAACATAGATAGAGTCGATCCGTCTTACAATATACTAACGTTATAGAATGTGATGTAATGAATTAGCAATTATTTTGGTTTTTATATTTCATTATAAAAATTGTAATGTGCATAGATGTTCCACATATATTAATAATGATGTCATTATTTTAAGGAAGTTGGAACTAGTTAATTCATTGTTTTATTTCAAGGTGTTATCTTATTTTCTTCGAGGAAGAAATAGACAGCTTCATTCCCTCGTATCCTCCTCCTGCTTCCACGCCGTCAAGTTCGTTTTAATTTTGGGGTTTTTTTTAAAAATCTCAGCGAGAAAATTTATTTATTTGAACAAAATTCAAAGTATCTTGATAAAAATATATATATAAAAAATTGGAAGCAACCGCGTGGCGAGATAAGCATTTCGAAAAGACCAATTCTTTCCTCAATAAAGAAATAAAGAAAGAAAGACCATTTCTTGATCTCACCGCTTAATTAACCACAACGCACAATCCAGATTCCATTAATCTCTGCATACTTTTGGTTATTCGAATGGCAAATTTCGAGGAATCCAACCCTTTGCTTCCGAAACACGACCAAGAATTTGAGGCTACTAAGGATGAAAAGAAGCCCACCGCCAAGAACGGAGGAGCTCCTCCTCCCGCGGCGGTGTCGTTAGGCTGGACCGCCGATGGGCTTCCAGTTGGTGAGGTCAATATGCAGAGGTCCCAATGGGATTCCGGCATCTTGTCTTGTCTCGGGAGAAATGATGAGTTTTGTAGCAGCGATCTTGAAGTTTGTGAGCCATTCTTGCCTGATATTTTTCCTGCCATATCAAGATTTGTGTTTTAACATATTTGGTTTGTTGAATTTATCACGTTTTTAGAGGTCGTTCACTTATTGTTGATGATTGAATTTGGGGTAAATTCAAACAAAATTAACTAAATGAAATCAAATTGCTTATATGTGTTGATTGGGTCGGAAAAGAATCGTTTTTTAATGTGTGATAGAGTAAATAAAATGAAAGATACGATCAAGAAAATTTATCATCAAAGGAAAGAAAAGGGGATATCTGATAATCATGTTGATCATGCTTGAACCTATTTGTAACAAATGGGTTTGTGTGGTCTTTTAAATCCCCCAAAGGATGCACCTGTGATCGTAGAGGCTCAGCCTCAGGGCATGTTATGACCATGAAGCCAATGACTTTGTGCCGTCTAAAGGCTTCATTTAACTGTGTCTCAAATGAATAGATAGTAAACCAAAGATTAAATACTGACATAGCTAATGACTGTTTGTTTTAAGTTTTAACCCCCATGTTTTCTTCGTATGTTATTGATAACTATTTTGATGTTGAAGAAATTGTATTTTTGTCCGCTCAAACTATTCAAATAGCTGATTTTTTCTCTGGGTCATGTTCTTTCTGTGAAATAATGTTTCTTGAAATTATGCATGTTTGCGGTCGTATTTCTCAACTTACTTCTTTCTTTTAATTTTTATAGTGTAATTGCATTGTTTTCACTGAATTTCATTTAGATTTCAAAAGCATGTTGCATTGTTTAGACATTACTTCTGAAAAGTGTGTCTTTTCCAATTCTTTTGGTTTCTGTTCTTCATGAATGTATGATTATCCTGCATCGAGCAGGTTTGCTGGGTAGTATCGCCCCTTGCTTACTCTATGGAAGCAATGTTGAGAGACTCGGAGCCACTCCCAGTAGTTTTACCAATCATTGCTTGCCATACACTGCTTTGTACTTGATTGGGAATTCATTTTTCGGTGGGAATTGCCTTGCACCCTGGTTCTCTTATCCCACTCGTACCGCCATTCGAAGGAAGTTTAACCTAGAGGTCAGTTGTGTTTTAAATTTTCATGCTACAAAAGATATATATAATTGTTATGCCACTTGTATGATTTACCTTGAGCTTTTAAGCAATCAAAGATGTTAATTTGTAAACACTCATTTCTAGATCTATTTTCGACCAATTCTACTAAGGTTGCTATATGCTATCTCGTAGTTAGCCAAAATATGTATATCAATGAATTAACTTGTGAGCATTAGTGGACAAGAGATTTTTGTGGGGCGAGGAAGAATGCAGGTCAGCTTAGTCATTCTGGGGTTTAAATTTTTAGAGAAATTGGGAATAAAATTTTAGTTTTGTTTAGCTGAGGGTGGCATGAATCTTGATATGCTATTTTTCTGCAAAACTTGTGTCTAATACTCTTCACACATCATTCCGCATGAACAACTTGTTTTGATCCCTTAGCGTTGTCATGTTCTAAGAGCTGACAATTGAAATTGCCACTGAATACAATTGTTGCTACTTTGCACGGTGTTTTACAATTTACAGTTCAAAATATGTATATGCACGCTTCTATACTCATATTTCGCAGCAAATAACTGGATCAGGTCATTTGCAAGAATTGACCTGTACAATTTTTTTTTAAAAAATAATTAGGCTTTATTTTACCTTTACTCACAATACAATACATTGCACCAAGAGTTTTTCGATCATGAGGTCAATATTTTTAAAAACTTGTTCGTATATCATTCCAAATCATCGTAACTGGATAATCGTTTGTACATTTTCATGTCTTCCACATAAATATGAATCCAACTTGATAGTCACCCCCAGTTCATGATAAGCATGTGAAATTTATGGTTCATGCCTTCTCAAACTTCCACTGCAAGTCGAAGAACGGTTTGCATTTTTTCATTCACGCGTACGAGACGAGATTTTTTAGTTCATAAATCTATCACCTACTTCTTCCCTTTACCATTGTTGTGTCACCATCCGAGCAAAAACTTCCAAAAAATTCCACGGGCAATACATGTTAGCAACGTTTCCCCCATTGTGCTGTATAGTTGCATATATGAATTGCAATCGTAACCTGCCATCAAAGTATTATATAGTTTAAAATATTTGAGATGTACTGTTATCATTTACTATGACTTTTTTGCAACGCTAGAATTCCTGTCCTAGGATCAGATACATAACCTCACCTTGAATTGGTTGTCTGGTCTATATGGTAGATTTCTATCTTACGCTAAAAACATTACACACCAACAGGGAAGCTGTGAGGCACTTAACAGATCATGTGGATGCTGTGGAAGCTTTGTGGAAGATGAGGTTCATCTGGAGCAATGCGAAACGGCGTGTGATTTTGCTACTCACGTCTTTTGCCATCCATGCGCCCTTTGTCAAGAAGGTCGTGAGGTACGTCGCAGGCTTCATCACCCTGGATTCAATGCTCAACCGGTCTTGGCCATGATTCCCCCGGGTGGTCAGATCATGGGGCGTGTGGGCTAAATTTGTGTCTTATCTTGTACGAATCGAATATAAAAAACATCATGATACTTACTTAGTATGCTGTTGGATTGGTTCATGTGTCTTGTACTCTTATTACCTTTCTTTTTTTTTCTTTCGAGTTGATTGTGTTCTTGTTTCTTAGTAAGTTTGTAAAATTGACAATTATGTCTTTTTTGTGCTTCAAATTTATTTTTATTAAAAAACGTCATGTGTATTTGATGTTTTTTTTTGGAAATTTTTTTAAATTTGATTATGATTTAATTTAATAATATATTGGATTAATATATTGGATTACATATAATTTACTATAATCGAAAAAAACTCAAAACTCAAGCTTAAGTTTCCACCTTTTTTAACTTTAAAAATTATATTTTACAATTATCGTATTTAAAAAATGAGTTTAATTTTACCTTATTTTTAACATATGAAAATTAAACAAAAAATTAAAATAAAAGTAAAAAAATTATAAATATAAATTGTTTTGGTTTTACGTATTTTACTTTTAAAATACATCGATTAAAAATATAGTATTTTGAGTTTTAACATTCAGAACTAAAATTCAAATTTATATTAAATATTAATTTTTTAAACATTTTTTCTTAAATTAGTTTTTTTAACACACATAAAAAAACAAGAAGCTATATGTAATTTTTAAAATTAACGGGTGTAATGTAAGCTTAATACAAGCATGATAGTAAATATATGTGAACTTGAAGTTAGGTTGATTTTTCTTAATTATGATAAGACTCGTGAGCACGGGAGGAGCCATGTGTTGTCCGCCCGAGTGGCTTATTTTTTTCCTGTATTTTTTATACATAAAATTTATCTTATTTTCTGGTAGTCCGGGATTCCATTTGTCAATATTAGCTCAACTATGGTTTAAAAAATTCTAGCCCGGATATAAATGAAAACCTTGGTTCCGCCACTGCTCATGAGGTACATGTAATTAACTCAATTGTAAAAGACAAAAACTTGTGTGAGACGGTCGCACATGTCGTATTTTGTGATACAGATATCTTATTTTGGTCATCCATGAAAAAATATTACTTTTTATGCTAAGACTATTACTTTTTATTGTGAATATCGGTAAGGTTGACTCGTCTCACAGATAAAGATTCGTGGGACTTGTCTCACAAGAGACATATTCATTGTAAAATATGGCAGAATGGCTATTGATGTTATGTTTATATGATGTAAAATATATAAATATTATATCTTTAGAGATATATTTGTTTATCATAAAGTTTAAACTTAATTAATACGTACGAGATAATATGTAAAATTAGTTGTACAGAAGGTGTTTTAGAAATGGATGGTGTGGGATCCGTAATATAGGTAAATAAATTAAATTAGTTTACTGTTATAATTTATTGTCATAATTTTTAAATAAAGAATTGAAAGAAATTGATGTTAGTTAATTTCATTTTTAATAAATACTTTGGATAGATAATTTTTGGAGTTGGATTGGAAAATTACAGTATTATAATTAATATTCACGATTTCTTTAATTAAGGGCATTTGGTCTAGTGGTATGATTCTCGCTTAGGGTGCGAGAGGTCCCGAGTTCAATTCTCGGAATGCCCCAATTTTTTTTTTTTTTTAACTTTTGGACTTCAATTAAGTGAGCCCAACATTTGCTTCACATATATATTGGGCGTAATACTCGGCTTTATTGAAATCTATTAGTAAATTTTTTATGACATTTGGGAATAGGTTTATATTTGGGCTTCAATTGAGTGAGCCCAACATTTGCTTCACATATATAATAGATTTCAACGAAGCAAATGGATTCTCATCTTCCACTGTTGATC
This sequence comes from Primulina tabacum, assembly GCF_025594145.1. Taxonomy (NCBI): domain Eukaryota; kingdom Viridiplantae; phylum Streptophyta; class Magnoliopsida; order Lamiales; family Gesneriaceae; genus Primulina; species Primulina tabacum. The sequence continues at coordinate 33,685,550 of NC_134565.1, read as the reverse complement.
CCAATCTATATCCAACCAAACAACCACCTCAAAAGAATAGCAAAAGGCAAAAGATGTCTAGTTACTAATACAATTAATTTTATCCAATGATTGTCAGAAAATTCATTCCATTCAACCAATGCTTTAAAGACAATGTCTCCATTTTAGCTCAAAGATCCATAAATTCTGGGTCTTCCATAACCACCACACAATGTCAGCAAAGACATGTACTTGGTATGTGTAGTTGTTAGTATCATGAACTGCGCAAAGTGTCTGCCACCATGAACCAAAATGGTCCGGAGTGTTACGGATTCTGTCCCAATTCAATAGAGCTACCTAGCCTACCTTCCATACCAACCTGGCTCTATTGCATTAAAAAGACAAATGTTCCAATGTCTCACTTTTCCTCACCACCACATTGACAAATAGGATCCGCATTGATATGTTTCTTGGACAAGTTACCGACGTTGGTGGGGAGAATATCATGGATGCACCTCCTCAAGAAGAACTTGTGTTTTTCTTTGATTTCTAGCTTCTAAGTCTTGTTCCACATGAGTTGATTTCTGTATCTATGGTTATTACTTTCAGCTTTCAGTAATGAAGCAGATTGGACAGTGAAAATATCTTCTTCTTTTTTTGTGATGTCAAATGAGTCTATTTGTGGATTTTTCTCTTTTGATTCGATTGGTAACTGATCAGAATAAAAAAATTTAAATTTTGTTCAGTTTCTTCGATTTTGACGTTTGATTTTTACACTTTGGTTCTCTCGGTAACTTAATTAGCTGAAATCATAATTTAAGCAAGAATGATTGAATTGCCCTATGTATCGAACCATATATTGACTTTGGTGACATGAAGACTCAACAATTACAACTGTATGGTAAAGTGATGGTATATATACATATTATATTGCAAAGTGAAGTTTATGTCTTCATTGTACATTAAGCTGCTGATTTTTATGTGCATGCATGATATTTATGTCGTTGAATAAATTTTTTTTAGAAACCATGAACGAATTCTTTAGCTTATTTCGATGGTTTGATAAGGCCTCAAGTATGGGACAAATCAGTTAACAAATTCCTCCCCAACTAAAAAAAGATTGTCATAAATATTAGACAATTTTTTCCCATTTATGTTAGTTTCTTGCCGATTTTGTCTTCTATCTTGTTAAATTCCAGTTTTAATCCGATATCTTTGTTTTTTTTGTTGTTGCAATTTTAGTCTTTTTCTAGCGTGACATTGATGTAAAAGCAATGTAGTGCTGACGTGGCGCTGATATGTGTAGTGTCATATCAATAATCTTGATGAAAAATGATAAAATTGCCAAAAATCACAAGATATATGACTAAAACTTAAATTTTATAACATATATGACCAAAATAGCAAAAAAAAAAAAAAACAAATGTATAGAAAAAAAATTCCCTAAACACTAGAAATAATTCTTAGATAAATTACGGAAGAAAAAAGAAAGAGGAATCTTCAATGGTTAAGAGCCAGAACTGATGGAAAACTTAATTAACAAAGATTAAACAAGAAAGACACTAAAAAAGCTCGAGGCTCGAAAAGAAAAAAAAATTACTTAGCAGTGCAGGCGCCACCTGGAAATATTTCAAGGCGAGTTTTTTCAAAGCGTGAGCGCACCTGTACTCGGAAAGTGGCATGGGCGCGCCATTATTGTCTGTTCAAAAAGTATTGTTATTTCATAGACCAATGCTTCCAAGACGTGTCTTTTGGACTTAGTAGGTTTTTGCACTCCAAAAAACCTCCATCTGATTGAAAGATCATAAACATCATAGACACAATACATAATATAGAAAAATAAGAGAGAGAGAAATTATGCATTCATATTGCTCATATATTCCATTCTTTTTCATATCGAAAGAGCAACATTTTTTGTTTATGAACTTCTGATTTATTGTGCTATAATCACAAATATAATTGTTGTATGTTAGAAAAAGAGAGTCACATTCACCTAAAGCGGGACATGTTCTTCTTATAAAAATTGTGTTCAACACAAACTGTTCGTTCATCTTCCAAATTTCGTCGACATCCCTGGTCTTTTTCACAGACGCATTGACTATAATATAAAACAAATTTCATTAAACTGAAGAGCTAACATTATTTAAGCTTCAAATAATGAGTGGAGGAAGGACGCAAATATGAAACCACCAAAGTTCAATTAACATTTAACAATGTCCATTTCCTCAAATTTGAGTACACATATTTACAACAAGGGAGATAAATTAATTATTGAACGAAAATAAATCAACTGTTCTTCGTCTTGTCATCCATAGCAGTCGCCTTACAAACAGGGCATAAATTCTTCATAGATAACCATTTTCGGATACATCCCACATGAAAATCATGGCCACATACTTTTATCATCCCAACATCGTCCATGTTTATGTATCCATCCTGATAAATTTGACAATATAAAGAATCAATGATCATATTTTCACATCAAATGGACGACGAATCAATTAAGAGACAGAAATTTGCAACGCACCAGTGAGTTTTCATAGGGGTGATTTCGTCGGGAAACAAATTCAGACAGGTGGGATGGGTTAATGTTCTTTTAGGAAGTAAAAGAACCCAGGAAATGTTTAGGGACAAAATATATATTTTTTAATAGAAAAAATATAAATAAAGCTAAAAAATATTTCCATTGATCACCTAATGTTGATGTTGTGTTTTTAACAATCAAGCTTTTGGTTTTCACTCGAATTGGACAAATGCTAGACTAGTTGTTATGTGTTCTTAATGTCTTATTTAGCTCGGGTATGTCCGGTGTATTATGTAACTGACATTTTTTTTATCTATATATTTAACATTTACTGATTAAAAAAAATATTCCCATCGAAAAGTTAGCTAAAATTGACTGCTCTCTCCTCAAACAATTTGAATGCAAGTAAAAGAACCCAACCAGAAATAACAATCAAGGGGATGATAGCAAGAATGGCCGAGAGTCTAACCAGACAAATAACACATGATCCTTCATCTTGAAATAGGTCAGATGAACAATATATTGATTCGATGAGACATTTGGCAATCGACTCATCAGACAGCCCGGTGCTGACGCTTCCAATTCTCTCTCCCAACTCAAGAAGCTCCTGTACATGTCAAATGCTTTTGTTTGATAACAATTTAGGTGTATAACTAAATAAACTTGCGACAAGAATCTAAGAAAATGAAGAAGAAAGTGACCTCATAGCTCATGTTTTCTGTGTCCAGTCTCATGTCCCTGTGCTGATCAAACAGAGCTCTGGACCCATAAAATGTAGTCTGGTGTTCTGAAATCACGACACCCTGAAATACACACACATGTTTAGGCGCAGAAAAATATTGAGTAATACCCATTTCAACAAAACTTCAATCAGCAAGAAACAGATTTTATAGCATCTGAAACTAACTTCAGAAGTAGTGATATATCCATTTACAATTCTTACGTCTCCTTGAGTGTGTTTCTTCCTTTCTACCTTGAGTTATTTTTTAAGGTAATGGAAGAACTTTGGAAGTTATATTAACATCACTGACCATCTGTAACTAGAGGTCCTCCGCTTGACTGGCTAGGGGAAAAAATAGCAATGTTGGAAAAAAGAAAATAGTGCAGCAGTTTCATAAAAAAGTTGCCTCCACAAAATGGCACTCAGGCCAAACTTGGTATTCCCAATCTTCTCTCAGAGAACAAACCCTCTGAAGAAAATAATGTCAAATTCATTCACAATACTTTAAGTGGATACCTCCAATCGATTGTGGAAACTTGCGTAGTCATCACATGATCTTTGTCTTTCACTTGACATCAAAGCCCTTCCATTCCTGTTGATGTTGCGCATCCTAACGGAGGGCAATGCTCGGCGATTTCTGGGGTGGTAACTTTTTGCAGCAATTTGAAACCCTTCATCTGAGGGAGTTATGTGATCAGGGTGAAAAGTGCTTGAAGAAGCCCTGAAAGATGGGACAGATCTTGCACCATAGCCACTTCGAACTCCTCTGGTGGATTGGTTCAAGTTATTGTTTACATTTTGAGGAACAGGATTCATATTTGAGGTAATATCATTGTGGTAATCCCCAGCCTCAGCAGAAACATTAGGATGACTCGTAGGTGCATTCATGGGATTTGGATCATTACAAAAGAAACTGGAATCTGAAATTTCATCATTAGAAAGACCTTAGACCCTAGCAACACAACTGACTGACAGAATGAAATAAACTGGTGCAAGTTACCTGATCCACAAGTCAACCCATTACCAGGAAGTAGCTTGAAATTCTGGTTCCATTCCATTGTGGAACCATTAGAACTCTGGCTCCAGGCATCTGCAGGATTAGATTGATCAGAGGCCCTGTTGAAAAAGGAATTGTGCGTAGAACTGCTAGGTAAATGGGTCCTGGACAAAGCGATTTCGAGGTCTTCCTCAGCTCGACTTCTCACATTTCTCAGAGTACCATTGCTACTGGTAGAAAGGTTATTTACTCTGCAAGAGGGAGAAGGATACCCCCAAGATGAATTATAAGATTCTGCATTCTGCTTCTCCTCCCATGGGTCGTCAGTGGGCAAGTGAACATTGGATGAACTTCCAACATCATAACCTCTGCTAGTAGAACCCCTGTCATTCAATGGAGGGTTGCCAGGGTATTTACGTTTGTATGGTCCTCGGCCACTGTCAATAGTCTGATAAGAAAAACAACCATCTGCTACAGGTATCATTTGCCCAGAAAGGTTGGCGGAAGATGATTGATGCGGATAATTATCTTGGGGCAAAGGGAAATTTCCAGCAGCAGATTGACGAAGAAAAGGGTCGTGAGAAGAACCAGGTGCCTGGGGTTGATAATGTGGCAGTTCGCCATTAAGAATGGACGGAGAGTAGCCACTAGACCTAGGAGCAGGTGTCCAGTGCAAAGAAATGTGTCCACCTTGAACTGCTACATTATCCACAGGATTAATAAGAGAGCTATTGCCAGAAGCACTGACCCTTGCTTCAAAAACAAAAGAGTAGGGACGTTAATCACCATTACTAAGTATGATGGAGATGTTACTTCTTTAAAAACCTTTTGAAATACAACTACTTGAAAGTACAAGACAATCGAACATAACCACAACTTATTCTTTCCTAATCATGGCCTCAAGGTTCAACATAACAAGAAATGACATTCAACTGTGGTGTTCCTCACTCCAAAAACAAATTCCTCCGTGGTTTAGTTCATCTAAACATTGAAAGAAAACAGATAAATATTCCACATTCAAGTTTGTGAATAGTTTCACAAAACTTAAGGTAAGAAACCAAATTTAACGGGACAAAAATATTCAGAATATTACAACACCAAAGAAAACTTCATGAATGACTTCTAAAGTAAGCAAATTGGAACTGTAAGATATTTTTCTTCCCCGTTTCAATAAAGAGAGGAGTGGCATTGAACGAACATGAATGTGAGGAACTCATACCCATAGTCATGTAAGGTTGCTCAGAGTGATTCCATCCCTGATCGTCGTCCGTCTCAACAGTCTGAGGTGTGTTAAAAATATACCTATGCCCCATAGTTGACAAGATTCTGCAAAACCAATTTCCCCTTCGGATCAAAAGCTAGATGGAATCACACATAATCTGAGATAACAGATCTCAAGACCAACAAATAATTTTGAATAAATGGCAAAAAAGGAAGATTGGTCTTAAGACCACCATCACAGAGGTTCCAAGTAAGGTTTAGATAAATTGTTTATTAACCTAAAATGAAACTCACATAAACTTACGTGTTCCCTTTTCTGCATAAATATATAACTCACGGAAAAAGTTCTGTGAAAAAAGACAAAAGCTAATACTCAATTTTCCAACATCCCGAACCAGTTGTTGCTGTCGCCTTTACCTTCTCCCAGGAAAGATAACAGTTATATGCATGTGAACACTATGTCGAAGTCGTTTTATAAAATGCTATCCTCTCATATGCACAATCATAGCAATAAGAACCCTGAGGCAAACTACATCGATAAAAGGGAAAAAACAGAACAATTAATCTTAATATTCGATTATTCATGACGATAGAATTTTAAATGACTCGGGAGTAAGAAATGCACTTTGATTTATTTGGAAACAAGATCTGTGAAGCTTTTCAATTCTTATCTACTGCACACCTCCTGTCCCACTAATTGCACAGTCAGGGCAGTCTGACCATCATAGGCCACCCGCCACTCCACCTGCCAAATGGTTTTATTCTCCTAATAATTTTGAGGGAACAAATTTTTGGGAGTGATCTTTGGTTATAAATCCCACAAAATGCATTAGCTCCTGCATAAGATGCACCAGCCACCAAATGCTTCAAAAATGAATGCGATTATAGGAGATAATTTGCTCATTGGAATCGGAAATTAATCAAACTCTCCATCGTGATGTGATCATTATATGTTGATTTCTCTGACCCTTAAGCTTTAACCCAGAAAAGTTCCATATTCTTGCTTCGTTAGAATGTTGAGCTTGGCATTACTTAAGAACCAGTTTCTACATGATAACAAGACCAAGAAAAATATAAAGTTGTTTTAAAATCATTCATTATAGTTCACATTGTACTCCATTTCAAAATGGGTGCTCAGAATAGTCTGGATAAAGTGCATATGAAAATCTTTTATAATTCAAAAGAGTGCATATTTGAGGACTTCAAAATGTCTTCATAGAGAGGCTGAGAAACCATCCACTAAAAATAGTCCCCCATCACTGATAAGGAGCATAGCGGATATATGAAGTTTGTAACAATTTTGTCACCACTAAGCTACAAAAGATACATAAAACCACGACCTGAATGTATCATCCATAACCTCGCTGGGCTAGGCCATCATCTTACAACTGTAAAAGAAATACCTTAGCAATTGACAATAATTGAACTGCTGGCCATAGTTCAAGCTCATATCAAATGATGATACTTGTTTAAGAAAGAAACGGGGGAGAGGATGATAGAGCTGTGGATCAAAACATCTCACCTGTAAATTCTCTCATGGTGTGCTTCAAGAACTTAAGGCTATTTAAGATGAACAAAAAAAGAAAGTCTTGCTCTCTGAAACACGTGGTCAAGTAACTCTAGAAAAACCTTAAAAGTTTGAACGATTGAGTTTGATATACAGATTCTAAAAGATCAAAGGTCAAATCTTCCATAAGTAAAGTAAACAGCAATCCTACCTGCATGGTAGATGACATCTCAGACTAATTGTTTGGGGGTAATCCAAAAGCACGGTGACACTAGATATTTAAACCATTAATCTGGAATACCAGAGATCTGAATGAATCTACGTATCATGTGTATGGCAGGGAAATTTATAGACAACTTAATGGTAAATACCACCAAAGGTTGATAATAAAATTCATATGGCACCTAAATTAACACATGGTAGGGATTATATGAAAAATAACTTATATGTAAAACATCAGAAAAGACTGAGAGGAAAATGCAAAAAAAAAAAAAAATTCAAGGGAAAAAATTCAATTTTAATGTCTCTGATAAGCACTAGCATGTCTCAAATGATAAAAAAGATACCGTCAAAATTGACAAAAACCAAAAGCCCTCAGAATCATAAACCTAGGAATAGAGTTAAATGAAAAGGGAAACCATAAAGAGTACCACAGTGCACACAATTTTTACCGGAAATGTCTGACAAGGAAATCAATGAATCAGATATAAATCAGCTCAAAGCACCAAATATTACCGACTTCAGCAAACCAGGTTCATTTTTCACCAAATTTTACAAGAGAAAAATTGTTTTTTTTTAAAAAGTATCCAACTACAGATAGACCAATATTAGATTCGAACAAATAATGCCATAAATTACATCTATTAGCTAAATCATCGTCACCATATTCACAACCCCAATAAACTTCATGTGAAAAAACGGGAACCAACAGATAAACAGCAGCACAACAAAACTCCGTAAATCAAAGCTGCACAGATTCACAACAAAAGCAAACGACTTTGTATACGACGATCATACTAAAAAAAAGCATCGATGATCGAGAAAATTACAGAGAGGGAAAAAACTAGTTAATCGGAAAAATTGAAAACAAAAATCAGAATCAATAAATTAGGTAACGAATACAGATTAAAAACGCAGAAAATTCGGACCAATAAATTTTTTTAAAAAAAGATAACTGACGTGAAATTCAGCTTTTAGCAGAAAATAAAATTCAGAGACACAAAACCTTCGTGAATCGAAATGAATTGTCAACGCCGAGGAATGTATGCAGTTAGCAAATCCAACAAGGAGTCGTGAGAATCGAAGAGAGAGAAGGCGATGGGAAGACGGGAGACGAAATGGTGATTAATTTACATCTGCTGCTATTATTGAATATATTTTGCCTGAAACGCCCACAGGTACTAGAGAATTGCATAAATACCAAAACAAGGAAAATTATTATGGTTTTTGGTTATGTTTTCCAATCCATTCACTTAAAATAATTTCTCCATTAATTTTGATATACATTCTCAAAATATTACTTGGATATGATATAGCTAGTCAAAGTTGTCGTGATATAAAATAAAATTATATTTTGCGAGAAAAATATCTAAATAAAATAGTAATTGTTTGAACATGATTAATTGACCGAATCGAGCCAACTATTAGTAAATATTTAATGTTTTAATTAAGATATTCTAGTTTGAAGTTCAAAAATTTTAAACAGTTCGGCTCGAGTTCGACTCGAAATAAATTTCAAGTTTGAGTTCGACTCGAAATTTCCAACTCTATACGTGAGCTATTCAAACTCTTGCTCTGAGGATCGTAAATGAGGGTTCGAAAGCTCAAAATGCACTAAAAAACTCGTAATAAATAAATAAATATATATGTGTATATATATATATCTTATATTATTAATTAAAATATTAAAGTTCACGGGTGGTTCACGAACTACCGAGTAAAAAATTTCAATTTGAAAATAAAATTCGAACATATTTGAGTTTAATAATTTTATATACAAATCAAATATTTATCGAAATTGCTTGAAAAGCCCGTGAACTGCTCGATAGATAGTAAAATTTTAGAATGATTTGATGATTGGTTTATAACGTGAAAGAATTATTCATTTCAAAATATGGAGAAGAAAAACATGGAGTATAGTTTAATGCACATGTTATTGTATAGTTTTTTTTTTTTTATTTTTATTTTAGAGATATAGCTTTGTCATTCTACCACTGCTAACAGGTCCATTGGACGATGTGGGAGACTTTGTTAATACAGTCTGTCTTCTCTTTTGTATAATATGTGCTTAATCATGTGTCTAATATTTCCATTCTGGATTTCTTCATTTCTCTTAAGTTGGTCACCGACCTTGGAAAAATTTGCAAAATAACTTCGGTCAACTATTTAGTTAAGAAAATGACCTACTCGTGTGTATTTCGGTCAACTATTTAGTTAAGAAAATAACCTACTCGTGTGTATGTGTATTTGAAATACACACGAGTAGGTCATTTTCTTAATTAAATAGTTGACGGAAATTAAAAAACAAAATAACCCCACCTACGAACTCATATCAAATATGAGTTTTGGATATAACGATTACATGCATTATAATATACCAATATGATTATCGAATGTGGATATAATATTGATACACTAACCCAATATACAACAGAATATACAACAGAAGTTTTTGCGAATAAAAAAGAATCGACTCTGGATGAAATGAAGTTTTGAGTATAACTATACAAATTGTTTATACCTGAACATGATGATTGAATAAAATAATTGTTGCAAGACAAGTTTTCAGAAATATTTCGAAATTATTCCTTGTACAATTAATTTTAAATTAAATGAATTAGAAAGAGATTTTTTCTTTTTTGATGCAAAAAATATAAACAAAAATTTGTGTAAGACGGTCTCACGAGTCGTATTTTGTGAGACAGGATATCTTATTTGAGTCATCCAATAAAAAATATTATTTTTTTTATTGTGAATATCGATAGGATTGACCCGTCTCATAGAGAATATTCGTGAGGCTATCTCACAGATAAGATTTATGAGACTGTCTCACAAGAGACATATTCAAAAATATATTAGATAAAGTAGATTTATACATAACTATAGTATTCCGATTGAGATGCGATGGTAGTCGTAGATTAGACAAGTTGGACTTTTGGCTTAAATTTAACGCCCACGTTGAATAAAGTGGAGCTGGAAAATTCGTGGGACCAATCCATTAGCACTTTACGCATCTTAGGACTCGAAGCTCACCATACCACATGTTAAATACATAAAATTTTAAAAATAAAATGGCATCTTTAAAAAAAATTTAAATTATATATATATACATACATGTGAAATATATAAAAATTTAAAAATAAAATGGCATCTTTAAAAAAATTAAAATAATATATATAAACACGGTATACAAATTTTATTACAAGCATTTGTTTTTAAAAAAATATTTTTCATATTTTACAATTTGAATTTTTAGATTTTTTTTACATATTTGTATGCATATATGTATTTTTTTTATTAATCTTATATAAAATTTTAAACATTCATATTATAAAAAGATAAATTAATGAAATATACGGTGAATGAGAGTATTCATATACATACCAAAAAATGAGAGAATATTATTTTGACGGAAGATCAAAATATTTTTATTTTAATAAATAAATAAAAATAATTTTTAAAACTGATAATAAATATAAATAAATAATAAGTAGACGAAAAAATTTACCAAATGCCATCTTAAGTAAATATCAATTATCAAAGTTCTAAAATGTGTGAAGCGTCTCAGAGTGCGAATGTTGAGCTCCGAGCTTTTCAAGCTTAAGCGTGAAAAAACGTTTTTATTATCTCAAACCATTAAATACATAAAATAACACATAAATACGATAAATTTAAGTCTGCTGCATTAATTATCATATTTATAAAAGCATAACAATCTCAAAATTGCAATCTTTATTTGTTTTTACAATTAAACTGCAAAAAAAAATACTAAATATTTATCAAATCATTGTCACGCATATTTAATGCAGGGTGAATTAAAAAAATGGGATTGAGACATAAAAGATTTAAAAAACAAGGACTCTGACTTTTTTTTAAAAAAAGAAGGAGTTGACTCTTGATTATTACATTAACTCTAATTAAAACCTTTAATTTAATTAATTCTCCTTTTCTTTTTTTTATCGGTCGACACAGAATCTATTTTGAGAAAAAGTAACAGTCCACCTAGAAAATTGACTTATGGATCTTTTTTTTAAATAAATCACTTTTGGATCCCTTTTCCCTAAATTTCCTGCATTGGTGGAGATACAAGAGCGATTTTGAGATAATATTCTATTATCCTGATAGGGAGGGGGAGCGATGGAGTCGAAGGAGTTGACGCAGAAAGAGCTCGACAACAAAAAGAAGAAAGAAGAAAAGGTGCGGGCGGCAATCTTTTAGAATTTATTCAATAGTTTGTCTTTACTTATTAGTGAGTTATGGGCCTTCTAGTTCGCGTAATCGAGTAATTCGCTTGGGTGGTTGAAATTGAAGGTGTAAAATTTGTTTATGAATTTCAGTGTAAATATTCCGGGTGACAGAAATAAAAGGTGTAAACCTTGTGTTTGATCTTTAGTCTATTTATTGTCTGGTTACCACGATTTTCTGCACTGCCACCTTGTCTGGTTACTAAGATTTTCCTCATATCAAACTGGTTTTAATTGGCATAGTCGCGTAGACCATAGTTTGTCCGCACACACATTTATGGACACACCCAAACGAAACACGCTGGCCTAAAAAAAATTATCACTTACTTCTATACGTATGTGTGTGCATTAAAGTCGTTAACTTTTGATTAGATACGGCATTGCATGTTCTGTTTTGATTTGACCACGTGAATGGATGTCATCTCAGTCATAGATGGCATGTGGTTCCCGGCTTTGATTTGTCATGAACTCTAAAACTTGTGTCTCCTTGTATTTACTTATCGGTTTTATGTCTTTGATGGGTTCTCTATGTAGGCTAGAGAGAAGGAGTTGAAAAAACTTAAGGCGGCACAAAAAGCAGAGGCAGCCAAATTTCAGGTATAGTACACCATATTTTTCTCTGTGTTTGTGGTTACACTTAAGCTTGGGAATGATGCCACCCCTGAGATTAGGGATGATGCCAAGCATAAAATGATGCTGATATTTCACCTGGTTTTATTTAATGGCAATAATGATGCTATCCTCATCCCATTTATTTGAAAATCAGGCACAACAAGCAGCTAATGATCCAAAGCCCGGGAAGAAAAAAAATTCTAGAAGAGAAGTGGAGGAGGAAAACCCCGAGGAGTATAAGGACCCAGACACATCTTTGGTGAGAAGAAAAAATTATCTAGTCAAATGGCAAAAACTTGCAATCCCAACGCAGTCGAGAGCACGTATGTGAGAATTATTAATTAACAATTTTTTTTTTTTTGCAAATGGGAATGCTCTGTACGTCTTTTCTTTCTAATCCTTCTGCTTTGCATGTCTAATCTAGATGGTATGAATGGTGGGAAAAGTCTAAATTTGTTGAGGCAGATGCGAAGAGCTCCAAAAAGCCTTTTGTCATTGTGAGTTTCTTGAGTTGTGCATGATATTCGTTGTCAGGTAACAGCTGGAAGACAATAAAATATAAACTGCTTCTACCTGGTTTGGTGTGTCTGTGATCCATGTGTTGTATAATATCTTTATGTTCAATCTAGGTAAAACATACATGGATTCTGCTAACTGTAACACATTCATGTACCACTTAAATTAAGAATTCTGAAAGTTAGAAAAATAGTTGTAGATGGACTCTACAAACTCCTGCGTTATACAGAAATTACGGAGCACCAATTTCATGATAAACCAACTATTTTTTGACAACATTTTTTATTGACATCGTTCTAAGAGTTTTTCAATGGAACGAAGTCGAGTGTATTCTTGAATTTGCTGATGTCTACCGTCTACACATGCTGATATACAGTGAAATATGTTTCTTACAGTTAACATAGGAGAGATGTCAGAAATCCAAATTATGAGAGGTATCTAACATTCATTAACATCCTTTTCACCTTCTGAGTGCAGGTTTTCCCTCCACCCAATGTTACGGGGGCCCTACATATTGGTCATGCTCTTACTGCAGCAATCCAGGTCTTCTAGCAGGATGTGTTTTTCCAAGCTAGAGTTTATACTGAACTACATTGATAGCCTTTTTCTGTTGATAAATATATTGTCTCCAGGATACAATTATTGAGGCGGATGTCTGGATATAATACATTGTGGGTACCTGGTATGGACCATGCTGGAATTGCCACACAGGTTGAGTGATTTGATTTCTTTTGAAATTTTCTTGTGGGTATCTACAGAGCTTCATTTTTGTGATTTTGGGTGGGAGGTATTTCTCTAAGAGTGATTGATGTTTCTTCTCATGAAAGGCTTGACTCTGAATAAATGCAAATAATCATTGTGTATTGTATGATGTCCTGAGATGATTCATGAGGTCTTTATCTTAAGAAATCACCTTTGGTAAAAATCTGGAGGATTTTGGAAATAATTGGCCATTTAGATTATATATTATGTGGAATTATATCATGGAAAAACTTAAAAATACATTTGGCGTTTTTTGGTAAGTCAAAGTGCTGGAATTAATAGGATTGTTTTTGAAAGATTTTGGGGTTCTATAATGATGCTTTTGATATCCATTGCTACAACAATAGACTTGTTGATTTCCAAAGAAATTGCAAATTTTTCAGGTGGTCGTCGAGAAGAAAATTATGAGGGAAATGAAAATGACTAGGCATGATGTTGGTCGGGAAGCATTTGTCAATGAAGTGAGTTTGACCTTTTATATCTTGTTCTAGTGTTATGGTTTTTCCCTCTTGGCCCTTGGGATATAATCTTTATCGACACTTGGAACTCATGAAAACACATATAGCTATTAATGTGTGGTCTGGATTAGTTTTCTTGCCATGACTTCTGAGCAGTATTGAAGATACAATTTATCTGATTTAGAGCACTTGCTATTAGGTTTGGAAATGGAAGAATGAGCATGGGGGCACCATACTGAAGCAACTTCGATGTTTGGGAGCATCTTTGGATTGGTCTCGCGAGGTGATAATTTTTTATATCGTCATCTCACATGTTTTCTTAAATCAAAGACTTCAAGTTTTGTGTGCATAATTCATGAAGTTTCTTATATTATTTTATTTTTTTTGCCATTTGGCCATGAAACCAATGCACAATAGTGTTTTACCATGGATGAGAAAAGACCAATGGCTGTGACCGAGGCTTTTGTAAGACTTTACAAGGAAGGCCTTATATATAGGTATAGCGATCCTGTGCAGTTGTTATAACATTGTTAATGTATTGGAGCTGTTTGTTTCGGTTTTGCTTGTGGTAGCCTTGCTTCTGGTTTGAGTATTTGTTTCAGTATGTCATTCTGAACATCGCATGCCTTGGACCTAATTTTACACTTGCAATTGAAGTGATCCGTATGACTAACTTTACACTCGTAATTGAGGTAACTTGTCTGATGCCAAAAGATATGCTTCTGTTGTACAGTGAGGTTTATACGACTTGTTATAAGCACAAGGCCATGCTATTATGTTAGTGTTCTCATGGTTTTTAACCTTTCATGATTTATTTCCTTACAGCAGAAATTTAAATATTTGATAATTTCTTCTTTGGTTGGTATGTGCTCCCCCTACTACTTAAAGTCATTTCTACTTTTCAGTGTTTTGAATGAACCTTGAATTTTAGTGCTGGTTTACAGGAAGGTAGGGTGCACTGTTCCTTGTGTATCCTAAAATTGTTTTCATTTTAATTTTAGAGATCTGTGTCTAGTGAACTGGGATTGTGTCTTGAGGACAGCAATATCTGATATTGAGGTAAGATACCACGGTTCTTACTCACCATTATTTCTTATGAATAAGAACAAGTGAATTCTAAAATTCCCGAAGTTCCTTCACATTATCAGGTAGAATATATAGAAATCAAAGAGAGAACGCCATTGCGTGTTCCTGGATACCAAAAACCTGTGGAGTTTGGTGTGCTGACTTCATTTGCTTATCCTTTGGAATGAGGCTTAGGCGAGATTGTTGTGGCAACTACAAGGGTGGAAACAATGTTGGGTGATACTGCAATTGCTATACATCCAAATGACACAAGATATAGCCATGTTCATGCGAAATTTGCCATTCATCCTTTCAATGGGAGGAAACTGCCCATAGTTAGCGATGCAGTACTTGTAGATATGAATTTTGGTACTGGAGCTGTTAAGGTGAGTATCATTTTTGCTGCCTTGAATGATTGTAATTGATTTTTCGAACTCTTCCAACGCCTTTTATTGTAACGACCACGGGCTATCCCGATCTTGGGCTCCCTCGGGGGCCTTGTCCCATTGTTGGGTTCCCACTGGGGCCTTTGTCCCTCACGGGCTTTCCCATGCGCCATTGCTCATGGGTTCGACACTTGTGGAGGTATCACTCCATCAACCTGGTGTGGAGAGTGAACTCAACAATGAGACAAGGCCCCCGAGGGAGCCCAAGATCGGAATAGACCATGATCGTTACAATAAGAAGCAACCACTATAATAAAGTATGATTTATTTTTCAGATAACACCGGCCCATGATCCTAACGATTTCGAGGTTGGAAAGCGTCATAATCTTGAGTTTATCAACATTTTTAGTGATGATGGAAAGATAAACAGCAATGGTGGTCCAGAATTTGTTGGGATGCCACGATTTGAAGCTCGCGTGGCTCTGATAGAGGCATTAAAGGAAAAGGTACTTTATGGTTTATTTGCGTTGAAAAGATTAAAGTAGGCCCTTTTACGTAGTAAGCCTGAATTATGTATTTATGTGCCAGAATCTATTTTCAAATGTATCTCAATATGCCTTTGATTCATGTTAAAACACATACATACATACATACATACATACATACATATGGATTTCAACACGTCCTTCAGAAACCATCTATTATACGTATTTAGTTTCGTTCAACTTCTAGAGGCAGGGTTCCTGTTGAATTCTTGTACCAGGAAATTTGTGCAGTTTTTTGTTATAGGACTCAAGAAACTTTATTGACATTAAATTCCATCAATTATAGTTTTTTCCTTCTTTTTTAGGGACTTTATAGAGGTGATAAAAATAATGAGATGCGCCTTGGAATTTGTTCGAGAAGCAATGATGTGGGGGAGCCCTTTATAAAGCCCCAGTGGTATGTCAACTGCAAAAGCATGGCGCAACAAGGTCTTGATGCCGTCATGGATGGAACAAATCCGAAAATGGAGATCATCCCAAAACAATATGCGGCTGAATGGAAAAGGAAAGCTGTAAATTGATATTTTTGTTTTAGGCTTTTACTGAAAGTGATTTGGAAGAAAAATAAGATTTATCAAGGTTTTTACATGATGTGATTTGGAGTTTTATTTGCTATTTTCCTTATGTTGGTTGACCCACATGGGGGTTAGTGGTTACACTTAAACTGATCTGGATTCTGATGAGTTCCTTGATAATCTGATGTCATCAGGTCACATATAATTTTTGTGAATTTTGTATCATCTAATGGTTTCTGGACATTGTAGATGGCTTGAAAATATTCAGTGATTGGTGCATCTCAAGGCAACTGTGGTGGGGTCATCGTGTTCCGGCATGGTATGCAATGTTGGATGATGACGAATTGAAGGAACTTGGTGCATACAATGACCATTGGGTGGTTGCTAGGAATGAGGAAGAGGCTTATGAGGAGGTTAGCAAAATATTTACCGAAAAGAACTTCCAGTTGTTCCATGATCCAGATGTTTTAGATACTTGGTTTTCTTCTAGGTCTTTTTCCATTATCTGTGTTGGGTTGGCCAGATGATACTGATGATCTAAAAGCATTCTATCCAACATCTGTCCTGGAAACGGGTCATGACATCCTCTTTTTCTGGGTTGCTCGTATGGTGATGTTGGGAATGAAGCTTGGAGGTGATGTACCCTTTGGAAAGGTGAGCATGCATTCCAATACATTTCCTGCAAAATGTTTGAGGCATTCAAGTTTAAAATTTTGTTACTTACTGATGCTTTGCTTGCCTCCTTATTGTTTGTTGATGTCAACTTAGACTTGAAGGCTCTCTCTCTCTCTAACTCATCTCTAGATGATGCTTGTTTATGGACTTCTTATATCACAAGCCACGGTTGCGTCTTAAAAGAGATTAAAGAATGTTTTTGTAAGATATAGAATAGTTCCTCCTGAAACTGGCTTCATTTCACTGGCCTCATTTTGACGGTTTGACCTAATGCAGCTAATGGAGATCTACACGCAAGCAATTAGGATTTACAGCTACTTACTTTTCTTTACTTTAGAAATGGAACTTGCCAATGAAGACTCATTCTTAACTATGGGCAGGTTTACTTGCATCCTATGATCAGGGATGCACATGGACGCAAAATGTCAAGTCTTTAGGAAATGTCATTGATCCTCTAGAAGTGATTAATGGGGTAACCTTGAAAGATCTTCACAAAAGACTGGAGGAGGGTAATTTGGATCCTAGTGAATTGAAAACTGCTAAAGAAGGGCAAGTGAAGGACTTTCCTAATGGTATTTTTGAGAGCCCAGCCCAAGAACTCCCCAAAGCCCAGCCCATTTATTAAGTAAGTTTTTTTTTTTAAAAAAATAAAAATAATTAAAAAAAAAAATCAGAAGCGCTTTTCTCTTTCCCGTAACTTCTCGTAGCAAGCTTCGGTTTTCTTTCCTTTATAATTTCGAATCTTTGACCGTCGATTGTGGCCACACCGGTGATCGAAAAATTAAAGTAAATACATATTCGGAATCCTCTCGACAAGGGCTATCCAGTGATACTCTTTTTGCTAAGAAAACTTGCGATTCTCGGAAACCCGTCGGAGACCGCCGCTCGTTTTCGCCGGAATTTGTGAGGAAACTCTCGGTTTAAGTTCCCTAGAGCTTTACTTCGAAGCTTGAGGTATTTAAGGTTACAAAATTTTGGGTATTTTGAATAATTCGAATTCCAACAATTGATATATGTTGTATTATTGATTGTAGGTGAATTATTGAGTCGATTCGAGGAATTTATCGACTTTTTCAGAATTTAGTTTGCTGAATTTCGAATTTTCAGATTTATAAATTGGGATATTTCGACTTTTGAGCTGTACATGCGCTAGTCGGACACCAGTTAAGATGTTGTAAATTGAAATTATAAGTTCTGGAAATTTAGTGTGAATTTTGGAATTATTTTCGATAAATTCCTTAATTATTTAACTAAGATAGGAATTGATGTGCAATAAATAATTTTGCCACAGGATTGGAGTTTTCGAGAAATATTTAAGATATTTTGTGGTAAATTAAAGTCAGTTGAGGTACGCATGAACTGTTTTATTATGACGTCTATATAATGTGAAAGGACGTTAAGTACTTTGTAATGAGTTGTGGCGTGCTTTATGTGCTTCTGTGAATACGTGATTGGATTCATGCATTCATTTGAGTTGATACTATTGGTGCATAGAATTTCGAGCCTTGACTCCTTTGATTGCTATTGATATTGATCTATCGAGTTGTTGCGTCATCGATGGAGCTGGTGGGTAAGACTAGCACTCCTGATGACTTGCATGAGGGCTGAGCGGGTAGCTCTCGTACCCTCGATGCTACGTGCATGGATGAGTGGCGACTTGATGTTGCGTTGCTACGTTCCTGGCACGGGTGGCCACTGTTACTGTTGTTGATGCGATTCATTTGGACTCCGTTTGGTATCCGTTATCGGTTGTTACCTTTCACGCATTGCATTACATTGCATTGCATCATATTTTACTTGATGTTATTTCATGTCAGTTATATTTGTCGTAATATTACTGGTTCGTCGTACTGGGACCCGACCCCTCGTTTCTTTTTATGCTGTGGTTGTTTTTGATGCCATAGTAGGTTATCCAGGAGGATTTGACGCGTCCGGTGGAGCGTCAAGTAGCGGTGCCCAGTAGTTGGATTGTGATTGAGAGTTCCCAGATATTATATTATGGAATCATACTTTTGCCAGGGAATGCCTTGTGTAGCTGTACTATTATTTTTACAATGTTTTGGATTTTTGTTGTGTGAGCGAGCCTTGTCGGCTCTGTATATGCTAGTCCTGGCCAGTGAGGCTATAGGTTGTGAATTGATGTTGTGACTTTATTTCGAGTATATAAATGTTGTTTGTGCTGTTTGAAAATTTTTGGGATGTCCTACTTATGGGGAGGTCATGCCGAAATTTCTATTGGCCCAAAAGGAAAATTTTTAATCGCTTTCGTTGTTTACATTAATAAATCCTGGTTGTTTGGTCATTAAATATTAATCAGGAGCACGGGCCCCCACAGTTGGTATCAGAGCGTAACTGGGATATGCTCGAATTAGAGTCTAGGGCACTTGAGTCTAGACACAAATAACATGATTGTGCATGTGTTTGACTATTTGCTCTTATTTGAATTATTTGGTGTGATTTGCTTGAATTTACCTGCGTTAGAACGACTAGCTGATTAGACATAGTATGTAGTTTAGAAATTGCCTATAACTTTCTTTTACCTGTTATCTGCCTATGGATTTAATCCTCGTGTCTTGTAGAATGGCACCTGGAGGAAGAGGTAGAAAAGGAAAAGAAATAACGCAGGAATCTGAGGCGCAAAATGTTCGAGGACTTGCAGATATCATTAGAGGTAGACGTGGTCGACCTCGAGGACAAGTCGCTCAAAATGTTGAAGAAGAAGCTAACCAAAAACCTCCTCGACCTGAAAGACCTGGAGCTAGACAGGTAGCGATTGAACAAGAAGTGGAACAGCTGAAGCAGAAAGTTGGAGGAATGCAGTTAATAATTTCTCAGTTTCAAGATTTACGTCCTCCAAAATTCTTTGGCAATGAGAGCGGAGAAAAAGCAGCAGACTGGCTGAAAAGTATAAATCATCTATTTAACTTGTTGGAGTATTCCAAGATATTAGATTGAAGCTTGCCATCTACCAACTTAAAGACCGAGCACAACTCTGGTGGGAAGCCACAAAGGAAGCAATGAAGGACTCTGGTGAAATTATTACTTGGGATGCTTTTCGTGCTCACTTTACCCAAGAATATGCACCACCATCATATTATGCTGCTAAAGAAGAAGAGTTCAATCAGTTGGTGCAGGGCAATAAATCAGTGGTGGAATATGCTTCACAGTTTTCTGCTCTTTTGTCCTATGTTCCACATGTTGCTAGGAATGATCAGGCTAAACTATCACGTTTTCTGCACGGGTTGCAGCGGACTGTTCATACTTTGGTTATGATTGGATCGCCTAATACGTATGTTCAAGCAGTGGAAAAGGCGAAGAAAATTGAAGCAAGTTTGCTCAGAGGAGACCCACAGCCAGGTCCATCATCTGTTTCTCAGGGATCTGGGAGTAGTATGTCAATGCCATTGGATTTACCTCCATATCAGCCTGTACAGTCATACCAACAACCCAAACAGCAGAGGTACAAGGTAAAAGGAAAGCAATTCAAGAAGAAGTCTCAATCCAGCTCCTCCAGTTCAGGCAGTGCACGAGGGGGAGGTTTTGTTGGGTCGTCTAGCACTGTGCATTGTGACCGATGTGGTGGTCGACATTTTAGTTCCCAATGTATAGGAGTTCAGGGGACTTGTCATAATTGTGGTCAGGTTGGACATTACGCCTAGGGTATGTCCTAATCCAGGGAGACAGCAGTTCCAGCCACAACAGTTTGGTCAAGTTCCTCGTGGACCTGTCTTTAGACCATATGCTCCTACCCAATCATTTCAGCAGTCTAGTTATCCACCTCCCAAAGGTCCTATTCAGCAGCCATTTCCAGGGCCACAGCAAGCCCAAGTCCATGCTTTGACTCAAGACCAGGCTCAGGATGCACCAGGAGGAGTGATTGCAGGTATTTGTTATGTTTTTGACTATCCTGCACGCATATTGATAGACACATGAGCATCTCATTTATTTTTATCTGCTGCATTTGTTGATGAGCATGAGATTGCTACTATTCCGTTGTTGGATACTGTGTCTGTGGCTACTCCTGTCGGTGTATACTTGATGTCCCATGAGATAATTTTGAACTGTGTGATTAGATTTGAGGGTAATATTATGATAATAAATCTAATCAAATTAGCCATGACTGATTTTGACTGTATTCTGGGTATGGATGTGTTGACGAATTATCGAGCCACTGTGGATTGTTTCCATGGAGTTGTCAGATTTAGACCGTATTATGGCAGCAAATGGAATTTTTATGGTTATGATTCACAGTCTCGAATTTCATTAGTATCTGCAATGGAAATGTTCAGGTTGTTGTCAATCGGCAATGAAGAATTTTTTATCTATGCTCTTGATGCAACACAGAAAGAACGATTGAAAGTTTCAGACATTCCCGTTGTCAAGAATTTTCCAGATGTATTTCCTGATGAGATTCCAGGCTTTCCGCCTCAAAGGGAAATAGATCTTAGCATTGAATTAATGCCAGGGACAAATCCTATTTCTAGAGCACCATATCGTTTAGCCCCGACAGAATTGAAAGAACTCAAAGAATATCTTCATGATTTACTGGAAAAAGGCTATATCAGACCCAGTATGTTGCCTTGGGGAGCTCCAGTATTGTTTGTAAAGAAGAAAGACGGAACGATGGGAATGTGCATCGATTATCGGCAGTTAAACCGGGCTACTGTGAAGAATAAATATCCTCTGCCGCGTATTGATGACTTGTTTGATCAGTTGCAGGGTACTTCTGTGTATTCTAAAATTGATCTTCGTTCCGGGTATCATCAGCTTAGAGTCCGAGAGAAAGATGTTTCTAAGACCGCATTTCGGACACGTTATGGACACTATGAATTCCTAGTTGTGCCTTTCGGTTTGACTAATGCACCCGCAGTGTTTATGGATCTAATGAATCGTGTATTCCGGGAATTCATAGATAAATTTGTTATCGTTTTCATTGATGACATCTTGATTTATTCCAATTCACAGAAAGAGCACGAAGAACATTTGAAATTAGTTCTCCAAACACTTAGAGAAGCGCAATTGTATGCCAAATTTTCTAAGTGTGAGTTCTGGTTGGACAGAGTTTTATTTTTAGGCCATGTTATATCTGCACAAGGAGTATCTGTTGATCCTAGTAAAGTTGAAGGTGTTATCAATTGGCCTAAACCAACCAATGTGTCAGAGATTCGAAGTTTTTTGGGATTAGCTGGGTATTATAGGCGTTTCATTGAGGGATTTTCTAGAATAGCTAGGCCTATGACCCAGTTGACACAGAAAGATCGACGTTTTGTATGGACTGCAGAATGTGAGTCTAGTTTTCGGACTTTGAAAGAAAAGTTGACCACATCTCCAGTGCTAGCTTTGCCTTCAGGCTCAGGTGGATTTGTTGTCTGTACAGATGCTTCTCTAAATGGACTGGGTTGTGTTTTGATGCAAAATGAACGAGTGATTGCATATGCATCTCGTCAGTTGAAACCACATGAGACTCGATATCCAGTTCATGATTTGGAGTTAGATGCCATTGTATTTGCGTTAAAGATATGGCGTCATTACCTGTACGGAGAACAATTTGTGATTTATTCTGATCACAAGAGTCTGAAGTATCTTTTCACACAGTCTGACTTGAATATGAGACAGCGTCGATGGTTGGAATTGCTTAAGGACTTTGATTGTGAGATTCAGTACCAACCAGGGCGAATGAATCAAGTTGCAGATGCTCTGAGCAGGAAGGTTCAGCCTAGAATGTTGGCATCTTTAACTATTTCAAAAGTTCATGAGCATTTGGGAACTTTAGGATGGACTTACCAGTCTAGGGGCGATTACTTTATAGTTTCAGCTATCCAAGTTGAACCACATATTGTTTCTAAAATCAAAGCAGAACAGAAAATTGATTCGCATGTTCATAAATTGAAAGAATTGACTCAGACAGGTCAATCAGGCAAGTTCAGTGTTGCTTCAGATGGATGTCTACGCTATAATGGTAGACTCGTGGTTCCGAATTTGATAGACTTAAAGGAAGCTATACTTCGAGAATCTCATTGTAGTCGACACAATGTTCATCCTGAAATCAGAAAGATGTATCATATCTTGAAATCCCATTACTGGTGGGAAGGTATGAAGAAAGAGATTTCTGACTTTGTGGCTAAATGTTTGACGTGCCAACAGGTTAAAGCTGAGAGAATGAGACCTAGTGGTATGTTACATAGTCTTGAAGTTCCACAGTGGAATTGGGAGCACATTGCTATGGATTTTTTGACACACCTACCTCGTTCTAATCGTGGCTGTGATGCGATTTGGGTGATTATTGATAGATTGTCTAAATCAGCTCATTTTATTCCTTATGATCGTACTTGTACTTATAAGAAAATGGCAAAAATGTACATTGATCATGTAGTGAGATTGCATGGTGTGCCTGTAACCATAGTATCAAATCATGATCCCAGGTTTGCTTCGAAGTTTTGGGGCAGTTTGCAATCAGCATTGGGTTCAAAGTTGGCAATGAGCACTGCATATCACCCACAGACAGATGGTCAGTCAGAGAGGACCATTCAGACACTCGAGGACATGTTGCGAGCAGTCGTTATGGATTTTAGTGGTGGTTGGCAAGAATCATTGTCACTAGTTGAATTCTCTTACAATAACAGTTTTCAAGCAACCATCGGGATGGCACCATTTGAAGCTCTATATGGCAGAAAATCTAGATCTCCGATATGCTGGGAAGATGTAGGAGAACGACAGATGTCAATGCCAGAATTTATTCAAGAAATGAAAGACAAAGTTGAAATGATCAGGAAAAGAATGAAAGCAGCTCAGGATCGTCAAGCCAGTTATGCTAATAAAAGGCGTAGGCCTTTAGAATTTCAGGTTGGCGATCAGGTTTTCTTGAAAGTATCACCGTTTCGTGGTACTATGAGATTTGGGCGGAAAGAGAAGCTAGCTCCGCGTTATATTTGTCCATATGCGATTGTTGAGAGGATTGGCACTTTGGCTTATCGTTTGGACTTGCCACAGAGTTTGTCTGCGATGCATGATGTGTTTCATGTATCTATGCTACGAAAGTACGAGCCAGATCCTTCTCATGTTTTGAGTACTGATGAGGTGGAGTTGGATAGTTTCCTTAGCTATGTTGAGCATCCAGTGCAAATTCTTGATCGTAAAGAAAAACAACTTAGGAATAAGACGATTCCACTGGTTATGGTGCAGTGGAGTAGACATGGGAGAGAAGAAGCTACATGGGAATTAGAGGCTAAGATGCGTCAAGAATGACCTCATTTGTTTGAAGATGTAATAAATTATTCCATGTATTCTGATTTCCTTATGTACTATCAGTGGTAAATGTTTGTAAACCAATTTTGTCTAAATGTAGTGTATGGTAGATTTCGAGGACGAAATCTTTTATTAGTAGGGGAGAATGTGAGAGCCCAGCCCAAGAACTCCCCAAAGCCCAGCCCATTTATCAAGTAAGTTTTTTTTTTAAAAAAATAAAAATAATTAAAAAAAAAAGATCAGAAGCGCTTTTCCCTTTCCCGTAACTTCTCGCAGCAAGCTTCGGTTTTCTTTCCTTATAATTTCGAATCTTTGATCGTCGATTGTGGCCAAACCGGATGATCGAAAAATTAAAGTAAATACATATTCGGAATCCTCTCGACAAGGGCTATCCAGTGATACCCTATTTGCTAAGAAAACTTGCGATTCTCGGAAACCCGTCGGAGACCGCCGCTCGTTTTCGCCGGAATTTGTGAGGAAACTCTCGGTTTAAGTTTCCTAGAGCTTTACTTCGAAGCTTGAGGTATTTAAGGTTACAAAATTTTGGGTATTTTGAATAATTCGAATTCCAACAATTGATATATGTTGTATTATTGATTGTAGGTGAATTATTGAGTCGATTCGAGGAATTTATCGACTTTTTCAGAATTTAGTTTGCTGAATTTCGAATTTTCAGATTTATAAATTGGGATATTTCGACTTTTGAGCTGTACATGCGCTAGTCGGACACCGTTAAGATGTTGTAAATTAAAATTATAAGTTCTGGAAATTTAGTGTGAATTTTGGAATTATTTTCGATAAATTCCTTGATTATTTAACTAAGATAGGAATTGATGTGCAATAAATAATTTTGCCACAGGATTGGAGTTTTCGGGAAATATTTAAGATATTTTGTGGTAAATTAAAGTCAGTTGAGGTACGCATGAACTGTTTTATTATGACGTCTATATGATGTGAAAGGACGTTAAGTACTTTGTAATGAGTTGTGGCGTGCTTTATGTGCTTCTGTGAATACGTGATTGGATTCATGCATTCATTTGAGTTGATACTATTGGTGCATAGAATTTCGAGCCTTGACTCCTTTGATTGCTATTGATATTGATCTATCGAGTTGTTGCGTCATCGATGGAGCTGGTGGGTAAGACTAGCACTCCTGATGACTTGTATGAGGGCTGAGCGGGTAGCTCCCGTACCCTCGATGCTACGTGCATGGATGAGTGGCGACTTGATGTTGCGTTGCTACGTTCCTGGCACGGGTGGCCACTGTTACTGTTGTTGATGCGATTCATTTGAACTCCGTTTGGTATCCGTTATCGGTTGTTACCTTTCACGCATTGTATTACATTGCATTGCATCATATTTTACTTGATGTTATTTCATGTCAGTTATATTTGTCGTAATATTACTGGTTCGTCGTACTGGGGCCCGACCCCTCGTTTCTTTTTATGCTGTGGTTGTTTTTGATGCCATAGTAGGTTGTCCAGGAGGATTTGACGCGTCCGGTGGAGCATCAGGTAGCGGTGCCCAGTAGTTGGATTGTGATTGAGAGTTCCCAGATATTATATTATGGAGTCATACTTTTGCCAGGGAATGCCCTGTGTAGTTGTACTATTATTTTTACGATGTTTTGGATTGTTGTTGTGTGAGCGAGCCTTGTCGGCTCTGTATATGCTAGTCCTGGCCAATGAGACTATAGGTTGTGAATTGATGTTGTGACTTTATTTCGAGTATATAAATGTTGTTTGTGTTGTTTGGAAATTTTTGGGATGCCCTACTTATGGGGAGGTCATGCCGAAATTTCTATTGGTCCAAAAAGAAAACTTTTAATCGCTTTCGCTGTTTACATTAATAAATCCTGGTTGTTTGGTCATTAAATATTAATCAGGAGCACGGGCCCCCACAGTATTCCTGAATGTGGTGCAGACGCTCTGCGATTTGCCCTTTTGTCATACACAGCTCAGGTTAATATTTATTTTCTGTTTTATTTCCAGAAATTTCTGCAATTTCCTTCTTGGCTTCAGAGGTTAGTTTTGTATTGTTCTCTTTCAGTCAGAGAAAATAAATCTGGACATTCAAAGGGTTGTTGGATACCGGCAATGGTGTAACAAGCTCTGGAATGCGACAAGGTTTGCCATGAGTAAACTTGGAGATGATTACATTCCTCCAGCAAAGATTGTTTCTGCCGCCATGCCTTTCAGCTGCAAGTGGATACTCTCTGTGCTGAACAAAGCTATATCAAAAAATGTTGTCTCTCTAGATTCCTATGAATTTTCTGATGCTGCATCAGCTGTATATTCATGGTGGCAATTTCAATTGTGTGATGTTTTTATTGAAGTAATTAAGCCATATTTTACTGATAATGATCCGGCATATGAGTCTGCAAGAAGATTTGCACAAGATACTTTGTGGCTGTGTTTGGATTATGGTTTACGGTTACTTCATCCTTTCATGCCCTTCGTCACTGAAGAATTGTGGCAGCGCCTTCCTTCTAAGAAAGATTTTACAAGGAAAGAATCAATTATGATATGTGAATATCCATCATTCGTGGAGGTAAATCTATACAAATTTTTTAATGTATAGCTAGCGACCGTGACTCGTGAGTTACTTACTGCGTTCTTTTATATTTCAACCCAAGGCCAGTGCTTAGTTACATTAGCTCTATCTGCTTATTTGTTGCGATAACTTTGATGGCAGTCTTATGCTGTTGATTTACTGTTTCTATTCTGCAGTTATTCCTGTTTCATACACTGTAAGGACACTAATAGTGTTTTAAGGTCCTCATACTGGATTTCTCATTGCATGTTGAAATGATTTTGGTTTTAAGGCCAGATGATTGTTTCGCTTCGCATAATCAGTCTCCTTCAAATCCATTCTTTCTGTCTGTAGTGTTGGACCAATGAAGATGTTGAGTTGGAGATGGATATGGTCGATTCTCTAGTGAAATCACTGAGGGCCCTTCGGTCACAGTTGCCGCCAAATGAGAGACACGAAAGGTAAAGAAAAAATTATCCACCGCTATCATGTGAAGAGAACAGGCAATTGCTATTTAATGCATATCGGACCAAGGAAAAGATAACAGAAACCAAACGAAACATGGTCATATTTTTTTTTTTCAGTGGGTATTGTTTGTTTTTGTAGCCAGTTTGCTGGTAGAATTATGAATAAGATGGATTATTGCTGTCATTTGAAGTATCGCTTCTATTCTTATTTTTTGTCTCCTTTATTTTTTAGTTGGTTGTTTAAAGTTACTGAAGTCAGTAATTCGTAAATTAAAATATGTGATCAATGACTGATTTATGAAGCATTCTTTAAGAGTTCTAAATACTTGTTTGAGTAAATATGGCTAGTTCCTGCTGTGACTATTATGAAAAATGCTACTGTTTTCCAGGCGAGCAGCTTTTATTCAATGTCGAACAAACGATACATATGAAACCATCAAGAACCATGAACTGGAGATTGTTACTCTTGCCACATTATCGTCTCTGAATGTATGTAACATGGTTTTTCTATGTCGACTTCATTTGATTTTTCCATTACGCACATTCAGAATTTTTCTTGTTATACCCTTCCCAACAGTTTCCTCTGAATTTTAAAATGGTTCTTACGTTTTGAGTGAGAGTGATGATAAGCCAGTGGGTTGTAAAGTCGACGTGGTCAACGAAATTCTTTCAGTTTACCTCAAGTTGCGAGGGAGCATTAATCTAGACGCTGAACACGACAAGATCAAGAAGAAGATGGAGGATGTAAAGATGTAAGAGATATCTCGGACTATCTTCTTTCTTGTTATTATTTTTGTGTACTCTGAATGCGTAATTGGATGAATATCCTTATTATATTCGAAAGTCAAATCCAGTCATAACCAGTTGGAGTAGGTCAATTGAACCTCAAATGTGTTTGATTCGGTTACATGCTGTCACATCTCTTTTGTTCTCAAGCCTAACCAGTGTTGATTGCATGAACTTTCGATTTGTATTGTTCTCAAATTGAGTTTAGAACTAATTTGGATTGACTGTAAAATTTCCTATTTCTGCTGTGCTATGCTAGAATTTTTAGTCCCAGTTATTCCTACATTTCTTGAACCATGTTTAGGAAGAATGATTAAAGTTTTCATATCTCTTCCTTGCTGACTGAATTTCTCTTGCAGCCAATGTGATGGCTTGAAGAAAAAAACAAGTGCTCCGGGACACCCAAGAAAAGGTCCCAGCCAATATTCGTGCGAACAATGAATCTAAACTGGCAACATTGTTGCAAGAACTGTTGTCCTTAAAGGAAGCTAGTGAGCATCTCGAACGAGAAAACGCAGCATCTCATGAATCTTGAGATAGAACCTTCATTTTTTCAGGTTTTGGAGCAGTTTGTGCTTCTAAGTTCCCTTTAAATTTATTCTAGCTCGCGTTTCATCTATTGTTGATGTTTATATAAGATAAATGAAATGGGATTAAAGCAAATTTTATTCAAAGACAATATTTATTTGAAAACATAGAGATCGAAACATCAATTTGTAAAAAAGTTCAAACGTGACTCAGAGCCTTAAATTTGCCGCTCCAGCATTTATAAATTAATATTATCATTTTTTTCATGTTATATACGAAATGTTGATACTCAAGTACTAAGTTTTAGCATGGTATTTCTAATGAATGTTCAAGTATTAAGTTTTGGTATTTCTAATATTTTATTTCCGTAGTATGTGAATTTCAACGAATATTGAAATTATGTCCAGGGAGTAAAAAACAAATACTCTTGGGATTTCTTGGTTCCTTTCTCCTTCAACTCGGGTCAAGTTATTTTCATAAGACACTCAATCCACTTGATGGTTTGTGGTGCTGTGTTTGGATGAAATCGTTTTGTGCATTAATGACACTTGGTCCCCCTTTGTTTGGAAGTGCACCTTTTGCTTTTCTCGTGCGTAATATATATCTTGTATCTATCTGGCCAACCAAAGCGGTTGGGGATGACTCAATGGAGTTTGTGAGGTGGTAAATCTCGGGTTTTTAAGAAAAAGTAACCGCAGATTTTAAATTTTTCCTGTGATTAATTGTCCAGTAAATGGCTTCTGGTTCTACCATGGGATGATCAGGGACTAAGGAAAAAGGGCGTGGTCCTCCTGAAGATGAAAAATTTCTCAATTTGGCGCTGTCCCCGGTCCTCTTGAATACGCCCCGATTCTTTCTGCAATCATTTCTTGGAGGGTCAAAAGGCAAGAATAACGAAAATTTAAGGATGAGTTATTGATGCCACGAGCGTTCTATGGGTAGGGTAAATCCAATGGTGTCATTGCTACATTTTTTTTACGTGGCTCAAGCATGTATCTCACGTGTTTTGGTTGATGATGACGGATTTATGTATCTCGTAGCATCTCACAATTTATGGAGTTGGATGTTTCATAGTTATGAATGTGAGAGATGGCGGTTAACATAATGGAAGCACAGTAGATGAGCATGGAAAGAATCCTGAGAATGCTACTAAAATATTGGGATTTTTGTACTCCATCTCAACTGCATGGCGACTTTACCAGTTGGCATGAAGCATAAAACAATCATGTACCTTAAAGAGTAGGTCTCTTGTGAGACGGTCTAACGAATTTTTATCTGTGAGACGGGTCAACTCTACCGATATTCACAATAAAAAGTAATATTCTTAGTATAAAAAGTAATATTTTTTCATGGATGAACCAAACAAGATATCCGTCTCACAAAATACTGAGACCGTCTCACACAAGTTTTTGCCTAGGTTAAAATAACTAGTCGAGTTTGGCACATTGGTCACAGGTTCCGAGTCTCTTCGAAATTCAAGAAATTAAATTTCATCATTCTTTTGGAAGATAAAACATACCTTCATAATCAACTATTTCCTTTCTTGGCGATATGTTAGTATTTGGTTCATTTTCCACCGAGTGCCCGTTTGACTGCCTGTCATTTTCTCTCTGTTTGAATTTTAATACATTTTATAAATAATTTTTTAATCATGATTTTAATCTATTTTAACACAAGTTGTCGGTTGAGCTGCATCGTCTATTACATGAGGTTTGGAAAACAAAGGTAACCAAAGACTTGGAGGTACTAAAATAAAATGGGGAAAAAATAACAAAATAAAACTGAAATGAGATTATTTTTAATAATTTAATAATCAAATGTCAAATCAAATAATTATGAAACCATTTTTAGATCAGAGATGTTTGCGGAGGAATTTATAATGTCTTGCCAGCAGGAATGATATTGTTCACCTAACATTAATACTACAATACCGACAGCTCCAGGCCAAGTCATGCCCATGTTACTTCATAAAATATATTAGTTTGATAATTTCAATATTATTATTTGCATTTTTTTTATTATCTACGTTTAAAATGTGATATATAAAATTTATATATATATTTTTCGGGAAATTAAAATTTGCTCTTCTAACGTATTTTTTAATTATCAAATATATATATCTTATTTTATTAAAATTGATGGTATGATAGTAACCATCTAAGAAGAATACCGACTTTTTCTTTCAATTTTACTCTTACATAATATTAATATTACACTTTTGTTTTGTTTTGTTTTTTTGTTTTAAAATTTCAACACACTTTTATTTTTATTTTTTTATTTCAACAATTCAAATATCAATTTAGTCCCTCCATAATTTGTCAAATTTCACTTTAATACATCAATAATGATAAAAAAAACTATACACACATGCATCGCGGGTAGAATAACTGATATAAATAATGAGCCCACCTCCCCTATGATATGATTACTGGATATCTTTTTATAATTTACTTTTCAGACCCCTTTCCAAGTTGGGCACTACATAAAATTTTCCATTATTTGGCGATTTGTCACCCACAGTCTCCTTGTCTAAATTTGATCGTAGACAAACGTAAGATGGGCGTTAAAATTTCAAATCAAATCATTTTAAAGTTTCATGGTAGAAAAGTCTCATTTTCTAGCAATGAGGAAAAACTCGATTCATATCTAATTTTTACGTTTGGATTGATGGATTTGAGTTAACATTTCAAATCATATCATTTAAAATCCATGAATGACTATTTTCATTAGTTAATTCGAAATTAAAGTATAAAAATGTAATTAGCCAACGCAATAGGTTTCAAATCTTTCATTCTAACTTTGAACTAAATGAATACGATCGATTTAATGGAATAGTAGTTTTTTTAAAAATTTAGAGATGTTTAATATATGTACATATATTTAGCATTGGATACTCCTTTTGTTCATTTTTTTTTTTAATTTTTCGATAAAAATAGACATCGGCATGTGTGGCTAGTCCCAATAAGAAAGAATTGTTTGGTACGGGGAAACGTGTGATTTGTGTTTTTAGGATTTTTTTTTAATTTTTTTATTTATAAAATCACAAAAAAAAGGACCAAAATTTTGATGAATTCGCTTCAAGAATATATTTATTTTCGTTTATGTTGAATTAATTAATTGAAATGTCTCCATCTCTTTCGCCGTTTCCAAAGTCCACTTGTGCTGCAACTTGGAAAAAATATTCTTCATTTTAAAATTATTAAATTCGAAACTAACCAATTTATTGACTTAATATTGTGTAAATGTGAACGATTTAAGTCCACGTGCATACATCTATTTGACATATATTGACTCGCGAGATGGAACGTAGAGCTATCTTAAAAATTATCGACCATGGTTTAAATTAAATAAAATTGGAGTAAGAACCAATATATCTGTCTCTTTTGCGATTATAGTAATTGTTGTTGTATTGTCAAATTTTAATTTTAGTCATTTGTTTTTTTGCTACGAGTCTATTTCACTTCATGAGACTTACTTATGCAGTAGTGTCATATGAGGACGCTTGCAGAAAACAAACTAAAATTTCTAAAGAAATACGTGACAAAGATTGAAATTTGATTAATATAAATAAATAAAATCGCAAAGAGGTCAAATACACCTGACAAAAATTGTAATTTTTCTTTTGAAATATATAAAGTTGAATTTTCTCGACCTTTGAATAAACTATTAATTTAATTATTATTATTTTAGTTGGATGAGAGAATTGTTAAAATTATATTTCGAATATGAGATCTCGTCTTAAATCGGAGATTTTGGTGTAAGGTGAACTATAACTCATCACATTACTTTGGAATTTCTGATATTGATTGATTGGGTATTGATGTTCGAGTGTGCTATATTGTCGAATAATTGAATGGATAGAGCCTAAATCTTTTAAAAAATGATTAAATTTATTTTTGAATTTCATTCGACATCCCTTTTAAAGCATAGTAAGCCACAATTATTGTCATATTTATTATTTATTTAATAACACAATACGATGGATGAATGCCCAAATTGTCGGTCTACAAAATTTATTTTTTGTTAATCGAACACTCAATAATAGAGTGATTATTATTTTTTTATGATACAAATATCACTTCAAGTCAAATAACTAGAATAATTTTTTTTTTACTACAACTCACGCAGGGAGGGAGGATCAAACTCGAGGAACCGGCTAATTTTGCAGACCATCTTAATGTACAATTTTATAAGATAAATTTCCAACTAAGTCCATTCATGGAATTTTTTTGTTTTTATGTCAATTTTTTTTTTTTTTTTTGTAAACATAGATCATATCAAGTCGAACCCGGGGAACCGGCTAATTCCGCATGGGTGAGATCATTGGGCTACAAGCCCGGTCTCAATAAATAGAATAATTAGGAGACATATAATAAAATAACACAAACTTTTTTGAGACCGTCTTACGGTACAATTTTTTAATATAAATTTCCAACTAAGTCCGTTCATGAAATTTTTTTGTTCTTATGTCATTTTTTTTGTAAATATTGATCGTATCAATTCGTCTAACGTAATACTTACTCTAAAATTACTTAACATGATATCCATAATCTAGAGAATGAAATCCAATCCTTTGTTAATGTTGTAGGGGTTTACAAATTCTACGTCCCTAGGGTCTCGGGACATTGAAAATTAAACCCTAAAAACTTTTTTTATGAACAACGATTTTCAACTAAGCATTCTCGAGATCAATAAAAAGGTTGTAAGTTGTATAATCGCATTGGGAAACGCAGAGAGGAAGGAATCTATGCAACACGTTGTCGTATTTGTTTGGACAACCCACCAATTTTCTTTTTACCCCAATTTAGGTCACCCATCATGTGTCCCTACGTGTGCATGCATGCTTCTTCTTCTCTGAAAGGTAATAGTACCTTTTTCATATTCAACTTCTAATATAATTATAATAATTGCCCTATGATCACGCACCTATGTCATGCTAGTAACTTTTAATAAATTAGAAATTCAATTTTTAAAAATAATATGAATATTGTGTTAATTTCACGGTATTTACTATTTTTTGCTCCCATTTAAAAAAATTCTTAAATGACATAATATAATCCCTTACTGCGTTAATCAAATAGTACAATATTGATCCTTGTTGAGTAACAATCGAAACATGTTACTTGACCCGATGTACCGTTACTACAAACTATAATGTATGGTCAAACGACAAAATCTCAATTCTACTATTGATATCAGGTATCAAAGTCAATGACATGTGTTTGATTTTCATGGTTTGCAATGAGTATAATTGTTGGGGTGTGATAATTGACTCAATTGAAGTAAAACAAACGAAACATGATACTTAGCTTGAACTGTTCTACATTTTATAAAATTTGAGTTACACAAAATTATTAATCAAAAATTTCGAAAAATAACTTATTGAACAAATGCGTTATTTTTTGGGTTCACTGAAAAAAAAACATATGAGATAGAAAATCAAATAATTTTATTGTTTTCTAAAGTTCGAGTGTATATACCTATCAGTAAGTTTTTTTTTTTGAATTTTTATTTTTTATTTCTACTTAAAAATTTTGTTAGTGAATTTTGCCTCCCCTCCTATTTATATCCTTAGTTCGTCCGTGAGTGGCCATGTCGTCGTCTATAGCTAGCTACGTACACACACACATATTTTTATATATTGTTCATTATAATTTATTAGTAATAAATAATTATAATTTATTAGTAATAATATTATAAATTTAGGGAGATGAAGGTCGGAAATTGGTTGGGCATAATAATATACGTGAGAAAAGAGCAAGAAAGAATAATTCGTTTTGTAGAAACATCCAACTGCATAATCCCAAAAGCAAATAAAATAAAATAGAATAATATTTTATTCCACAGGAAATGAAATGAGGATCCGTGCTTACATATTAAAATTTTTGGGTGTTAAATATTTTTTTTTGGATTAAGTACTATATTAAAATTTTAAAATATTTTTTATAAAAAAATTATTTTTTATGTTATGAAATAAATGATTATTTAATTTTATAATTCAAAATACATATAAAGATTTTTTTATTAGGATATCAATTTCCTAAAATGAGTTTGATGACAATGTTTTGTAATTTGGAGAAAAATATTTTTAGTATATAAAAAACATATCATGACAATAAAATTAATTATTTTAACTTTCTCAAACTTAAAAATATTGTAAAAAAAATAAAATAAATTAAATTAAATGAGAGGTTGCCTGGCTTCAGGTTCTAACTGGATAAAGTAAGAAATTTATAGGGTATCTAGTCACATTGCAATCTCAATACTTTAATTTAAAAATGGTTATTATAAATTTTGAGAATTTTACGATAATAAAAAAAATAAATAAATTTTATTTACATATTCCATAGCCCTCCCATTCGGCCAACGCAATGCTTTAAAGTAGGGGTGGGGTGGGTTCGTGTCACGGGAGGATGAAACATTCATCGGGAATGGCAAAATCAAACATTTATTTTATTTCGTAAAATATTTACCCAAAAAATATACATACAGTACATATAAAAATAATAATTGTGAGTTTGTCAGTTCGTGAAACTATATATTTATAGAAAATCACTTATTTATTTTAATTTTTTTAATTTGAAGAAAGCATAGAAAATCATTTATTAATAACTATAGAAGGAATAAATGTATTACTATAATTATAAGAATCGACATTTTCATTTTCATTCATTTTTTTGAGAACTAGAAAATTCTTAATTTATTTTTGAATTTTTTTCTTGATGTATATACTACACACACACACACACACACTTAATCAATCATTTTAAAATATTTGTCTAGCTAGACCTTAGCTCCAAACTCAATAAAAAAATACGGAGCCTTTCAAGATTTACTGCAAAGTTCTAATAATGTTGTTATCATTTGATTTCGGATGGTACCAGCAGTAAAGGTCATTTCACTTTTTACTCATTTTACTATCAAAACCAGGGGAAATGTTAAAAGTATTAAATATTAAATCAGCAAACACACACAGCCAAAAGTGAATATATTAGTGTTGAACAAGAAACTATTTGACCTTTTATCACAACTTTTCATATTCTTGATACTCCCAATCTATTTTTAGTCGTTTACAATCAAATAAAATAATAATCATTGATCTTCGATATTATTTTTATGACGCGAGAATACGTAATCGTTATTTTTTTGTTATATAATGGGTAAACTCTTGTAGTAATACAATATCTTGTAAATCATGTTAGTCAAGTAAACTACAGTACTGTGCAAACCTTGTAGAACAAACTCGTCCAAAAAAGTGATTCGACAAATTTTCTTACTTCACCAAGTTGGACACTTTGAGGGAAACTCTTGGATATATTTTATCAAATGATATAATTCATCGAGGCTTAAAAATATTCAAGGCATCCAATATTAAAACCAAAAAATTACTAAACATTAGATGGCAAGCCCGGAATATTCAAATTCCTCTCAAAATTTTACGTGGTTATAGAATAAAACCAAATTAAACAATACAATACAAATATATATATGCATCATGCATGTAAGTTGATAATTAATGTGTTAAGTTGAGTGGAAAACATTAACTGAAATGTCCAGTAAATATAATGCACTGTAATTAAGAAAATGGACATATAAGAGAATACACCATGCGATTTTTTTTAATATATAATTTATTGTGATAACACAAAAACTTATGTGAGACGATCTCACAGATCATTTTTGTTAAACAAATATTTTATTTGACTCACTCGTGAAAAAATATTGTTTTTTTATGCCAAATGTATTATTTTTTACAGTAAACATGAACATAGTTGATCCGTCTCACGAACAAAGATCCGTAAGATCGGCTCAAAGGAGACCTACTCTTGTGACAAATATTGAAAGATTAAATTTTAGAATAGAACGTGTTTTAAAATAAATAACATTTAAATCTTTATTTGTTTTAATTATACTCCAAGCCTTTTTATGTCCCATAAATATATGTTAGTATAATCATAAGGGGAACCGATATAATGTATATTTCTTATTTCATTAAAATATTCGATATTGATTTTTCAAAATATTTTAAAAATTAAATAAACTAGTGGGGACCCTTTTCTTAACTAGATACAAGCAGCATACAGCCAATGCATACGTACAAATAAGTGTATTGTAGAGAGAGGAACTAAGAAAACTAGAGAGAGGGGGAGTGGCCCCATGCAAGCTAAATCAATGGCTGACCGACTTTGAAAATTTTAGAGATAATAAAGGGATAAAATCTTCCATTGAAGGTGAAAGAGAGAAGAAAATATCCGATACTGAGAGAAATGAAATATTCTCTTTCGTTCTCAATTTTTTTAAATTTGTTTTTGTTGTCTGAATTCAAACAAACCCCTTCACTATAGCTATGTAACAGTGAATCCCACCTTTAATTAAGGTTGTTTGTCTTGAATTTTTGTTGCTCGTAAGGATCCAAAGTAGTTGTTTTTGGGTTCTTTGTTTCTTGTTCTTTTGGAAACAATATGATAGCTCAAGATTGGAATAATATATTATATATATAAACAACAAGATTTATCTGTTTGTATTTGTGGAAATTCTTCGTTTCTTTTGTTTTATAGTTCTTCCCAAAAGTTCAGTGGTTTTTTTTTTTTTTGCAAATTTTCTTCGTACATAGAAGCCAAAAGCTCCATATAATCTTCCCCAAATGATGTCTGGTGATGTGTTTTCTGTACCCATTTCTTCAACAAAAATTTTCCCTCAAGAATTAGAACAAAACCCTAACCCTACACCCAGCTCAAACAAGAAGAGAAGAAACTTACCAGGAACACCTGGTGAGATCTTGTGTCTATATATAATTTTCAGTATAATTCAATTCCCTGCAATGAATTTTACAATGGGAATCTTTTTGTTGTTTCTAAAGTTTCTCTGGTTTTGCTTAATCAACAGATCCAGATGCAGAAGTCATCGCTCTTTCACCAAACACACTCATGACTAAGAACAGATTCATATGCGAAATCTGCAACAAAGGTTTCCAGAGAGACCAAAACCTTCAGCTCCACAGAAGAGGACACAATCTCCCATGGAAGCTGAAACAAAGAGCAAACAAAGATCAAATAAAGAAGAAAGTATACATCTGCCCAGAAAAAACATGCGTGCACCACGACCCGGCTCGGGCACTCGGAGATTTGACTGGAGTCAAGAAACATTTTAGCAGGAAACATGGTGAGAAGAAGTGGAAATGCGAGAAATGTTCAAAGAAATATGCAGTCCAATCTGATTGGAAATCTCACTCGAAAACCTGTGGAACTAGAGAGTACAAGTGTGACTGTGGCACACTGTTTTCCAGGTATTTAATTGAACTCCAGGTTGGGAGAATTTAATGCATGCCTCTTATGTTTCGGCAAAGGTCTAATTAATTAATGTCCCTCCTTGGTTTTCTTTCAATTTATTGCACCCAAATGATTAGGTAATAAATACTTTTGCTATATCTGCTCCCATTTTTACGTTCTAATTAATTAAGATACATTTCAACTATATCAGACAAAAAAATAAAACTAAATTTTACAGACTGGAACTTCTCAGCGCTGAGTTTTCGTTATAATTATGTCACACGAGTTGAATATCCAACTTTGGAGGACGGTTTACGCTGTGTTGTTATATGGCATTTTTTAAAAAAATTGTTTCTGTTGATAAAAATGTTTCAGGAGAGATAGTTTCATCACACACAGAGCTTTCTGTGATGCTTTAGCTGAGGATACTTCAAGAATTACAACATCTGCACCAAATCTGAACTTCAGTAACGATTCGAATTCAAATATGATGAATTCACAGCTCAACAATTTGGCTCAAAGATTTTCGAATTCTGGATCTCATCTTAATCCAAGTTTCCTGAGTAATATTTCGGCTGGAAACTCACTTCTGGGTCATCATCAACAGAAGCCAAGATTATCATCGTGGTTAGATATTCAAACAAATTCTCAACTGATCAACAATCCCATTGATCACGGTTCAAATCTTTACATTCCTTCGAATAATTCATCTCCATTTCCTGATCAAATTATGCAAATGACGTCCAATTTCGGTTCAAACTACGCGAATCTCTCTTTATCTCCGTTGCCGCCGCCACAAAACCAGCTAAAAGAGGAGACGATGATGAACATAGGGAGCTGCGCAAATACACCAATGGCGGATTCTTTAGCATCACTTTACAACTCTGATCAAAATCAAACCCACAATTCATCAAAATGTTCCAATTCAATTCCCATGTCTGCCACTGCACTGCTACAGAAAGCAGCTCAAATGGGTTCAACTAAAAGCAATCCAGCTCTCTTCGGTAACAGTACTGCTGTCGGTTTGATGAAATCTTCATCTTCATCTTCTGCTTCTCCCTCTGCAAATACTCTATCTTTCAGCAATCCTTTTACTCAGAACAGAAGCGAATTGCACCAGGTTTTTGGAAAGAACCCGGATCAGATTACCGTCAATCCCAACATGAAAGAAGCTTCCGTGAACAAAATAATGAACTTCAGCTCTTCTACGAGTGCGTTGTTGAATTTGGATTCCGGGTTGCGTGGAGTGGATCAGAACGGTTTAACAAGGGACTTTCTTGGTATGGGCGGTGGTGATGACAGCGGCGGAGGCGACCCTATGTTTTTCCCGCAGGAGCTGGCGAATTTGGCTTCAATGAGTTCGGCCATGGTGCTGAACCACTTCAGTAGCAATCATCAGCTCTCTTGAAAAAATCTTTATTGGTAATTTTATTTTCTTACAGTCCGTTCGTTTGTACTATAAAATAATTTCGTAACAATTACATTCTATGAAATGCATGCATCTTTCTCCAACCAAATGAATTTATGTCTCTTATACGTGAGGGTTTCTATATTTTTTGTCGTTATATTTTCTAATATATATGTACGTATATATACATATATATTAGAAAAGAAAATAACCAAAAAAAAAAATAGGATGATCCCTCTTCCTCTGTTAACTACTTTCATAGGATTCACATATAAATATAATTCTTCCAACATATAAAATCACGTGCTTTTGTTAATGTATTAATTACAACACTCACAAATAAAACATTAAACACATTATTATAATCATCTCTTATTGTGCACATATACAATCAGAAGCCATCTAGTGTGAAGGATAATATCAATTCGTATCGTTATTTCATCCGGCGTTTGACTCGAGTTATACAATAACTGGAGTTAAAAAATAAATAATGTTATATATCAATATATATTATAAATCATTTATTATCTACAAGTCAAACGATGTGGGGAAAAGTTTCCTTAAAGACACAACATATATACACACACACACATATACATCTGTGTGTGTAAAAGGAGAGTAGATATAAAATGTTCACATGCGCATGCATGTCACATGCAGTTAGTATAATACAAGATCGTTTATATAAAACAATCAAATTTATGAATTATGACATAATATGAAAAAATTACAAAAATATTATGTAACCTTATGTATGTGAGTATGTCAAATGTTAATTTGAACTATTATAAATTAAAAGTTTTGCAATATAATATAGATCGTTAAACAATTATGAATTCATA
Organism: Primulina tabacum; assembly: GCF_025594145.1. NCBI lineage: Eukaryota > Viridiplantae > Streptophyta > Magnoliopsida > Lamiales > Gesneriaceae > Primulina > Primulina tabacum. Next base: position 33,645,548 of record NC_134565.1, on the reverse strand, counting down.
GAAACTCCACTTTTTCTTTTTTGGAAACCCAAAAACCATAGAAGTGTAAATAGTAATATTTATCTTGTACTATTTACTACATCATCCTCGGTAACGAGAATTATTAGAAAGTCACGGATCTTTGACTTCCGAATTTTAATGTTTCTCGAACTTTTCACAACCCCTTGGAATTAGGGCAGAATAATGTTAGGTAATGCAATAAAACTTATTGGACCTGGAAAAAAGATTCTCGGGGACCTAAATGTTTGTCTGGAACCCGAATTTAATTTCACATAGCCAAGACCTGAGTTTTTCTACTTTCAAATATTATTATGTGTGCATGTGCGGTGAAGGAATATAACGGGGACGCTTTTTGCTGAAAGGTCACGAGTGGCCATTGAAATTCACTAGAAGAGATAGCACATGAAATTGCACAAAAAGTGAGACCATTTCAATCTTTATAAAGCTTTGTCACTTTTTTATTTCGTTTATTTCATATATATATATATATATATCTACCAACCCCTTTCCTAGATCAAAAATAAAACAAAACAAAACAAAACTCAAATACAAATATAATCACCATACAATGTATTGAAAGTTATCATATACACGAATAACGTAGTTATTTGTAATGAAAATAACAAAATCTCATATGAGATCGTCTCAAGAGTCAATTTTGTGAGACATATCTTCTATTTGTCACCGTCTATGAAATTTTTTTATGTGAAAATATTAATTTCTTTTGTAAATATAGGTCGAGTTGATAAGTCACGAATATTAATCCGTGAGATCTTCTTACGAAAAAACCTACTGCAAAATTGCATTAATTTTGGAATTATATATATGATAAGGATGCTCCGTAACTGCAAATCATGCAATGTCATAAATGTAGTACTACAGAACAAAAAAATGTCACAAGATGTCTATTGAATAAACGCACCTAAAATCTCATTGTTCAAGTCCTCGATCTGAATTTCGAAGAACGGCATTTGATTATTTATCTGTATCATTATTTTTTTTAAAAATGAAAACAGGCGTTCGCCAACAAATAGACAAGCATTACGTCATTAATGTGTTTATCCTTAAATAAATATATAGAATAAAAATAAAATCTCAATGCATAACACGTTGGGAATATTTAGTTGAAAGCAAAATTATACAACATAGTTGGTGGAGTAGGTAACAATTATGAGTTCGATTTCTTCTACTAACACTTTCTCAGACGAACATTTCAATATGTTATATTTGACCATCGTGATTTACAGACTATTGTAATAGTTTGTGAGTTCACTAGTACGCACTTAAATGTTATCACATTATCACACAAATAATAAAAAATAATTTATACAACTATATTCCCATAATAAATATCACCTGGGAACCTAATGGTTAACGAACCCAAAAGAACTAATTCCAAACTTATGGGTCGGGCTTCATAAAACTTCAAGACTTGTTCAAAAATCAAACCAGATTGGGTCAATAACATTTGATCATTGGGCCGTTAGTCTACAACAGATCCAATGAAAATGGGCCACAGTAAACATATATCACACGTGGCATATTTCAATTGGTTTAGCCACGAATATTAAAGCAGCGACAGAGTGCAACGTGGAAAGAACCTATTGGATGAAATCACGTGGAATGACACGCTTGCTTGCTGTCTTCGAGGCTTTAACTAGACCGCCGTAAAATTTTTGAAAACCCAGGCTCTGTAAAAATCGATGTAGGAGTTACACGCGATTTTTGCATCGATATCTGTATGTATAGTTTTGATTTGTGATCTGATTTAGTGTCGAGCATTTTGGAGCTGTGAGATGGTGGTTGGGATGAAATTCTGCGGTTTTGATTTGGTGGCATGGAGAGGGTTTATGTTCTCGCTATTTATCCTCAATTTCGTGTTTTGTTGCCAGCTTATACTCCTGCAACCGCTTGTTGCTGCTATAGGTAATCCTTACGCTTCGATTTCTGTTTTCGGGATTGAGGCATTTTGGGACTGCGAAATAATGGTAACCGTGGGAAAAAGCGATGGCTTTACTTTGGCATAGTTTCTTGTTGGATTGAAAGTGATCGCGGGATTAAATGTTTTGGTTGATAGAGTTTAAGAATCCTATGGTCAAAGTAAGCCTTGTGAGTCCTTTTGTGCAAGAGTTTAGCAGTATATTTGATGTGCAGATGGCAAAACTGGTGATGCTGCTACTCTGTTTGAGAGAGTTTCACAGAGTATAAAAGTGAAGAAATATAGTGAAGCTCTTGCTGATCTTAATGCTGCTATAGGAGCAGATCCTACAATGTCAGAAGCATATTGGCGTCGAGCATCTGTACTTCGTCAGTTGTGCAGGTTCTGTTTATGGTTTTCAATTTTATACTTTGGTTATACTCTGATTTGAGTGTGTGCGAAACAAAATTAAATGCAGTAATTGTTTTCAGTGTGAAAAGGCTTTAAGGGTAAAGATGCAGCTTCCCTGAGACCAAAGTCCAAACACCGAATTTTGAGAAACTCACTTTCTTTAGAATTCTTTATATTCTGTTCTCGTCTTTAAAAAAACTGTGAAATAAAAAATTGTTTTATATAATGGTATAATGAATGAACCTATTGTTGACCAATTTTCACTTCGAAAGAGTGCAACATTGAGGTTCTTTCACACATGAAAGAAGGAATTTTGAGTTGACATTTGGTGGCCATTTAACATATTTTCTGGTAGATGAGTTTTGAATGAATCGTATTCTTCCTTACCCATAATCCCCTGGTTAAAATTCCATGTAATTCTGATAATTACTTGGCTAATGCAGATATGAAGACTCAGAGAAAAGCTACAAAAAGTTTCTGGAGATGAAACCTGGGAATTCAGCAGCTGCAAAGGAGCTTTCTCAGTTATATCAAGCTCAGAATGCCTTTGATTCGTCTAACAGTCTGTTTGAGACAGGTGAATTTTCTAAAGCGCTGGAACATATCGATAAAGTTGTTCTCGTATTCTCTCCGGCATGCACCAAGGTATCTTCTTAATCTTTCCAGCCACTAATTACCAATTTTTATTTTGTGTAGGCGACCTTTCTTTCTCCGGATTATCATAATGTTCTCAACCATTGCTTGATGCTAGAATCATTATCTGATGTTGTCTTGCAGGCCAAACTCCTTAAAGCTAGATTATTAATAGCATCCAAAGATTATTCAAGTGCCATATCTGAGGCAGGATACATTCTTAAAGAAGAGGAGGATAATTTAGAGGCCTTACTCTTACGTGGACGTGCGTACTATTATTTAGCTGATCATGATGTTGCCATTAGGTGTGTTATGAATAATCATGCAAATTATTTTCCCCACAATTCCACCCATGAGTTGTGTGGCAGTGGAATAAGAATAGGATTAGGATCGGTAGAAGCGGTTACCATATGCTGCTGTAATTATTTGGAACTTGGAAATTTTATCTAAACCTTTCATCTCACTTTTCTCTCTTTAGGCATTACCAGAAGGGTCTTCGTCTCGACCCCGAGCATGGTGAATTGAAGAAAGCTTATTTTGGATTGAAAAACCTGCTTAAAAAGACTAAAAGTGTGAGTGATTTTTTCCATGTTAAGATACATGACCTTTGATCTTATCTTTGTCTTGCTTTATGCATCACACAGGCAGATGATAACGCAAGCAAGGGTAAGCTTCGCCTGGCGGTGGAGGAATATAAGGCAGCTATTGCCTTAGATCCAAACCACACTTCACATAATGTGAACCTTCATCTTGGTTTGTGTAAGGTCTTGGTGAAGCTTGGTAGGGGGCAGGATGCTGTGACGAGTTGCAATGAAGTACTTGAAATTGATGGAGATTCAGTTGAAGCTCTAAAGCAGGTATGTGTCTTCTGTTATTGTTAATGTGTTTGCAGTCTGCTTTAAAAGTCTATAGCACGGATACTTTTCGCACCTGTTCCGTTTCGTGAATCAAACTATATCTTTAAGTTCATTTTTTTTGATTTTCTAGAGGGGTGAAGCTAAGCTTTTAATTGAAGATTGGGAGGGAGCTGTGGCTGATCTAAAATCAGCCTATGAGAAGTCACCCCAGGTTGATTACTTTTGTTTCTGATATATAATAATGTATTCCATATTTTCTGACTTATGACAGGGTGTCCATTTTTGTCGGAAGTAATGTCTTGAAGTTCAATAATCTTTGATTTTTTTACTGTGAAAAAATATGTTTTATATAAGGCAAATAAATTATTTAACTTCAAAAAGTTTTAGCCTTTTTCATATGCAGTACTGGTTTTTTCAGGTTTTCTCTGCCTTTCTGTTAGCTCAACCATTTTTCTCATTGTTAAATAATGAGCAGCATCGCATGCGTACCTGTTATTTCATTGTGGGAGTATTCTGGTTTAATTTTATGATGAGATCTCTAACTATTGAATAATATCTGGTCAGAGTATTTCCTTTTTCTTCTACTATAATCTTGTATGGACGATTGTCACTATTGTCAAGACAAATTTGCTGCAATCTACATGATAGTATTCTTGTGATCTAACCCTGTTTGACCTCAATCCTCGCAATAATTTAGAACCTGCATGGAGTTTGCCATTGGATTCTTAAACCCAATGCTGTATCATCTTATTGGAGTTTTTTCTCTTGATAACTGGTTATTAATTAAGAGCCTAGAATATTTCTGGGCATCGATTTGTCCATAATATGCGTATCAGTTGCCTTGATTAGTTGATTATAGTGTCTTGCCTTGTCACGATGCTCGGATTCATACTTGCTTAGCTATTGGAACACTTACTCAACAGCTTTTTATGTGGTAACTCATTGTAACCTTCACAGGATATGGATATCCGCGAGGCTTTAATGAGAGCTGAAAAATCATTGAAATTGAGTCAACGGAAGGATTGGTACAAAATCCTGGGAATTTCGAAAACCGCATCCATGTCAGAGATTAAGAAAGCTTACAAGAAGCTTGCCTTGCAGTGGCATCCAGACAAGAATGTTGACAATAGGGAAGAAGCAGAAGCCAAATTTCGAGAAATAGCGGCCGCGTATGAGGTATATAACCTTGTTCATCATTATTCTGAATTGCTCATGTTGTTAGATCTGGTACTGCGTTTGAAGCTGTCACTATTAGTTTCACTACAATCTTGGGATCCTTTCATGTTGCACTCCTTTCTTTTTCATCTTTGTTAGGATTTTGAAGATGTGCTTTTTCTTGTATTATATAATTTTTGCAAAAATATCATATATTTGCATGCAGATTCTCGGTGATGAAGATAAACGCACAAAATATGACAGAGGTGAAGATATTGAGGAGATGGGAGGCATGGGTGGAGGAGGATTTAACCCTTTCGGAGGAGGCCAGCAATTCACATTCCACTTTGAAGGAGGGTTTCCTGGAGGGGAAGGGGGCTTTCCCGGTGGATTTGGAGGCTTTCATTTCTAAACTCCACTTAGTACAGAAGCATATATCTCCTGAAGCATATATCTCCTGTGAATTTGGAGGCTTTCATTTCTAAACTCCACTTAGTACAGAAGCATATATCTCCTGTGATTTTACTGGGAATGATGCATAGAGCATTGATTTTTGTTAAGCATAGCAATTTTGACCAACAGTTGATAGCTTTAATTCTTTAAAAGTTTCATAGGCAGTTTTTCAAATGTTCTAGTTTCGAAAGGTTGTACACTTACGAAGTCTCTATATGGAAAAACTTATTGTAAAAATTGTTTTTGTAACAGATGATCGAAGGAATATGGCAAATTACTAGGTGCACACTAATTTTTTATGGAGTTTTTTTTAGCTCCTGCAACTTGCAGATAACACCTGGCAATGGAAAAAATGATCTGAATAATGGCAAAAAGAAAAGAATAGAATAATACGTAGAGAAATATAAGAGCAATTGACAAACTTAGATCAACCAAAGGCAGAGCATTTCATAATCAAAGCAGATTCACCATATGCTGATAAAATGGATACATTTCACATCAGTATCATTGGCCATCATAGTTCGTTGGACACAGTAATCAGCTCAAGATTGGGAAAATCCATAATGTTAACTTTTGTGTCATGGTTGTTCTCGATGAATTAAATAATTCTAGTTATTCTACTCAAATTCAACAAGTTCGGGTATAGTTGTTAATTCAGCAGGCATGTGCTTTAATAACTAAACACTTTAGAAATTATTACTAGTAATGTTTCTTGTATGAAAATAATAAAGGAAAGAATGATCTGGATCACAATCAGCCGCCAACATCACTAGTTCCCATCAAGAAAATGCAGCTAAAACTAGCATCAGACTGAAGATTGCAAGAAACAGGTATCCTGACCGGCAATTTGCCCCGGACGAATCTGGTGAATTGCCTCTATCAGAATCCGATTGAGCATCTGGTGATGCGGCACCTTCCTTGGGCTTTGATGGTGCAGAAACAGGTGGTGGAGGCACGAAAAAGCTCAGTGGAAGCAGCACTTGATCCACTTGGTACACTGCTAACTGGTTATCGCTGTATACTGTGTTGCCTATTGTTGCATTAGTCATTCCGGTTGTGATATTCACCTGGTCTCCTGTTGCAGTTACATTTAATGTGAATTGGCCTTCACTCCCACCTGCTTGGGTGCGTAGGGGATTGCTCGTGGTTTGGAACTGTGATGGCGATAAAAGTACAGGTACAACGTGAAATTGAATCAGTTCGACTTTCTGTTGATCTGTGAAGGAGTTTAGTGTGCCTGGCTTGAGGTTGGAGAAGGAGTTATCGGTTGGGGCGAAAATGGTTAGCCCTTGGTTTGAATTGTTGAGTCGGATATATATCTGGTCTCCTACTTCGGTGCTCTGTAAGAGGTGGATGAATGTGGTGAATTGGCTGGCCTTTTCAAGTATGGAAGTGAGGTTGTCTGGTCCTGGTGGTGCTGGAGCGGTTGCTGGTGACTGGCTGGAGATTGGATGGAAATGAATGAGGAAGAGGAAAATAAGGGGGAATAGGGAGAAAAGCCTTTTCATTTCTGTAGACTTGTGAAGTTCTTTTTATTGGTTTTCAAGAAAAAAGTAGTGGAGCGTTCTTGGATATCTTGAATGGAAAAGAAGAGAAGTTGAGCTTTGGTTTATATATTAAGTGGGAGGAAATCTTGTTTCCACTTGACAAATAGAAGCTAGTAAATTTTGGGTACATAAATGTTATTTACTCGGTGGGAAAATAGTAGTGTCTTTAGTTAGGCGCATGATATTGGATTTAAGGTGGAAAATATACTAAGAAAATCTCAGAGAAACTTCTGCATTGCTTAGAATTGAAGTCGACATAAACACATGGGGTGTGCTTCATGTTGGGACAGTCTTTTGGACCAATCTTTTTCTTCAAGTATTCATTCACTACTCACTATGTAACATCTTAATAATTTATCTACTTGCCTTTCTAGCATACTTCAGAAATTTTATTTTATTTTATTTTTATTTTTAAAAAGGTAGGCTTATCAGAAACTAGTAGTGCAATACAATTGTTCACAAATTTCCGAAATTGGAAAGTCTACAAAATTTGCATGTATTTTAGGCTCTCGAAAGTTCATAAACTCAATTTTTTTTAAACAAAGTTTTTGAGTTCAAAGTTGGGCATAGAGTTGAAGATCAACAATTCGAGATCGACAATAATTCATCAAGATTGATATTTTTGTTTAATTGATTTAAAATTCCTTTGTCTTGCTTAGATGGGTGAAATTTAAATATACTACTTATTAAGATATGTAATTTCAATCATAATTGTTGTGTATTTCAAATGTATGTTAAATGTGTATTATTTGAATTTTGTTTATGAAATACTTTTCCAAATCAAATCACTCATTATAAATCAAATTTTATCAATTCAAATAATTGTAATTCAATATAAAATCATATCTCATTGTCACCAGATCTTTTTCGTTAAGATGAGTAGATCTTTTGTGAGACGATCTCACGAATCTTTATCTATGATACGGATCAACTCTACCGATATTCACAATAAAAAATAATACTCTTAATATAAAAAATAATATTTTTTTATGGATGACCCAAATAAAAGATCTCTCTCTCTAAATACGACCCGTGAGACCGTCTAACACAAATTTTGCCTTTTAAGGGTTTGATTAAGGAACAATTTGGATATAAACACATGTTTTATAAACATACTCGGAAAAAAAAAATAGACAAAGAAGTATAGTTGAATAAAAATTATGTTTTATTTTTTATTCTCGAATTTTTTTTACATGTTTAATTAAGGTCAATTAGGATATGAACTTGGTAAAATAAAAATTAATGAGAGGAAGTATAGTTGAATAAAAAGCATTTTTTTCTTTTGATGTGCAAAAACTTAGAAGCCACCTCAGCTAGATTCTGATTTTTTTTAGCTGATCTGAATGCACTCTCGACTCTTCTAGTATGCTTGCATTATCATGTTCGGTCAAATCTATTTCTTGGGAGTTCATTTCAAGAACCTCAGTTCATGTCTAGCTACAAATCAAGTGTTCTTATGTCTTAGCAACGTGTTATAAAATCGCATATTGTTTCAGCACGTTTTTTTCTAGAGTAAATCAAGCCATGTCAAAGTATTTTGGAGGAAATGTCACTTTGCACTACTCACCATTATTTCACAAATCCAATCAACAAACCAAAACCTTAGCGTATAGCAGGTGCAACAGCTTAACAGTGTGAGCCTTCTGTTCAAGTTATAGTCTGGGAAATGAGCAGAAAGGGCACAAAACCACGAGGGAAAAGAAAAAGATAAGAAAAACAACTTTACAGAACATTAAAACTGCGGCAGCTGATTTTGTTCATTGATCGGTACCATTGCTGACCTTGATCTCCAGAAGGCGCTCCACTGGCTGCCGGCATATTGGACACCGGTTCGTTTGGAACCTCAAAACTTTAGCACACTCACTGCACATACACTGCATCCAAACAAAAAATAATGAAACATCATTCATAAGTTACTAATAGGAACCTACATACAAAACAGAGTTTCTATAAGAAATCAAGTGTTGAGGAAAGACCAAATATCTAGTTGAAGAACAAAACTATTGTTGGCCTCCCCCCCTTGAGCTCTAGCTTTCTGGGAAAATAGCCTTAAATATATTTTCAAGATCTGTGATGTACAAAATCCCATGGATGTGAGGGAGAGTGTTAAGTAACTAATATTGCCCAACCCTAAAAGATCTCATTTATACCCCATGCCATTATTGACCCACCTTCCTTGAAAAATCTTCCAGATATGAAGTATGAAGTGGTGTGAATTTGTTTAAAGTATAAAGTGGTGTGAAATTGTAATGCTGGGAAGAGAGCACGAGTACCATATGTCGACATGGAAGGACAGTGGTGTCTCGAGGTTCCGAAAGGCATATAACACATTCTTTTCCAGGATCATTTGCATCAAATTCATCCTCAACCGAATTTCCAATCCCATATATCTCCTGTAATTCATATCTCACGCCGTTCACCCATAGTATTTGCTTGACCACCCTAACATGATACTCGCCTTTATCCTTTTGAAACACAGCCTGAGTTATCTGGGAGTTTGAGGAACCACTGTCCGGATTGCCACTGCCACTGTTGCTATCTGAGCATGCATCAGCCTTAACTGCCAATGGGTACACGTCCAAGTCACTGTCTTGTGACAATTCTCCATCTTCGAACATTGAAAGGTCTATTCCAGCGCCCGATGGTTGTTTAAATTTTTGGGCCAAACCTTGTTGAAAATGAACAGTAATTGATGGATGTAAGCTTTCTTTTGTTGGAGTCAAGCAGCAATCTTCACCTTCCTTGGCAAAAAAAATTATTGTAATGCTGCATGTACCAAGGAAACCAAGTTAAATCATACTGCATCAAGAGAAGCATACAAAACAAATAGAACAAAAATGCTAGAAAACAACTCAATATCAAGTTTAAGTTTAAAATGATTCTTAGAAAAGGACGCTTGTAAAATGAGTGTGAGAGGATAAGAGTCATGCCATGAGCTCCAGACCCGCACAAAGAGTGTCACGCCATGAGCCTCAAAGCCACACAATCGAGATTCTACTCAATAGATTCCACTAGGTGCATTTAAAATTCACTGTCACTTTACAAAAATGATTGTTCCAAGTTACCAAAGAAAAATACTCCATAATCCATAAACTTATCAAACATCTCTTGACTAACCATTCAAAAACAAAAAAAAAACTCTCCCCACTAACAAATGTGAAGTAGGGGGTGAAAAGTAAGATTCTACGTTAAGTTCTCCAAAAATACAACCCCCCAAAGAACAGCTTCCAAATGTTTTACAAATATAACTCCCAACAATAATATATTCCATATCAGCTCAACAGACACCAAGAAAGTCATGAAACATTTTCAAGCTTGGCCAATTAATTTTTCAGCAATATGTGTATCAATCACTACAAGGTTGGAACCGATAACACAAATTCTTGCACAAGTTTTGGAAAGAGCCCAAGATTTGGATCAAGGTTTAAACTTGTTCCATAAAACTAAAAATCATTCCCACTCCAAGATGAACTAATATTCAACATTAGTTGCTTCTTTAAGAATTAAGATACCAATAGAAGGACAAGTTCACACGACGGAAAATTTCCACATGATCAGTCAAAAGGAGCATTGCGTATTCATATAAAACCAAAATCGCAGCTAATAACACAACAATCTTTATAAAACTCAACATAATAGAAAGTTCTTGAAGAAAAAAGTGTACCTTCCAGTCACAGTGGCATCGAAAGTGAATGCAACGAGATGCTTTCCAGGATTTTCCTCATCAGGCACGATTCTTAAAGTTTCCTTCTTCAAATTAACATCATTACGGATGGTGACCGCTTTCTGGTGCTCAACGTACGGCTGCGCCGGAGGCTGCATCATGGGTCCGTATGGGTACCTCCCGCTAACCCAACTAGCATGCGCCGCCGCGTGGTGGTGATCGTATGGCGCCGGAAGAGGCATCGGCATCGATGCAGGAGGCGGTGGTGGGTAGTAACCCGGGTACTGGTAATAAGGTGGCGCGTTGGGATTAGGGTACTGCGGAGGAGGATACGGCGTCGCAGCTGCGAAAACATATCGGTTAGCCGTGATCTCGGGCTGCGGATCCTGCGGCGGCGGAGGGGGAGGGTGGCTCCGCCTGCTGGAGCTCCTTCTCCGCCCGTGCACCCCGCTGCTCCCAATATTACCCATGTCGCGTACAAATCCAAAATAATTCAAGGAAAAACACCACCTTTCCTCAAGAAAAACACAAAATTCAAGAGTTCCGGCCCGAGGAACCCATCAAAAACGCATTGCTGCATAAAAAGGCAATTAATGGAGGCCAAGAATATTTTTAGAAGAGAGGAGGGAAGGTGGGTTTTGTTAATTGCGTGGACGTAATGAAAAGGAGGAAGAAAGTAGATGCATTACACAAGGAAAGAGCGAAGAATTACAATTGACAATTATAATACTGCTCAAGATCGGTGGGGATTGTAAAAACAAATATAAATTTAAAGAAAAAAGGAATTTGGAAGAAGAATCTCATAATGAGAGAGGGGAATGGGATGAAGGGTGGGGTGGGGTAGCGTAAAGCTCCACCTGCAACAGTTTCACTATTCAACGGGTCAAATCCAAAATGACAGCAGCTTCACCATTTTCGAGTTTTAGAAATGGACTCACGTGAGTTTTGCTTTCGTCTTTCGTCTTTCGTCTTTCGTCATTCTCTCTTTCATTTTCACAATTATAATTTTTTTAAATATTGAGTATTATATGTATATATCGAGATAAATCCCATTACTATTAGTCAAAAGATAAAAGATTAAAATGCCTATGGATTTAAGATTTCAAATTCTTTTGATTGGGTTGAATGGAAAATTTTCAAAGTGGATTTCAAATTCTTTTCTCACTTGTATTTACATCAACAAAATTCAAGTGGATTTGGTATGACACCAAGGTGTTGTGTCGTTAGGACCAAGTATATTACATACAATATGATAAGATACACGCAAACAACAAATTGAGATACTTTTTTGAAGAGAAAGTAGAAAATAATAGTATTGATTTTGGATCTTGAATGCATTGGACTCTCTTTTTTTTGAATAGCACAAGTCCAAAAAACAATTAACATATAAAACCAAACACATAGTCAAGCATGAAACTGATTTCTTCTATTTTAAGCTGTTTCAAATCCTCCCCGTATACTTTAGCAGCCAATGCTATAGAAGATGAACACGTCCAAACAATCTCAAAACCAAAATTTCATGTTTTCTCATACAGTGAGTGAACTCGAAACTGATACTCAGGGGTTCCAGAACAAGATTGGTGAGGGGGGTTTCGGGTCTGTTACAAGGTAAACTTTAAGATCTTTATTATTTTCCGTTCATGGATGCAAAAATTAGCTCTCCTTATTGGTCAACTATCAAAAAAAAAAATTTAGGGGCGACTGATAGTTGACAACTTTGTGGCTGTCAAAGTTTTACCTGTTGAACTGGATTCAATGCGCGGGGAAAGGTAGTTCTTATCTGAGATAGCTGCACTGTCTGATATCAGACATGAAAATCTTGTTACTCTACGTGGATGTTGCGAAGATTTGATATGTTTGTCTTCTTGATAGAAAGTGAGACGAAAAGGGTGAAGTTCACTTGGAATTTGAGAAAACATGTTTCGTTAGGAATTGCAAAAGGGATTTGTCACCTCCATGAAGGATTGGATCCTCATATCATGCGCCGGTATATCAAGGCGAGTAATATACTTCTTGATCAGAATTTCACGCCCAAAGTTGTCGATTTCGGCTTTGCAAAGCTGTTCAGAGACGACATGTCGCACATCAGTACTCGTGTAGCTGGAACATTGTGAGTTTCCACTATTGTTACTGTTGTCTGATTTCTTGAATTAGAGTTCTTTATACACTCGTTTGTAACTCTCGTCGTGTTTATTTTGTTCGGGGTGCATAAAAAGGGGGTATTTATCTCCAGAATACGCTCATAGTGGCCATCTTACCCAAAAATGAGATGTTTACAGCTCCGGAGTACTTCTGCTGGAAATAGTCAGCGGGCGGCATATAGTTGGTTAGCATCTGCAAAATGGAAGTGCAGCATGGGAACTTTACAATGGCAAAAACTTTTTAACCGGAGGATTCTCCACTGAACGAAGATTTTCCAAAAACAGAAGCCGTTCGGTTCTTGAAAGTTGGACTGCTTTGTGCGCAAGAGGTCGACCAGGCTCGGGCTTTCTATGAACCGACGATGAATTTTAGTTGTTCTCGTCAAAATCATATAATTAAATCAGTGATATATTTTAAAATTTTAAACCTCAAGGTTTATAGAGTCGAATTAAACTTAAATTAATTTGACGTCGAATTAAGTGTGACTTTTTCACTAAACTTAAATTAATTTGACGTTCGAACTAAGTGTGGCTTTTTCACGAGGAAAACTTTCCTAATATCCCACTTCTTCATTTATAATATTGAGAATAGATTCCTCATAATTTCAAAATCTACAAAAATATAAAGCAGTGATCATTGGTTGGTTGAGACTTGAGTGTGTTCTGAATTTGATTTTGTGGATTTATCGTATACTTATTATATGTTAGAGGATTTATTACTCATCAGTTAAAAATCACTAACCGAATAATTTATTTCACTTTCGATAGTCTATTTCCTTCACTAATTGTAGAGCCAACAAATCTTAAGCAATTTATTTTATCGTTAGACCATGTGACCAAATCAGGAGATCAGAAGTATGGAAGAATTTTGACTTATAATTCTTATACTTTTTCACATCCCAAATTACTAAAATTTCTGGTGTATCCAAAAATTTGATGAAAATACGCATGAATTTGAAAAATTTATGCATAAAAATTTAGAATTTTTATTTAACGAGCACTATCATGCATTAGCTACGTTTTGAAGAGTCCAATCGTGCTTAATTTGACAAACTGGCTGATTGATAGCATATTACAATATTTTGATGCTCGAAAGGGCCAAAGCAAGCACAAGAGAGAAGCCAATAAAAGGACAAGTTTGAGGAATTTTCTAGCCCATTGTCAGTATATGTTAGTAATTGGTTAATGTGCAGAAAAGTCGTATTTTTTGCTTTAAGGTTTTGGGTTCTTAGTAATTAGTTAATGTACATGAACATACAAAATACATTGACATCGATTGTCACCTCATTCGCGACAAGATTAAAGTTGGTTGCCTCCAAACTGGATATGTTGCTTCCTCACAGCAACTAGCTGATGTCTTCACAAAAAAATTGAGTAAAGATCAACATCATTTTCTCTTGTCCGAGCTTAGTGTACATAACCTATTCCAAGCACTAAGCTTGAAGCGGCCCTGTTAGTATATGTTAGTAATTAGATATAATACAGAAAAGTCGCATCTTTACTTTAATGTTTTTGGACTCCTACAAAATGGGGCTTGTACAAACGGTCCATAATTCAATTCAATATATCGAGATTTATCAGTTTTACCTCCCAAGCTGTTATCCATTTAACACCCATAACACATGCTTTAATTTACATTTACTTCCATTCGTGCTCCTGAATGAACCCAGAGCTTTGATTGCTCCAACCCTTAAGAATAAACTGGTGGTAGATGGCAGCCATGGCGGCTCCGATGAAGGGTCCAACCCAGAAAATCCACTGTAAAATGTCGATTCGAAAAACATAAATAAAGAATGTGCTAAATTAATATAAATTGGTATTTTATAACATTTTCTTGATGACTTTTAACTTGTTAATCGCCAAACTGTTAAATGGTTTCTGATCGAGTACATAGTTAAATACCTGATCATCCGAAACTCCGGGTTGGGTTGATACGGGTCCCTGATATCGAGATAGTCAGCCAAATGAACCATGAACACGACAAACCCAATGGGAAGTGGTGCTAGAACCTGTAGCCGAGTTCAAAACATGAACATCAATCCACTTGACGAACTAGATTCGAAAAAAAAAATTTGGGTTCGAAGGGTCATGTATTCACGCACTGGGACATGGGAGTCTCTGGCATTTCTCTTGGGGTCCGTGGCAGAGAAGAAAGTGTAAACGAGCACGAATGTGCCGATGATCTCGGCTGCCAGACCAGTTCTTTGCTGTAGCCATCTTTCATCATGTTGGCGCCTCCCCCTTATCGAACGTTGATGAACTTTTGGAAAGCCTTCACGAGCCCACATCAGCAGATGGCTCCCAAGCATCGAGCCACCATGTAGAGAATGGCGCGGACCAGCTACACTTTACGAGCCAGGGACAACCCGAATGTTACCGCCGGGTGGATGTGCCCTCCTGCAGACATCAACTACAATCAATCAACATATTCTTGATAATTTACAGCTTGTTAGAAAATGATTTGTCCTAAAACTCGAGCTAATTGGAAGTAGGCCAATAACTAAATATTTAATCAACTCCTAAGTAACACTATCTCTTACCATAAATTTCAAATAATTAGTATTTTTGAGAAAAATTGCATATAAAAATTATAATATTTTTATTCAATAGTCATGTGTGAATGGAAATGGATGTCAAAATTTGAAAGTCGAGCCCAACAAAATACATAAGCCCAATACATCGGGAAAAAAAACATTTTTAATACTGCTAAACTTAATTAGTTTACATTAAAATCAGAATTATGTAAGACAATAAATATTATACCCTACACAAACCGGAAATGCCAACGTTGCAGACTTGCAGTAAACAAGGATGAAGATCATGCCACCGAAGGCCCAACCAATTCCGAGAATGTGCCCAACCAATTCCGAGAATGTCAATGCGGTCGCACTGCTAATTAGCGACGATTTAAGATA
The DNA here is from genome assembly GCF_025594145.1 of Primulina tabacum. Taxonomy (NCBI): domain Eukaryota; kingdom Viridiplantae; phylum Streptophyta; class Magnoliopsida; order Lamiales; family Gesneriaceae; genus Primulina; species Primulina tabacum. The sequence continues at coordinate 33,629,854 of NC_134565.1, read as the reverse complement.
AACTGTTGCCAATTAGCGACATTGCAAACGGTTTTTCAAAAATCCGTCGCTAACAGCGAGAGTTTAAATAAACCTTTGCCAATTGAAAAACCGTCGCTATTTAAATTGTCTATAAATTTAGGCATTTCGATCCATTTTATCACACCTCTTCATCTATGTAAGCAATTTTGTTGTTTACTTATTATCGGAAGATTTAATTGTTTCATACATTATTTATAAACTTGAAAATCATTAATTTAAATGAGTTGAATAGATTATTTAAATATGTGTATAAATAATTTTAAAAATAAATTACCGTCGCTAAAGAGGCGACGATTTAGTTTCACAAAAACATCGCTAATTAGCGACACGTTTTGAAAAACCGTCACAATATTTAGCGAATGATGACTTTAGCGGTGGAAAATCGTCGCTAATGTCATTAGAGACGGATTATTCCCGTCGCACAAACTGTCGCTAATTTTTTTTTGACAGTCAACACAGTAATATACAAGGACAAAAGAGTAGCAACGAACTCAGCAATTATCGCCATGTAAAATAACTACTTCCCCGGCTCCTTTGGGTCGACCAGCGGAGCCGGCGTCGGGTCGTGGTAGTGCCTGGAGGAGAATTCGGTGGCGCTAGATTCGACATCATTTCCCATTTGCACAAATTATCCTTTTTTTTTTGTCAAAGACTGAATGGAAAAACAGGTGAATTTTGTTGTTTTTCTGTGTGGCGATGAGTGCGCATGGGGATGGAGTCGAGAGATATTTATATGGGAAGGAGAGAATGATATAATTATCTGGATTAAAATTTGCCTTCCCATTGAATTATGAGCGGGTCGGTATTTATTTATTTAACCTTGATCAATTTTTCAATTTGAGTGTATTTTAATACACTGTGGAGAATTAATTTTTGAGGGATTTTCTATTTAAAAAAAAAAGGTTTCCTACAAACTATCATAATAAACTTTTACACTATGTTGATTTTTTTTTTCACTTTTAAATTTCAAATAAAATATATATAGTAAAAAAATAAATACTTTATCAAATAAAAGAGTAATTTAAAGAATATTTAGAAGCAATGTTGGGTGTGGTAAGCTAGTGTTCGCCAAAATACCGCACAAAAACCCCTATCAAACACGTTTTTGCAAAAGTTGATACTAATAAAAGAAAAAAGAAAACATTATGGCTATTACCTGACGCACCTACGCTTGGGCGGAGAATGGAGTGATAGCACTGTTCACTGTCACCACCGGATGTACTACTGATTTGAATCCATTATAGTTTCTTAGAAATATCTTCATTTCCTCTGGTTTTCCCTCTTCTTCTTCCATTGTTTTTTCTTATTTGTTGCACTATCGTTCTTTGCTTTGAAAATGAATTTTCACCGAAATCAACTTCATAGTGATACATGGGTCTACGGACCGACGGTAATATGGATACCTCGTTTCTCCACCAGGTCTCCGCCTCCGCCCACGCCGCCGACGCAGGTGAGTGTTGTGAAGGAAATAAGATTTCGATTTTAAATGATATATTTTATTTATTTTTCTAATATAGTTTTTCTTGTTGATTTGATTGAGCAAATAATTAATATGATTTTGACTTCCTTAGATAATGAGATCTTAATTCAAGAGATATGATATTAGTGTTTAAAAACAGTTTATTCCAAATAAAACTCTCATTTTCCTTGTATTTTAGGTTTCCTTGAGAGATATGATTCTTCACCTATAAATAAGAGGTAAAGCTCACTGATGATGGTGGCTTCGATATCGACCATACAAACACACACGTTGCAGAGATTTGCAGAGAAAAATTATTCACAAAGCCGTTGCTGTTTGGAGTGGTGATTCCCGTGTTAAGCTGAATGTTGCCAACATCTACAGACAACATCCGTAATGGTGTTGACTAAAAATTGCATCTAGTTGATAGTGATTTCCGGGATCAAGTTTTGCTTTCTTGATTACGTTTATTTTTGTTTTGGTTATTTATTTTAGAAAGCTTTATTTTCTCAAATTGTTGAGAAATTGATTTTGGTACAATCACTAGTGTTAAGTTTTTTTTGTAAACGATTGAGTTTTCTAGTGATTAATTTTTGCCATAAGGCACCGCACAAGTATTTAATCGCGTCCATCTATTTATTTCAAGTCAATTTGTGTTATAAAAGTTAATTTTTCGCTGCATGTAGATGTTGTTCGAGATGTTGTAACATCTGGCACAACATCTAATTCTGACAAAACACAAATTTACTATTTTACATCCCATTCTGATATTCTCATTAATTTACATATCTTTCGGACAAAATAATCCTTACAAGTGGTATCAGAGCGGGTTCTTGATATACTAAGTGCTGATTCTGGTTTTTGTTTTTGTTTGGCAGAACTAATCCGATGGACAATTCATTTGCAAGCGCAGCACTTCGACCACCAGTTCTAGAAGGTACCAATTACAGCCTATGGAAGGTCAAAATAAGATACTATATAAAATCTCTAGATGAACGGGCATGGCAGCGTGTCATCAATGGATGGACTCCACCAGTCATGATAGATCAAGACGGTGACAAACGGCCAAAGCCTGAAACTGACTGGACTACTGATGAAGTGCAAAATTCGAACCACAACTCAAAGGCTTTGAATGCTATATTCACATCGGTTGACATGAACATGTTCAGTTTAATCACAAACTGTATTTCGGCTAAAAGTGCATGGGATATTCTCCAAAGTCACTGTGAAGGGTCTGAGAGTGTGCGACGAACCAGATTAAGGATGCTTACTTCCAAATTCGAGATGATGAGGATGGAAGAATCTGAGAACATACTTGAGTATGATCGTCGCCTACGGGAAATTGCTAATGAGGCATTCAGTGTTGGAGAAGCTATCTCAAATGAGCGCCTAGTTAGCAAAGTCCTCCGTTCTCTGCCCGAAAGATTCAACATAAAAATTTGCGCAATAGATGAGGCTAAGGACACTTCTAAGATGGCATTGGAAGACCTTATCAGTTCATTACGTACTTTCGAGATGAACTTGGACATGCAGAAGAAGGATAAAGGGAAGACAATCGCACTCCAAGCTTCAAATGACTCCTATAATGAACTCCTTCAAATATCTCAAGAAGTCAATGATTCTGATCTCTGCGAGGATTCTATCTCCTTTATCACAAAAAAATTTGGTGATTACTTGAAAAGAATCCGAGATAAAAAGAAAGATGCACAACCATCTAAATTTCCTAGCCTGCCTGCACCTGAAAAGTCACAAAAGTACCCTGCCAAGCAACAACTTCATCCAAGGAATGAAGGCAAGGGACAATACAATTCAAAAAGGTATGATTCGGTGCAGTGTAGAGAGTGCAAGGGATTTGGACACTATGCCAATGAATGTGCTAACCGATTGCGAAAAAACAAAGGCTACAATGTGTCTCTAAGCGATGAAGAATCCGATGCTGAGGAGAAATCCACTGATGAAGAAAGTCAAATCTCCTTGACTGCACTATTTACAGAAAATCGCTGGCTGCAGGTGAATCCTTTAGGTGTTGCTCTAGGTGTTGCCACACCTGGCCGCAACATCTGCAAAAATTCAGTATGTTTGAAATCCACAACTTCTGGAAATTTGAGTGGAGATGGTGAATCAGAAGCTGATTATGAAGAACTCACTCTTGAGAGTGTGCAAAAGCTTTATGAAGAGCTGTTTGAAGATTGGACCAAAAGAAACAAGTTGAACTCAAGTCTCATGAAGGAGAACGTTGAACTAAAAGCCGTAGTTGCCAAACTTGAAGTAATTTTGAGCAAAAATGATTTGGGACTTGGTAAGACCAAAGAAGAACTTCAAAAGGCAACTGAAATCTTGTCCAAGTTTAATTCAAGCACATCCAAGCTTGAATCCATACTTTTGATGGGAAGAGATGACAAGAAAGGCTTAGGGTTCAAAGACAGTGTGTGTGAAATAGGTGAATTTTCCAAGTCTACTGTTTTTGTGAAGGGAAAAGCTGATACATCTCCACAACCACAATCCAATTCACCAATCAAAAGCTCTTCATCAAAAAGACAACCTGCTGCACCAATCGCCAAGAAACGAAAACGCAGGTATGTATGTCATCACTGCTTTAAGCCTGGTCATATCAGGCCCTACTGTTTTAAACTCGGGGATGATTGCAAGAATCAAAAATCGAGTCGGATGTTGCCCCGAATGTTGTCCAACACTTTCCGCAACACCTCCTACCATCGACCTACAGTAAAACAAATTTGGGTCCCAAAGGTAAAAATTCACTGTAAAGTAGTTTATATCTCGTTAAAAACTAACACTGCAGGTCATTGGTACTTTGACAGTGGAAGCTCCTGTCACATGACTGGATCACGAGAATGTCTCACCGATTATGTTGAGCAAAAAGGTGGCAAAGTTACATATGGAGGGGGAGCTAAGGGAAAAATTGTTGGAAAGGGTACTTTGAAAGTTGAAGGACTACCAAAGCTCCACAATGTGCTTCATGTTGAAGGATTAAATTCAAATTTGATAAGCATAAGCCAACTGTGTGATGATAATTTGCTTGTTAAGTTTGATAAACATACTTGTGAAGTTTTTGATGAATCTGACAAGTGCATAATGACAGGTACAAGGTCTTCGGATAATTGCTATCAAATAAGTGAGGAACTTTCGTGCAAACATGTGCAAATCACCGAACTTGACTTTGGCATCAAAAACTCGGACATGCAAATTTTAAAACCTTGAAGAACTTGAGTAAGTACCATGCAGTTAGAGGTATGCCTAATCTTTCATCTGGAATATCATATGTGTGCAGAGATTGTCAAAAGGGAAAACAGACATGCGTGTCGTACCCAGTGTTGCCAACATCTGAGACAACATGTTGTCTGGAATTACTGCACATGGATATTATGGGTCCCATGGAAGTAGAAAGCATTGGAGGTAAGAAGTACTATTTTGTGTGTGTTGATGATTTCTCGTGGTTTTCATGGGTGAGCTTCATTAGGGAGAAATCGGACACTTATGATGTGTTTCAACAATTGCTCACAAGAATCTCAAACTTCCACAATTTAAAAGTGAGAAGGATCAGAACTGATCACGGTAAAGAATTTGAAAACATATCATTCTCATCCTTCTGTGACAGGAAAGGCATTTCACACGAATTTTCATCACCAAAAACCCCACAGCAAAATGGCATTGCCGAACGCAAGAACAGGACTCTGCAAGAAATGGTAATGGTGATGCTAGCCTCAAAGAATATTTCAAAGCGTTTTTGGGCTGAAGCCCTTAATACAGCATGCCATATATCGAATAGAGTCTATTTAAGAAGTGGTTCAACCATGAATTCTTATGAAATCATTATGGGAAAGGAGCCTAACCTTAAATATTTTCATGTGTTTGGTTGTGTTTGCTACACTTTGAATGACAGGGATCAACTTGCAAACTTTGATTCAAAGAGCGACAAGTGTTTGTTTTTGGGCTATGCCACAAATAGTCGAGCTTATCGCATGTTTAATCTAAGAACTAGGACTATTATGGAATCCATTAATGTGGTGTTTGATGATTGTGCAGATCTCAAGAGGAAAACTGCTGAAGATGACGTTGAAGATCTTCTGGAAAATCCAATCTCACTGGAAAATGCAGATGTTGCCCCAGATGTTGCAACATCTGGCACAACATATGACGCTGAAGACACTGAATCTGAAGAACCGCATTGCAATGATGATACAGTAGATGATGGATCGTGTATTCCAAGCAAAATTCAGAAAAATCATCCATCATCTCAAATAATTGGAAACATGCGTGGAGATGTTCAAACTCGGAAGAAATAAAAGATTGATTACCGAAAAATGGCTCGACTGATGTGCATGAGTTCTACATACTCACATGTTAGATTTTCATGTTTTATATCCAATATTGAGCCTAAAAATGTTGATGAAGCTGTGAAAGATGAGTTTTGGATTAATGCTATGCATGATGAGCTTGAGCAATTTGTTCGAAATGATGTGTGGGACTTGGTTCCACCTCACCATGGTAACATAATTGGTACAAAATGGATTTTCAAAAATAAAACCGATGAGTCTGGAAACATCATTAGAAACAAAGCAAGATTGGTTGCTCAAGGATACGCACAGGTTGAGGGGGTTGATTTTGATGAGACCTTTGCTCCTGTAGCCCGTATTGAGTCAGTCAGACTACTACTAGCCGTTGCATGCTACATGAAAATCAAACTTTTTCAAATGGATGTCAAAAGTGCATTTTTAAATGGTATTTTGAGTGAGGAAGTGTATGTTAGACAACCTAAGGGTTTTGAGGATCCATACCATTTGGATCATGTATACAAATTGAAGAAGGCACTTTATGGCTTGAAGCAAGCATCACGTGCATGGTATGGGAGATTGACTGAATACCTACTCGAAATTGGCTTCAAACGAGGTGAGGTAGACAAAACTCTTTTTATTCAAAAGTCCAAAGGTGAGATTCTTATTTGTCAAGTATATGTTGATGATATAATCTTTGGTTCTTCCTCTCAAAAGCATGCTGACGATTTCGTTGAGTGCATGTCATCTATATTTGAAATGAGCATGGTTGGTGAGCTAAATTTCTTTCTTGGTTTGCAAACTAAACAAATGCATGACGACATCTTTTTGTGTCAAAGCAAGTATGCTAAGAATTTGATTAAGAAATTTTCAAATGAAAACCCAAAACACATGAAAACTCATATCAGATCGAGTGAGAAATTGTTCAAAGATGATGTTGCCGAAAATGTTGACAACACCTTATATCGTAGCATCATAGGTAGCCTCCTGTATTTGACTGCCAGTCGCCCTGACATCATGTTTAGTGTTTGCTTATGTGCTAGATATCAATCCAATCCTAAAATTTCTCATTTGAAAGCTGTTAAACGTATTCTACGTTACATAGCAGGAACAATTGAATTAGGATTATGGTATACACACGAAAACAACTCAAACCTGGTAGGATTTTCTGATGCTGATTGGGCTGGGGATTTAGATGATAGAAAAAGCACTTCTGGGGGTGTTTCTATCTTGACAATAATCTGATTTCTTGGCATAGTCGAAAACAGAACTGTGTTTCACTGTCCACTGCTGAATCAGAATATGTGGCAGCTGGAAATGCGTGCACCCAACTTTTATGAATGAATCAAATGATAGAAGATTATGGGCTTAAAAGTGAATCCTTAGTCGTGTATTGTGATAATTCTAGTGCAATTAACATTTCAAAAAATCCAGTACAACAATCTCGAACAAAGCACATTGACATAAGACATCATTTTATTCGAGATCTTGTAGAGAAAGGATTGATCCAAATGGAGTTTGTTGATACAAATAACCAACTGGCCGATATATTCACCAAAGCATTGGATTTTGAGATATTTTTCCAACCTTCGGAAATCTCTCAGCATGTGTTCTGCCTAATCATTCTTGGATGTTGTCTCAGATGTTACAACATCTCGGACAACATCTCATTTGTATATACACTTTTAGGACTTAGACATTCTGCATTGCATTCATACGGTGATATGATGTGTTGAACATGTGCAGCATAATTCTCTGTTGCACCTACAATTTCTTGTTATCTTTTCAAACTTCACACCTTTACATGTGAACTTAGTCACAGAAAGATTTGAAGTGTGGTCACTTGACTCTAACCAATGTGACAAGTAAACGAAGTATAATTGAAAAATCAAGTGATGGGTCTGTGATTAGAAGGAAAGATGGAAAAAGCTACCTAAAAGAGCCCAATGAAGGCTGTGCTTTTAGTGTGGGAGCCACCCCTTCTAAAATTAACACAGAAATAGAAAAAAATGGAAAAAGCTACCTAGAGGAGTCCAATGAAGACTGTTCTTCTAGTGTGGGAGCTACCACTTCTAGGTTAAAAATATTATTAAGTCACTGAGTGTGAAGATTATCAAATTTTGTTTTCAGGAACTGTGGGTGTTGACTGGAGATGTTGCCAACATTTGTAACAACACTTCATCTGTAAACATATCTCATATTTGCTCTCATGTTTTTATCTATGTTCCATTCTGTTTTTAGGCATTCATAAGTCATGCATAAACATAACAGTGTGAATTGGGTCATGAGGTTATTTGTATTACAACAAAGACGTTTTGTGACAAATCCAATCTTTGCAGGAAATCAAATTAATGTGCACCTTGATGGTAAGTGGAGCTATAATCCGATGTGGGTTTTATGTCTGAAATTACTTTTGAAATGATATTGCACAAAATTATTGCGATAAACTCTGAAGGGAACAACGGCTATTTTTTTTACCCGTTGTTTTTTTACCGTTAGCATTGATCGGTTACTAATTTGGGATGTTTCCGTTGCACTGTAATTTCATGATTATCCTCCTGTTTTTACACCGGCCTGCCTTCAACCATACGCATTTTCACTATTTTGCAAACCCTCGCATCATTTTCCTGAAAATTTGAATTACTCTCTGCAATTTTCTCCTGTTGTTATCACTTATATTAGATTTACAAACAATGGCAGGAAAGGGCTTTGATCCCCACGATATTCGAAGTGACATGGGACACGCAGACGATGTTGCTCTCAACAAGACAACATCTGCTGCAACACCCACTGTTGAGCCCCCCCTACCGTTGGTATCTGCTGTTGAAGAACTAGTGCCCCTGGAGATTATTGAACCAGGTGATCCCGGAAATCCACATGATCTTGATAACCCCCCAATAATTCCAGTGTTCAATCCTCCGTGCCAGCAAGTTCGACGCTCCAAACGACAGGCTGGGTATTATCCAGACCTCACGCCGGGCAAACGTTTCCGATATAAGGGTCAGCCATCCACTCGCCCATCGCTGATTGATCCGGCAGAAACCTTGGGTGATGATTCTGATGATGCAAATTACGAGTTTGTGGCCCGCAAGAAGAGTAATCCTCCGCCTAAGGAAGGCAAGTCTACCTCCAGCAACGCCACTGGCTCTTCTGAGAAAACAACCTCTGTTCCTCCACAAGAGCCCTCTCCCTCCACTGAAGAAGAAATCACGTTGGTCCAATTTATGGCCACCCTGAAAAATCAGAAGAGTGAAGCCTCTGACGCTCCTGTTGCTTCCCCCGAAACTGAAAAGTCCACTGGTTCCAGCAGTTCTGCTGATACTCCTGTTGCAGTCAATGAAGCCCCTGAAACAAACGAGGCAGTGGACGAGGATGCTGTCAACGATGTTGCCGACACCTCTGACAACACTGATTTTAGCGAGTATGACCTAGATGGTTGCTACAACTCCAAGTTTTATACTGAGAATTCATTCTCCAACTGGGATCTCTATACCAACAGGGAATTTATTGAAGAACGCAACGCTGATATGGCAGCCTTCTCCCGAAACAATTTGATCGAGTTTCTTAATACTCGTGGTCTGCTCTCTACCCTCTCATATGTATTGCCCTTTTGCCATAAAGCTGTGGCTGAATTCTATGGCAACCTCTCATCGGGGGTCAGTGATCCAAGATCGGCCAAATTTGGCAAGGTTTTTGTACGGAACAAGATATATAACTTTGACCCGCAAATCATTAATGATTACTACATCACCCCATCTGTTCCTGAAGGCCCTCCACCAGATCTTGATGAGGTAGTCTCTGTACTAACTGGTGGATTGATTGGAAAATTCCCTGCCCATCTACACAAGGTCTCAGCTACAAAACTCACGACCCTATACTCTGTCCTGCACAAGGTTGCCACTCGAAATTGGACGCTGTCCACAAACACCACGGTGGTTACCAAATCTCAAGCACTGACTCTGTTTGCCATTAGCAATGACACTCTTAATTTTGGGCGTATGGTATTTTCCACTGTGATGCAGTATGCTGATGGGGGATTAAAGTCATCCAAGCTCCCGTTTCCCAGTCTGATCTATGGGATACTGGTGTCCCAGGGGTTTGTTCGAAATGTTGATGAGGGTCTGTCTGATTCCCGCGAAACAATCAAAATTGCCAAGGCCCTGTTCAAAGGAAACCGCAAAGTTGACCTTCCATGGAAAGACTCATCCAAAGCACCTTCTGCTACTGGACCAACTACTGCGTCTACCTCTAGACCACCTAAACCTGGTTATGTGAAGATTACCGTAGCGGGTGCCCAGACCCATCTCGATCATGCTCTTAAGAAAATTGCCCAGGCTAAGGCCGAATTGGCCTACTATGAGAGTTTGGCTGCTGCTATCAGTGTCATGTTAGAAATGGCCGTTCATGGACAAAAAGGGGGAGATGATCAAACTGGTGCTGCTCCGTCAGGGACCAAGGATGATGAAGAGGAAGAAGACAGTGGGGATGAAGAAACTGAGGATGAGGAGGATGAAGATGATGATGTTTAGATTTTGTTGGCTTAAATGTTTCTATTTCTGCTCTTAATTGTCTATTAATATTTCTGTTTGTATTCTTGTCTTGGCTAATATCTCTAACTGTTAATGGAACTGTTACAGGTATTGTGTTAAGTGTTGCCAACAATTCTAACAACACCCCGTACTAACAGTATTTTATTCAGGGGGAGAAAATCTAAAACTCAGGGGGAGTTGATTTGATCTTAACAAGGATAAATGGATTTGATCTCATTTTGTCCAAGAAAGGCAAAAAGGGGGAGATTGAAGGGAAATAAGATTTCGATTTTAAATGATATATTTTATTTATTTCCCTAATAGAGTTTTCCTTGTTGATTTGATTGAGCAAATATTTTATATGATTTTGCCTTCCTTAGATAATGAGACCTTAATTCAAGAGATATGGTATTAGTGTTTAAAAAGAGTTTATTCCAAATAAAACTCTCACTTTCTTTGTATTTTAGGTTTCCTTGAGGAGATATGATTCTTCACCTATAAATAAGAGATAAAGCTCACTGATGAAGGTGGCTTCGATATCGACCATACAAACACACACGTTGCAGAGATTTGCAGAGAAAAATTATTCACAAAGCCGTTGCTGTTTGGAGTGGTGATTCCCGTGTTAAGCTGAATGTTGCCAACATCTACAGACAACATCCGTAACGGTGTTGACTAAAGATTGCATCTAGTTGATAGTGGTTTCCGGGATCAAGTTTTGCTTTCTTGATTACGTTTATTTTTGTTTTGGTTATTTATTTTAGAAAGCTTTATTTTCTCAAATTGTTGAGGAAATTGATTTTGGTACAATCACTAGTGTTAAGTTTTTTTTGTAAACGATTGAGTTTTCTAGTGATTAATTTTTGCCATAAGGCACCGCACAAGTATTTATACTTGTGCATATTTAATCGCGTCTATCTATTTATTTCAAGTCAATTTGTGTTATAAAAGTTAATTTTTCGCTGCATGTATATGTTGTCCGAGATGTTGTAACATCTGGCACAACATCTAATTCTGACGAAACACAAATTTACTATTTTACATCCCATTCTGATATTCTCATTAATTTACGTATCTGTCGAACAAAATAATCCTTACATGTTGCTTAAGTTGTTTACTTTAAAAAACCATGGTCACTCATTCTCATTTCTCATCATACGTTGTTAGATTAATTTCAGTGATCACGTTATCTGGGTTCGTCGCCCCAGCGGGTTGTTCGAGCCCAGATCAATACCCTATAAAATGTTGTCCTTCTGCTGGGTTGGCTTTGTTGGGACTAGATATTGGTACCATTGTAAACGTGAGAAGGAAATTGAAGAGTTTAGAAAATGGGTCAAAGGCGGTCTTGAAGAGCTCAATCAAGGTCTCAGACAGACAGAGGGAGAGCTAAAAGAGACTACGAAACAGCTCACAGAGACTAATCAACATTTAGAAAAGGTAAACAAACATTTGACACTCCAAGAGGCAAGAAATTCGAAGGTAAAAAAAGGATGGATCCAAAGCATTGTGGCCTGGGTTTATTGAGGTAAGTGTGCTGTTGATAAGCTACAATTTTAACTCGTCCTTTAGTCATAGTTAATTAATAGCAGATACTGATTCATTACCATACTTTTTAGCCTGGCTTTGTTCCTTCTCTGTGATGTGGTTAAAATATTTTACACGATCTTTTGAGAAAGACTTCCAGTGTTTTGCTGAAGTCATAAAACATCTTCCCACCATTGTTTTTGCTCACTAATTTTTCATCTATTTCCTTTTAGCTTACTTAATCTTTTAAGGGGGGAAAAACTAACTCAATGTCATCAAAATTCTCTCTTACAGGGAAGAGTTTGAGAAATCCCATGGAGTCAGAAGGTATGGCGCATACATACTTTTCTCATTTTTTTCTCAAATGTTAGCTGTACATGATCTAGACTCTGCCTTAAAATTATCCCCAAAGCAATTTGTCTTGCATCATCGAGTCTCCCGAATTCTATATGATGTGGTTTCTTGAGTGTGACCTCTTGTTTTTATTTTGACTGGGACTTAAAGATTTGATGAGGTCATTGACGTGTTTTAACAGCTGCAAATGTCATATTTTGTTCACTGAGTTTTCTACAATACGGAGTTCGGAGATATGTAGTTAACCTCTCCTTTCAAATCAATTGTAATGTGTATGATTCACGATTTTAGCCTAAAAATGCAACCAACGAGGGTATCTCCATCGTTGGGTGTGAAGTCACGCACACTTCTTGTTTAATTTTGTATCAATCATCAGATGCTAGCAGGTGTGTTTGATTTTACACTATTTAATGATGGTTTGGCTTCCTTTGTGTTTTAGAATGAAATCAAAACCTCCATCTGATACTGTGACGCCTGCATATGAACTGTGCGTAATCTTACGTGCTGGGAAGCTTGCATTGAATTGAAATTATCTCCACAAGAATCTGAATTCTTCTTTGGGTAAGCTAGCTAAATTTCACAACACAATATCATTGTGATTTTGTTTTCATTTTGTGTTTAAGGTTAGGGAGTAATAATAGAGACATGCTGGGCAGCTGATTGAAGGATGATCGTCTCCAAATATAACTTAGTAGGCGCCGCCCGCCCTTGCTTATTTTTGGTGGTGGGCTTTAGGATGCATGAAAAGTAAAAATACTATAAAAGATCATATATTTGGTCATTTATTAATTAGTCTTAGTTTCTTGGAACCAAACTCGACTACATATGTCGTCAAGAAAGCGATTAACTATTATTATTATTATTAGTTTCATGTGGATGTGGTTATTTTCTTTTTATCTTGCGTATTTTCATTTTTAGGCTAGTAAATCATTAAAAGCGTTGTTTTAGTACAACACATTTACAAATATCTAATAACGTAACATGTAGGGGATATATACCACCAACAGGCTATAAATCATACTTTTGATAACATTTTTTTTTTTTTTGTTCAAGGAGAAAAATTATATTCTATGAAAAACCAAGTGAGTCATGGTTTGCAAAATAACTCAAAAAAAATAAATAAATAAATAAGAGAAAGCTCCTTATTCCCTGTATCTAAAAAAACCAGAGAGAACTCCCTATTCCCTCGGAGTAACCCTTTGGAATATGAAAACCAATTGAGTCATGGTTTGCAAAATCACTCCAAACCAAAAGAGAGAGCTCCCTATTCCATTGGAGTGACCGCTTGGAAGAAAAGAGAGATGTTTTTCTTGTTTTTCCATTATTTCAGCCGTGTTTGAATTATATGGCATGGTTTACGATATAAGTATTAGATTTTTGGAGCGTTATTATCAAGGGGTGTATTTAGGATTTTGTCTATATAAGCTCTAATGAGATTAGTTTCACGAGTCAATTTTGTTATACGAATCTTGAACATGTCCCGACAGTTGAAAAAATATTAATTTTCATAGCATGAATGAACTAGGTTGATCCATCTGATGGATATAGATAATTTTTTTCTATGATGCTTGATTTTTATATTAATAAGTTCATTGATAAAAAATCTGACGGTTTAAGTTTAAGATATGTATATGTCATCGGTGTTTTTATAACCGGACCATTCAACAACCTTTGAATAACGGTTCAACCGGGTGGTCATACATGAATACTATTATATTATATAAAATAATAATATAATTGAGAATTTAAATTTTAAGGATTATGTATATATAATAATAAAAAATATATATATTTGCCAAATTTTAAAATTCAAACAACATACATACACACACATATATACAATCAAACTAAGAAATATATATATATATATATGTATAACCTCAATACTACATAGTATTTTTAACAAATTTCAAAATCTAAAAATTATATATGTAATATACACAAAAATCAAATTTAAATATTTTGAAATAATTAAGGAGAGAGACTGGTTAGAAGACGTGAAAATCGTCAGAGAATCAACAAAAGAACGCTGAAATCTTGAGAATTTGGGAGCAGGAAAAAATCGATCGCTATATATATATATATATGCATTCAGAGTTGCTATAATTCCATATTTGCTTGATATTAATGCATTCAGATGTTTTTATACAAAAAAACATACTCTGTCATTATATTTTCTTTCGCATAAACAGTTGACTGACTTGAGCGTTGGAGTAGAGACTCCGAAAAACCTTCTGGCGCTCCACTGACGTTATTTGCTCTCTTAAGTGTGAAAACTCTTCACCCCGGGTATTTCTCATCCGAATTCCGGTGTGCCCGAGCCGAAATCTACCCTACCAAGTGTAATTGTCAAATAAACTCAACTCGATTTACCTGATCGACATCACTCATTGTCGGTAGTAGTTCAACCCTTTTATTTCATAGACAAATGGGTATCGAGAGTCATAGTAACCGAGCAGTCGAGTGGCCTCTCGTGACCTAGGATATTCGTTAACATTGAAGTTCGAGGATGAAAATGGCTTATTACATTGATTGTTCGGTACAAACTAGTATTAAATTACTTTAATAAAATCAAATATATAGGTTTGTGTTTTGTGATAAATAAAAATTAAATTATTTAATTGTTCTAAAACTAGAATTATAGGTGATGTGAGACCGTCTCACGGATCTTAATCTGTGAGACGGGTCAACCTACCCATATTCACAATAAAAAGCAATACTCTTAGCATAAAAAATAATATTTTTTCATGGATGACCCAAATAAGAGATTCGTCTCACAAATACGACCCGTGAGACCGTCTCACACAAGTTTTTGTCTTTATTTAAATCAATAAAATGGACAAGTATTGGCATAATTTGAAAAATAGATCAATTCTTTATTTGTTGATAATATGAACAGACATTAACATATAAACTAAATTTTAAAAATTATATGTGTGTAACAAAAATATTATAAGAAGATAAATTTTTCAACTAATTTAAGAAAACAAATTATTTGTTCTATCAACCAAATTTTCACGGCAAAAACTTGTGTGAGTCGGTCTCACGGGTCGTATTTTGTGATACGGATCTCTTATTTGGGTCATTCATGAAAAATTATTATTTTTTATGCTAAGAATATTACTTTTTATTGTGAATATCGGTATTGTTGACCGTCTCACATATAAAGATTCGTGAGACCATTTCACAAGAGACTTACTCAATTTTCACATACACATCACTATCATAAAATGTATAATATTAATAAAATGAATGCTGTTTTTTTTATAATTCGAGGAGATATTTATTTAAAACAAAAACTAAAAAAAAATAAGAATAAATACTTTAATTGGCTTAAAAATAAAATAATATCCATTGTTTTTAAAACTGGAACAGACCGATCGGTTAGATGGAGAATGAGTGACGAATCGGGTCCGGACCAAGCTCAAAAACCTTTTTTTAACGGCCAAACCAGTCTTGAACGGTGAACAGGTCCGACGAGTTCACCTATATTTTTTTTTATATAAAAAAACTATTTTTTAAATCTTGATTATTTCTTATATCTCTTACCAATAATGAACATACTGATGACATATATATCTTAAACTTAAACAATCAGATTTCTTATCAATGGACATTTTAATATAAAAGTCAAGCATCATAGACAAAAGATTGTCTATATCTATAAGATGAGTCTATCTAGTCAATTCCTGCAGAGAAAAATAATATTTTATCAAATGCGGTTAGATAGGAGATTCGTCTCACAAAATCGACTCGTGAGACAATCTCATAAGAGTTTGTGTAAACAAAATATTGATTACATCCCTCGGTATAATGCTCCATAAATCTAATACTTAAATTGTAAAACATGCCATATAATTTAAACCCGGCTGAAATAATCGAGAACAACTAAAACACTGCACACGGATTATTTTTTAAAAATGGTCCAATTGACAGGCCCGAATCATATTGGGCTGATCTATGGCTACTGGTGTTTTCTTTTTGAAAAAAGCCCAGGTTTGATAAAGTGGCTGCCTTCTCACCCAAACCCCGTAACCTAAATCTTTAATCTATTCATCATTTTGCTCGGCCTTCAACGACAGCAGCTGCTTTCAACCGCGGATCCTTTATTTTTCTCGAGTATACTTTTATTTTTCATAAAGATTGCTTTCGTGAAATTTTTTTTAATAATGATTTGATCATTTGGGCTGTGATTTTTGCCGGGGACTCTCAATGTGGTTCTTCGGGTATGATTTGTGATTGTGCTCCTCTTCTTTACGTGGTTGTTTATCATCGTCCTGTTTTTTATATTATGAGATGCAATTGCTTGTTTCTTGGTTACCCCGTACTGGAATTTTTAGTAAAAGATGCAGTAATGAACATCCTGAGGTTTGTGCTTATTAAGCAATCTTTCAAGCCCTATCATTTTGTGTTTGTTTTGTATTTTTGTTATTGGATAT
This sequence comes from Primulina tabacum, assembly GCF_025594145.1. Taxonomy (NCBI): domain Eukaryota; kingdom Viridiplantae; phylum Streptophyta; class Magnoliopsida; order Lamiales; family Gesneriaceae; genus Primulina; species Primulina tabacum. Next base: position 33,613,236 of record NC_134565.1, on the reverse strand, counting down.
GAACTAGTTAACACACATTTGTATTAGTTAATAATAATGATTGCACTCTTCATTCACGTATATAAGGCCTAGTTCTACTTCATTTTTGCTTTCAATTCAGTTGCATCAGACTTTGATGATTGAGTTGAAGTTATTTTTCTTCTCATCTGAACGCTTTTTCTCCAAGTTCTGTTATTTTTGGCTATGTTTCATAGAAAACATTTTGTTACGGGATACAAGACAAATTTTGCCGCGGGCTTCGTGTGTGCGACGCTGATTGATGTAATGTATGTAATTCAATCGTTACTTGCTATTCTCGTGGTCCTCTTCGATATTTTTGTTCTGATCTTTAACATGCCCACTAAATATTTGCAGGGTTCAAGAACTTTGGTATGTAATCTTGTGTTTGAAGTTTTTCCAATTCTTGTGAAGTTTGAGGTCCCTCAGGGCATCTCCAACCGTCCTCCATAACGGAGAAAATCTTCTCCAACCGTACTCTATTTGTTTCCTCCATTTTAGAGTATGCAACAGTGATCCTCTATTTATGGAGTATCATTGTTCATATAGAGGATTGAAAAGGGGTGAAAAATAATTACAAAATAGATATTTTAAAAATTGCCATATAGTCCTTTTGAAAATTAATAAGCGAATTACATGTAGTTGTGCCATGTTTAGCGAATTAATTAAGTTTAGTTAAATAATATATTATGAAATTAATTAATTATATGTGTGTATGTGTTCGAAAATGAAATAAATTAAAAAAATTTATTTGGTAATATTTAGAGGATATGAGTTGAAAATGAAATAAATTAAAGAAATAGAGTATCTGTTAATATTTAGAGGATATGGGTTGGAGAAGTGTTTGAAAATAGAGATCCATGATCTCTATTTTGGAGGATAGAGGATGAAAAATAGAGGATATGGATTGGAGATGGTCTTAGTTCTGATAGATGCTTCGTTTTTCAACAGTAGAAGATGTGAAAGGATGCTAGATCTTGCGAGATACAGGTTTGAGATACAGATACTCTTTTGTATTATTTCTTTCCATGAAAAGCACTTTTCATCCCTTTTTTGCTTGTTATATCGTTTCTTCATTGTTTTCTAATCACGCAAACTTAAGGGAAAAGCTTGCCCAGGAGTGCATGATAAAACAAAGGTACAGCTAATTCTATAAGGCTGATCTGGCCCTAATCTATTTTGTTAAATTTTTTCCAGACTATTATATCCATCAGATGAATAAAAACGTGGTCTTTTGTGTAATGAGCCACTGTACCAAACCAAACTTTGATTACTTTGTAGACTAAAACCTAAACGATCTACAACAAGTCAGTAGACTAAAACAATTATCTTCACTTAATAATCTCACTTCTTAAATATGTGTTGTAAAAAATTAAAAAAAATATTACTAATTTAACTATTTCTGAATTTTACTTAATCTCCATGTAGTTTCTAATATTTGATATTTTTTAACAACATAAACATGATTTTTTTAATTCACTTTATGTGGTATCCAATAAATATTAAAATTATTTTACGTTCATTTTTTATTTTTTAAATTATATTGACAATAAGTTTGAAAATAACATTTTATTTTAAATAATAAGTTTATCAATAACAGAATACATATGTTTTTATAAGTTCATATATATTTTCTTTTATGATTTACAAAAAATTTATAAATTTTTTTATGCTTTTGGAATATAAGGACACAATATTTTAGTTATCCATGAATATAATAGATGAAAATAAACCGATCACATTATAATATTTTTTTTAAGTAGCGAGATTTTTCTTTGATATAGAAATATTTTTTTTTATTTTAAACATAGTTTGGTTCAAATTTTTATCTAAACACAAACCGAATCAGAGGTTAACACAGCTACCCAACACATGAAACAAAATAACTCAAGTTCTTCCAAAAACAACACCATCCAAAAGTCCGGCGTACATAAAATTATAGAAAGGATAAGAGTTAAGAAAGAAAAGTTGAACTGAATAATTTTCTTACGCACCAAATATATAAAGTTGAACTGAATAATTTCTACCATCCTATAATTTCCTTACGCACCAAATTTATAAAGTAGCTATACCGAGAAGGGAGTTTCAAAACCACGAGTTGAAAATTGTAGCAATCAACAACAAAGTTACTTCAATACGCAGGCCACAATGTTTTGGATTCATCCTTTTACCCTCGAATTTCTTGCTTCTTGGAGTGTCAAATGCTTATTGAACTTTTTTAATTGTTGATTAGTCTCCGTGAGCTGATTCTTAGTCTCTTTTAGCTCTCCCTCCGCCTGGCTGAGCTATTCAAGACCGCATTTGACCCATTTTCTAAACTCCTCAATTTCTTTCTTACGTTTACGATGGTACCAGTATCTAGTCCCACCCAAAGCAAGCCAGAAGAAAGCTAACATTTTATAAGGTATAAATCTAGGCTCGAACAACCCGCTGAGGTGACGAACCCATATAATGTGATCACCAAAATTAATCTAACAACGTACGATGAGAAACGAGAATGAGCGGCCGTGAAGATATTTTCTAAAAAATTATAATGAATTAATTTTCAAATCAGCAGTACATCCGGTGGTGATAGTGAACAGTTTTATCGCTCCATTTTCTGCCCGACAGCGTAGGTGCGTCAGACGCATCCGTACCAGCCATAATGTTTTTTGTTTTATCTTTTATTAATATCGGTGTGGTAAGCTAGTGTTCAACAAAATACCGCACAAAAACCCCTCTCAAACATGTTTTTGCAAAAGCTGATATTAATTGTTCACTATCACCATCTATCGTTTCTCATCGTACGTTGTTAGATTAATTTTGGTGATCACATTATATGGGTTCGTCACCTCAGCGGGTTGTTCGAGCCTAGATTTATACCTTATAAAATGTTAGCTTTCTTCTGGCTTGCTTTGGGTGGGACTAGATACTGGTACCATCGTAAACGTAAGAAAGAAATTGAGGAGTTTAGAAAATGGGTCAAATGCGGTCTTGAATAGCTCAGCCAGGCGGAGGGAGAGCTAAAAGAGACTAAGAATCAGCTCACGGAGACTAATCAACATTTAAAAAAGGTCAATAAACATTTGACACTCCAAGAGGCAAGAAATTCGAGGGTAAAAGGATGGATCCAAAGCATTGTGGCATGGGTTTATTGAGGTAAGTTTGCTGTTGATTGCTACAATTTTCAACTCGTGGTTTTGAAACTCCCTTCTCGGTATAGCTACTTTATAAATTTGGTGCGTAAGGAAATTATAGGATGGTGGAAATTATTCGGTTCAACTTTATATATTCGGTGCGTAAGGAAATTATTCAGTTAACTTTTCTTTCTTCACTTTTATCCTTTCTATATTTTTATGTACGCTGGACTTTTGGATGATGTTGTTTTTGGAAGAACTTGAGTTATTTTGTTTCATGTGTTGGGTAGCTATGTTAACCTTTGATTCAGTTTGTGTTTAGATAAAAATTTGAACCAAATATGTTTAAAATAAAAAAAAAATATTTCTATATCAAAGAAAAATCTCGCTACTTAAAAAAAAATATTATAATGTGATCGGTTATTTCCATCTGTTATATTCATTCATGTGCATGGATAACTAAAATATTGTGCCCTTATATTCTAAAAACATAAAAAAATTTATAAATTTTTTTTAAATCATAAAAGAAAATATAGATGAACTTTTAAAAACATATGTATTCTGTTATTGATGAACTTATTATTTAAAATAAAATGCTATTTTCAAACTTATTGTAAATATAATTTAAAAAATAAAAAATGAACGTAAAATAATTTTAATATTTATTGGATATTCACATAAAGTGAATAAAAAAAATCGTGTTTATGTTGTTAGAAAAATATCAAATATTAGAAATTACATGGAGATTAAGTAAAATTCAGAAATAGTTAAATTAGTAATATTTTTTGTTTATGTTGTGTATTTTTATATTTTGGTTGAACCACAAATTTAATTATATATTTTTTAAAGTTTTATTTATTTGATCACAAATCATTCAAATTTAAGCTATTTAAGAATAATCATGTACAAGAGCAATATATTTATAACAAATAGGTAATTTTCGTTACTGACAAACTTTTAACCTTTTTTTTTTGGGTTAATCATTAAGTTTTATAAAAACACATGTATATAGTTATTGAAGAACTTATTATTTACAATAAAATGCTATTTTCAAATTTATTATAAAAATATTTTAAAAAATAAAACATGAACGTAAAATAATTTCAAAATTTATTGAATATATACATAAAGTGAATAGAGAAAAAAAAGTGTTTACGTTGTTAGAAAATTTTCAAATAGAAATTGCATTGAGATTAAGTAAAATTCAGAAATAGTTAAATTAGTAATATATTTGTGTTGTGTTTTTTATATTTTTGTTGAACTATAAATATAATTGTATCTATTTTTTAATTTTTTACAAAACATATTTTAAGAAGTTAGATTATTGAATGAAGATAATTATTTTAGTCTACTAACTTGTAGTAGATAGTTTAGGTTTTAGTCTACAAAGTAATCAAAGTTTGGTTTGGTACAATGACTCATTATTTTTTATTTATTTTTAATAATATTTCTCTAGAGTGAAGATTAGGGGTGTTCAAATTTCGGATAATTTAGATGATGGGTGTTGTTTTGAAATTGAAACGTGAGTAATTTTGTGTGTCATGTGTCGGGTAGCTAGCTATTAGGCCCAAGCAAAATATCGCTTATGAACTATGGGTCGTTTTGTGTGTATATATTATTAGGGTTGTTCAACTCCGATTCTGTTTGTGTTTAGATAAAAATTAGTATCAACCCAAGTTTAATCGGTTTTACAAAATTTCAAACCGAACCATGAATTATGATAGATATTGAATGAATATTTTATTTGCTAGTGAATTAGAACGATTATAAATAAAAAAATCATAAATTAAAACTACCATGTAAGTTACATAATTTTTTACAAATTATAAAAATGCTAAATTATTTTTAGTTCTCATGCCTTGTATTTATTTTAGTTAAAATGTGCTATAAATAAATTATTAATGTAATTGTAATTGTAATTGTTTACAAAATTCACTGATAACAAAATACAAATTAAAAATAAAATAAAATATTTTTATATCAAAGAAAAATATATTGCTTTAACAAACAAAATTTATTATTTTATTATATTAATGTGATCGATTTGGATTGATTTATATCTTTTTAAAATTTTTACTATTTGGCTACAACATTATGTTTGGTTGAATGAAAATTGAGATTCGAATGGGAATTTAATTTTGATGTTAAATATATGGATTTCTAATTTTATTTTGGTGTTTGATTAAAAGAATTAAAAATAATATTATTTTACAATAAAAAAAATTTGTTTTGCTTCTCTTTTTTTAAATGCTTTATGCCATTAGCCATTATGTCAAATTTGATTATATTGTATGCATGTTACTTTAACGTGACACATATTTTCGATTTCACTCATAAAAAAATATTAATTTTTACTATTTGATATAATAAAATATAAATTGGTGAACATTAAATCATATACGAAATAAGCTTCCACTGAGATAATATCCAATTGGAGGGTTTTAGTAAAATGACATATGTGTCCTTTGTCTTGGGTTTGTGGGCTGGGTAGACTGTGGAGGGTCTGAATTGGGCTTTAGCCCGTATCTGGATTTTTTGTTTTGGTCTCCAATTCTTATTAGCCCAACAATGGCAAAAGGTTTAAAAAAGGAACCGATTTTTCTTTAATTAATTTGATATAAAAATAATATTTTTTAATCAAATATCATTTCCGATGCAATATTTTGTCATAACATAACTAAAAAATAGTATGATATTTTTGCAATAAAAAATAATATTTTAAAAATAAAAAATACTAATTTTTCAATAAAAAATTAGCTACAACAGTTAACTTTTTTTAGTGTTTTATTTATTAAATTATGTACTATATTTCGATGTATAAATATATAAGAGTATAAAGTAATTTGACACGCGAATAGATAAATTTATGTAAGTTTTTATCTACGGAACCATCTTTGGCCTACTTAGGCAGCTGTTTAGAACAAAGAAATGTATGAGTCTCTACTGTTCTAAAATTCAACTAACGAGAGTTTTTCTGTAATTTTAAATATTAAACGATATTTATCTTTTTAATATTAGTATTTTAAATATATAGTTATCGTCGATAACTTGCAGCTCATTTAATACAAAATTTAACATAGAGTTCGGGATCAAAATTCAGTTACAACAAATCACATCTCAAAAAAAGGAGAACAAGAAGTAATAGTAGATATCACCCATAAATGTTTGAAACCTCACACTTTGATGAATGAAACTTATGTGAGACGGTCTCACAAGTCGTATTTTGTGAGACGGATGTCTCATTTAGCTTCATCTATGAAAAAATATTACTTTTTATGTTAAGAGTATTACTTTTTATCGTGAATATCTTAGGATTGACTCGTCTAACAAATAAAGATTCGTGAGATCATCTTACAAAAGATTACTCTTGATGAAATAGCTTTAACAGTTATTTTTTATTTTTTTACATTTTTTTTTTATCGCATCATAGCATGAACGTCAAAAGTTAATATCTACTTTGCCTCCATAACTCACAATATCAAATTATTCTTAAATTCATATATAGTTTCAGCAAAATAATTATATAATTTCAAAATTATAAAAATTAATAATTGTAGAGTAAACATGATGGGGGCAAAAAAACAGAGATAAAATGTCCAAACAATAAAATAAAAGGAGCAATATGATTATCATGTGTGGAAAACACACGAAACAACACTTACAATCGTTTTAGGTAATGCTTTTGAACAAATGTAAGCTCCAAAACTTTTCCATAAGTATTTTGTGTGAAATTAAATTATAATCCAAGACTAATAATTATTGAGGTAAGTAGTCATGAAATCTTGTTGGAATGAATATATAGCAGTCTGGTCTCTAAGAGCAAGCAAAATGTTTTAATTTTAGGAAGATAATTCTTGGTTGGTTTTCCTTTAGGTACATGTGTAAATTGTAATACCTTATTTCTTGCATAGTTATGGCTTCATTTATTTCTATTCAACTTATTTTCAATTTTATAAAACGAATCTAATAATTTTTGCAAAATCCCTATACCCATCTGGCTGATAATTTTCTGCATTTGTAATAAAATACAAAAAAGAATATGTCTGCTGCAAAATCAACGATAAGAGTAATCATAGGTATAATTGCCACCAAACTGAGTATTAAGTAAGCCCAATCGTGTGTATCCATATTTCATACTGCTGAACCAAACCCATATTATAAAACTAAACAGATCGTGATTGAGTACTTAAATGTCACCACCTCGGAGACGAAGCACCAGGTGGAGAGTAGATTCCTTTTGAATGTTGTAGTCGGCAAGCGTGCGACCATCCTCGAGCTGCTTGCCAGCGAAGATGAGCCTCTGCTGATCTGGTGGGATACCTTCTTTGTCTTGAATCTTAGCTTTCACATTATCAATGGTATCCGAGCTTTCAACCTCCAACGTGATTGTTTTTCCAGTTAAAGTCTTGACGAAAATCTGCATTCCACCCCTCAAACGCAAGACCAGATGAAGAGTTGACTCTTTCTGGATGTTATAATCCGCTAGTGTTCTCCCATCTTCAAGCTGTTTGCCGGCAAATATCAGTCGCTGCTGGTCTGGAGGGATGCCTTCTTTGTCCTGAATCTTGGTTTTGACATTGTCTATTGTGTCAGAACTTTCGACCTCTAATGTAATGGTTTTACCGGTCAAGGTCTTGACAAATATCTGCATCCCGCCTCTGAGTCTCAACACTAGATGGAGAGTCGACTCTTTTTGAATGTTATAATCAGCCAGAGTCCTCCCGTCCTCAAGCTGCTTGCCAGCAAAAATCAAGCGTTGCTGATCCGGAGAGATACCTTCCTTGTCTTGAATTTTTGCCTTGACATTGTCTATTGTGTCTGAACTCTCGACCTCTAATGTTATGGTTTTCCCAGTTAAGGTCTTGACAAATATCTGCATTCCACCTCTGAGTCTCAATACTAGATGGAGAGTCGACTCCTTTTGAATGTTATAATCGGCTAGCGTCCTGCCATCCTCGAGCTGCTTGCCCGCGAAAATCAAGCGTTGCTGATCTGGAGGGATACCTTCCTTATCTTGAATTTTCGCCTTAACATTGTCTATTGTATCTGAGCTCTCAACCTCTAATGTAATGGTCTTCCCAGTCAAGGTCTTGACAAATATCTGCATGCCCCCTCTCAACCGAAGCACAAGATGCAGAGTCGATTCTTTCTGAATATTGTAATCAGCAAGTGTTCGACCATCTTCAAGCTGCTTCCCAGCAAAGATCAATCTCTGCTGATCAGGTGGGATACCTTCCTTATCCTGGATTTTAGCCTTAACGTTGTCTATGGTATCAGAACTCTCAACCTCGAGTGTGATGGTCTTTCCTGTGAGAGTCTTAACAAAAATCTGCATTCCACCACGGAGACGAAGAACAAGGTGGAGGGTGGACTCCTTCTGGATGTTGTAATCTGCTAGGGTTCGTCCATCCTCCAGCTGCTTCCCGGCAAAGATTAGCCTCTGCTGATCTGGTGGAATTCCTTCTTTATCTTGAATCTTGGCCTTCACATTATCAATGGTGTCAGAAATCTCGACCTCGAGGGTGATGGTCTTGCCAGTGAGGGTCTTAACAAAGATTTGCATCTGAAGGAAAAAGGAAAAGGGGCCATTAAGCCACGAGCATTTTGCAATCCAAAACAAACAATTGGAAAATTGAATATTCCACACAAGCACTTGAATACCAAATATATCATCGATTTGCAAAAAAGAATTCCAATTGAAATAAAATTTCAGAAAATGAGCAAATTAATCAGACGCTCTTAATTCCTGAATACGTTTTTCTCAAACTCTCAGCTATGAAACTTCTATACTTTCATTGCTTCAAAAAAAAAATTCAATACTTTCATCCAAACATTACTTTTAACAATCAATATCCAATACGTTTCGCCAAAATCGAAAATTTCAAAAACTGTCAAGAAGCCAAAGTTGTATAAACATCTACCCCAAAACAGGAACTTTCGATTTGTCATAATTTCAAATAAAATAAGAAATCAAAATAAAATAACTAGTAATAAAGTAAAAGAACCACAGTGCATCTTCGAATTAATATCAGCTTTGAAATCAACTTCTACAATTCCAATCAAAGAACAACGAAATATGGTAACATATTACCGATCCAAAAAGCACAGGCCCTTACGAATAGACGAAAAACAAGAAATCGACAACTCAGCGATCAAAGACAAAAAAAAAAATCCAACAACACACGATTCATAATGGAATAAACATATCAAACATAGAAAGGATCTAATAATTTCAAATCAACAAATCCGATACCGTTCGCACAAAAAAAAGCAGATAAAATGAAAAACAGGAAGTTTAACGAATACAAATTACAGGATCATAAAGTACCAGACCAAAATCAAAGAATTTACCTTGGAAGAAACTGATTCAGAGGAAGACTTCTGGGAGAGAGATGAATTTTTGGGTAATTGTTTCGGAACACGAATGGAACGCAAAATAGAATGAAGAAAATGGAGAGGAACCTAACAGCTTATATAGAGGTAAGGTGGTTGGGTCGGCTAATTGAACCGACACGCTTCGCTTAGAAACCCTAAATATTAAAATATGTATATTTGGAAAATAAACTAAATTCCATTAATTTGAAGTCAAGGCAAAGACCCGAGTTAACAATCAAACGAGAGTTCTCGACCAATCTAGAATCACACAAAATAGTCAAAGGGTCAAAAGTAATTTACATAAATTTAGATAATAAAATAAAAGTAATATATACTTATTTTAAAAAATCTTGGTGGCATTTACTAGAATTTGAATCTCTTTTATCTTATATGTGAATCTATTTTGAACCTAAAGTTTCAAATCCAAAGTGAACATAAAACCAAGAAAAAGAGTGTTAGAGGGGGTTGGGATGCGTGGTTCTTCCAATGTTCAAATGACGTTAAAGAATAAGAAAAAAAGAATAGCTTGAACGTCTCTCAAAAAAAAATTACAACCCGACATGTATAATAGAAAATATAAAGGATCACACATATTCAGCATGCATGTAACTCACGCGCTACTCATCTGAACCTGAGACGAGCTCCTCCTCCACACTCACTCTTCCTCTGCAATCCCAAACTTCCATTCTTGGACTTATCAACTCTCCTCTCCATCTTTCCATCCATCTATCCAATTCTTACCTCCACCTCTCGCTTCATCATTCCGTATTATCATGTAATCCCATCATGGTTAGGGTTTAACTTGTTGAGTTGGAGCTTCATACTCTGGAAGCTAGTGTACCTCTCCTCCACCACCTCTCCTCATGGGCCACCTCTATCCTGTAGGATTGGACCTAAGCTTTGGTTCTCGGCTTTTATGTTTCAATTGGGCCTAAGCATGTGATGAGCCCAGGTATCACTTAAGATTCAAAATTAACCAACGAGTTTGATTATCGTTCCATACCATTCAAGATATGGTTTCCATTTTGATTTTTGGGAACAGAAAGCGAACGAACAATTCTTCAATTCTAATCCCGATTTCCATTTCCAAACGGAACTCGAAAAAAGATATTCCACGAAATATATATCCAGCATAGGTATCATGTATCCAATGCTATATGTATCAGAGAATTTTTTTTTAAAATAGAGAATATTAATCTCTATTTTGAAAGATGGATGATGAAAAATGGAGGATTTAGGTTGGAGATGATCTAATAACTCGATACAAACATATTTTGTTGATTGAATGATGGATTGTCTGCGAATGATCTACATTCACTAGAGTATGTCTAACAACTTCACTCACATTTTATTGAAGTATCATGAACACATAATCACTCACTACATCCATCTTTTGTCGATTGGATGATAGATTGTCCACCAAGCGATTTACATTCACCAAAGTATTTCACATATCCCCCGCTCATATTTTCATAAATTGATTAATAGATTATGCAGAGTGATATTCACACGACGAAGCATCAACTGAATTCCGCTTTATATGTATGAAAATGCTCCAACTTGTCCTTTCATCGATCACTTTAAGCTGACCCTCTTCCCTACTAGTTTCTTGTTACGAGCCATCGGTGGGACAATGTTGTCTGTGGATCATATCTTAACAGCAAGCAAGCGTCAGAAAATTAGTTGATAACACACATGGTCCTTCTTTATTATCCTTATTTCTTGGTTACACATGTGGCCTACACACACGTGGCCTGGCCCTTTCATTTATTAGTTTTCTTATGGCATATTAAAGTACTTATTCCACATATTTGTTTGCAAACAATGCATAGATGCCCTGTAAGCCAACGGTTGGTTAGGAATTTATTGACTCAAGTGAAATAAACAATCTTTATTTTAATATAATTTAACTTTTTATGGTCTTGTTATACTTTATCTGTATACTCATGCAAACAGCATAGATAAAGTCCTTGATTATGCTTTAATACAAATGAATCGTAATTCGATGTTGAAACTCATTTGTAAACACTGCATATTCTAAATTCGTTCCTAGTTGATTCAGCTACCTAAAACAGGGATAAAGGTCGCTTGAGCTCGAGACTAGCATCTGTGATGTTGTGTACTGCGTTTCTTGGTAAGGGCATGGAGATGTCCAAACATGCAGATGGGTAGTCATATGATGATTATACCGAACAACCCTCCCTCGGACTTTCCAAGTGGTTATCATTCATCGAGAGGATGAGTCCGTGGTTATGATTGTACACCATTAGTCCTTACGACCTAGGACAACACTGAGGCTCTATATGCTAGGGCTGTGCTTTGACTCGTTTACCGGCTCCAGAAGAGTCATCAGGTGGCGAGGTTGGGTACAGTTGCGACACATATAGGAGCCAGTGCATTGTAGTCGGAGATTCACCGCTCACCTGCGGGTGTGGATATCCTATGTCATCTAATGAAATAATAGTGCATGGAATCTCTGGCCAGAGTATGAGATGTATGTTGGAGAAGGAGTTCTCCAATAGTACACGCGATGTCACTATTATAGTTGTCACATAGTTATCGAATTATTTTGCAACCCTCGATGAACCAATGGTTGCAGATTCGATCGGGATATATGAGATGAAGGGACCGTACTGTACGTTAATCATAATCGACTGGTTCTTGCAGGCACTATCAGTGATACCTAGGGGATCATGGGGCGATGCTACTAGACGCTCTTACCATGATCCGATGGGTGGAATCAGAAATGAGTTCTGACATTCTTAATCAAGGTGTTGATGAAAAGAATGGGGCTAACTAGGGTAAGCCCGAATAAGAATAAATATTATTCTGAATCACAAAGAGTTGTGAACCCACGGCTAGCCGTATCCCTGAACCATTGAGGGTCACACAAGTACTGAATTGTTTGTTCCCGTTGAGAGAATAAATTCAAGGAGTTGAATTTATATTATGATATAGTAAATTCAAGGAGTTGAATTTATGATAATTAAATTTTGAGAAAAATAAATTCAAGGAGTTGAATTTATGAGATAGTAAATTCAAGAAGTTGAATTTATGAAATTTGGAGAGAATAAATTCAAAGAGTTGAATTTATAAAATTTGATAATTTAATTTATTAAACTCAAATGTTGGGTTTATTAGATATTAATTTTTGGGAAGTATATTTATGGGCTTGTAGGAGTACGAGTCCAATATACTTAATAATTAAAGTTTAATGGACTTGGATTAAATTAATTAAACTAGTTAGACTAGCCTAATTAATTGATCAAGCCCATTAATGTTAATTATATGTATTAAAAGTAAAATCGAGATTGGCAAAAGTTGGCATGCAATTTTAGAATCTTTAATTACCTTAATTAATGAGATTAATTGAGTAAATATAAGATTAGAAAATATAATAAGATTTAGAATCTTATTTTTACGTGCATATGCATCCGAAAAGCTTGAGAAAAAGTTTTAAGAAAAAGGCATAATATTCGAGAATCCCGATTAGCATAAAATAAGAATATTTCATTTACTTAATTAATTGGATTAAGTAAGTTAAATGAAAGATTTGTATTAAAATAAGGATTTCTTATCCTTATCAAAAAACATGCTTTCGGTGGTTTTGTTTTTGATGGTTGCAACAAGAATTGAAGCTCTCGAAATATTCTCTCACACATTCTCTCAAAAACTCGGCCACTCCAAGTCTGAGGGTGTGCCGGATTTTAATGTTCTATCGCTACGCAAAAGTTCTTCTAAATTTCTAATGCAATTTAGAAGAGGAACAAATATTCCAGTCGTGGACCGGATTAGGAGATTTGATGAACGTACGTGGGATTTACAACAAGAGCTACGTTCGCTTATACCGGCGTAGTTGGAGCCAAGTGAATATTTCACCGAAAGTATATAATACTAAACTCCCTATGATTGTTAATATGATAAAATCATACGAGCGTCCAAACATATTTTGATTGTCAAAATAATAAAAAAAAATTTAAAACTTCCGCTGCATTTGGACGTGTAAAAAACCGAGATCCAACACATAACATATTGCTCCTTGGATTTTAGAGTATTACATGGTAGTTTATAGATGATAAAATATTTGTATGCACGCAATGCGGATGCCAAGATTTTAGTGGCCATAGTTTATCTCTTATTTTCACTTCCTTATTCATCATTTTTCCGTAATACGGAAAGACGCCATTTTACTATAAGATATATCAAATAATATATATAGATGCATAAATTGTTGAATAGTGACATAAATATTTAATCCAAGTGAATTGAGAATGAGAAGGCAAAACAATGACAAGCAAAATAGTGTAAGTTTCCGTTGGTTGAAAATTAAATTACATAAGAAAAGACTTATAAACTTAATTACTATGTGAAGGGAAAATAAGATTCCAGATTACAAGATAGAATATACAAAATACTCTCCCACAGCAAGATTATTAAACTTTGCCAGTTAGCTTTTCCTTTCAATACCAATTTCAGGATCTAACCATCTCTGCTAGTTAGCAATTTAATTCAATTTTCTTTCACCTCGAAATATAATTTTTCTGGGGTAACCGAGCTGCTCAATCTCCCAACTCAATTTCGAAGCAACCCTTTCATGGCGAGGTACATATTCCTACAGATCACAAAGATTTGAGCAATTATGGGCCTCAACTATAAGTTTGAAACAGTTAATCTTTCAGTGTGTTTTGAGGTTCTTTGCCGGGAGATTGTACTAAAAAATGGTAAATCTTACCTCCAGTTTCTTTACAAGTTCCTTCGAGGTTGTTGCAGATATGATAATGTGACGAGCATTTGGACAAATGAAGCCTTCCTCTACAGCTTTGTCAATGAACGACAATAGGGAATTATAATATCCATCCACATTCAGCAATCCAACCTGCGAAAATGATCATGATACCTTAATATATGGCCCCCTTCACCACATTTAGATCCATGAGTTTCTTAGTTTTTCTTGATACGTATACCGGCTTATCATGAATTCCAAGCTGAGCCCAAGTTATGACTTCGAGTAATTCCTCCAAAGTTCCATAACCACCTGCATATTTCGGGTTAACCAGATTTGAGTCTCGAAATTTGCTCGATTCACATACAATAAATGTCATGTTGACGCTTAAAGATTAAGAGAAACATATATCCCTTTGAACTTTGTTAACTTGTCCCTTGTCTGTCCTGGCATATACAGGTAGTGGAAGACATAATCATATAGTAAAGCATTTCAGCAATGATTTCACTCAAGGTAACATGATAGAAAAAATCAGGATGCTTTGTACTCTCTGATTCCTTGACTGAACTTGGTCTTGGAATGAAATCCAACCATTAAACCGACTCAGTACAATGAAAGGATGTACATTCTTGGAAGAGGTGAGCATGAGTTCTGTCGAGCCAATCTTCAGTGTAACCGGAACCGGACTCATTGGAGGAAACTAGTAGGAGTAGGGACGACTCCTACCTTCTTTTATCGTGCGCAAGTTTCTTAAAAACATCCATTTTGACTAAATTAACTTGTTAATTTATTGCTGACTTTCAAATCTTCGGTGTAATTTTTCTGAAAGCTCATTAGAAAGTCACAGGAGAAGTGTGTTTTGTCTTTCTTCAGACAGACAAAACAATTTTGAAATTTCAGTTTACTTTTTTTAGTACCACAGGTTGCACCACCTAAATCCATTAAAACTAACCCCCTCGTCCTAGGTCCGCTCATTTAGGCATAATACCAACCTGGTAAGGCAATAAAAGCATCTGAATGCCTAGCCATCTCAGCTTTCCTTTGATGCATATCAGCAACTGCCTTCACTTCCCCGACGGTTACACCGGTTAACTGCAAAAAATTTACTCGATCCCATTAATTCAAAGTGTCGGATAAAATCCAAAACCAAGAAAATTTAATCACATTTAGGCGCTGGGCACTTTTTGCAATAAAAGAAGGGTGACTAATCCAAGAATCTTGAAAGTCAGCAACACCAGAGCAAGTGGTAGATTTACTACCAGATAAAAACATATACATACACTTGAATAACTTTTAAAATCACATAAAAGGCCAATATAGAAGAATACAAGAACGCAGCAGAGCGAATATGGGGTGGGGGTGAAACAGAAAAGGAAAAATCTTGGAGAACACTAGAGTCCAAAAATGCATAAATTGTTGTGAAAAAACACCAGCCACCTAAGTACTATACTGTGGATAAGGTTGTAAAAGACCAAACAAGACACAAGGATTTCCATTTTTCCATGTTGTCAGAATCAAGGAGAACATCAGATTGATCGCATTTCTTCAAAGAGGAGAAAATACACAGATTCAGTAAAAAAAATGGAAAATAGTAATAAGAATTGGTTATTGATGAATAAGCGAGCAATCTAAGAATCTACTGCAGCTAGAGCCATCATAAGAGAAAAGGCCTAAAGGATTAGTAAAATCTTTTGTTGAATTTCTAGTTTATTTTACTTATTTATTATTATTAATATAAGGTCTACTTTTAAATCATAGCAGACAATACATACCTCTATAGGCATGAGAGTCTTGGGAATCACCCTGCATAGGGAGACAATAACATGACAAATATCACTTACAAAACCAAACATAACAAGCTAATCTCGATTAGTAATCTTGGAAAAAGTAAAAATCTCATTTTTTTGGGGGGCTATTTTACAACCTTTTTAGTCCAAAGATTCAATGCGAATACAATTAGAAATTCAAAAAACAAGAACCTTACCCAATGACATGCCTACCGCCATTGTGAACAGCTTGAGAAACCAACCCCATTAAGCCAATGCTACCTCCTCCGTAGACCAAATCAATGTTGCTTGAAACCTTTTAAAACACGCAGATATATTAATATTATAGTTCCCAAAAAACTCCGGAAAAAGTACAGAAAACAAAGCCGAAAAAATTATTATACTAATAGTCATTATAATAAGATTACAATTTACGAGTGATATACTGCGTGGGAGTACTTTTTAAGTTATATACAAATGTTATTTTAATAAAATATGAACCTCACTGCTAAAATTAAGGGACACCATTGATGAATTGACTGGACAAATGTGAAGTTGAATCTAAACTGGAAATCTATCTGAAACTAATGCGGGATTTTTGCTATTTAAATTCTGGAGGGAGTAACAGAAAGAAGAAACAAAAATGAAGATTCTACATGTTTGAGGACTGGGAACACTACGTGCATGAGAGAATACGGAGTAAAATATTAATATAAAAATCAATGGCGAATGCAATGAAATTTTAAAAATCCAAAATGCAAAAACACCGTGAATTTCTAAGGGAAAGAAAGAGAGAGATGAACTGAAGAAACTCTTGAAGCGATTTCAGGTCGAATTCCAAGAAATAACGATGAAAGTTGCAAAGGTTTAGAATAGATTTTCCACAGCCCATTTGAAAATAAAGCAACATATTACAACATACCCACTGAACAAAATAACAAAAATAATAAAAAAATGCCAACTTTGTTCAATAGGAAAGAAAGCGAAGAAAATACGAATATTACCAAAACTTTTCCCAGTTCAATAGCAGATTCTTGATAGCTAGTTTTCTTGCCTTGGCTACTCCCACAAAACACACAAATCCTCTTGAATTTTGATGACGTTTTCCCTTCATTTTCTCTCTCCATTTCCTTTCCCTGCAATTTCTCTCTTCGTGTTTCTGGTTTATTATCCCTTATCATATATGTTGAACAATAGAGCAAAAGATGAATCTTGCTGCTAATAATTGTCTACCTTTTATGTATATATATATATTAGTTTTGATATATTGTCCACTGACATTGTTTCTTCATCTACTTGGTATCACATTTATATATAATCAGTTTTGAAATGTTATCCACAAATAATGTTAATTTTCATCTAGTTAAAATCACACATATATATTGAACACAACGAAGTATATCACAATTATTCTTACATCAATTCTTTTTGTAACATATCATGTCTAGGTCAGTTGTAAATTATAGCTTAGGACTGTTGTACGGGTTCTGTTTGATTAATGGAAGACAAAACAACTTACAAAAAACTATTGAAAAATAATATTTAAAATGTGTGTATTGAATATTTGAATGTTGAATATTTGAATGTTGAAAATAAGAGTTGTAAATATTGAAAATTAGTGTGTGATGATGTAGGTAATGATGTATTTTATTTTTTGGATTATTTGTAAAGATTTCCTATAAATAGATCTCTCATTTGTGAAGAAAATCACAATTGAGTAGAGAGAAAAATATTATAAAGTGTGTAGTTTGGTAAATTTTGAGAGTTTGAGATTTTTACTTTTTACCATAAATTTTTACTTTTTCACAACACGTTATCAGCACGAAGCTCTAAAAGTCCTACATACTTTTCCAAGCTCCAAACAGAAGAAAAAGGTAACAAAAATAATTATATTTATTTTACTGTTATTTATTTATTGTGTATTTATTTAATATACAATATAATGTTATTATTAGAAATAATAAAAATAAATTTTTCATAAACTTGTTATAAATCCTGGGAGGATGTTAAGACGACATCCCACACTCCCGGTAAGGGATACGACAAGTATAAAAGCCTATAAGGTTTTTAAACAAAATAAATTATGACACTCATTATAATATTATGATATGATATACATAATTATTTAAACATGTCTAATATTATATATATCATATTATTACCATAAAATTATACAAATACATACCTTTATTTTTTTTGTACCCCAACGGTCATAAATGGTAAAAAACGGCTAGTTTTTGCCCTATAAATATGATCTCACAAACACATTCCATCACTCCAACTTTCTCTTCTTCTCTAAAAATTATTCATCATCAAATTTTTCGAAGAAAAAAGAAGATGGCTTTCTCAAGGATATTTTTAATTATTTTGGTTATCATACTCACGAGTCTTTTATTTATCGGAGAATATCCTCCTCGTGTGTTTTCTTTATTTTTACAAATACTTGTACTTGTTGTTTATCCATTACTTTGTATTGCAATATTCATTAACTAATAAAATGCATCGTAATTTTTTTTAGTACCATCATGTCAAACTTGGCAAAACTCGAATTCATTGCTCTTGATATCACGGAAAAAAATTATATGCCATGGACTCTCGATGTATAAATGCATCTTGAGTCATTGGGTCTAAATGAGACCATAAAAGAAAATGGCATATCGACATCCCAAGAAAAGACAAAAGCCATGATATTTTTGCGTTGGCATCCAATGGCTTTGTGGAAGGGATTAAAAGAAAGATTCGAACAAATGAATTTAGTGAGAAATCATCAGGCACGACCCACTGGTTCAACGGCATTTCCTGAAGTAAATGTCGTAAGCAAAAATGAATTTAAATCTGGAAACCAAAATCAAAGTTATAAACAAGATTTTGGTCGAGGACGAAATCGAGGTCGTGGTCGTGGATGTGGACGTGGAAGTGGTCGTGGTCGTGGTCGTGGACGCGGCCGTGGTTTTGAAAATAATCGAGATAGTTACTTTTATAACTCATCTCAAAAGAACGTCCCAAACCATCCACAGAAAAGGCATCATGAAAATATGAGTGTTAATGAAAATCACTCAAAAAGATATGAAAGTTCTTGTTTCAGATGTGGTACTCCAGGACATTGGTCCCGTATTTGTCGAGCCCCTGAGCATCTTTGTAAACTTTATAAAGAATCATTAAAGGGGAAAGAAAAGAAGACCAACTTCACTGAACAAAGTGAACCTTTGAGTGATTCAACTCATTTTGATGCTGGAGATTTTCTGATTGATTTATCAGACAATGATCAATTTGCTGGTGGAATAAATATGTAAAATATTTTATGTACCCATATGATAATGTTTTATTGTGTGCTATATTTTTGCATTTTATTGTCAGTAATTTTATTTCATTGCATATATTTTTTGAAGTTGAAATATGAAAAATACTATGAGCAAAGCTGAAGTTTGCATACCCGATAGTGGTACAACGCATACTATCCTCCGAGATAAAAGATATTTCTTGGAACTAAAACCAACAAAAACAAGGGTGAATACAATATCAGGTTCTGTAGACTTGATTAAAGAATGTGGTAAAGCACAATTTTTGTTACCTAATGGTACAAAAATTTTTATCAATGATGCTTTATATTCACCACAATCGAAAAGAAATTTGTTGAGTTTTAATGATATATATTCCCATGGGTATGATACTCAAACAATGAATGAAGGGAATGAGAAATATATGTGTCTTATCACATATAAATCAGGAAAGAAATATGTGATTGAAAAACTACCAATGCTCCCTACTGGATTGCATTATACACATATAAGTCTCATTGAATCAAACATGGTAGTTGATAATTCTTCGATATTAACCAATTGGCATGATCGATTGGGACATCCTGGTTCAACAATGATGTGAAGAATTATAGAAAATACACATGGTCATCCACTGAAAGACCAGAAGATCTTTCAGAATAATAGGTTTCAATGTAAAGCATGTTCTCTTGGAAAACTTATTATAAGACCATCACCAGTCAAAATCCAAACTAAATCACCAATGTTTCTTGAACGTATTCAGGGTGATATTTGTGGACCAATCCATCCACCATGTGGACCATTCAGATACTTTATGGTATTGATTGATGCCTCCAGCAGATGGTCACATGTATGTTTATTATCAACTCGAAATGTTGCATTTGCAAGATTACTTGCTCAAATAATAAAATTGAGGAATCAATTTTCCGATTATACAATCAAGAAAATTAGACTTGATAATGCTGGTGAATTTACTTCCCAAACTTTCAATGATTATTGTATGTCTATGGGAATCATTGTTGAGCATCCTGTTGCTCATGTACATATACAGAATGGATTGGCTGAATCATTGATTAAACGTCTGCAAATGATTGCTAGACCAATGATTATGAAAACAAAGCTCCCTATTTCTATATGGGGACATGCAATTTTACACGCTGCTTCATTAATTCGCATCAGACCAAGTGCATATCATAAATACTCCCCATTGCAGATTGCATTTGGTAAAGAACCAGACATTTCTCATCTGAGAATTTTTGGATGTATGGTGTATGTGCCTATTGCACCACCGCAACGAAAGAAAATGGGACCTCAAAGAAAGGTTGGAATTTATATCGGTTATGATAGTCCATCAATCATTCGATATATTGAACCTCAGACAGGCGACGTGTTCACAGCACGTTTTGCTGATTGTCATTTTAATGAGGAAATCTTCCCAATGTTAGGGGGAGAACAGAAACATACTGAAAAGGAAATTACATGGTATGTATCATCATTGTTACATCTGGATCCAAGAACAAAACAATGTGAAAAAGATGTACAACAAATTGTACACTTGCAAAGAATAGCAAATCAAATACCAGATGCATTTGCAGACACAAAAGGGGTAACTAAATCATATATACATGCTGCAAATGCCCCTGCTCGAATTGAAATTCCAAAGAAACAAATGGAAGATACTCATGATGTCATTAAACGCCTGAAGCGTGGAAGACCAGTCGGTTCCAAGGATAAAAATCCTCGAAAAAGAAAATTCATAGAGAAACACGATGATCACAAAATAAAGAATGACGTTTCTGAAGAAACACATGATGATCACAAAATAGAGAATGATGTTCCTGAAGAAACACATGATGATGAAAATGTTCTGTCAGAACCACAAACTGACGAGAATCATGAAATCTCTATCAATTATATTAATACTGGAAAAATATGGAACTGAAAAGATATAGATGAAATTGATGATATATTTTCTTATAATGTGGCAATCGACATCATAAATGATAACGAAGATCATGAACCAAAATCTTTTGGTGAATGTAAAAATCGGCAGGATTGGATAAAATGGAAAGATGCCATCCAGGTTGAATTAAATTCGCTAAATAAACGTAATGTTTTTTGGACCTATAGTCCTTACACCTGAAGGTGTAAAACCTGTTGGATACAAATGGGTTTTTATTCGAAAACGAAATGAGAAAAATGAAATAGTAAGATATAAAGCTCGACTTGTTGCACAAGGTTTTTCTCAAAGGCCTGGAATTGATTATGAAGAAACGTATTCTCCTGTGATGGATGCAATTACGTTTCGGTATTTGATTAGCTTGGCGGTATCTGAAAATTTAGAAATGCGTCTTATGGATGTTGTTACAGCTTACTTATATGGATCACTTGATAGTAATATATATATGAAAATCCCTGAAGGATTTAAGATGCCTGAAGCACAAAGTTCAAAACCCAAGGAATGTTATTCTGTGAAATTACAAAGATCATTATATGGGTTAAAGCAATCAGGTCGAATGTGGTATAATCGACTAAGTGATCACTTGATGAAAAAGGGATATGTAAATAATTCAATATGCCATTGTGTTTTCATTAAGAAAACAACATCCGGATGCGTAATTATTGCTGTATATGTTGATGATTTAAACATCATTGGAACGAATAAAGAAATTCAAGAAGTTGTGTCATACTTGAAGGAAGAATTTGAAATGAAGGATCTTGGAAAAACCAAGTATTGTCTGGGTTTACAAATTGAACAAAAAGAATGTGGAATGTTTGTTCACCAGACAAATTATACAGAAAAGATCCTTAAACGTTTTAATATGGATAAAGCAAATCCTTTAAGTACTCCAATGGTTGTTAGATCATTAAACATAGAAAAGGATCCATTCCGACCATGTGAAGATGATGAAGCTATTCTTGGTTCAGAAGTACCATATCTAAGTGCTATCGGTGCCCTTATGTATCTTACAAATTGTACGAGGCCCGATATATCTTTTGCCGTAAATTTGTTGGCAAGATTTAGCACATATCCAACAAAGAGACACTGGAACTGAATTAAACATATATTCCGTTATCTACGAGGAACGACAGACTTGGGACTTTTATATTCAAAAGATACTAATCCAAGTATAATTGGTTATGCTGATGCTGGATACTTATCTGATCCACACAAGGCACGTTCCCAAACTGGATATGTATTTACTCGTGGAGGCACTGCAATTTCTTGGCGTTCACAGAAACAAACGCTCGTAACAACTTCATCAAATCATGCCGAGATTATTGCACTACATGAAGCAAGTCGTGAATGAGTGTGGTTAAAATCAATGACCCAACATATCCAAATCTCATGCGGATTATCATTCGACGAGAAGCCTGTGATACTATATGAAAATAATGCTGCATGTGTTGCTCAAATGAAAGAAGGATACATAAAAAGCGACAGAACTAAACATATTCCTCCTAAGTTCTTCGCATTCACCAAGAAGCTTGAGAAGAATAAATGTATTGATGTTCGTCACATTCAATCAAGTGAAAATTCATCAGATCTCTTCACAAAGGCGCTTCCTACGTCAATATTCAGAAAGCATATATATAATATTGGGATGCGCAATCTACGAAATTTGTGAAGAATTGTCGTGTCAACATGAGGGGGAGTTTACGTGACTGCACTCTTTTTCCCTTACTATGGTTTTTATCCCAATGGGTTTTTCCAAGTAAGGTTTTTAACGAGGCAGTACAAAAACACGTAATGAAGACATCATCGTATCATGATCATCATCACAAGGGGGAGTATTGAAAAATAATATTTAAAATGTGTGTATTGAATATTTGAATGTTGAATATTTGAATGTTGAAAATAAGAGTTGTAAATATTGAAAATTAGTGTGTGATGATGTAGGTAATGATGTATTTTATTTTTTGGATTATTTGTAAAGATTTCCTATAAATAGATCTCTCATTTGTGAAGAAAATCACAATTGAGTAGAGAGAAAAATATTATAAAGTGTGTAGTTTGGTAAATTTTGAGAGTTTGAGATTTTTACTTTTTACCATAAATTTTTACTTTTTCACAACAAAAACTACCATTTTTCTCTGAAAATATATTTTTGGTCATAAATTTAATAAATTCGTAAATTTTTGTCAATATTTCCCATTATTTCCTTCATAACGACAGGCACGTGTGGACCACTTCATTTATTGAAATTTTTTTTCTCTTTTTTTTAAAAAAAAACCTCCATCGTGTTAATGTTCATTAATAATTTATAAAATCATTCGCGCATAGAAAGTTGTTTTTGGCGAAATTGGAAACATCTTATATGCATCAGAGCTTGTTTTCAAAGCCAGAATATATATATATTTATAGACACACACACTTGACCTATTTATGGAAGTTGATGAAACTAATTTTTTTTTTAAAAAAAAATGTATAAACATGCAATACGTGTATTCTGATGTTAGTACCTAATAATGGATGTTACATAAATATTTTTGGAGTTAATGAATGAAAAATAAGAGTGAAAGTGCATGTTTGATGCATATTACTCTTATTGTCTTAATGTTTGAGATTGATGCGGGTCTTACAATGAATACCTAAAACAGAGAATTGATTGGCCTCGTGCTCCTATGAATCAGCTAACAAAATGAAAATCCAATTAATTGTCTTCTCGGGGCTGTCACCTGCTTCACGAACAAATGTTAGAGAATCCCCGACGAAAAACCCTCTGACGATGAAGTCAACAGTCACCTCCAAAATATATAAAAAAGGAAGAACTTTAAGAACTCAAAAGCACCTACCTCCAAAGTAAAAAATGAATGGTATTTATGGACAAATTGATATGATCTCAAAATTGCAAATGAACCTTCCTCTAAAACTAAATATTGGCAATTAGCCCCTGTAGGAGCTAAATATTAGCAATATGTTCATTTATTCTTTTCTTTTTTCTGATCAATCTCAATGAAACGATCTACAATTAAAACTTAATTAAATAAAAATCACAAACCCATCAGAGATATAGAAAGTTCCGCTAGATTGATTGCAATGTGAAAATGACACACCGATAAAATTTTATCTTACATAATTACTTCTCTGAGGATTTTGCAATTCAATTTGGTTCGATTAGGAGATTGGTTGTAGTAATAAAAAAAAAAAAAAAAAAAAACTTTTTCATGTGTTTTTCCTTTCCTAAAAATAATAATGATGTCGTTGTTCATAAAGTGAATTCCATATTTTTTTATTATGTTAATAAAAATCTTTAAAATAATATTTGAATATATAATTACTAATATCTATTGGACAGACAGGAAAAAATAATCATCACACAGAGTAATTTTTTTCCCAAGTAAAAACATATGCATTTTTTTCATCCTACAAACCATACTTATCAGTAAACTATAATCGACAATCAATGTATGACAGACTCAAAACTAAGATGACAGAGATACGGAAGGACTAAAACTCTGACCTCTTCGTAGGGACTCACCAAATCCCACCATCCAAGTTACCTCTTGAAAAATACAATATGCATATTTAATTGAGCATAAGGTGGAATCTAATGTTTTTATTTTGAATTCATCAAATGATTAATTAAACATGATGGATTAAAATATATCAAGAGTATTCATCGAAGTGTCGCACAGAATAACTCTCTAATTAGTGAAAATTAAAACTGTTTTAAAAATCCCCCGTAAGAAGAATTAGCAGAAAATATTATTTCAGAATAGTAATTAAATTTTACTATCAATATGCTCTTTTTTTGGTCAAACTTCATTTTAAATCAGAATAGTAAATAAATTTTGCTGGGGTGGCTAAGATACATTTTAAATTAGTGTTGGGATTCTCACACAAAATTGACGACTGGTTTGTTTCTGCACCTTTCGGCCAAAAACTTCAAAAGATTTTGAACTTTATATCTATTTTTTAAATATATTAATGTAACATGGGTCTAATTATTTTTAATATGCACGCCTGTTTTACAATGTATTCCTACATACTTGGAAACCCTCAAATCCCTGAGTTTAATTGGAAAAAAGAAAAAGAAAAAAGAAAAAAAGAATGAGTTTCATCCGGTAAAAGTGACTGAGTTAGTAAAGTAAATGAGCTTTTAATTCCACAAACAAAAATTTTCTCGGGCGACCTATCGCATAGGGCTTGCCAATGCGATTTACTTGATTGAAGTCATTTGCAGGTTATTGTGTTAATATGAGAGATTATTCAATGTACACTGAAAGATAATGGTTACGCGTTTATATCTTATATAAAAAAATCTATTTTTTTATATTTTGAATATATCTATTGTAAGGAATAATAAATATGTATATGTTGGTAAAAAAATCAAAATTCTAGAAATAAAAAATGATGATTGAAAAGAAAAGAGGGAGCTGAGGGTAATATATGGGTGGCCGTTATTAAGCAGCAGCCTTGTTGTATTCGCAGGGAACATTTAATTTTAATTTCACGGCCAACTAGCATGATGTCCCCACTTCATATATATATATATATATATATATATATATATGTTTACTGAACTGACGTGCTTTTCCCCTATTCCAACCCATAATAAGACCGAAAACAAATTTATATCATATCATAAAGTTCGTTGAGGTACTTTCATTAACTATTTCGGCATATATAATATATTATTTATTCAAACAATTATTTACGCTAACCATTAGATCACAATCAAGCGACGATATGCGATTTTTATTATAATGTATTAAGAGTGATACAAAGTAAGTTTCTTAAATATTGTTTTCCATGTTTGTCGATTGATCTCGCGAATACACATCGAGTCGACGCATAGAAAATTAAGAAAAGCGTTCAGCTTGGAATCTCTTCGTCGTTGATCTATATTCATTCGGTCTAAGTCTAGACAGCTTTTTCATGCCCCTTCTATTAAGAGATGACATTATGTTGATAAAGAATTGACAATGAATGATCTTCTTGTACGTTTTCTTGAAGATATCATTCCTGACAATCATCGTTGGGTTATCACGAGGAAGGTATATTATAATTTTGTTCTTGTTGTTGTTTAACATCCGTACTATCGAATTTCCGATAAACGCTCTAAAAGCTAATTCTGATGGAGTTTGTCACAAAATACCCAAACGATATTCGAATGGATAGCATATTCTCTATTTGAGACACACAATGATATTTACACGTAATTATTTAGTTGGCCAATGAAATGTGAGATAGGCACCCCAACAGTGAGTCAACACGTGTCCCATTAGACAATGGTGGTGTGCATATTTTTAATAATTTCACTGGGTAGTTGTCACCCCTTAGATTAAATAAAAAAAGCACCCCCGGCTCCCATTCTGGCTATAACTGGAAATTGCCTCACTTTTTTCTTTTTTCTCCAATCATACTCGATTTGGAAAATAGGATTCAATTTTGCTCTTGCTTATAATAAAAATGAATATTTGTTTTTAAATTCAAAACAACATCGTTAGATGTATTTTAGTTTTTATCATAGCGAAAAATTTTCTACATTCTCTAATTCATACAAAAAATATTTTTGTTATCCTTGAGCCCACAATTATTTTTCGGATGAAATTCGGTTCAAAACATTGAAAATCTGGAACATATATATAATATTGCAGAGCAAATTGTTTTAGATGCGGTATAGGTGATAGAACTTTGGATATAAAATTGGAATATATTAATATCAATAATTACTACATTTGTTTGTGTGCTCAAATATGATATATTAATGATTTACTACATTTGTTTGTGTGCTCAAATATGATATATTAATGATTGAACTGAAAGATGTTATACAAAAATATCATATATTAGTAGCACATATTTAATGTTTGTATAATTTTTCGTCCGAAAAACATGTGTAAATAATACCAAAATTTGTTACACGTGTTTGAGTACTCAAAAATTATATATAATTAATATCATATCTAAAATATTTAGTTCTGAAATATCATATATTTATTCCAGATTTTCAATGTTTTATATCAAATTTCCTCCAAAAATATACATTCGGACACAATGAGTACAGAAACATATTTTGGGTTAGTTGCAAAAAAATTGGTCTGACAAGGACTGAAAGCATATTTAACTATTAGTATTCAGATTTATTGGCCATTTGCTCTGATAAAAATCTAATATGATATATTCCATATGAAATTTTTTTACACAAACATAAAAATGATATAAGAATTTAGGTTATTATTCTTGAAAAATAAAATTTAAGTTTTTAAATAACAATGTAATCAATCGCGACCAAGATATATAGTTTTTATATGTTGCATATCCACCGTGCATAGTTATGTGATCACTGATGACATTCACTTATTGGATGTAATGAAATATTTTAAAATTGTACATATAATATATTAATGACAAATTATCGATGTTCAAATAAATGTGCACGGTGAACATACAACGTATCAAAACTATATACACATATAGTTGATATTGTATGCATCCATTATGGGTATCGAGCTGAGTTAGTGTCCATTTTGTAGAAATGATGAAATTATACATTTGAGGCCATCTCCAAGGCTGATGCAGCATTTCTTCTTCCAAGAGGGGCTTCAATTTGACGCCGAGGTTTGTTTCTTTTTTAATTTTTTTTTATTTGTATAAAAAATTATAAACATTATTTAAATAATAGTGTAATATTTATTTTATTAATTAATATTTCATCATATAAATTTAAAAATAATAATTGTTAATTTTTAGAATATTTATTTATTTATGTTAATTATCATTAAATAAAATGTAATAATTAATATATGTAAAATAAAAAGAATATTTCGATAATATTTTTTTTGGTGTAAGATTTGAAGTAAATGAGTTAGAGATGAATGTTGTATTTAGTGCAGAGTTAACACTATTTTAGCATAAAATTTGCACCAAAATAAATTTTATGGTTGACGATAGTCTGATAGACAAATAATACTTCAGTTATCACGTAAACGTAGTGAGTACATTGAAGATCAATTTTATATATTTTCTATAATTTATAACAAAAAGACGTGACCGCTGCACGATCTTAGAAAAAATTTAAATGCGAGTATTAAAATATATTGTTTTCTCATGTTAGATATATTTTCTTTTGTAGTTAAGACATAAAAATGGATTTGTATCGAAAAAAAGTTCGATTTGGTTTTCATTAATTGGATGGATGAGCCAAAAAATAATGATGGATTTTTCGCAAATTGACTATATATATTTGAAACGTTGAATTCCTACAAATTAGTTATAGGTTGAGCCTATAGTCAATGACAAAAACTTGTGTGAGACGGTCTCACGGGTCGTATTTGTGATACGGGTCTCTTATTTGGGTCATCCAAGAAAAAATATTACTTTTTATGCTAAGAGTATTGCTTTTTATTGTGAATATAAGTAGGGTTGACCCGTCTCACAGATAAAGATCCGTGAGACCGTCTCACAAAAGACCTACTAATAGTCAATTATCACATTAATATTTAATAAACTTGAAATCAGCTTAAAAATTGGAATATTCCCCTATCCGAATGGGATCAAAACTTAATAAATTCTAGATAATAAACATATGGCGCATATTTTTATCAAATTTCACCAATCAAATTGGAAAATAAAACTATCCCAATATAGAGTCGGTGACTCGGTGGTGTGATCGGGGTGTGTTTTGTTTCCCGCACGTGAACACGAACATCAATCACACTATGTACATATAACATGACATACTTATACTATGCCTAGTGTAATTTTAATTTTCAAATTATATTTTCTATAAAATGGATATTTTCAAACATCTAGCTTAGTTTTATGGGGTAAAATTTGTGTGATACGGTCTTACGGGTCGTATTTTGTGAGACGGATCTCTTATTTGGGTCGTACATGAAAAAATATTACTTTTTATGTTAAGAGTATTAATTTTTATTGTTAATATCGGTAAGATTGACATGTCTCACAGATAAAAATTCGTGAGACCAGTCTTATAAAAAACATATTCTAGTTATAGTTACGATTTGAGATTCTTGTGGTGATTAATATCTCTTAGTGAACACTATTGACTTTTTAACAAAAGAATGTCGTACAATTATAAATGATATTTATAGTTAGTGTCTCTTCGTTCGAAGCACGATGTGTTCAATTTCCTTTCATCGAATTCAGTTTTTTAATTATTTTTTCATTTTATTTCAAGATTTTACGTATAACTAAAAAAAATGACGTGTCAATTAAAATGAGAACACCACCACCGCTCATTCTAGAATTTAGATATATGCAAAAAAAAAAAAAAGGAATTTGATTCTCGCTTCTTCTTTCTCCCCTGTTGTCAATTTTGCACCTTGAAATTCTTGGTGCGAGGTCCGGCGGTTCTTCTCTGATCTATTTCAGATAAGAAGGTACGCAGTCTTTTGATAGGTTCTTCAGTTTGGTGAAATCAGGAAACCGCGATTATTGAAATAAACACTTCGTTTAAAAAATCCTCAGTTTGATCTGCGGGATTAGTGTTAATCTTTTGTTGTTTCTCGCGGACCAGTGATCGTGGCTTGAATTAATTTTTGATTTTGATATTTTATTAACGCCGATTCTTGTTCCGCGATCTTATTCTCCGGGACTTAACCGATTGAACTACAATCCCATAGGTGTAGAGCCGCAAAATTCTCTCTTTTTCTTTTTCGTTTATGCCTTTCATAAAAAAAGACTGCCTAAAGCGCATCTTTCATATTTATATTGAAAATAATATTTTTTTAATAATTAATTCGGACATAAAATTATCGGTGATTGGTGAGGACGGTCACAAGTGATTTTTCCCCAAAAAAGAAATTAACAGTGAGATATTAGTATTTTGTATTTCTCGTTCCCCAAACAGTTTGACACGAGTTGGGCAATTGGAGCAAATCAATCCAAACGTAAAGTAATTATTTGGACGGCCTTTGAGACCAACGATGTATCATATGCCATCCGTTGAAACTAAAATTTTACTGCTTATTTATGTATCATTAAACAGGCCTCTTGGCCAGTGATGACACTGATTCGAACCCTGCACAGAGGCGGAGCCACATGGTTGATTATCCGGACTTTAGCTCGTGTGACCCAATTTTTTTTAAAAAATGTATATGTAAATTTTGTATAATTTTAAATATTTATGATATTAGTCCGGATATATCAATTTAAAATATTATAAAATTTTAGAGTTTAAAATTTGAGCCGCCATATTTCTGGCTCCGCCACTTACCCTGGAGACAACAAAATACTCTCAATTGCCAGAAACAAAATTTTCATTGTCTTAATGTTAATTTCATGATGTATGGAAGGCGAGTGATAGTCCCGTTTCATTCCTCCCTGTCTCAGATAGTCTTCAAATGATGCATGTTGTGCTAGCTAGTTAATTGATATACCATCTCTTCTCTAAATATTTTCTCTGGTGGCACTGGAGGTTAAAGTCGAGTTAGTTCGTGTAACAGTCTTGGATTCGAAGCCAAAATGGGGTACGTGGTCGTGATATCTCTCCCGATCATCCTCTTCTTCTTGATCACAGCCATTGCTTGTTACCTATTCGGTAGGTCACGCGGCCGAGCAGAGAATGCCCGACTTCCTCAATACTATGGACCACCCGTACCTGTACCTCCACCTCAGAAATAGACACTCTGTCTTTGTAGATTTGTAAGTTCCTGTGATGTGCTAGCGGTTTGTATCTGTCATAAAGGTACGAATACTATTAGGAAGATGGAGCGTTACGTCCTAAATGAAGATTGTCTGTTTTATATATCTTTCGAAACGTTTTTTTTTTTAAAATATTAATAATTGGAGATTGGAATGTCTGTTTGATGCGAGGAATGATGGTCCCACGTGCAGAATTTGAGATAATAAACCTGAAAATAAAGAATAAACCGAACACCGAGATTTACGTGAAAACCCCTAAAAATTATTAGGGTAAAAACCACGGGCAAGATGAAAAGAATTTCATTATAATATTTTATGGTGTACAACTCACTCACTGTGTTTCCAAAGAGAACACATACTCTCTTAATACAGGAGAACAAAACACCTCACAAATATTATAAAACTAAGCACTCAAATGCTTATAAGATGAGAGAAAACTCGAAGAAGAGATGATTTCAGAATGAAGGGGGAGTTCTATTTATAGAGCTTCTTGACCGTGTGAACACGCGTTAAAAACGCGT
The DNA here is from genome assembly GCF_025594145.1 of Primulina tabacum. Taxonomy (NCBI): domain Eukaryota; kingdom Viridiplantae; phylum Streptophyta; class Magnoliopsida; order Lamiales; family Gesneriaceae; genus Primulina; species Primulina tabacum. The sequence goes on along the minus strand of NC_134565.1, from coordinate 33,581,843 downwards.
TATCTGAAATTTCACGAAATTTCCTTCGGCACGTTTCTTTTTCAACTTCAATTCAAATTTGCCAAACAAAATGGCCCCACCTATTAAATTATGCCGACAAGGACCTGCTTGAGTCCTATATACAACTGATATTTTGGTTTATCATGGAATGTTAAAGACCACGAGATAATTCTTTGAACAAAAATTTGGGTTCCATTTTTGTCTTATATCCCCCGTTGCACAAATATATATAGAATAATAATTTCAATTTTCAAAATATTTACTTACAATCTCGACTGGGGATTTCTCGTGTTTGCATTTTTTGTTCCTTGAACAAATTTCACGAGTCATTTGATTTTAAATAAAGAAGGTGAGACTTTTTTTCCCGTAAAATTTGTTATTAATTGAGATTTGAATCTAATTCAACCTAAAAAATTATCATAGAAAGAGATTGTTTAAGTTTATAAATATACAAACTTCGGACACATAACATCCAATTAAATTCACTCGAATGCAATTGACAGATGTATGTATACACTCTATCGTGACTGGTTGTTAGGCGCCAACTTCATCCATCCCTTTCCCAATCTAGCTACCGGTTTGGCCTTTGGACATTTTTGTTAAGTAATTGTTGCGATGATACCAAAAAAAAATTTGAATTTGTATGAATTATAATACGAACCCCACATTGTGTACAAAAGTGGTGATGAATATATATATTTATATATTTTCTATTAATTATATATATTTGCATAAAATAAAAAGAAATGTAAAGAGAGACCATGGCACATGGCACGAGTTGTGAAGTATATACATGGTGATTAATTGTTGTAGAATTTGAGCTCCACACGTCTATAATTATTTTTATGTCCAGGATCAGAAACGTGAACAACCACGTAAATGTGGGATTAAATATATTGGGTTGTTGGGTTTAATGTGAGTGAATGAAAATTTAGAAAGGTGGGTTAGTTTCATATCGGAAAATAAAGTGGTATAGTTGAGTTTATATTGTGTTGTACTTTATTGAAGTGTAACAATGATTGGTCAAGAGACTCTCTCGCGCGCACGCCGGCTTTGGGCCCGATTTGAACTTGAAAAGGCTTGAATGACTTGTGTGCAAGCGTACAAGCGCGACATAAGTGCGTCGAATGTCGGACCGATCAAGACAAAAATCGTCTAGCCAATCTATGCCACCTTTTGTTATTTTTTTTTCGGTTGAGACCTTTCACATACCCTTGAAACAAACCGAAATCCACTAATAAAGTTCAGATACTGTTTCGTTCGTCAGTATAGTGCTTTGTGCAACATCAACACGGGTGTGCCCGTTGTATCATGGAAAAGGGACCAAAATTTTAAATGATTGAATAAAATATCAGGCATTGATCAAGTATTATCATTCTTAATAATACCAGATAAAGGGAATCACAATACAAAATTCTTAATTATTCTTGTGTTATTATAAAATTTTATTCAGTAATGAAAAAAATATTTAAAAAATAAGTGATTTAAAAAAATTAATTTTAAACGTAGAGTTATTAATTCAAATATTACAATTTTTATATTTTAATATAGTTTTAATTAAAATTTATGGGGAGATAATTTATCGATAAAATTCATTTTACATTTATTTTCAAATTATTATTTAAAATTATTTTTATATTGTGCGTGCGTAAACATGTATGTAAAATTAATACAATGAAAATAAAATTTAATTCATATATTTATACAAAAAATCGAAAAAAAGTGACATGTCAAAATTTTATTTATATAGTAGTTTATTTTTTATAACAAAAACAATATTACATAACTGAATAAATTTTCTTGTGAGATGGTCTCACGAATTTTTATCTATAAGACGGGTCAACCATATCGATATTCACAATAAAAATAATACTCTTAGCATAAAAAGTAATACTTTTCATGGATGACCCAAATAAGATATATGTTTCACAAAATACGACCCGTGAGACCGTCTCACGTAAATTTTTGTCCGTCTCACGTAAATTTTTGTCCCGTCTTAATTTTTGGAATATTTTGACCAATTATATTATACTATATATTCCGCAAAAACTGAACTAACATCGATCCTCCTCCAACTTCCTGATGGATTATAAAGTTAGGTGTACTGTCTCAACAAATTTCAAACAAATAAAGCACCAAAATAGGGGTCATTATCGATATAGAGAATAAAAATACGTGAAACACGCAATCTTTGTAATCTTCCGAAACTTTGCCAGCGATAAGCATGCATACATCCACCTAACTGTATGGTCTTCGTCTTTCATGTGATGTACGTTTCTTGCTGGAAACGATATGCTGCACATATAACGTGCATACGTATATGAATACCAATAAGGTGACACTCGTATATTGGATGTGATGAAGTATAGAAAAGTATATGTCTAATAGGTGAGTGTCACATCATCGTTATTTAAAAAATCGATTCCCACAAAAAATTTGATAATATAAAAAACGAAATTAAAGTATGAGACAACATAAATTGTAAGATATTTAACATATACTTAATCAAAGAGATTGATAGGAAAAACCATTAGCACTTTGCTATGACAACGTAAATTAATGCAACATTTACCACTAACACTAATTAGTGACAGTAAAGTGAAAATAAATAAATAATTTAGGTATAGGGCCAAGTCTTTTAGAAAATTATGTATAAGGAAATTGGAGACAAATTTCTTAAAGAGAGAGTGGCAAATTACTAAGCAATTACATAACAAAAAAAAGTGGAGGAAAGTTTGACCATAGTGGAGGAAAGTTTGACCATTGGTGAGATGCTTCATACACTGGTCAACGTAGTCAAAGCAACCATATTTTCTATATTTTATTAATACAAAAATTACTGTGACGATCTCACAAGTTAATTTTGATAAACAAATGTTCTATATTTATGTAAAAAAATATTATTTTTTATTGTAAATATAAGTAAGATTGACCCGTCTCATGAATAAAGATTTGTGAAACAGTCTCACAAAAATATTTTTTTATTAAGAATTTTTGGAAGGATCAAAATCTCTCAATCATCTATCCAAGAAATTTTAAAAAAAAAAATAGCACAAAAAATAATTAAATAATAAATTTAAGTCTCAAACTTTTATCCAATCCCATTGGCACTTCCTACCAACTACATCACAATATCCCAACAATGCATGTGAACAAAAATCTATGCATAAAAAATCCACGTTCAAAGACACAAGCCCACAACCACTTCCTCAGATCTGCGCCATCCAAAAATACCAAACCAACGGTCCAGATCAATCCTCAACAAACCCCTTCACACATGATTTGCCTGCACCACTCTCTCCTGTCATGCCAAATCCACCAACCAAAATCCTTTACGTTTAATATTTGCATACGACGCTCACTAAAAATTGTATAAAATATCGATATTTTGATATATTTCCTTAATATGAAATCATATATAATTTTTAATAATTTAAGGTAAGTGGGTCAGGAACAGAAAAAGACGAAAATACATGGATCACATACTGTGTCTCTCCATGACCTTTCGCATCGTTCATGAATGATAAATCATAGATCGAATTGCCGAATCGAAAAAATTGGGTGTTATCGTACAGGAGCAAGCCATAAGGACTTTGTAGATCGCGAAGTTAGTGGAATATGTGAAATCTCGGGACAGAGTCATCTCAAAGGCTGGCACGAACTCCTGTCCGAGATCGATTGTTCCGAACATGTATATATTTAGCATATTTAATTTAATATTTTTTTATATGTATAATAACAATTATCTAATTTAGCAAATACAAGAAAATAGTGTTAAATACAAGTTTTAGGTTTTTTTAGTGTAGCCTGAAAATAAAATTATTAGAGTAAATTTAAATTGATTTGAATTAATAAATTAATGTGTACAAGTATATATAAACTCGCTCCAAAAAAAAAAAAAATAGAGTCTTCGTCCAAAGACTAGTATATGATAGTTAATTTTAGATATATGAATTAAAAAATAAATTGAAAAAGGAAAGTTAAAATAAATAGCAAAGTAGTAATTGAATTTGATCAATTGTATTTTTTTTTTTACAAAAATTGGAAATATAGTATAATTGGAATAAATGAATGTATATGAATTTTCCCTAAACTCGGTTTATATATTAAAATCACAACCTATCAACGGATGCTTCGACTCTAATATAGGTGTAGTGCCCCAACAGTTAATCTAAACATAATGAAGTGAACAAAAAATTATATATGTACATTTATAGTAGTTTTCTTGTGAGACGATCTCACGAATCTTTATCTGTGAGACGGGTAAACCTTACCAATATTCACAATAAAAATTAATATTTTTTCATAGATGACCCAAATAAAAGATTCGTTTCAAAAAATACGATCAGTGAGACCGTCACACACAAGTTTTTGTCATATATTTATCTCATAATTTTTTTCCATAATAATAAACAATGAAGCGAGCAGTACCGGGACAACACCAAAACCCCTGTATTTAAAGCCATAGACCTTGCCAACTACATTTCACCAACTCTACAACAAATTAATCCACCGAGAAGTCTCATTTTCCAGTGCGTGTGACTATCTGGTGTATTCTCTCCCAACCATCTCCCATTAAATTCTCGACATCTCCGCCAATGGCCGTCGCCGTGAAGGAGAATGACCATCACTCGAACGGGTTTTGCATGCCGAAGGATCAACTGAACTGGGGTGCTGCGGCGGAGTCGTTGATGGGGAGCCACCTCGATGATGTGAAGAAGATGGTGGAGGAGTACAGGAATCCGGTTGTGAATCTCAGCGGCGAGACCCTAACTATAGCCCAGGTGGCGGCGATCGCCTCTAGGGATAATGCCGTGGCGGTGAAGCTGTCGGAGTCGGCGAGGGAGGGTGTCAAGGCTAGCAGTGACTGGGTGATGGAGAGTTTGAACAAAGGGACTGATAGTTATGGAATCACCACTGGTTTTGGCGCCACCTCCCACCGCCGGACCAATCAAGGCGGTGCTCTTCAGAAGGAACTCATCAGGTATAATTCATATTTTTAATTTGAATTTTTACATTTTTTTTCGAATCAAAATTTAACTCAAAATCACAAGAAAATTTCAAATTCACTCCTCCAAATCAATTGAAAAAAAAAATCCATGCATTTCACAATACCCCGACACTGAGATATTCTAATTTTCAAATCATATTTTTGGGGACAAAAATTATTACATTATATTTCTGTCCAAAAATATATCAATATAGATTTTAAAATGATTTTATCTAGCTACATATGATGTATTATTATTATTATTATCAACTACTATAATAATTTTATTTCCAAAATAAGACCAAATATAAATTTTATTTATCCAAATATTGTCCTAAAACTCCACAGCTCACATTGCTATAATGTTTCCAAAATTGAGAGATGTCAACCTGCTAGCTGGCCGGTGATATTAATTTTTTTAATTATTCATGTGTGTGTATATATATTATCATTTTCTATATTTACTAAAATCAATTGTCGACCACAATATAGAACTAGAACACATAATATTTATATACTAGATTATATTTACCTATGTGAGCTATATTTGAGCATGAAGACGACAGTCATATGTTAGTCATATGTTAGATATGATTAATCATTTCAAAATTAATCATGTTTGTTTATTTATTTATTATTTATTGTTTGAAGTCTAATTTAATAAACTTTTAAAAAATATTATTCTAATAGAATCTTTGACGAGTGATTGTTACCACATTGGGGAAAATAAATGATTGGAAGGTGAAATATTCAAAATTGGAATTTTCTTATGTAATAATATATTTTATGGTCTTCTGTATTATAACAGGTTCTTGAATGCTGGAGTTTTTGGAAACGGTTCCGAAACCAGCCATACACTGCCATATTCAGCGACTCGGGCAGCCATGCTAGTTCGAATCAACACCCTTCTCCAAGGGTACTCTGGCATCCGGTTCGAAATCTTGGAAGCCATCACCAAATTCCTCAACACCAACATCACACCATGCTTGCCGCTCCGTGGCACCATCACTGCCTCAGGTGATCTCGTGCCATTATCCTACATTGCCGGGTTCTTGACCGGTCGTCCCAACTCCAAAGCGGTTGGATCCAATGGCGAATCCTTAAATCCCGAGGAAGCATTCAAACTAGCCGGAGTCGAGGGAGGGTTTTTCGAGTTGCAGCCTAAGGAAGGCCTGGCGCTTGTCAATGGAACAGCTATCGGTTCTGGATTGGGCTCGATCGCCCTTTACGAGGCCAACATTCTTGGTGTGTTGTCTGAAGTTATGTCTGCGATTTTCGCTGAGGTTATGAATGGGAAGCCGGAATTCACGGACCATTTGACGCATAAGTTGAAGCATCATCCTGGCCAAATCGAGGCCGCTGCTGTGATGGAACACATTCTTGATGGAAGTGCCTATATGAAGGCTGCTCAGAAGTTGCACGAAATGGATCCTTTTCAGAAACCCAAGCAAGATAGATATGCTCTCAGAACGGCGCCTCAGTGGCTCGGACCTCAGATAGAGGTCATTCGCTCCGCCACCAAGATGATCGAGAGGGAAATCAACTCGGTCAACGATAACCCATTGATTGATGTATCAAGAAACAAGGCCTTACATGGTGGCAATTTCCAAGGCACCTCTATTGGAGTGTCGATGGATAACACAAGATTGGCCATAGCCTCGATTGGGAAGTTGATGTTTGCTCAGTTTTCGGAACTGGTTAATGATTTCTACAACAATGGGTTGCCGTCTAACCTTTCTGGTGGAAGGAACCCGAGCTTGGACTATGGATTCAAGGGAGCCGAAATCGCTATGGCTGCATACTGTTCTGAGCTTCAGTTCTTGGCAAATCCGGTCACGAATCACGTTGAAAGTGCCGAGCAACACAACCAAGATGTGAACTCCTTAGGCTTGATCTCGTCACGAAAAACGGTTGAAGCGTTAGATATCTTGAAACTCATGTCGTCAACATACCTTATCGCGTTGTGCCAAGCCATTGATCTGAGGCATTTGGAGGAGAACTTGAGATTGTCTGTCAAGAATATGGTCAGCCAAGTCGCTAAAAGAACCCTAACTACAGGATCCAATGGGGAGCTTCATCCGTCAAGATTTTGCGAGAAGGACTTGCTTCGAGTAGTGGATAGTGAGTATGTCTTCAAATACATTGACGATCCCTGCAGCGAATTGTACCCATTGATGCAGAAACTCAGACAAGTTCTTGTCGACCACGCTCTGAGAAACGGTGAAAATGAGAAGAATTCGAACATGTCCATCTTCCAAAAGATCGAATCTTTCGAGGACGAACTAAAGGCCCTATTGCCTAAAGAAGTCGAGGGTGCGAGATTCGCCCTCGAGAGCGGAAATCCAGCTATCCCTAACATAATCACGGAATGCAGATCATACCCGTTGTACAAGTTCATTCGAGAGGAACTGGGGACTGAATTCTTGACCGGAGAAAAGGTAACGTGTCCCGGGGAGGAGTGCGAGAAGGTGTTCACGGCATTGAGCAAGGGGCTCATCGTGGATCCATTGCTTAAATGCCTCGAGGGTTGGAATGGTGCACCGCTTCCTATATGCTAGTTCCTTTATAAATCCAATATGTTTTTTTTTTGTCATATTGTCTTTTATTGTTGGATGTAAGTTTGTATCTATGTGATACTATGAACGATAATATGTAAAAATTGAAAACTATTTAACTATAATGGATATGTGTGTGCTTTTCTTGGGTTGACTTCTCAAGCAAAACACAATCTAGTAGATGGATATTTAGTTTCTGTAATTATTTGGGTTTGATACATATTTTTTTTGGGAGGAAATGCACCATTAAAAACTAATTTAGGAGGTCAGTTGATACAATATCCAAGAAGCCGAAAAGGATGGCTACTCCCTATCCACTCCTCATTTATTAAAGAAGCAATCGCAAAACTAGCCAATTGATGTGCAACTTTGTTTGTTTGTTCTTCACATATGTTTGATTTATAAAAACTTGGGAGCAACAAGAAGTTATATAATTTCTCTTGAGACTATGCCCTCTGGCCCGAGCTCTTCACTGGCTTTGTTGCTGTTTGTACCGTATGAAGAGAATCCGAATATATGTCAATATGGAATTAATTGGTGCCGGAGACTATCGAATCTTGTGTCTGTCTACACCCATTTTGAGCTGAGCTCATGTTGGGCATTTCCAATCCCAATAGATGGCTCAAGAGGGCTCAGGGGAGAGCACGCCGAATTCGCCTTGTGAAATGCCTCAAGCAAAGAAGTGGCACAGTCAATCTGTATGGAGAACACCTGCTTGTGTGGTGAATGCTTAAACTTACAAATTTCACTCCAAGTGGCCCATGAAATCATTGAGAATAACTCAAGCTTTTCCTTCTCCAACACTTTGGATAAACTCTGAATTTTTCCAAGCAGGCCTAACGGCTTGCAGAATAATATAACTTGGCTTGTGGATGCAGATTCACTTCTGCACAAATGGTTTTATGTCAGTTATGGGAATATGATGGAAGTTTAAATTGTGTTCGGTAGAAATGGTATCGCAAGACGCCTATGTAATATAAATAAAATGGTATCGCGAGATGCCTGTGTAATATAATAGAAATGGTCGGGTTGGGGTGGGTTGCAGGCCAATCTGCTCAAGCCTGTGTAATATAAATAAAATTTGGCAAAGTCTTGTGCAAGTTGAGTTTAGGACAATTTTATCCGTTGAATTAAATTGGTGAAGCTAGGGACCAAATTTTGTTATTATTACATTTTCTAACATAAAAATAGTTTTATTTTACGAGGAAAAAAACAGGTTCTATAATGTAAATTAACAAATTGTTTTCTACTTGCAAAAAGGAGCATAATACGCTTACGAAACGACTACGCTTCGTCCCTTCGTCGATTTTTTACCGAGGAGATTCGACAAATTGGGGTCAGCGGCTGAAAATGGCATCTCAAATCTGCAGACGACTCGCTCGCAGCCGAGCTAGTGGAATCTTCTCCTCCAACCGGAGATTGCTCGACCGTAACTTTTCATCGGAATCCAATCTGATCCGTGCCACTCTCTTTCCCGGTGATGGCATCGGCCCTGAGATCGCCGAATCCGTCAAACAGGTCGCATAGCGTGAATTTTTGTACTATATTTCTTTTTGTTTTGGTACTTTTGGTTTAGTTGGAATGTAGATTTTTGGCCTCTGGAAGTTGTATTATTTGTTCTTTCTTTATTAATCATGCGCGGTATAATTTTGTTAGTTTATGATTTTGTGCATGCTTGGGTTTTTCGGTCTTGTACCAAGAGCTGAAGGAGGGAGAGGAGTCATTTTACTTCAATATACGTTCATTACGTGGCTAGTACAACAACTGCTGAGGTGGTGACTGTCCCAATAATGATAGTTGGGCGTTCTACTAATCTAAGGTTTTGGGGGAGTTCGAATTAAAAGCAACATTTAGATTAACATCTTTTGTTATCCTGAAAATAACCAAAGAGAATTCTGAGGTTAATTGAGTAAGAGGTAAATGTTTCTCTATGAATAAGGTCTCTCAGAATATATATCGAAGCAAGGCGAGAGTTTTCAAGACCGATGCAGTAAACTGACCCAGAAATATGAGTGCATAGTGGTTTTTTATGATCTTGAATTTTGTGTTCTTGAATGCCATGGAGATCTGGCCGTCATACTCATTTTCTTTATCCATGATTTGATTTCTTGATCTCTGAATTTCTAGTTATTCCAGTCTAAGATTGTGCTTGCTTACCTAATGAAAAGGTGAACTTCTTTGCTAGCGCTCTACATGAATTAATGTATTTCTCTGTTTTCTTATTGACGACTCACAAAACTATGCGAGCTGTGAAATGGAGAGTCAACCTCCTTCCATGTCCTCATCATCTATGTTTTCCAGTTTTGTGGTTTTGACTCCTTATGGCCTTGCGCATGTTGTTTGTTTCCTTGCTATAATAAAGTCTCCTGGCAATTGAATTTTTTTTGTAGTATTAATCTCTTGTCATTTATTCTACTGAACATCCAATTAAAGTCCAGGTATTTAAAGTTGCCAATGTGCCTATTGAATGGGAAGAACACTTTGTGGGGAAGGACATAGATCCAAGAACTCAGAGTTTCCTGACATGGGAAAGTCTTGAATCTGTGAGAAATAATAAAGTTGGTTTAAAAGGACCTATGGCCACACCCATTGGAAAAGGTCATCGATCTCTTAATCTTACCCTGAGAAAAGAGCTTAATCTATATGCCAATGTGAGACCTTGTTACAGCCTACCTGGATACAAGACTAAGTATGATGATGTAGATCTCATAACTATTCGTGAAAACACAGAAGGAGAATACAGTGGACTTGAACACCAAGTAAGCTACACACAGTGCATGCATGATATTTCAAAAGAATGGTTATGTTTTGAAGTTGACCCTACTCTTTTTAATTCAATATAGGTGGTGAGGGGTGTTGTTGAAAGTCTTAAGATCATTACACGTCAAGCAAGTTTGAGAGTTGCTGAGTATGCTTTTCACTATGCCCAGACCCATGGACGAAAGAGAGTATCTGCAATACACAAAGCCAACATCATGCAGAAAACTGATGGTCTTTTCCTTAAGGTATGCCTTCATGCATATGCAAGACATTCCATTTATTTTACCCTTTTTCACCTTGTAAATTTCTTCTTTACGTTGCAGTGTTGTAGAGAGGTTGCAGAGAAGTATCCCGACATAGTGTATGAAGAAGTTGTGATTGACAATTGTTGTATGATGGTAAGATGGATTGTATGTTAAGGATTCTATGTTGGTGCAAACTTGTGTCCCTGCAAAAGTCGGTGAAAGCCTTTTGGATTATTTTGGAAACTATTACGACCGTGATGGCATAAAAATTTGCTCGAACCCACGAGTTTTCTCTTTGAAAAAGAAATAAATGTGTGGTGAAACTTTACTTAAAAAATGTTTTTCTTAATAATTTTTTTTCCTGATTACAGCTTGTGAAGAATCCAGCCTCTTTTGATGTTCTAGTGATGCCTAATCTTTATGGTGACATAATCAGTGATCTCTGTGCTGGGTTAATTGGAGGCTTAGGCTTAACCCCCAGGTATATGCAATATCTGGCCATTTGTAGAATGTCCATAATGAATATTTTCGCCTGACTTGGTCTATGCAGTTGTAATATTGGCGAGGGAGGTATTGCACTTGCTGAAGCCGTACATGGGTCTGCACCTGATATAGCAGGAAAGGTTTGTACCAAAGCAACTCATTTTGTTTATTTAGCTAGTGAGCATCTCGTAGTGTTGGAGGCAATATGAATCTGTTTAGGAGGATGGCCAATGTATTCTCCTGCCAGCTTGTGTCACACATTTTCATAAAGTAAAGATGTACACAAACTAGTTGCTAGGAGAAATCATTTTTCCAGGTCACGTTCGCATGGACCTTCACATCACGGGCCTCGGGCATAATAGAATGTTATCATAGATGACCCCAGGAGTGCTATTAGCCTAGAGAGTTTGTCTAGATATCCATAGGGCATGCTCTTAGAATTTGAATGAATGCAACAAGGACATCCCATACCTATCATAATATGTTGAGTAAAACGAATGGATTTATAAAGGCATATGATTGTCTCTGATCTTGTGTTCATCCAATTTATCAAGCAAAGAATGATACGAAATAGTTGCTGACTTGCTGGTACTATACATAGTCTCACTTGCACAGACTCTAGTCACTCTACTACCTTGTGGGCCTGGAGCTTTGATAATATGTTTCAGAGAGATGGGAGCGTCACCAGGTCTTTATGTTATTATGTTTTCATTTGCTATTTTGATGTTTCAGTAGGTGTTTATTGGTCTTGCGAATTGTTTGGTACTTCATTACTACATCAGTGTCTGAAGTCCATTTGCTAGGGGCAGATGTTATAAAACCATTTGGAAAATACAATCATTTTTTTGAACCGACATAGTCAAATCTGTTGGTTACCTATATTAGTTAGACATCTATACCTACATATAGACGTGCTTTTGGAGATTATGTAGCAGTTTATCAGTTATAATAGGAAAGAAGAACTCGTCTTGGGGAGGTTTAAGTATTGAGTTCATATGTTCGAATCTACCTATAAACTGGACGCTATTCATTTAGATGCAGTGTTTTGAACTAGCCTTCTGTGTGAGCAAGTGTTATGATATCCGTATCTATCTTGAATCAGGAAGAAAACGGTTGCTTCGTGTCAAATTTCAGAGAGTTCTTGTAGCATTAATGACCTAGAACAAAAAATTGCTCAAGCAGGTTTCTTGGTAGTATGCTTGAAGTGGGGTGTGGTGAACTGTGATAAAGACTGAGATCTTTTTAATGTGTTGACCCCCATAACCATCTTAGTAGCCATATATGTTTAGATTGTTCTATAATTGATCTCATAAAATGTGTTCTGGTAACTTAATCTCTGAATATGAGAATAAATCTCCGAATACAAATTGCTGGGTAGTTAAGGAGTATACCAGGTGGAATTTATTTATTATTATTTTTGTAAGTTTTCTTTCAATCCGTGTGCCAAAATTTCTAATTCATCTAAAATCAATGCAGAATTTGGCAAATCCAACTGCTTTGCTTTTGAGTTCTGTCACAATGTTGCGGCATCTGAATCTCCATGATAAGGCCGATCAAATTCAGGATGCTGTCTTGAAGACCATTGCTGAAGGGAAGTACCGAACAGGTGATCTTGGTGGTAAATCTAAAACATCGGAGTTCACCAACGCTATCTGTGATAATCTCTGAGCAGTGATTCAACACATGTACATTTGATTTTTCCGACAAAAGGTTATTTATTGTTGATGTTGCTTCCGATATGAATTGCTTATCATCACTTTGAATTTAAGAAAATATCTTCCACCGGTATCACTTGTTGGAGAGAAATAATACATTGCAATGTTTATGGAAATCTGGGGCAATGCAAAATGTTACTTATTTGACCTAGACAAATGAAATGCAATGACAAATTCTACTGCGACCGTTTCTGCACTAATGGTGTATCATGTTGAAAAACATCTTGGTCGCAGAGCTTGTTAAAGAATACTTCAAATGTGATTGTGTCATCTGCCATGACCTCAAATCATTTCGAGTAGTCTCAAAATAACTGATTACTTGTAGTTCATCTGCCGTGGAGGTCCTAAATTTGGACGAGTTCTCGAACCAATTGTAACAGTCGTCTCTTTCAACTCAAAAATAGAAAAAAAAAAAAAAAAAAAAACACGGGTGTATATATGCTATATGGACTCCTCTCCTTCAACTAAAAAATGAAAAAATAACTCCGGTGTATATATGCTATTTAATAAATTGTAGAAGTAATTGTTAATGTTGTCTTGTGTATATGTATTTGGGCTATTGCAAAAGAAACATGATAATTTGACAAAAAGTAGGTTTTTTTTAATAATTTTACATATTTATATAGATAGACCGGGTTCATATTTTTAGTGAAGAAGAATAATACTTTTCGAATCAGATATAGTATTGTAAAATTGATTTTTCGGACGATCACATAGAAGTTTTTGTGTTCAAGCGATTTGAACAATAATTAAATCATATAGTTTAAAATGAAATTAGAGCTATTGATATATTAATTATTTTTATATAGGTAATGACATAGGCGGGGAGAAAAAAGAGATGGCACATTAATATGCCTTAAAAATTTGTTGTGGTTGGTAATGGTCAATGTCTATCATCTGTGTATATTTTAATATGTGCAATAATGTAAGTTGTATTATAAGTATTTCTTACCACGTAAAAGTGACAAAATTAATCACCAAAAAAATAAAAATATAATGTTATAGGAAAAAACGATAGTTCGTAGTTATACACTTATATATTTTGTCCATATTTTCAATGTTATCTCTAAATTTTAGCGTCTGCTAATTATATGTCTCATGTTTTAGATCACATATCAATTTTGTCTCATCTATTAGTTCAGTGTTAATAATCGGTGAACAATACAAATGAGAATCACGTGATTTCATTATTCGCCTCCAAAATGAATTATTATCATCCATAATATTTAATTTCACGTATAAGTTACTTAAAATATAAGATGAAATTATGGATTTGGATGTTGATTGTTCAATTTGGGACATAGAACAAAGTCTCAGGGTGGGCTGACTATCAATTCTTAACTTTAAAATTCACGGTTGAGGCGAATTCTATGCACAGTCTAAATTTGAGGAATATAACCAGTTCACTCAAAACTAGATGGACAAAATTGAGAATAAGGCAAATTATAAAAACATAATAATGAACTACTCCATGAAATAAATAATAAAATCCATCGTGAACACATGTTAAAAAAGAATAATCTATGCGGTAGGTGAGCGATGGAAATATCATACCACATTAATTGATTAACTAAGTTGCACTAAGTATATGAATTTGACAATTTTGTTAATTAGGTAAATTAGTCAATCGGATTGGATCCACCCGTATGGGCCTAACCTACCAAGGAAACTAGATGTGGAATCAGAGGGGAAAGTTTACGCTTGAGTCGGTCCATCACATTTCTCACGCACCAACGGTTTAAATAGTCTCATTTTTGGGCTGAAAACAAAAAATACCGAATTTTCGGTATATTAGAAAAAAATATCGAATTTATCGAATTTTCGGTATACTGAAAAAATTACTGAATTTTCGGTATATCGAGATTACCGTACCGAAAAATGCCGAATTTACCGAAACGGTACGATAACAATAACGAATTTTTTGGTACGGCAACGGTATTCAATTTGAAAAATTCGGTATATACCGGAATACCGAAAAAATATACAAAAAATTTAAAATACATAATATTTTAAAACAATAAATTTAGAAAAGTTTTAAAACGTAAAGTTTTTTTCGGTATAAAACGGTATATACCGATATCGTACCGAAATCTCGGTATACCGTACAATTTCGATATAATCGATATGCTAGTTATATGTACCGGTATGAATTTTTTTACACCGTAATTTTATAAATTTAACTGTGTTCACAAACCAATGTGAGAAAAAAAATCGATCGAATTGTAAATTTTCGGCTTTTTTTTTTCGGTTTAAACGATTTTTTGATTTTGATTTTTGGTAGATTCATTTTTCAAAATAAAAATCCATAAAAGCTAAATCCACCGTTTTAGATATAATATATTAAATTAGCTAAAAAATTATATATAATACGCTAAATGGTTAAAAAGAGTAATATTCACCTATGTTAAAGGCCGTTGAACTTAATACAAAATATTGAATGGATGGTTTCAGTGATTTTATTATATTTTGGTTATTAGTTACTTTAAATGGTTAGATTTATTTAATTATCATATATTTATAAAAATATTCAACTTTTTACCATCAATGAATTGGTAACACACAATTTAATATATTACTCAAATCGAATTACTCAAACCCTAACACAAGAAAATCAAACCAATTTGAAAAAAAAAATGATTTGATTTTTTGAATTAAACATTCAAAAAACTAAAAATCGAATCGGATCGGATCTAACAACACTATGTTCCAAGTTTGTGCATACTTTAGAATAGGTCTGTTATATACAGTGCACCAACGCACTTGTATAACATTTTTATAATTAATTTGATTTATATTTAAATGATGATCAAAATATAATTATAAAAAATAATTAGAGACTACACTGTAATTTTGATATATAAATTAAAAAATAAATTGAAAAATAAAATAATAAAAAAATGACTTTAAAAAGAATTGAAACTAACTTGCATTAAAATTTTAACATTTTATTAATATATATAATTATTAAACAGACTATGACACCAAAGTTAGTTATTCTAAGTGTCTCAAACTTAATAAAATACTAGTTATTATGCACACGCGATGCGTGTGTATAAATTTTTTTTATCATTATCGATAGATTAAGTGTAATTTAACAATTTATGGAGTGACTAAATTGATATTTGAATTGTTGAAATAAAAAAAATAAAATTAAAGTGTTTGTTGAAATAAAAAATAAAATAAAATAACAAAAAACAAAAGTATAGTATTAGTATCATATAAAGCTAAAATTGGAAGAAAAAATTGGTGTCCTCTTGGGCAGTTATTATCATGTGCTCAACCTTAATAGAATAGAATAGATATTATAGATTATAGATATAATATATATATATATATATATATATATATATATATATTTCAAAGGATTTTTTTATATATTTTCTAATATTTAGTAACTTAAAAGTCTAGAGATACCAGCCCTACTCCATTCATCTGTATTCGTCCTCCCGAATCCAAAAATCAGGCGCATTCCAATTAACCGCGAGAAGTGGAAATGGAGCACGAAGGAATCCTATTAGGAATGGGGAATCCGCTTCTGGATATCTCCGCCGTGGTGGATCAGGAATTCTTGGACAAGTAATTTCCGGAATTTGTCTCTTCTTTTGCGTGCATTTGTTTTAGCTTTGATTCATATGCTTGTTTGATATTGAGATCTGGTGTTTTATGTACGTTTCTATCATTTTTTGGCTCGCTGTTTCACAGATCTGTGTAAATATGGAAATTTTGCTTGCTTGTATGTTTGTTGCGGCCTTGCATTTATTTTAGTTTTTTTTTTTTTGGTTCCACGGATATGTGATTGCAGTGTTGCTACTATTTTGCATTTTTTGTGGTTTCACATTTACGTGTGAAAATTTACTTGCATAATGGGTACACTTGCATGCGTTGTTGCTGTATTGCATTTCTTTTCAGCTTTATTGCGTAGATTTGAGATTTGCTATTCATGATTCAATAATGGATCAATGCGTTAATTTAAATTTATGAGATGTGGGTTTTTGGTACCCGTTGAAGTTGAATTGGTTTTTCCCCCCCTGCAGATATGATATTAAATTGAACAATGCAATTCTTGCGGAGGAAAAACACTTGCCTATGTAAGTACTTTGAATGCTATTATTCGAATTCATGTTTTAGCTATTCGTTTACTTGTCAAGATTGTCCGAAATGAGAATTAGAAATCCATATTTATTTATGAAAGGACCAACATAATTGGTATTAACAAACCATACCTCGGTCCATGTATAGGTTGGAATGACTTGCAAGGTTTTTTATCTGTTTATTTCATCAGGAATAGAAATAATTATTTGTCAATACGTGTATCAGGTATGATGAAATGTCATCTAAGTACAAAGTGGAGTACATTGCTGGAGGTAAATTATATTTGGCGAAGACCAAGAATTTTTGAATTGGTTTCTTGGTTCACTCTGTCGGATATTACTAGCTTTTATTTGTGATACCAATGATTTTGCAATGCAGGGGCTACTCAAAATTCAATCCGAGTTGCCCAGGTACATTACATTGCTGTTTATGGCTTGATAATCATTGTCTATTTGGGAATTCTAGTTGTCACTGGCTGATACTTTAAAATTTTCATGCAGTGGATGCTTCAAATTCCTGGTGCAACGATTTACATTGGTTCCATTGGAAAGGATAAGTTTGGTGAGGAAATGAAGGCCAATGCAAAACTAGCTGGCGTCAATGTTAGTACTTTGTTTCATTTTTTGCTTTTCAATTACTATCATCGTTTTTGTAAAAAAACTGATTGGTATTATCACACATGTCTGTGTTAGGTTCATTATCATGAAGATGAAGCTGCAACTGGTACTTGTGGGGTGTGTGTGCTTGGTGGTGAAAGGTCAGTCTTCTATCTATTTATATATTCAAGACTTTAGTTCCTCTTCTCTTTATTTTTATTGAGATATTTATTGGTTTGTATCATATGATGTTTGTGTTCTCATTGACAAAAGAAAGAGTGTCACTTTGTGGTCATATAAAAAAGAAGAAGTGGATAGCCACTGTATATAGCACTAATCAATTGTCTTCATCTATTACTTTTCTCCTTCTAAATTAGTTACGATTATGCAAAAATACTCGTTTGACCGCCTGCAGCTCAAAATAATAAATTGTACCTTGCAATATACATTTCCTAGAACTGCATATTTATTCTTGGTTAAAGCTTCTCTTTCCATCTTCCATATTTTCCCTGTAATTCCAGTTGTTGGGAGCCCCACACTTCCATCCCCTTCATCCCCCTCCCTTCTGCACTCCTTTGGGTGGCGACCTGCCCTCTCCTCCTTCAGTGCCCCATCTGTCCTTTTCTCCTATACCAACTTGCGTTTCCCTCTGCACTCATTGCCATGCGGATCCTTTTCTCAGAATCTCCCTAATTTTACACTGCTAATTGTATTAAACTTTCATGTATCACCCAAGTTGATGAATGTATTGGACATTGGGTTAACAAATAATGGTTAATGTACTGCAGATCACTTGTTGCCAATTTGTCAGCTGCAAATTGCTACAAAGTTGATCATTTGAAGAGATCAGAAAACTGGGCCTTGGGTATGTGTTGCATAATGAGTACTATTTGGCGCATGCTACACTTTCCATAACATGTTGTAATATGCACTCATCTAATCTTTCCACAGTGGAAAAGGCCAAGTACTTCTATATTGCTGGATTTTTTTACACTGTTTCTCGCGAGTCTATCTTACTTGTTGCTGAGCATGCAGCTGCTAAAAACAAGGTTAGAAGCTGGATAATTTAGTTTTTCCTCACTTGATGCTACTTGCATGATTTACAGCACCAATATGAATGCATCTATCTTTTCAAAGTTAATGCATTTGTAGGTTTTTGCGACGAACCTTTCTGCTCCATTTATCTGTGAGTTCTTCAAGGATGTTCAAGACAAAGTATTCCCGTAAGGCTAATTTACTAAATTTCTTGACAACCTAGTTTATTGGGAAGAAGAGATTGATTGAGAGCCTGCTCTTATTTGGCTTTCAGATATGTGGACTTCCTTTTTGGAAATGAAACAGAAGCAAGAACTCTCTCTAAAGTTCATGGCTGGGAGGTAATGATATAATTACACCAGATTTAATCATGAATTTTAATCACTATAGACTTATGCATGTTGAATGTGGATGAACAGACAGAGAACGTTGAGGAAATAGCTTTGAAAATTTCCCAGCTGCCGAAGGCATCTGGAACACACAAAAGAATTACTGTTATCACACAAGGTGCAGATCCAGTTGTGGTTGCAGAGGACGGGAAGGTGACGTTGTACCCTGTGATTCTGCTGCCTAAAGAGAAACTCATTGATACCAATGGCGCAGGTGTGTGATTTCCTGTTTTTAAGGGCCTCTAAGGCGAAAAGATAACTAAGAAATATCAGTTTTTGCATCAAAGCATAATTTAATTAAAGGTTAAAAAGGTGACTTACTAAGACCATTGTAACAACATATTAGTGTTGTCCTGGTAATTTCTCGAACTTTGAGGAATCTCGCCATCAAAGATGATTCTCAAAGTAGATTTATGGCCAGTTACCTACTCCAATGACCTTTTTTTATCTCAATATGAATCAACACTTGATAATATATTCTCTCGCTTGTTGGAGATGTTAGTGCAAATATCAAATCAATATACCAGAACTTGCAGACCCATGTGTTGCAAATTGGGGGGAAGCAGCAGGAATGAGGGGGCAGTATTATATATATATATATATATATATATATATATATATAATTTATTTGAAAATCTTTCGTTTTCCCAAACTGCAAGTCACCCCCTTGTATAAAATTCTGGTTCCGCCCTGTGTTACATGAGATTTAGAGTGATGTTAATTTGCATTTGTGAATGTTTTAGGGGATGCATTCGTGGGTGGATTTTTGTCTCAATTGGTTTTGGAGAAACCCATAGCAGATTGTGTAAGAGCAGGCTGTTATGCAGCAAATGTGATCATTCAGAGGTCCAGTTGCACCTATCCAGAGAAGCCCGATTTTGAATGAAATTTCACACGAACCACCCTCAATCCGTTTTCGAATTTTGCTTTTTTGAGAAAGTTATTACCTTTTAATTTACCTATATTTGGCATGGTTTCTTGTTTAGAGGGGATTTTAACTGCCCCAAAATCATGTAAGATTCTGCTTAATAACGATGTTCTACCGCTATTTTTCTGAGGAAATTCATATATAACACATGTTGTATTTGTACCAGCATGTCGCTTAACATTATTTCTCTACAATATTGTTTTTGTTATAATAATAAATTTGTGTTTCTGGCTGCTTATGTGTATATTATATATCATTGAGCAAGAGAAGTATATACTTATTATTGTTTTATCTGATTTAGCTCTCTGAAACTTCTAAAAATAATCCATAATCACTTATTTTTTGAAATGGTTTTGGGATAGATTATTCCATTCTAGATTCCAATAAAAGGGGAATCGGAACTGAATATTTTGGTCTTTGGATACTATTTCGTATCCAAGTCCCAACAGATTCATTCGATTTGACCATATACACACTTTACAAAGATGAGCCGCTATTTCAAATGTTAACTTTGACTCGAAGTGGCCCAAATATTGACTTTCAATCTAACGAGCACAGTAGCATCTCATCGAGTCAGCATTAATATATACTGATCAGAGCTCAAGTTCAACTTCTTGTTATATGGCTCTGCCAGACCGATGGGCAGAGCAAAATCCACTAGGAGGGAACGAAATACAAAATTATGGAGGGAGATGACATGGCAAAAAATCGATTGATTGATTCGGACATTGATGCATTTTCTTGAGTTTAGGAGAGATTTTGTGTCACACCGATGTGATCCTCACACCAAATGAATGACCAGTGGCCTCCCTCAGTCTCATTTCTTGGAACCAACAGCTTGAAATCGAAAGGATTTATTAGGACAATTAATGATGTGTACCAATCCTAGTACCGTTGTCATCGTCGCCAGATTATGTTTTAGCCAATTTTGATAATTCAAATTCACAAACAGTCGTCTTTTCTCATTTCTACAACTGGCTACGCTTGCTAAATATATGCACAAGAATATATATATATATAAAAATTATTGAAATCAAAAAGTGTGAAAACCAATAATATTAAGTAGATTTATCAAGATTCAAGACGGTATGTATGTTACATAGTATCCAATTAATTTTATTCTTCAACGTCCCGATGAGACTTGTAACATGAAGCAAGACTTACATATGATATATCTATTTGTAAACCAATTCACACGACTGAGAGACTAGAGAAAGTACATTAGTGGTGACAACACTATGGCTTGACTTTTAATTTTTCTTGTTTTTGCGTCAAAGACAGACTTCAACGAGCAAGTCGCACCGTGGAGGACTTTCTTTTCAGTGGCCACCAATCAAGTCTTCTGCTATCGATTTTTCTGTCTTTATTACATACTTAAAGCCATCGAGAATCCCAGTTCCTGTCATCATCAGATTACAGACAAAAGGTACGATCTTCTCCCAAAATGTGGTTGAGAGTTTGGTTTGGTGTTCTTGGATTTTCCTCCTGATCGTTTCTTGAAAAGTATCGAAGTTTGTTTCTTTTTTGCACCCTTGTACATATGATGGAAGCTCGAACAGCCTCGTTTTTTTTTTTCTTTTTTTAACTTGAAAATTTTATGTGTAATTCGCCCCTTCCTCTTCTGGTTTGTTTTGATCATGTGATTAAGTTTAACTTGAGATTTATGTTTGGCGATTCAAACACACGCACTTTACCAAAAAACTCACGAGCACGAAATGAAATAAAATGCTTCGATCGGTGGTCCCGGGTTCACATTTTACAGTGTTTACATGCGGCGGATGCTTGTTGCAGCAGTTAGTGTAAATAGCTTTGGTTAATGGAGCTGGGGACGCGCTTGGTTTTTAGCCTGGAGACGTATATATTCATTTGAAAAAGGGCAATATCCCAGTTTCCCTTGTTGGATCCATCTTGCTAACCAATGCTTCTATTTGATATCCTGTTCTGTTTTTCATGTTATTTGATATAAGCTTTTAAATGTATGGCCTGTTTCCAGATATTCGGCTTGTTTCTGAGTTGGATCCTTTATCTGGCTTATAATTATTGCCCGAATTTTCAGGGAGTGGTGCTACAAACATATAAAACCATGAAATGCTTCCTGTTCTTCAATAGAGGGAAAAATATTGAACCGCAGACTTCAAGGCTAAATTCGGTTCAGCCCTCATTCACCGATCATGAACAGGGGAAACAGACTGAATCTGGACTTGATTCAACGAGTGGATCAAATCATATCACCAAGTCTAGAGGCCAAACTCAGTTGCCTTTGTTCGAGAGACCGAATAGTCTCAGGGTGTTTACTTTTCTGGAGTTGAAACAAATGACAAAAAGTTTTAGTATCTCTTACAAACTTGGGGAGGGTGGATTTGGGTCTGTTTATAAGGGCTTCATGAAGAGCTCGGAAGATCCAGCCAAGAAACATGCTGTGGCTGTAAAACAACTCGGTAAAAGAGGGTTGCAGGTCTGTTCTCCTCTCTCATACACTTCTGGTAAATTTTCTTGCGAGATTTATTGATCTATATCACCAATATTAGTGGTGCAGTATCAATCCTATCTTGGTATGTGAATATTGTGAATAGTGGTTTGAAAGAATTTTCGCGCATGAAGTAACAGGAAATACGTATTAAAAATGGTATATTAGAATTGGGTGTTGTGCTCGGTGTTGTCAACACAGCACACAACACAGCAGCGGAAAATTTATTACTTAACACGGATATGACTTTACTAAATAAATACTTGGATTTAAATCATGCACAAGTACAAAGACTTGTGCGATGCCTCATGGCAAAAATTTCACCAGAAAACTTATGTAAATCGTTCACACCACAAACGATACCTAGTGAAAGAAACAAAGTTAAATTCCTTGACACTCCAAGGAATTAAAATATGCATATAAAAACTCAAATCAAATCTAGATGCATAAACCAAACACGTATTGCTTAAACATCAAATGAAATCACTCTTCGATTAACACTCTGCATCAGTGTTGTTCTTGAGTGTTGGCAACACCAATTGGCAACACGATCACACGATAGACGAACCACCCTTGCTTCGTATGCAAATCTCCAAGACCTGAATATGCTCCAACAAAGCTCCTGTCGCTATCAAGGTATATTTGTGCCACACCCTCTATTATTGATAATTGACCCTCTTATATATAGTCACTTCTTTAACCTAGATCTTCAAGGATCCTTCACACCTATAAACAAGGAAACTAGAGTTTCAAACTCTAATTTAAAGTCAATACCTTATATCTTATAGATAATTTTCCAACTAAATTAAATCATTCCTAACGATAGGATATAGTATATCTTGGAAAACAAATCTATTAAATTTGTCTAGAATTACAAAATCAAAATAATATCTTAAATGAATTCGGAATACAATATTCCTTTCATGGTTATTGGGAAGCAACAGTTGCCTCTAATGTTCTCTGAAAAATTCAAGCTGCGTCTTTACCACTACTTACCGTTTTTACTTTAAGTGGAAAATAATGATGCTATAGTTGTTTATATATCTATGCTATTGGAATTTGGTTAGCGGCTATGTTGGATCGAAAATTTTCGATGGCAAACATCATTTTTTGGCCGACTTGGTGTATTATGGTGAATAAACACTTACCAAGACTACTTAACAGGGTCACAAAGAATGGGTGACAGAAGTTAATGTTCTTGGTGTTGTTGAGCATCCGAATCTCGTTAGGCTCATTGGCTACTGTGCTGAGGATGATGAAAAAGGAATCCAACGGCTCCTAACTTATGAATACATGCCTAATGGAAGCGTGGAAGACCATTTATCAATTAAATCAACCACACCCCTTTCGTGGGCTATGAGGCTGAGGATAGCCAGCGATACTGCCAAGGGCTTAGCATATCTGCACGAGGAAATGGATTTTCAGGTCATTTATTTTGTTTCTCAACTTAGTTCTCTAATTTGTTGTCTGTTGTCTCATTAAAATGTCTCCCTCTATATCCATATGTATGTATGTATGTATCCAGATCATCTTTAGAGATTTCAAATCTTCGAACATTCTCCTAGATGAGCAGTGGAATGCTAAGCTATCAGACTTTGGGTTGGCTAGATTGGGACCTTCGGAGGGACTAACACACATATCAACTGCGGTATGCCCAATGACATTAGACTCATGTCTCTGTTATAGGAGTAGAATCAAATAAAAAAAAATTCAGAGAAGAAGAGCTTACCGTTGAATTTTTATCACGTTCAAAACTTGCTTGATTACAAATCATGCACCACCAGGTTGTTGGAACAATGGGATATGCAGCTCCCGAATACATACGAACCGGCCACCTCACGTCAAAAAGTGACGTTTGGAGCTATGGTGTCTTTCTATACGAACTCATTACAGGCAGACGCCCATTGGATCGAAACAGCCCCAAAAGTGAGCAGAAGCTCTTGGAATGGGTGAAACCATACCTGTCAGATGCCAAGAAGTTTAAGCATATATTGGATCCAAGGCTTGAAGGGAAGCAAATCCTTAAGTCCGCACACAAACTCTCTCTCGTGGCTAACCGTTGCTTGGCTAAACAGCCGAAAACACGGCCAAAAATGAGCGAAGTTCTTGAAATGGTTAGACAAGTTGTAGAATCATCGGCAGGTACTGCCAATCCTCAGCTCCCTATTAAAACTAATGGTCAGATAAAAACGTTCCAGGAAACCTACGGTACAGGCGAAATTCGAAACCGTGGATCGTTGATTAGTGCATGGTTATCAAAACGAGTAATAAAAAAAATTGTTCTCGGAGACTGTACCTGTGAGCCACTTATCTGATGAGTGCATGGTCATCAAGACTTACCATATATCTAACATGTAATCTAAGAATTTTTGTTTATGTAGTCTATGAACTGTAACTGAGAACATTCGAGATCATGTAAATTATACACGAAATATTTTTTTGACTCTCTCTTTAGTCATATATATCTTATCCTAGGAAGTCTTCCTCCACACAAGTATTTTCAGAAAACTCTATTTATTATTAAAATATTGTTACAAGTAATCATATATGTGTGTGCTGTGCATTATTATCTAAACTCATATGCATATAATTAAAAAAAAGTGAGATGTATTCAAAAATAGAATTGTATTTTAATAATGTAAGTTGATATGCTTTGGATTTTAATAATGTTATTTGTTAAATTTTGGTTTTTATACAAAAACTTGCTATTTTCATAAGATGGATAAAAACTATATTACACACACTAAAATATATCGAAGTAAAAAAAAACGACACATATTTTCCTCAATATTGGATATCATTTTTTTATTTTTCTCTTTATTTTTACTTAAATGAATTTTAATGTATATATCATGTGATTATCAATATCAAATAAACAATTTCAATGATTTTAAAGGCTCCAACGAAAAAATGACCAAAAAAAACAAAGTTACTAATTAAAATCAACTTTTAACAATTTTCCATTTTTTGAAAAAAACAATTTAAAAATGTGAAATATATGTTAAAAAAATCTGAAATCTTTCACGAGATTTGTCGCAGCAGCTACTTCGTGAGTGGAATGCGGAGGCACCAAGTTGGAGGAAAATACAACGCCATTGGAGGCAGATGTCGACACAGCCACTCAGGGTATATCCTACCATGCATGGTCTCCACTGGCACGATGGCTGGTGGAGGTTTAATCGGACGGACGGAAGTGCATATGATATAGCTTCCACTGGTAGATCTTAATATAGGTGGCGTCGATGATTAATGGCTCGGCCTGCCGTAGGAACCACTCGACGGCCTCTCCTTCGGAGCGGTGACCGAGTTCCTGATTTAGCTGGAAGACACGGGCGGCAGCACAAAGATGCGGTGTATGTGTACGGCGGCCACACGGCCATTGACTTTCTTGTGGCGGTCCTTTGTTGGATTGAGCCCGGAAGCAACCCTGATTTTTTAGATTTGCCATTGTTGTGACTCGTGAAGCACGTTGCTGCGGAATGTCACCGGAATTGATGTGTACCAGCGACTAGTTGGCTGAAAATTAATCACCTACTGTGGTTTATAAGTTGTTGCAATAATTGTTTTTGTTGGAATTATATATTCAAATTTGATGTACTATTGTATAATTAAAATATTTAAATAGTATAGTTAATTTCGACTTTTTTTTTTTGAAAAAACGATAAATATTAGATCATACAATTGATATTAGAGATAATGTTACATATTCAATTCTCATATATTGTAAATAGTACAATTATTGGTATTATAATTATTGAATTTGATAATTGTTCATGCTAAAATGTGATATGTTTTAAAATTTGAATTGTAAAGTTATCACAAGTTATAATTTTTGAAAGAACGACAAACATTTGATTTTATAATTGGTATAAATGACAATGTCACACATTCGATAATCGAAGATCGCAAGGATTACAATTATTGAGAGAATAATCGTTAAATTTAGTGTTTTCAGATAAAAAAATCACAACAACAAAAAAGTTTAAGTTTAATTGATTAAAACCAAACGTTGACAGATAAAATACTAAAATTCAAAACTGGTGAACTTACATGACTAATATTATAATCTCTCAATTTTTTTGTTTCTTATATCTATGCTTATATACCATATTATATTACAATATTGGAAGGACCTAGACTAACTATTTTTTGTGTCATGGTGTAATTTTTATAAATAAAAAATACAACTATAATTTTTTTTAATCTATAAATTTGAATTTTAAATGATCATACAACTCATTACATAAAATAATAAAATACATATAAAAATTTTCTATTTTAATATATTATATGGACATTGCTAACAAACTTTATTTAACATAATAATAATAATAATATGTAGAACCCGTAAATCAGTCTACGTATAAGCCATGCATAATTCTAGTATTTTAAATTAAATTGACTTCATTGCATGATTATTTTAATGCTTTTCTTTGAAGTTAATTATTTTATTATTTCATGCAGTAGTTTGATTTTTCAGTTATTTCAGTGAGGCCGGACTGGAGTTGGAGCTTTGAGATAGAATTTAAGATTCGATAAATATTTCCAGACTTTATTTTAGCTAGCAAGTAAGTTAATTTAAGTTAATAAGGAGGTTTGAGGATTTAATTTAAGTTACTTGAGGTGATTAAGAAATAAGCTCATTTAAGTTACTTAATTAAGAGATTAATTCACTAAATTAATTAAAGGATTAGTGAGGCTTTTAAGGGTTATAAATTTACTAGCTAGAAAACATTTTTCCTTCCATTTATTAGATGAATTTTCGGCCCCTTAGATGATTAAGCATTGATATACCAACTTAACACCTTTGACCCTTTCTTTGTATTTAATTAGTAGGATAATTCTTTTATTTTTGGGAGCACCATTTAATTAATGATCAACCTTATCCTCACCTAGTCTGGATGGTAATTGATCGGTCACCTCACCCCAACATGCACCAACAAAATCATTTGATATCAAACTAGAATTCAAAATTCAAAAGGTGAAGACTTGGTCTTGAGTTATCCCCTATATCTTGCACCCACTTCCCTCACTCTCCTAACCATCATTCTCCCTCCCCCCATGACCGAAATTCAGAGCTTATAGAGTAGAAAAATCGTGACCCTCATAGCCTAGAACAAGAGTGAGAATCGAGAGCAAGGAAACAAGAGAAGCGTTCCACTCCTCCGCGCCGCATCGTCTCTTCTTTTCGTTTTTATTTCAAACGATAACCAAGGCATGTCTAGATTATTTCAAACCTCAATCAAGTCATATTAGCAATTATTTTTCAGTATGTGATCATGTTTTATCAAGAAAAAAATCGAGATGCATGTCCAAATATTTTCGAAACCATGGTGCAGATTTTTTTTGACTTTCCTTGGCAAGCTTCACGTTTCCTCTTGTTTAGTGGTTTCAGGTGGATGGTTCGACTCCAGGCTCCCAAGGCGACATCTAGACACGTAATAGGGTGCATTAGGACCATGTTGGTCCATTCAAATCAGCCCCATGCATGATGGAACCGAAAATGACAGCAGCATTCCTCCACTGCCATTTTGTGCTTCGAAATTTCAGATTTTTCTGTCAAGGGATTGAATCTGATCTTGGCTACCCCAAGGGTCTATAGCCATGGTTAGATCACTCCCCTAGCATGTCTTAGACGTGACTAAGTCGCCCTTTTGGTGGCTTGGTCCATGGCTCATCGGTTTTTACATAAAACATCAAGAACAGCCCCCTCCCCTCTCGGCCCCTTCGGTTTTGACAGCACATGTACTTCGAGTTGGTTGGTTTGGTGTGGATCTTGGTTGGCCTATGGCCCTTAGCCACGGTTCATACCATGCCCCTAGATGTCTAGATCATGCCATGGTCAATCAATGGCCACTGGAACGAGTCGAGACAGCAAGCGAAGCACAACACCACACACGCACGCATGAGGGCCCTCGGTAAGAGCTTTTGGTTGGTTGCTGGAATGGTGAGGATTTTGGCTGGCCTAGGGCCCTTAGCCATGGTTTGAACCATTCCTTGGGACGTTGTGGAGAGGCTTTGGTCGGTGGTTCAAGCCCCAATGGCCAAAAGTCTCGCAAACGACGCGATGCAAGCAAGGTTGCAGCTGCTGGAAATTTACAGCAAGTTGCTGTGTCGGTTCGGAGGCTCGTTCGAGTTCTCGGTTAGCTTTTAGCCTATGGCCTTGGACTGAACAGTGCCCCATCAAGTTAGGAAGGTCATGTTTTTGACCGTTCGTGATTCGGATCATTTTTGAGGTCGTACGAGAATTTACGGTGCGATGTGCCAAATTGACTCTCGAAAGAGCGTTTCTTGTTTTGGCCTCCATTTCACCTAGATTTCGACCATCATCATTTTAGGAGCATTAGTTCATAATTTTAAGCGTATTTTAATCATGACTATACGTCGGTTCAGTGTCGGTTCGGGTTGGTTCGGAGTCATGATTAAATACGAAGTCGTTAGACGTAATTGTCGCATTTTCAAACTTAATTGCATAGTTTGGTCAAGTATAAGCTATTGCATATTTTTCATGGCATATTTAGGTTGCAGCGAGCCTGGGAGCGATCCAATCCAGTTGGTAAAATATACAGGATATTTTCATTATGCCATTTAATTATATTACGTGCATGAAAATAGAAAATACTTATTTTTGAGATTTATGCGATATGGCTTGTGGTCAATTCACTATTATGGGAGCATTATTTTATACGGTCGCCAGTGACCGATCAGTTCAGTTTGGTACCACCCAGTCGCCAGTGACCGGCCAGCTCAGTTCAGTTTTATACTCTCCGGTAGCCAGTTACCGATCAGTTCAGTTCAGTGCAGGGGCCACAGGCGTAGACCATAATCTCAACAGAAAATTTTTACCAGTTATTTCAGTACAGGGCTCCAAGGAGCAAACATTTTTACTATGATTTCAGTTCAGTTATGCACGTATTATAATTGCTCAGTACAAGTTCTTTTCAGTATGCCTCATGACATGATATTTTATCCCATGCACATTTTACTTCAGTATTTACTCGTTACCTACGATATTTGCATGCTGAGTCTTTAGGCTCACTAGACTTGATTGTTGTAGGTACTGTTGAGGCCAGGGCCGAGGGCGGGGACCAGTGAGCCAGCTTGGGTCGGCAGTAGTGGCACCCGAGGACCTCAGTCTCAGCACCTGCCATTTTATGCTCAAACATTTTTACCAGTTATTTGACATTCTTTGAATTGTTATTTTTGGCAAACTTTATTTTCTTCCGCTGTTATATTTTTTTAAAACATTGAACTTGATTCATCAGTTGATTTTATGGTTGAGGCACTCCATTTGTTATAAAAGAAAAATTTTTAATTTTCCGCAAATTTTCAAGCAAAGATTTTCGGGCTTCGACATAATATATATATATATATATATATATATATATATATATATATGTATATGTCCACAAAAATGTTGCGAGCATTTTGTGTATTATATGTCCACAAAAATGTTGCATCTTTCCCACCTCGCAATATATTTCAATATTTGCAATTCAATATTCTTTTTGGTAAATTCTGACTCCATCATCACGCGTGATGTCAAAAGTCCAATAAAGTGATTTATTTATTTTTTCCTTTTTCTACTTTAGAAATTCTCCATTAGAACATTGATTGTATTAACATGTTTGATACACAAAAACTTGTGTCACATGTCATATTTTATAAGATATATCTCTTATTTGAGTTATCCATGAAAAAATATTACTTTTTATGCTAAGAGTATTATAGACTTTTAATGACTGTTATGGAGTTTAAAAGTCTAGAGGTATTCAAACTAGACTTTTATATACTCCATAAAAGTTTAGTGGTATTCAATGTAAACTTTTGTAGAATTTTAAAAAGTCATGTGGTATTCAAACTTAACTTTTAAAAACTCTACAAAAGTTTATAGGTATTCAAAATGTCAATAGACTTTTAATAGCTCTATGGAATTTTATTAAGTGCAAGAATTATAGTATAAGGTACAACAATAAAATGTCAGCAAAAGTCTTTGATTCAACCTAAAGATTTGGATGTACATTTAATTGAGAAATCTCTCAAATTCAATACAAACTTTCATTCTTTTCTCATCTATTTATTTTTCCTTTATTTGTACTTTTTAAAAACATAATTAAAATTTAATTTTTTTATTAATTATTATATAACATTTTATTTTAAATTATTTTCTTTAATTTTAGTTAATCTATATATTAAATTATTGTATAAGCAAATTCATACTGATACTATACCAAAATTTTCGGTATACCGAACCAAAAAAACCTTACATTTTAAAAAAATGTATAATTTATTGTTTTAAAATATTATATATTTTAAAATTTTTGTATATTTTTCCAGTATTTCGGTATATACCAAAATTTTCAAATTGGATAT
The DNA here is from genome assembly GCF_025594145.1 of Primulina tabacum. Classification (NCBI taxonomy): domain Eukaryota; kingdom Viridiplantae; phylum Streptophyta; class Magnoliopsida; order Lamiales; family Gesneriaceae; genus Primulina; species Primulina tabacum. The sequence goes on along the minus strand of NC_134565.1, from coordinate 33,551,215 downwards.
CGTTATCGTACCGAAAAATTCGGTATTGTTACCGAACCATCTCGAAATCTTCGGTATACTTAAAATTCGGTAAATTCAATATTTTTTTGTTATGGTAATCTCGGTATACCGAAAATTCGGTATTTTTTCCCACCCCTAACAGGGTTTGTATTGGCATGTGCTATATTATACAATTTTCTTTGAAAGAAGTGTCAATTTGATGAATTTCAAATTGAACTAGATAATGAAGCTCAATTGTCTTCATCAACACAAGTTTATGAAGGTGGCGAATTTGATCAGTTATTTAATACTCAAAAACAACAACGAGCAAATGCTAATGCATGGAGGGATATCATAGCCAATGAAATGTAGAACGATGTTGATCAAATTGTCAGTAATGATTAATTTTTTTTTATAAAAGACTACTCATTATTTTGAGTGTTCTTTTAATAAAATTTTATTATGAACTTATAAAAATATTATTCATTAATATGTTGAATTGACATAAAGAATTGAAATTTTGATTTCAATAAATTGGATAGTTCATTTGTCGTTTTTCACAAATTAAATTGATTTAACTTTTAAGTAAGTAAAATTCATTTACATTCATAAATAAAAAAATAATTTAAAATTGAAGAGGTTATCTATATCCAATAATTATTTTAAAAAATTAATAAAAAATAAATCACAATTATAAACTACAAAATTCACATAATTCTATGAAAAAATTTACAAAAGTCTACAAAAATCTTGAAAAAAAGTCTATAAGAGTCTATGAAATTTGTTTTACAATTCTATGAGATTCCATAAAAGTCAATAAAAATCTATCAACTCCACAAAAGTCCATAATTTAAAAAAATCATTAAAAATCTTTGAAAGTATAGAATGAATACACCCCCTCTAAAGTAAATAAAAACAACTTATTAGATTAAGATCAAATTTTGAATAATCGAATTACCAAAACTCAAAATTAAATAAGCTAATTTATAAGATAATTTTCCAATGAAATATTCTCTTAAATTAAATTAGGTAAAAATTCTAAGGGAAGGGGCACTGCAATCTCTTCAATTACTAGTCTCCATATTAGTAGAGCAAGAAACCCCCGATAATGTCTCCATTTACATATTCTTTACGTGTGTTTATTTAGATTCTTCCAAAGAAAGACACTGAATATAGAAGACAGAAGCACAAAATAATAAAATACTTCGTACCTGTCTGCAAAAGAATTCATCCAGTTCCAATTTATGGCCATTCCCAAAATAAGAATTAACATATATAACAAGAGAGAAGATAGACTTCATAAACTTTGGAAAATTACAGTTTTTTCCCTCAAATTTGACCATTTCTCATTTTTAAAAGGGCCAAATTATTAGGCTAAGACTGAACTTTCAATGATTCGTAGAATGCAAAAAATGATCAAGTTACATAATCAAAATCGTAATCTTCTCATTCTTGACACTCCAAAGTGAGATAACAATGCATTATCTATTTATGACAGTATTAGCGAGTTGAACTCGAATCGAAACTACATGAAAATGAATTGTAAGTGATCTGATTTAAAGCTCGATACAGTGATTATGAAGAAAATAGTGCATCATTTTTAATGACAAACAAAACTACATGAAAACGAATTTGATTAAATTTTTAATGTTATGGTAATTGATTGGTATATATATTATGTAAAACATTTGGAATATATAAATAAATAACGACAACAATTGAAAGTTCCATGAGATTTAGAACCAGAACTTAAGAATTCGAGCTCAAACCCAAGTCGAAGGGGATCATCTCCCGCTCCTATGTATGGTTTTATGCTGGATTCATAAATTAATTTCGGCTGTACGTAAATCCGCCAACAATTGTGTCTAAGTCAGTAATTGCTAATGCAGCATCATCAAGATTCTCATTACGAATTACCATGTATATATATATACACATATATATAGAGAGAGATTCTCTGAATGTGAATCTTGAAAACGCTGCATTTGCAAGAAACGACTGTTCATTTCCTCAGACGACTAATATTAGTGATTCTTGGCTATTGATTCAAGAATTTGGGATCAAGAAGATGAAAATCAAATGGGTAACCATAAGAAGTTGATCTGGGGAAAAAACAGCTTCTGCATAACAAATATAAGATCTTGTATGCGTAGGAAAAGAACTTACCTATTTGGAATTTGAAACGTACAGATTGGTGATGCGGGGATCAGATCAGATGATCAAAATTGTTCCTGAAACAAATTCATATATAGATATACTCATTATAATAAATAGATCAAGATCTGACTGACAGGAAAAAGGGATTTAAATCAAGATTTTTGCATCTGACAATTAACAACAAGTATAATCTGATAATCAATCTCCAAAAAGTATTAGAATATTAGTATTGCTATCTGTTGGGAAGATAGATTAAAAAGAACGAGGGTTTTGTGGGGGAAATCTGCGGTGTTACAGTGTGTGTGGAAAGAGTGAATAAGGTTGGAACAAAAGATATATGGAGCTTCAGGTGTCCGAGGGTCTAGGTTTTATACTAGGTTTGGATTTGGATCTGGTCTTCCGGCGTCAAATTCTCCTATATTCCGGTATTTTTCCCTCGTCAAATAGCCTTTCTTTTTAAATATTCAATCTTATATTTATTTATATTTTAAATTTTTTAGATAATTCATTATTCTTAATAAAAAATATGAAAATTTATTAATTTGAAAATAATAAAATTATTATGTTTAGATAAATATTTAATTGTACAAGCAAGTAACACAGATAAAGAGACACTAATATATAATATAGATATTAATCATATTATAATACTTTCTTTGTACAATATATTTAGGTTGGTTTGTGTTTCCATGTAGATTAAAAACATTTTTGGAAAAGTAAATTTTAGAAATAATTTTTTATTTTACCCTTATTTAACGAATGTTTTAATAATATAAAAACATTGTTGTAAATATTTAATGTATTTAATGATAGAGTAGATTGGTAAAATAATAAATAAATAAGAGTAAGTTTTTTTGTAAGACAATCTCATATATTTATATCCATAAGATCAGTTGAATTCCGTCTATTTTTACAAAAAAAAAAAAAAAAGTAAAAGTAATATTTTTCATTCATTGGGTCAGGTTGGAGATCTGTTTCACAAAATTGATCCGTGAGACGATTTCCCAAGAGTTTTTGTGAATAAAATAATAATTAATATCGTATATATATTTCACAGAAACGTGAAATAAGTGGCCTATATATCTGAGGCATATGATAAATAAATATGATATTTATAGTTGGGACAGAAAAGATATATGTATCTAGTTCTGTACTAAAGTATTTAAAACCATAATGTAATGTAAAAACATATTAAAGTATCTCAAAATTTTTACTAAAAATAAAATATGTACAAATATGTTTTTCCTCACACAAAATGTAATATTATTGTAAGGAAAAATAATTTTTTTTTTGTTTTTGAATTTCGCCTATATCTGGATTTCGGTCCTCTACATAATCAAAAAAATCAAGTCTTAGTACAATAACTTAGTTTGTTTTTCATATTTATATAAATTAATATTTTTGACATAAAAAATAATTTTTTCATTGATGACCCAAATAGGATATTTGTTTCACAAAATTGACTGGTGATAATGTTTCATAAAAGTTTCTGTGAATGATTTAATAGGCATCATCATAACTAACAATATTATTAAAAATTCGTCCAAGTACAATATGCAAACTTATAATTAACGACCTCCAAAACCTAATCAAACAAGAATGATTCCCAAATTTATTGATTTGTACCAATAAATTAATTATTAATTTGTCACGTAAAAGCTACTCTATTGGATAATATTTTCTGAGCGGCTTGTGGTCCATTCATGGCTGGAATCTATAAAATATTATGTAGAATATTCATTTTTCATGGAATAAATCTTTATTTTCAATTTAATTTTTTTAATAAAAAAACATAGTATTCATGGTACATTAAATAAAGTCAATTCGACATTTAAGGATTCTTTATCCTACGAAGTTTAATTAAAAAGATGTCAGCCGTGGTTGCCGAACGGCTTTTATTTTTTAAATATTAAATATTTGTTTTTTTATTGCTTCTCTATTTTCAAATTTTATCCTCCGCCAAAAAATAATTATAGTTCGAGTCAAATGTGATTTAAAAAATGTTTTCGGAATCTTAATCAGAAGATTTAATTAATCTTATATTTATTTATTAATTTATTTATTGACATTAGTTTAACAAACCATACATTTGGTAGAGATTGCATTTTGTTCTTTCATTTCGATACTCAATTTTTTACATTATTAATTAGACATATTTTTATTGAGATGTTATTGTTCCAATATATATTAAAGGTACCGTTTAAAATAATATCTATCTTCGAACTAGGGAAAAAAAAAAACCGATTGTAAAATTTACGATGGATCCAATTTCAAAGTGAAAAGAATAATATATAAAATCTGCTCAATAAAAAAGAAAATTATTTTTTCAAAAAAATAAAATAAATTTCGGAAACCAATCGAACCTATTTCTCGTTCATAGTCGATCCGACGGGTTCTTGAATGGGTATGACTGTTAAATGGTTTTTGAGAGTGTTTTAAATCGAACTCATAGCTGATTTTCGGTCGAACTGGTCGATTCGATGCAATTTCAAAAACACTGATATCAACTATGTATGGAGTCAGATCAAGTCATCAATATGATAAATACTCATTTCTTGGTGTCGTGGGCGAGCATAGATTTTGATTAGGCATTAGTAGATAAATTAGAAATACTAAAATTGTAATATTGATATTGTACATTTGTCTATTGTAATGTAATTTTGAAAATTCAACTTTATAAATTTTAGTTTTAATCCGTTATCTTAATTACTTTTGCAATTTCAGCTCTCTTGTTTCTGACTTGATTCTAATATGAGTACGTCGAAACGAAATTGACTTGACGTCGATGTGATACTCATATATATGGTAAAAACTTGTGTGAGACGGTCTCACGGATCGTATTTTGTGAGACGGATCTCTTATTTGGATCATCCATGAAAAAATATTACGTTTTATGCTTAAGAATATTACTTTTTATTGTGAATATCGGTGATGTTGACCCGTCTCACAGATAAAGATTCGTGAGACCGTCTCATAAGAGACCTACTCCATATATATCATCTCATACCTACTCCATATATATCATCTCATATCAATACTTTCGACCAGAAGTATTTAAAATATCTTAAAAAATTAAAATATATAAGAATAAATCTCAATTTCAATAATATAAAAAATAAAAATTGTAAATATATAAAGATATCGTGCGAAAATAAAACTATAATTACAACTAACAAAAGCAGATTCCATCGGAAACAGTCGGCCATTCGAAGATGATGTCCTTGGAAGAAAAAGAGTCCATTGATGGGACGAATAAATTGTCATTTAATATAGTGGAGGGCCGGCTTTTCCCCCAAAATAATACAGGAAAATTACGGAAAATATTATAATTGTACCATATTGTCTCCAACCACCACACTAAGTCAAATTTTGAGGGACCAAAAATATTTGATTTATCAATCTTTAGACAAAATAATGTGGGATTTTGAAATAAATGCATCCTATGATCTTGCAGTGCATCGAAAAATTTAATTTATTAGTCGAGGGAAATGGACAGACGGTGCCTATTTTTTTATTCGAGATTTGAAAACATTTTACACGGGGAGATGCATGGCCAGATCGGCAGAGTCACGAAGTACGACTGGGGAAGTTGAAATTATTGGAAAATTAATATTTTTCATTCGTCGAGTCGAAAATTTCATTGGAAAATCATGTTCTAACATAGAATTGCACACAATAGTTTTGTGAAAAGCAAGAGTTGCGTAAAACTTAACCCCATGTATAATAATAGGCGTTTAATCCGCGAATTAAAGTAGAAGCTTAGATCTCCATATTTTGATCAGTATGACATTTAAATATGGTTTTATCCTTCATATTTAACTTGGTTATGTTTTTATTTTACAATATGTATTATTTACATAATAAGAAATAAATAAAATATGTGAGTCTTAAACTGATTTTACTAATATATGAAAATTAAGAAAAAGTCGATTCCTCCGTGAAAATAATAATTTGAATCGAAAACCCAAATTCAATATTATTTAGGGTTTCGGCAAAAATTTATGTGAGACGGTCTCACGGGTCGTATTTTGTGAGACACATATCTTATTTGGATCATCCATGAAAAAATATTACTTTTTTTATGCTAAAAATATTACTTTTTATTGTGAATATCGGTAGAATTGACCCGTTTCACAGATAAATATTCGTGATACCGTCTTACAAGAGACATATTCTTATGTTCCTACAAGATTTATTCAATTTAATTTATGAAAAGAGTACTTTGTCGGTAATAGTGAGGTTATGTGCCTAAATATGGCGGACATCCTAGTACCAAATATAAAACAATTCACACTTTAGAAAAATCGAACATTGATCCAAACAAAATTGTATTTTTTTTATTCGATTTTAATCGATTACGGTTTGCGACAATTTTAAAAATCAACCAAAGTCTGTTTGGTTGGAGATGTAAACGAAAACATAATATATGGTTAAAAAAATTGTTTTAAAAGAACACTTAAAAATATATTTTTTATAAGTTAGAATTTCTGGTTTTTGAGTTTCTTCTTATTTTTATATTTAAAATTATAAAAACAAATTCGTTACCGAAATGGTTATTTTGTAATAATTGTTTCACGACGTAAGAATTTGAAGACTGATTCTGTAAAGATATATAGAGCATTTAGCCATTTAGATAAAGGAAAATTTGTTTGTTTTTTTTTTTTTTTATGTTTGTTTTGTTGCGATTTTAGTTTTTTATGTTGTTAAATTCAGTTGTAGTCTGGCAAATTTTTTTTTAATGCAATTTTATTCTTCTTTCAGACGTAGCGATGATGTGGCACTGATGCTCCACTGACGTATGTAATATTATATCAGTATTCTCAATGAAAAAGACTAAATTAAAATTGTTAAAAATTAAAAAAATAAATGACTAAGACTGAAATTTGAAGACACATAGAACCGAAATCGCAAAAAAACAAACATATATAACCAATAAAAATATATAAAGAAATCGGATTGCTTTTTAGCTAACAAAAACCATTAAAAATATATAAAGAATTCAAGAGAGTTTTTTCTTGAAATTGATTGAAAAAGAAAAACAGATATAGTGAAATGTTTCGTAGAGATTGTTTATATATCCCCAGGAACATTAATCTGCTCTAATACAAAAGTTAATTGTTGGATTACCAATTTTGATCAATACGTAAAACAATTAAACGACAATGATATCTACTTAGGGAGCAAGTCGTGTCATCTAATTTAGAGAAACTTCGTGCCAAGAAATCCGGACTCGATATCATGACGATCAATTTAACATAATGAATTAAAATCAATGCTTTCTCTTTTTCTAACTAATTTCTGGAAAAATTCTAATTCCGTGATTTATATTTATTTTATTTTCAATATCTCGAATTTTTACCTATTTTGAAATTCTGTTGTGAAAAAAATTGGTTTAGGTCCATTAGTTTCTGGCCATTGAAAACGTTAAACGAATGTAACTTATATATATTTAATGATAAAAACTTGTGTGAGACGGTCTCACGGATCGTATTTTGTGAGATATATCTCTTATTTGGGTCATCTATGAAAAATATTATTTTTTATGCTAAAAGTATTACTTTTTATTGTGAATATCGGTAGGGTTGATCCGTTTCACATATAAAGATTCGTGAGACCGTCTCACAAAAGACCTACTCATAGTTAATATTTCTTTCAGTTTTCTGTTAGTTTAAATCCTTAATCTGATATATATAGTATATGAAATATTTTAGGAGATTTGTGTCATCCTTGGTATCACTGGGTGGACAATCATGAGCGTCGCAAGATGTTCATCTGAAAATTTTCTGGAACTTTACTTTAGATTTAAATTCTCACTAGATGTTCGCGCACATCTCACATACGCTCATGAGGTTCCCAATACATCAAAATTAAATTTGAAGAGTAACGGAATAAAAATGACATATAACAGAAATTTTAGCAAATGAAGACACAATTTACATTGAAAACCCTTTCTTAAGTCTAAGGAATGAAAGGGCGGCCAGGGCACCGGGAGAAGTTAATAAGGAATGAAAGGGCGGCCAGGGCACCGGGAGAAGTTAATTTTCTTTCTAGTAAGAGATAATATTGATATTTAATGGTATATGAAAAAAATGCTCTCTCTGGAGGAAAAAGATCAACTGGAACGGAGTAAGAAAAAATCAAGGATTTCTACGAGCGACCGAAACTTTGAAGGCAATGATGTGACGAATATGGAGGGACCCTGGAAGGAAAATCAAGGGGAAGGGAAGGACACTACCCGGTTAACGACTGCACTGATTGGAAACTCATTCAAGGATACTCTCCTTGGGATTCAGGCGGTAGATTCTCCATCAAGTTATCACGTGGAAGACGGAACTGTGTCGGAAGACGAGCTCTATGATGACGATGGAGAGGATGAGAAGTGCCCGGTTATCAAGCTTTCTCAGGAGGAAAAGATCAGGCTCCGGAGACCATGGCGGCAAACATTAATTATCAAGGTGATGGGCAGGTCAATTGGGTATAATTATCTATTCCGACGCATCAAGAGTCTGTGGAAGCCTAAGGCTCCAATTGAACTAGTAGCTTTGGAAAATGAGTACTATATTGTTAGATTTGCTTCTCTGGATGACTATGAACACGCTAAATACGAAGGCCCATGGATGGTCATGGACCACTATCTGATCGTCAAGGAATGGTACCCCAATTTCGATCCGGTCTCGGATACTACAGAAAAAGTATTAGTTTGGGTGCGCTTTCCCTGCCTTCCGATAGAATATTATGATAAGGACTTCCTAATGAAGATCGGCAGCAAGATTGGAAGACCCATCAGAGTGGATCAGGCCACTAGTCTGGTTTCAAGAGGCAAATTTGCTAGAATTTGTGTGGAGGTGGATATTAGTAAACCGCTATTGGCGAAGTTCATGTTACGACGGAAAGTTCGACGGATTGAGTATGAAGGTAGCCACCTAATTTGTTTCAAATGCGGAGTTTATGGACATGCTATAGGAGATTGCAACTCCGGAGAGACGTCGGAAAATGGTGGTGGGCCGATGGAACAGGTGAGGGAAGAACGAGAAGAGCACAGAGGTAACCCTTCTGGCCAAAATAGGAAAGTGCAAATCCCAGCGGAAATTACGGAGACATTCGGGCCTTGGATGATGGTAGCGAGATCCTCTCGTCGAAATGGAAAGTTAAAAAATGGAAGCTCGGAGAAACTTGGAAAGCTGGACACAAGGAAAGATTCGGAGAATGCACATAATACTTATAACCGCATTGAATACTCCAATTTCGAAGTGCTAAGGGAAGGAGACAACCTTGATATGGACCAAAATGAGGATGGGCCCAATAAGCCAGAGGAATTACCACCCAAGTCAACTAAAACAGTTGGCAAGGGCAGAAGACCCAATATCCAAGTGAATTATAAAGAGGCCCAAAGGAACGATAATATTGGTATCCAATCTCCACAGAAAGAGATGCAGGGAAGAAGCTCAGAAATGAATAAAGGTCGGGTTCGATACCAGAATGGGCCAAAACAAGCAGCTGCCGAAGAAGAGCATGTTCACGTTCGAGGATCACAAGGAGGTAAGCACATAGTTAGGGAGGTGATAAATAACGTCCCGGGTCGAGATGCTTGGGAATATAACTCTTTATGGGAAGACGATAGTGGGTTCGGGCACCACCAAGACCCTCCCTTAACACCTAATAACATGGGTGATGATATGTGTATGGACCATGCAGTGGAGGACAGAAACGACGACATCGTCAAAGAGACATGGATGGGGGAAGCCCGATCCCCTCAAGCTTAAGATCTGCCGGTCCTGGCTCGTGGCTTAGTTGCATATAATATGGTGCGAATCCTTCCTATGTATAGCGTCTATATGAACTTGATGGTGTGGAATTGCCAGGGTGCGGCTTCTAAAGAATTGAACCGCGTCCTCAAAGATTTAATTAAGAAATTCAATCCAAGTGTTCTTGGCTTACTTGAACCACGTGGTGTTTCAGGATCTCATGCCGATGATATCTGCAACAAGATGGGTTATGATAATTGGTTAAGAGTTGAAGCGGTGGGTTTTAGTGGGGGCATATGGATCTTTTGGAAAGATGAGTTGGGATTAAAGATCATTTACTCCCACCCACAGTTTGTTCTGGTAAGGGTAGATACTAGAACTTCGATACCTTGGTTCTTTTCTATTGTTTATGGGAGCCCCAACGCCACGCTTAGAAAGAGGCTCCGGAACGATCTGACAAAAGAGAAACTTAACATAGAGGGACCCTGGGTGTCCTTAGGTGATTTTAACTCGGTAATCACTGAGCATGAAATTAGCACAACTGGAGGGGTGGCCTACTGCAGAAGCGCGGGCTTTGCTGACTGGATGTTTAACCAAGGACTTCTAGACCTTGGATTCACTGGTTCAAGATTCACGTGGAAGAGAGGAAATAATAGTAATACCTTCAAAGGAGCTCGCCTGGATAGAGGTGTATGCACCATAGAGTGGAGAGAAATGTTCCCAGAGGCTCGAGTGATGCATCTTCCCATCATCCAATCTGATCATGCCCCACTATTAATCAAACTTCATGGTGACAAGAAATACAAGGGTAAAGGTCCTTTTCGTTTCCAGGCTGCCTGGCTTACCCATAGCGATTTTCAGAATGTGATCCAGCACGAATGGCAAGACCAGCGGATGCTAAAAGACAATGTTATTTCTTTTACCAATGTCCTGACAGAATGGAACTCTGCAACTTTTGAAAATATCCACAAACGGAAGAGGGAACTAATAGCAAGGATCGATGGAGTGCAAAGAATTCTGGGGCACCAACCTAGACATAGACTCCTCAAACTGGATGCTAAACTTCGAAGAGAGCTTGATAAAGTACTAGAACAAGAAGAGCTACTGTGGTACCAAAAGTCTAGGGAGGATTGGATAGTCTCTGGTGATAGAAATACCAAATTCTATCATGCCTCTACCATGGTTCGAAGAAGCAGAAATAAGATTGAGGCACTCAAGGAGGAAAATGGTAACTGGATCACTGAGGAGGATCGCCTTAAACACAAGGTTCAAGATTACTACACATCTCTCTTCGGCCCAAATCCTATCCATGAATCTAAGGACTTAGGGAGAGGATGGTTTCCAAGGCTACCAGAAGCCCACTCCCAAGCCTTAAATGCTTCATTCGTACCAGAAGAAATAAAGAGGGCTCTTTTTGGCATGTCACCCTTTAAGGCCCCTGGCCCAGATGGCATACCTGCTGGTTTTTATCAGAAAACGTGGCAAATAGTTGGTAATTCCATTTGCGAGTTTGCTCTTCATTACTTCGAATCCGGAGAGATGCCGGTGGGTACCAATGATACCCTTATATCATTGATACCTAAAGTTCCTAATCCAGAGTTTATTACACAGTTCAGGCCGATCAGTCTATGCAACGTGAGGTATAAGATTCTCACCAAAACCATGACCAACCGCCTTAAGCTTGTCATGGCTGACCTCTTGGGGCCTTTCCAAAGTAGCTTTGTCCCGGGGCATCAAATAACTGATAACATTATGGTGTATCAAGAGGCCCTTCATACTATGCGTAAGAAAACCAGAGGAAAGGGATACATGGCCATCAAAATAGATCTTGAAAAAGCCTATGACCGACTTTCATGGGACTTTATTCGGGAAACTCTCACTGAAGTTGGCCTCAATAGAGTTTGGGTCAGAAATATCATGAACTGTATTGAATCTCCCAGGCTCTCGATTTTGTGGAATGGGGACCAGATGGAGTGGATCAATCCGAGCAGAGGAATTAGACAGGGAGACTCAATATCCCCATACATATTTGTTCTCTGTATTGAAAGACTAAGTCACATCATCTGTCAAGCAGTCAGTAATGGTTCCTGGAAGCCTATCCGACTTTCCCGGAATGGCCCTCCCATTTCTCATCTGCTCTTTGCCGACGACATGGTCCTTTATGCAGAGGCTTCCATCGAACAACTCAACATTATCCTTGAGTGCTTGAATAGCTTTTGTTCATGTTCTGGCCAAAAAGTTAACTTCCACAAATCACAAATTTTTGTCTCTAAAAATGTGGATGATATGGTGGCTAACAGTCTGTCTACTGCCTCGGGGATCCCCTTAACTGATGATCTTGGTAAATACCTCGGAGTGTCGTCCATACATGGGAGAGCCAATAATAATCTATACAAGCAGGTGTTAGATAGAATTAAGTCAAGACTTGAGGGGTGGAAAACCAAGTATCTGAGCTTTGCAGGACGGAAAGTTTTGGTACAGTCTGTGCTCAATGCGATTCCTCTTTATACTATGCAAACAAGCCTCTTACCCATGGGAATATGCTCTGAGATTGAGAAAACAATTCGGAACTTCCTTTGGGGAGGTCAATATGGGGAACGTAAATGCCATTTGGTTAAATGGGAAGTGGTTACTAAACCCAAATCTATAGGAGGCCTTGGGATTAGGAGGATGCAACAAATGAACTTAGCCTTCATGACCAAACTGGGCTGGAGACTAATGAACGACAAAAATAGCCTCTGGGCTCAAGTGCTGAAAGAGAAATACATGCACAAGACCAATATCAGTAAAGGTATTCAAGCTAAAGAAGGAGCTTCCAAGACTTGGCAAGATATTTCCAAGGCCATGCAAACACTAGAATAAGGGAAGAGAAGTGTAGTGAGGAACGGTAAATCTACAAGTTTTTGGATGGATAAATGGCTGGAAAATGAACCACTAAATTCGTATCTTCTCAAGGATATTGAAGCAGAGGAGAGGAATAAATCCGTGTTTGATTATTGGATTAAAGGAGAGGGATGGAATTGGAGAGATTTAGGTGGGAAGATTCCCACTCATGTGGAAGATAAGCTGGCTGCGTGTATACTGAGCGAAGAAGAGGATGCTGGTGACAGCATCTGTTGGGGCTTAACCAGCAGTGGCAATTTCTCGATTAGTTCAGCCTATGAGCTGATAATGGGCATACAAAATCACACTACTGATAACTTATGGGGAATGATTTGGAAATTGGAGGTCCCTTACCGTATAAGAGCCTTTCTTTGGCTAGTAAGACATGAAAAGATTATGAGCAATGTGGAAAGAGTTAAAAGAGGGTTTACCACCAGTGGTATGTGTGTTATGTGTCAGAATGATATGGAAGACGTGGATCACATTTTTCGGAAATGTGAAAAAGCTCGGGAAATATGGAGATGTTTCATGTCGACTAATGCGTTCCAAAATATTCTGAAGCTAAGCTTCGACGAATGGTTTAGGGCAAACTTGGGCCAGGAAAGACAGAACATGGACACAAGGAATTGGAATGTTCTATTTGCCATTACTCTTTGGTGGCTCTGGAAATGGCGAAATGATCTCGTTTTCAATAACAAGAGACTAGATGTGCATCTTAAAGTGAAGCAGCTAAAGAACCAACTCAACGAAATTAAATCAGCTTTCAGTTCTTCAAGGGTTATGCCAAGTCACACCCAGAGATATGCCAATTACATAGTTAGGTGGATACCTCCTCCGGAAGGGTGGTGCTCACTCGAGGTTGATGGGAGCTGCTAGCAGTCTATTCGGAAGGCTGGTGGGGGCGGATTACTGCGAAACGAATATGGTGATTGGATGATTGGCTTCATGCACAACATAGGGTGGTGCTCGATCGAGGAAGCAGAGCTGTGGGCCGCCTACAAAGGGTTGCAAATGGCATGGGAAGCAGGTCAAAGGAAGATCATGCTGGGGATTGACTCAATAGAAGTGATCAAATGGCTTAATAACAAGGGTATGCCGTGTCCATCTCTCATCAACTTGATCTCATTGTGTGCTAGCCTACTGGCCAAAAACTGGGAGGTTAAGATCCAGCATATCTACAGAGAACAAAATAGGGCTGCTGATTTTTTGGCTGCGGAAGCTCTGAAAATGGAAAGAGGCTATAAAACTTTGTGGACTCATCCTGTAGGCCTGCACGCCATCATCCAGGAAGACAAGACGGGATTTGGCTCGTGTAGAAGAATAATTGTTCAACAGTGAATAATCTTGGGTGACCCCCCTCTCTTGTAACCAAAAAAAAAAAAATAATATTGATATTTAGGAAAATTTCAAAAAGAGCCCGGAAGTAAATTGGCGTCGATAAGATTTGAGAAAATTATATTTTTTGTCATATATTTATTTCTTTGTAATTTTGATATTTATGTTATCAAATTTCAATTTTAGTTTCGTATCTTTCGATTTTTTATAATTTTAGTCTTTTTTGTTGGGAGTGCTGAGATGACACTATTCACATCACGGCTACATCAGTGCTATATCAGCTGCACGTCGAAAAACTAAATGAAATTAATAAAAAAAAAAAACAAAGTTATTAGTAGACTAAAATTGAAATTCATTAACATAGATGACCACTGTCCTAAAAAAAAAACAAACAAACATACATGACCATAATAACAATTTTTCGACAAGATTTTGATCATTTGATTTGTCAGAATTTGGTATTAGCGTAACAAATTGTTTTTCTTTTGCATATTTGATATGATTTCAGTCAAAGTGCTGATATGACATCGAAAATTTCAGTAATATCTGACAAAAATCGAACTAAATATGTAAAAAATTAATTTATTGAACTATGATTAAAATTTGATAAATTAGATCACGAAAAATCTACATAAACAAACTTATAGGACCAGTTTTTGTTTTTATTCATTTTCCACACACACTATCTTATATTATAGTAGATTTTTTCTTTATCCGTGAGATGGTAATACATTATTCATATTTACAATAATAAGCAATACTTTAGGCATAAAAATAATATTTTTTATGAGTTATTCAATTAAGATACATTCCTCACAAAATTGATTCATAATACAGTCTCAAAAATGTTTTTTTATATTATTATTATTATTATATATATATATATCACTTTTTTTTCAATAAAATATTACATTTTGGAACTTCACAGTATTACATCCAAATCACCATTAGATTTAAAATGTTGTATTCCAACATACAGTACTAATATCAACCATGAAGTGAATATGTAGTTTGATTGCATATTATATAAATAGTTTAGTTTATTATATGATCTTAGAGTTCTTTCTGAGTTTTTAAGGTTTTCAGTAAGTATATACGTTGCTTGAAAACTCAAGATTTCCAAGTTTAGTTTTATATATATATAATGTAATTTGCTCGTTTTTTTATTTTTTGTCATATTATTATTCAATTCACAACTTTAATCTACTAACTTGTGTATATTTTTTCAATCTTTTTCGTTTTCGTTGGAGTGTTGAAGTGGTATCGAATACATCAACAATGTCAGCTATCACATCAACATTTTCCTATGTCACATCGGTATTTCTATGTAAAAGGTCTAAAATTGAAAAAATACAAATTAGTAGACACTAATATCATAAAATGACTAATAATATGACAAAAAATGAATAAAATGCAAGTTATAATACAAAAAATATTATTACATATATATTTGATGTCATATAGCTTTCTCTCTCTTAAACTATTATTATAATATATACCCTGGGTAATATTATATATAAAACCTCAATTAAAGACCATTAAATTAATTTAAGTCGTCCTCGTTTGTTGTCTGATCATAAGAATATCTATTACATATTTACATGTGCTGCTACATTTTATTTAATTCACACAGTGAATGCTGAACCTGATTTTAGTTTGAATAGTAGCTATTATTATTATTACACCAACAATTTAACAGAAGAGAAAACATACATTATAAACTTCTAATAAGCATCAAATTGACGAGTTCAAAAATTGAACTTAACAAACATACGAATCCCGTAGTTCCAGACATAAAACAAGATTTTGATTGAAACTCAAAAGGACAACCTAACTGTAAAGATCATCTTCATCAGCTGCACCAGCGGAAGATGCAAAAGGATCCGATGCAGCAACACCGCTGCTATTCTCAGCAAACCGGAATTCAGTACCAAATCCTCTAGACTGCTGCAATGTCTGAGCAAATGACTGGTACTTGCGAATGTCAGCATCGCTCACACTCCTCCGAGCATACTTCATTGATTCCTCAAAATGTGCTGCCTTTATTTCAGCCACCTCGTCTTCGACATCCTCCTCCATGGCCTCCGGATTCTCGCTTCTCCTCCTCTCTTTTTCAATATCCTAAAAAGGAAAACTCAAGATTCAGAATTCTGTAGTCAACACGGAACAGTAAGGGAAACTATTGTAGCCTGATAATCTCTTTCCCAACAATTGTTCCACCTTGTTACTCCTATGAATTGAATACATGAACATTGATTTTAAATTAATAGTAAATATGTAACTCAAATTTTCTTAAAAGCGTACAAGCAGCTAATTTGCCACTTGAATTCTTGGCACAACAGGATAACATATGCAATTGTAGCAGCACATGGTTCCAAATTCGCTTAAAAGCAATAGAATGTTAAACATACTGAGTATGCAAAGCAACTGGAAAAGACAAACCTTTTCAATGTTCTCTCTGATAGCGTATTTGCATGCACGTTGGCATATTTCTGTGATGTCGGCACCACTAAATCCTTGAGTGTACTTAGCAAGGGATCTTAACTCCACATCTTTTGAAATAGGTGACTTTCTTAAGCACGCTTTGAAGATTTGGTGGCGTGAGTCCTCATCAGGAAGAGGGATGTAAATCAATTGATCAAGACGGCCAGGACGAAGCAGTGCAGGATCAATTATATCTGGCCTGTTGGTGGCGCCAATAATGAAAACCGTTTTCTTGGCGTTCATACCATCCATTTCAGTAAGAAGTTGATTCAATACTCGGTCAGCAGCACCACCAGCATCTCCTACACTACTTCCTCTCTGAAAGAAAAAAATAATCAATTGCGTGAGACAGAAAAAGCATTCAGCATGGATACTGCAAATACACATTGAAAGTGAAAAGAACCTGAGTTGCAATTGAGTCCAATTCATCGAAAAATAGGACACAAGGAGCAGATTGACGAGCCTTGTCAAAGATTTCTCGAACATTGGCCTCACTCTCTCCAAACCACATCGTAAGCAATTCCGGACCCTTGACGCTGATAAAATTGGCCTGACATTCATTGGCAATGGCCTTGGCCAGCAAAGTCTTTCCACATCCAGGAGGTCCGTAAAAGAGAACTCCCTTAGAAGGTGACATGCCAAACTTTTCGAACTTCTCAGGATGCTCCACCGGATATTGAACAGTCTGCAAGAAAAAATGGTGCATTAAAGAATGAGTTATAACTTCCAGCATCGCAAAACATAGAACTAGAAATTCAACACAAAGGACATCGATATCTTGAAATACATATACCTCTTGGAGCTCACGCTTGACATTTTCAAGGCCTCCAATATCTTCCCAGTTAACATTAGGAACTTCAACCACCTACAACCCTCAATAGTGCATTAATTAAGATGTTGATCAAGATGAAAAATTCAACAAACAACAAGGTTCAATAGGAGTTACACATACTGTTTCACGTAGAGCCGAGGGATTGCTAGTTCCAAGAGCAGTCTCAAAATGTTCATTAGAAACAGCCATGGAATTCAGTATTTCTGCATCGATGGAATCGTCCTCCAAGTCAATCACGTCCATCTTCTCCCTGATGCATTGTAGGGCAGCTTCGGTGCATAGAGCAGCCAGGTCTGCACCAACATAGCCATGTGTGTTCTTGGAAATTTTTTCCAAATCAACCTGCAATATCATCAGAGATTAGATTGGCAGAACAAAATTCGCGATAAAGTAGCAAAAAATCGTCAAGATTTCAGATGATTGAGAACAAAAGCTTTGATAAGTACATATGTGTTAAATTCAATAAAAATATAGAAAAATTGAGCTTTACATCTTCAGCAAGCTTCATGTTCTTTGTGTGGATACGAAGTACTTCAAGACGCCCAACTTCATCAGGAACACCAATGTCTATTTCCCGATCAAATCTCCCGAACCTCCTCAGGGCAGGATCAATGCTATTGGGACGGTTTGTGGCACCAATAACGATAACATGGGCACGGGACTTGAGTCCATCCATCAACGTCAGGAGTTGGGATACTATCCTTCTCTCAACCTCTCCATGTGTTTTCTCTCTCTTGGGGGCGATTGAATCAATTTCATCAATAAATATGATGGATGGAGCATTCTTCTCAGCTTCCTCAAATGCCTTCCTTAGATTGCTTTCACTTTCTCCAGCCAATTTAGACATTATTTCCGGTCCGTTGATGCAAAAAAAGAAAGCACCAGTTTCGTTGGCCACAGCTCGAGCTATTAAGGTCTTTCCAGATCCCGGAGGTCCATAAAGTAGTATTCCTTTTGGAGGCTTGACACCAATTGATTTAAAAAGCTGTGGGTGCCTAAGTGGCAGCTCAACCAACTCACGTATTTGAGCCATCTGTTTGCGAACACCGCCGACATCGTCATAGCCAACCTCATCCAGACGATCCTCATCCTCCCTTTTTACTGGCTCTCCCTCACAGAATATTTCAGTATCCGGGGCAACAACACAGTATTCCGAAGGATCAGTCTCAATGATTTTAAACTCTACGCTTCTCATCCCTCCCCTCACAAGAAACAGGTCGCCTTTCCTCACAGGTCGGTATGCTTCAAGGAAGTATGCTGCGTGCACGATAGGACAAGTTAGACATGCTAACCAGAAAAAATCATGAAAAAAAGGAAGGTAACTTCTGAACTTACATATTTTCCGGATTTATCTCACACGAGTGACGAGACCTAAATTAATTAAATTATGAACTTACGTTTCAGGTAAGCATCGAAAAGATTTCCTGTAACCCCTTCAATTGTATCGTCTACGGGAAGAATGTGGACTCGCTTCCCATATTTCACATCAGCGCATTGATGGACAGAAACCACGTCTCCAAGTCTAACCCTGAGGTTGTTTCTTACAACCTTGTTCATCCGAATCTTGGGCTCATCACAAGTATCATCAGCAAGGGCAATGCAAATTGTATCCTTTCTTTTCTTACCCTGTATCATAATTTTAACAAACAACTAGGAAATAACCTCTAAAATAACATATAAAATCGATGTGATATAACTAAACCATTGGATTCTTAAGATTCCAAGTGGCAGCAGGAAATGGTGAAATTAATTTATTGTAATAATATCTTAAGAACCAATTAAAACGCAAGTCACTCTGTAAATTACAAGAACAAAGAAAACAAAAGCAAATAAATCTAAGTTGCCCGGGGTATATGCAACAATTTGTAAAGTTAAGTGCAATCACAATTAATGCATTACCAAGCTTTGGTGATTATTTAACCCACAAAATTATCCCAACAAAAATCACTCGAAAACTACGTAATTCAAAGACAACACAGAATAGGCAACAAAACCAACAAAATTATCCCAACAAAAATCCTAAAACGCGGAAAAAAGGTAAAACCTTGATCAAGATAGTGTCTCCCCGAAAAAGCTGAAGTTTTTCCATAGTTTCAGGGTGAAGCGACACCACAGAGTTATCATCATTGGTAGCCTCATCAACCACTAATCGATTCAGCGCCTTCTTCCTCTCTAGAATCGCTGTACTAAAATCCCTTTTTGTACCTTTTCTGTACAGGAAAACAAAATCCCACAAAAATTCAGCAAAACCCAGGAAAAAGAACAAGTATCAACAGAGATCTGAGAATGCATAGAAACGCTTACGAATCGGAGGATTCGGCTGGATTGCTCATGCTGTTCTGAAACAACAATTCTCTGATGCAGGTGAGAGATTTATGGAAAATTGTGTTGGGGCAAGAGGATATCAATCAAATTTTATATGGAGTATTTCTTGTTGAAAAAGAAAAGGTAAAATAAAAATCGTTGCTTTGTGCCATTTTTTAACGGATGCTTTCTTCGTTGAGGCGGATTCGAATATTGGGGCCGTAAAATTAAATTACAATTTAAAAATTGTTGTTCTCAATATTTTATGTAGCCAAAGCTTGAGAATTGAGGTTGTTTGTGTTCTAGAATGTTCCTTAATCTTATATTAATTAATATAGTATAGAAATAAAGCCAAGATTCCCCATTTTGTTGAATTTCTTTTTACCAAGGCAAAAACTTGTGTGGGACGGTCTCACGGATCGTATTTTGTGAGACGAATCTTTATTTGGGTCATTCATGAAAAAATATTACTTTTTGTGCCAAGAATATTGCTTTTTATTGTGAATATCGGTAGGATTGACTCATTTCACATATTAAGATTCGTGAGACGATCTCACATGAGACCCACTCTTTTATCAAAATGTTCACATATAGTAATGGAATATGATACACACCTACCGTAGACACCTATGTGAACACCGATGAGGTGTCACTCACTCATTGAACGTGATGAAATATAGAAAAATTGTGCATCCAATGGGTGAGTGGCACCTTATCGGTGCTCACATAGGTGTGCACGGTAGGTGTGTAGCATATCAAAAATGGATATATATATATAATATTATTCTAGTTAAACTCAGAAATAGACTCACGGGTTATAATTGTTGGGCTTATTTGAAGCTTAATCAAAAATCAAATACTTAGTTTGAGCCCATTGGACTTATGACTTCGTCTCATGTTGCTTTCGAGATCGGGTCACACCAAACTACTATACATAACATACCCTCAAAAGCCTCTTGGTTCGAGGGGACGATCGATCTCTCTTTTTTATTTTTTTTGCTCACCTAATCCAGAAGAAACTTGAGCTATTACAAAAGGGAATCAAGGGTGAGACATATATGTGTGTGTGTGTGTTTTGTGTGTGTGTGTGTGTAAAACTAGCATACATACACCACCAATGTAATTTTTGGTTTGGTAATACTAACTTAGAAAAACATTGTATGGAAATATAAAAATATACATGCAAAATGGATTTACATTTAAGGAAATTATAGAAATTCATAAATATAGTTGTGACTACTAAAATATTATTGTACTTTTAAGATGCCTACTACAAGATGTGAATAACCAACCATTTATGTGTTTTCCACGAAATTTTGACATTTTGAGGGGAGAATGAAAGGGTTGCTTTGATTTGAAATGTGAGGGGTTGTCGAAATTTGGGTGTATGTTAAATTTAATTCCACAATTTCATTCATCAGCAGCAAAAATCATCCTATACATTTTGTAATTGATTTCAAGAAAACAAGCTGCAAAGGAAAAACTAACTTGCTATTTAGCACCATGACATTTATAAGAAGCATAAATTAGATAGCCTGCTGACATAGATTTACTCCATTGGGAACCCGAACATGATTTGAAGATTGATCCTGAATCTCAACACTGGCTCCGCTTTTCTTCTTCATCTGAACCTTGATTTCTTCCATGAACAAGCTAAAGTTTTTCTCCGACGATCCGTCGCTCGGCAAGGCGTTTTTCAATGTCCTCCTCACATCCATGACTGCGCTTCTGAGCTCCTTTGAACTCTTCCGACTCATCAAATATTTGATCTTTTCCGCCACTTCTTCACGGGTTATCGTCTCCCTGTCGCGGAGATTAATCCCAATCCTCCAGTCGTTGACGACTAATTTGCAGTTCGTGAACTGATCCGTGAACAAAGGGAAGCAGATCAAAGGAATGCCGCACCATATGCTTTCAAGAACGGAGTTCCATCCACAGTGCGATAAAAAACCTCCAATGGCACGATGCGAGATGACTTTAATCTGGCTGCACCATTGAATAATCAATCCTTTTCCTTTCATTTGATTTTCGAATCCAGCTGGGAGAAAATCAATCTCATCGGAGCTCACAATATCAGGCCTGACAACCCATAAAAAATTCACCCCGCTTGCTAATAGTCCATGAGCTATCTCCCAAATGTCCTGTCTACTAGTGGTGTGAGCATGGCTACCAAATGAGACATACAGAACGGACCCATCAGGCTTAGAGTTTAGCCACTGTGTACAGTCTGACTCGGACCACAGGCTCGTGGAAACCGTCTGGTTTGTGAAGCTAGAGACAATAGGACCAATAGCATAAGTAGGCTGTTTCTTGCATAGAGCTGAAAGTGTTTGGGATTCGAGTTCTTGAACTGTGTTGCAGATGATAATATCAGCTTTTTTTATGTCCTCAAATGCTCGGTAAATCACCCGATGCACCACCGTCCATATATTGGCAGCTTGGAGGTACGACATGAGATCGGTTGGCTTGATCGCCTCAACTCCGGGTATGTAATCGATCATATCCTTCCTATTCTCTAACAAATACATATTCTTTAATTAGGCGAGGAGGCTGATTTATCAAACAAAAAAAGTCAAACTTTATGCATAAGTTCTCGATACTAGTTCCACCCTCAATGTTCGCAACCTTTAAATTCAGGGTAGACCAAGATGAGCAAGGACTAGAAAGGTCACCGTGACCGTTGTTCCAGTTCAATGACAGTTCGGTGTAAAAAGGTATGGTCATTCCATATATTACAACGTTAAACAGCTAAAAAGGTCTTGAAAATCTTTTAAAAATATGTATTATAATCAATACTAAACCTATGTACTGCGCACGAAATTTATCAAATCGCTTCAAAACCATAATCTTGGGTCTATCAATATCTCAATTTGCAAACTTGGCATGCAATACATAGGAAATCGACACAAGAAATCGACACAAGCTAAAGCTAAAAAGACCATTAGTATCCCACAGGAAACCAAGAATATCTAAAAACAGAGCACTCACCGGCGGAGGCGAAGTGGCCATTTGCCTTGAGCAGGTCCAGATGATAATATATAGACAACACCAGAGCAGGCTCCGTCCAAAATGAAACATTCACCAAGCAATGCTTCAGCGCAATCTCCGACGCCCAAACGTAGAAAGTATCCGAAATCAAGCACGTAGCAGGCGGATCAGACTTGCACAAATTCGCCACTAGTTCGTCCACGTGAGCGGAGAAAACGTGGAGCAACCCCTCCACAAATTGGTCGTGGTTCATAGATCTATCAAACGAGAGAGGAAACCCGTCGGACACCGTGGCGTAGCGGATGTCCAGCCCCGACTCCCGAGCTTTGGTGAAAATGTCGGCGCCGTCTGTCCGCAGCTGGGCCCTCGAAATCCTGTAGTGAACGGATTGCGTGTTGACGAAGGTGATTGTGAATCCATGAGACGCGAGCTTCATGGCTAGATACACAAAGGGGTTAATGTGCCCCTGGTATGGGTACGGGATCATTATGGCGTGCGGCCTCCGATGGGTTCCGGCCATTTTTTTTTTATGCTTCTACGGTGGATTTGGGATTTGGGTTTCAGGTGGAGAGAATAGAAAGGGGAAAATATATTGAAGCGTGGAGAATTTGGTGGGATTCTGTGTGTAAAATGGCAGTGTCTGAGGCTGAGGATAGGAGAGCTGTCTCTGTCTCTCGACATTTACAACTGTCGGACAAAGGTTAAAAAAACAAAAGGGACGATTGTCAAGTTTCCTTTTCATTTGCCTTTTTTTATTAATTTAATCATTTTTTTGGATAATAATTTAATGTTATTGGCTAACTACCACTACAAGTAGATTGTTACAGATTATTTATTTAATATTGATTATTGAGAACAAAGGACATTTTATTATTTTTAATTTAATTTTAAATTTTATAAAGGGAAATTCATTTCTTTAAAGGGTAAAATAATAATAATATATTATTATTATTATTTTTATTAGTGGAGCGTTGAAAATAGTGGGAACCCACTAAACTAGAATACAATAATCACATGCCAAGAAAATTAGAATATTCTTTTCCATTCTCTTTAGAATTGAAAATTAATGACCCAAAAGTATTAATTTATTAAATTAATAGAATATTCTTTTCCATTGTCTTTAGCCAATGGCTGGCCATAATCATTTTCAGACCAATGTCTTTTTCTTTCTAATGTCCATTTATTTTAGATTTATAAACTCAAACAAAGGTATTAGATGTTAATTAAGAAGGGTTGGGGCAGTAACCTTACTTATCTTGTTGGATGCAATAATTGTCCCTATTTGGTAGAGCGATCGAGTCTCGTGGTGTTTGAGCTGCTGTGCGGTTAAAAAGATTTGAGTTGCAACATTACTACTGACTATAGCTTTTGGTGAAGCGGCAAGCGCTCGCTCCTACAATTGGTATCAAAGTCAAGGTCACGGTTTCGATTCTCATTGATTGCAAGGAGTGCAATTATTGGGAGGGGATTGTTGGGTGCAATAATTTTTCTTGTTTGGTAGAGCGATCGAATCATGGTGCTTGAGCTGCGGTGGGATTTAAAAGATTTGAGTTGCACCATTACTACTAGCTATAACTTTTGGTAAGCGGCAAACGCTCGGTCCTACATATCTAATTATATTTATTTTAAAAAATTCCAAGTTAATGAAATATTTGAAAATCTAATATACAATTTGAAAAATACTTAAAATAAGCTCTTACAAATACTATCTTTTGACGATCTTGATAAAAAAAAAAAATCATTCGTATGTTTGCTACGAATTTTATTCTCTACCATAAAATATCACAATTAAACAAATCTCTCGTATATTTCGTGGCTTTTGATGTTATAGTGATTATGTTATGTACATATATATTAAATAATTTTTATCTAAAAATTTAGAGATAATGTTAAAAGTTTAAAAAAAAATTGGTAAAGATTTTTGTACCTACGTGATTTTATCAAAGTGCTTAATCTATTCAGTCCATATTTTATAATATAATAATATGGGTGTTTTTATTTCAAAATAATAATGATGATATGGATGTAGAATGATAATAAAATTGTGAGAAATAAATTATAAATATGTATTAAAAAAATCGACGACCGACAAATTAGGACAACCGACAATTTGCTCGTTTAAGGAAATAGGATTGGGTGTCGCATTGGGGGGCAAAAGGTTGATATGACATCATGTTATTATTTTTTAGCAAAAAAATAAAAAACATATTACTATAAAGAATAGGTTTCTTGTAAGACGATCTCACGAATCTTTATTTGTGAGACGGATCAATCTTACCGATATTAAAAAAAAATTAATACTCTTAACATAAAAATAATATTTTTTCATGGATGACCCAAATAAGAGATCTGTCTCACAAAATACGACCCGTGAGACCGTCTCATACAAGTTTTTACCTACTATAAAACACGCCTATACCATAGATGAGGTTATGTATTACGAATTGTAGCCATTTCAAAATAAATCAAATTGTTTTATTTGCTTTTATTTTTCCCTAAATAAGCTTACTCCTTATCGTCAAACCACCGGCTATCAGATTACATCCGGGTTTGACATATATTAAGAAATGTTTGAAAAATGAAAAAAAAAAAAAAAAGAAAGAAAAGAAAGTGAAATCGAAATGCTGAGAAAATATCATCTACTTGCTACATTTATTCACATGGACAAAACAATTTAAATAACATTACACCAAATAAACACCAAAACTAATGAAAAATATTACACAAAAAGATCATAAAATTCGTACTAAAATACAAAAAAGTTATTTAAAAAGTCATAAATCTATCTTTCAAGTTCATAAAATGAAAATAAATAGTGAAAGATATCACTTGTGATTTTTGAAATCAAAATACTACAATTCCCATTAAAGTGTAGAATAAGTAGAAACCGAAATCAGATGAGAGAATTTTGGGATATAGGATTTGGAAAGAAAAAATGAACAAAAAAAGTAAATATTTATAATTTTTTTAAAAAATGAGAGAGATCATTGAGCCGATTTTGTGTGGATACTCACTCATTTTACCACAAACAATATGTTTTAGGGTGATTAGCATGCATCAAACGCCAATGAACAGAGCACAGCAAAAAGCTTGTTTAAAATGTGGAAGTTTCAAGTTTCTATTTTTGTACAGCACAAAAGAACTTCTGGCTCAATAACACAGAGCTACCGATTATGTAGTCTGCTAATGTTAATATTGTTTTGGAATGACACACAACCCTTACTAAATTATTTCGGTCGAGGTTAACCTGACAAAGCTAAGGTGTGAATTTGTTGTATTTCAGCTGTAAGTTCTCTTGCAGAATCTTAAACTTCAGTGCCGATTTTGAAATCTGAAATGGTAGCATTTTGACGAGTTTCAGCAGTAGGTGCCAGTTCGTTCTTGTCCAACCCAAATAATGAGCAACTTTGAAAAGCATCCAAACTGTTTGCCACAAGACGGTTCAAACCGCCAAGGCTATCGCTAAAAATTAGATCATCGCTATGGTATCTACAGGTTGGTATGTCCAAATCTAACGGTCCTAAAGAGTCGGGCTGAGCCAGGGAAAGATTAAAATCAGATCATCTTAAAAACTAACAATCACGACATAATTGAAAGAACAGCTGATAGTAATCAAGAACGAACTTCTGCAACGAGAAAATAGAAATTGTGAACTCCAGAAAATCTTACCCAATATATATCAGTGATCCCATCGATATCCTTTGTACCATTCTCTGAAGTATAACTGGGCCTACAGTTATCTATCAAGTCTCCACAAGCAGGATTAGTACAGCTCAATTTTTCCACTTCAGGCAGTTCCTAGACGGAAGAATAATACTGTCACTACTAAGACATAGATACCCATGGCAGACATTCAGATAACCCAATGACAGGTTTAAAATCATACCTCGGGTTCCTTGTAAGAAGCAAGATTTCTTTTAGTAGCTTGTGCGCACGCCTCTGGGGAATCGTTCTTTGATGCACTGTGGCTATTGCGACATAAAGGGCCATTTTTTTGGAATGCAAAGGCATCACATGTTTCTTCAGCATCCCAAATGGAAGGCACGTTAGATTGCAATCCAGGCTGAAAGTCCACTTTGTTTTGATGTTTGTAAATGTGATCGGCAATCGCAGCATCAAAAGAGTCGCAACTGAATGTGATCTGTGAATGACAGTCAGAGTTGACAGGCACGGGAAAATCAGAGCAGCTGATATCCATGTTCTGTGCTGACTCAGAAAGCAGATCTCCCACACTAATGTTAGTAAGGCTATCGGCCCACTCCCCAGATGACAAAGTCACGTCCTTCTGCCAATATAAAAAAATATTATCATCTCAAAACGCTACGACACTAATCTTGAAGTTGGTTTGACCAACATGTGAGACCAAGTTTAACTGTAATTGTCATCGGTAATTAAGATATCATAGACAGGTTAAATCATTCGCTATACAACTCACATGCCATGAGTGACCAAGGTACTCGATAATTGTCAGAAAAAGTTTCCATTCGTTCCTTTTAATGGACATAACGAGAGGTGAAAAAGTTTATTAGAAGTTTTTAATAGAAATTGTATACTGGATAGTCTCATAAACAGTACATATAACTTTAATATAATAGACATAGCAGTTTGTAAACTTATATGTCTATCACTTAAAATTTTCACGACAGAATTCAGTTCTAACAAAAGCTTCCAAGTTAAAAGATATAAAGCAAAAGTAGAAAGTATACATACCATTTTTTCAACTTGTCTAGTACCCGCCGAAGCTCCAGTATCTCTTCTCAGCATTGACATATCTACAGCGTCACTATAATATCTTGAAATATTTACATCAGAAATAGAACCATGACATTCAGCCGTTCCGTTTGGAGCACATTTTGATGAAGGGACGTGAGCATTCTTTTGTCCTGTTGAGGTACGCTGACAGTCATGGAAACTAAAAGGGCGCTCAATTAGAAAGTTCTGCTTGTTTGCTAGGTTAGTGTTCAAAGTTTGCTCGCTGAGATTGGGATGTGACAATGTTTGAGCTGTTTCAGATTCAACCACAGCTTTCGAGAACCAGCCATACCTTATGTACAAAAAAAATATGTTACTCTTATTGATTCTACGAACATCAACACTGAGTGTATGAGAATTAAACCTGAGGCGGAAGACCGAAGGGCTTCCAATTAGATGATAGATATCCACTGCACAAAGAGGACAATCCTTAGTCCACCTCTGATATCCCACCAGGTTTTCCCGTCGCGCCCAGTAAGGAAAAAGCATCAGCTCTTGTGCATTAAAGCTTGAGTTACCCCATTTTCTATTTAGATGCTCTAACACAGATGATATTTTCTTTCGAGCGCTCAAAGTAAGTTCCAGATGGGGATTGTGTTGTTCCTACAATAAATGAACATAGTCCTTACATTCTCAGAAATTTTAACAAGAACTGATAAACCACCCTAAAACGTCATCAAGAAATAGGTTCACTAGGATGGCTTCCTTTTATCATACCGTCTCCAAGGTTTTTCGAGTGCTTTCATCAATTGGGAACAACTGTAGCTTGAGTTTTGCAGAGTTCTGAATGTTATTCTCATTGAACAATGTTTGTGAAGATACAGGTAAAGTGTTCACCATTTCCACTACTTGCTGAGAACCATCATGACCTGCAAAGTTAAGCAATAACACATTGGCTATTATAAGACAATTTATCATCAATTTACTCATTAGTCCTGCCTTCCCTAGGTTCAGAACGAAAATATGGGTTTTAACCTGAGTTATCCTGACCAACTTCAATATCTTTGTTGGAGATCACTCGTTCCAAATGTTCAGCAGCATCAGCTACCAATGAAACCCCAGCTATGGCAGCTGTCTCCCATCTTTTATATGCAGCTGCAGATGCAATACCTACATACAGATTTGGGAATACAGGAATAACACCATAGTAAACAAAAAGAAAGAAGAAAATTTTGAGGCATCAGGCTTTTGTACACTTGCACAGTCCAGAGATAACAAGATCCAAGGCATCATTCATATGCTCAAAACCTTTCAGATAAATGAGAACATTAATAGAACTTAAAAAGATTATTCCAATGACCTGTTTTGCGCCGGTGTTTTGTAGCTTTCACAGCAGTTGGGTCTACTTTGGCACGATTCATCATCTCTGCATTTACATGGCGCTTCAACAAAGATCCTTTTCCAGTTCCTACTTTTTGGATGTTTTGGCTGTCTATAAGAACCAATTTCACAGCACGGCTGTCATGACCTGATGTTCTGACCTCATTTGAGGCAGGGACATATGCCGTAGAAGAATGATTTTCTCCACAAGGAAGTCGTTTCCTTATGTTCCTCTTCCTATCTTTCAAGAGTTGATTTTCCTTCACGAAAGAGGAATATAATCAGTTCAATCATGGTTCAAAGTTCAAACTATTTCATCTCTGAGATAAGAATCCATAAGCATAATACCAACCAGAGTCTCTAGAAATATCTTAAATCTTCGAGGTTTCAAGTGAAGTTTAGAGGCTTTGCAGCTATACTTTTCCAGTAATGACCACCTGCTAATAACCAAATAAGTTAGAAGTCTGATTGTTGGTGAAAAAATTCTTTGATTCACTCAAAGAAGAGAGTTGTATCAATCACGACAAAAGGACCCAATACCCTCAAATAGAAAGTAAATAAGAAATGGAAAAGGACAGAGAAAATAAAGCAAACTACAAAATTGCAGCATATTACAAGTGAGTGCATGCTGATAAAAAATGCCACACACAAATGCTAGTGATGATAATTGCTGCTACATTAGGAGTACAAGGTTAGAAGAAACCACAATGATGTTATAACTCACAACCAGATGGCCAAAGTAGATTTGCATAATAATAAAAAGAAAGTGTAAAAACCTATTGGTAAAAAGTCAAGATTAAATGTGATATTGATTTTCTATAAATGGTTGAGTTACCATCGAAGCATTGCAGCGTTGGTATCTTTTGAGTTTTTGGCATCAAGACAAAGTTCAGGACCAAGTAACTTGTTCATTCGTCTAACAAGCCGATAATAATAATGTCTGACCTGAATGCCAAATATACATTAAAATAGGAGAAAAGTTAGAATCCAATCATGGAAAAAAACTGCATAGAAATTCATAAAAATCATTAAATTAAAAAAAAAACCTGATCCTTGTTTTTACTTTGAACGCGGCAAGTGATTTTCTCGAAATTCTGAGAACAAGAGTATTCTATGGTCAGAACGTAGAAAAAGCAATTTTTTCTGAAGAAATATCAGTACAAACATAGCAGATCGCTTGCCTTGCCAACTTGCCGTAGAGCAGCAAAAAAGCTTTCTTCCTCTTGACGAGTCCAAGCAGCCCATTGCCTTGTTTGCTTTTTTACTGCATAGAAATAAACTTGCAATGGTAAAATATTTCTTTTTTAGGACACCACTGGAAATTAAAGAATAAAAATTACTAGGAATTGGTGCAGCAGCTTGATCTTGTGCAGATGGGGGTTCACTAGAATCCACTCCATCACTTCCGAGATTCTCAGAGCCAAGGAGCATCTCACAATCTAAGGAAATCTGAGATACCATTTCTATGTTTTCGCTAACACAAAAATGCAACGCTTCATTCCTTCTGGCCCTGAAGGTCTCCAAGGACACTTCAATCTACCTTTGCCGCGGGATCTAATATGGCTGGTTGAAAAACAAAAAAAGTAAAGAATCAGCAAAGCGACTTTGAAGGATTATCAAGATACTTAAACTTGTCCAATTGCACAATTAAGTGGCATCGATAAACAAATTGTAGACATTACAAGGATGAGTATATTAATAGTTAAAGAAACCAATAATTTGAAGTTCCACAAGACTTTATACGCAATCTCTAACTTGAAGATAAATGTGAATAATAGATAGTAATATCAATATCTTAAGATTTGATAAAATCCCACAAAAAAAATTAAAATGCCCCCAATCACATGGGCGTTTAACACTACATAGAAAACCAAATTAGCAAAAGAAACAAGATGTGCAAATAGGGTTTAGGTATCCCTCATTATAATTCAAACAATGAAGCATCAAGATTCAACATTCGAAAACATCATTCCCCAAATTAGCTTTAAAATAAACTTTACAAACCAATTCAACCCACAACACATCAACAAAAAGTTATATCTATCGAGAACAAAGAAAACCCTAAGATCTATTTCCAGATAAGTAACGAAAGGAATACAGAAAATCCCATTTCGTCATTAATTCGAGTTATATATCTGGAGAAGACAGCAAAAATAATAAGGAAAATTGGAGATTTCTCACCAGTAATCAAATTCAAACTCGGGGGAATATCAATTGAAGAGTAACAAAACAAAGGGAAAATGAAAAAGTAAATGAAGCCTTCCCAAAATGAATGCCTTTGAACTGCAGTTAAAGCTCACAATATTGTAAAATACAGGTTGAACCAAATTGAAAAAAGATTGAATTGGGTATTTACACCACCTGTTCTATGGATTCCCTTTCTTCAATGGTGAATGGGAAGCACTAAAAGCTGCGAAATTAGGGTTTCAAGTTTGCTGGTGGTGGTGAATTGGGAATCAAAAACACACCTGATGTCATAGCAAAGCTTTCATTTGAAGTAATTCTGTACCTATTTGTTTAAATAATATAATTGTGGCTATTGAAAAATATATTTAAAATTTGTGTATTGAATATTTGAATGTTGAATATTTGAATGTTGAAAATAAGAGTTGTAAATATTGAAAATTAGTGTGTGATGATGTAGGTAATGATGTATTTATTTTTGGATTATTTGTAAAGATTTTCTATAAATAGATCTCTCATTTGTGAAGAAAATCACAATTGAGTAGAGAGAAAAATATTATAAAGTGTGTAGTTTGGTAAATTTTGAGAGTTTGAGATTTTTACTTTTTACCATAAATTTTTACTTTTTCACAACACGTTATCAGCACGAAGCTCTAAAAGTCCTCCATCCTTTTCCAAGCTCCAAACAGAAGAAAAAGGTAACAAAAGTAATAATATTTATTTTACTGTTATTTATTTATTGTGTATATATTTAATATATAATATAATGTTATTATTAATAATAAAAATAAATTTTTCAAAAACTTGTTATAAATCCTGGGAGGATGTTAAGACGACATCCCACACTCCCGGTAAGGGATACGACAAGTATAAAAGCCTATAAGATTTTTAAACAAAATAACTTATAACACATCATTATAATAATGTGATATGATATACATAATTATTTAAATATGTCTAATATTATATACACCATATTATTACCATAAAATTATACAAATACATATCTTTATTTTTTTTATACACCAACGGTCACAAACGGTAACAAAACGGCTAGTTTTTGCCCTATAAATATGATCTCATAAACACATTCAATCACTCCAACTTTCTCTTCTTCTCTAAAAATTATTCTTCACTAAATTTTCGAAGAAAAAAGAAGATGGCTTTCTCAAGGTTATTTTTAATTATTTTGGTTATCATACTCACGAGTCTTTTATTTATCGGAGAATATCCTCCTCGTGTGTTTTCTTTATTTTTACAAATGCTTGTACTTGTTGTTTATCCATTACTTTGTATTGCAATATTCATTAACTAATAAAATGCATCGTAATTTTTTTTAGTACCACCATGTCAAATTTGACAAAGCTCGAATTTGTTGCGCTCGACATCACGGGAAAAAATTATATGCCATGGACTCTCGATATAGAAATGCATCTTGAGTCATTGGGTATAAGTGAGACAATAAAAGAAAATGGAATATCGACATCACAAGAAAAGGCAAAAGCCATTATATTTTTGCGTCGACATCTCGACGAGGGATTGAAATGTGAATATTTAATTGAAAAAGATCACATGGCTTTGTGGAAAGGATTGAAAGAAAGATTTGAACATATAAGGGAAGTTATACTTCCGACCGCCCGTGATGAATGGAATATGTTAAGATTCCAAGATTTTAAGAAAGTCAGCGATTATAATTCAGCGATGTATCGAATAATCTCGCAGCTAAAATTTTGTGGACATGAGGTCACAGAATCGAAAATGCTTGAAAAAACATTTTCCACGTTTCATGCATCAAATATTACTCTACAGCAACAATATAGAGTACGTGGATTTGCGAGATATTCTGAACTCATCGCATGTCTTCTTGTGGCGGAAAAAAACAACGAGCTATTAATGAGAAATCATCAGTCCCGACCCACTGGATCAACTGCATTTCCAGAAGTAAATGATGTAAGTAAAAATGAATTTAAACCTGGAAACCAAAATCAAATTCAAAGACAAGGTTTTGGTCGAGGTCGAGGTCGAGGTCGTGGACGTGGACGTGGACGTGGAATTGGCCGTGGTCGTGGTCGAGGCCGTGGTTTTGAAAACAATAGAGATAGTTATTTTTATAATTCATCTCAAAAGAGCGTCCCAAACCATCCACAGAAAAGACATCATGAGAATACAAGTGTTAATGAGAATCACTCAAAAAGATATGAAAGTTCTTGTTTCAGATGTGGTACTCCAGGACATTGGTCCAAAATTTGTCGAGCCCCTGAACACCTTTGTAAACTTTATAAAGAATCATTAAAGGGGAAATAAAAGGAGACCAACTTCACTGAACGCAGTGACCATTTGAGTGATTCAACTCATTTTGATGCTGGTGATTTTATGAATGATTTCTCTGGAAATGATCAATATGTTGGTGGGATAGAAATGAACAATATTGATGCTGCAGATTTTCTCAATGATTTCTCTGAAAATGAACAATATAGTGGTAGAATATAAATGTACAATAATTTATTTTTCATGTATCCATATAATGTTTTATTGTATAATTATGATATGTGTTATATTTAAATATATATTGCCAGTAATTTTATTTCATTGCATATTTTTTTGAAGTTCAAAAAATGGAAAATGCTATGAGCAAAGCTGAAGTTTGCATACCCGATAGTGGTACAACGCACACTATCCTCCGAGATAAAAGATATTTCTTGGAACTAAAACCAACAAAAACAACGGTGAATACAATATCAGGTCCTGTAGACTTGATTAAAGGATGTGGTAAAGCACAATTTTTGTTACCTAATGGTACAAAATTTTTGATCAATGATGCTTTATATTCACCACAATCGAAAAGAAATTTGTTGAGTTTTAATGATATATATTCCCATGGGTATGATACTCAAACAATGAATGAAGGGAATAAGAAATATATGTGTCTTATCACATATAAATCAGGAAAGAAATATGTGATTGAAAAACTACCAATGCTCCCTACTGGATTGCATTATACACATATAAGTCCGATTGAATCAAACATGGTAGTTGATAATTCTTCAATATTAACCAATTGGCATGATCGATTGGGACATCCTGGTTCAACAATGATGCGAAGAATTATAGAAAATACACATGGTCATCCGCTGAAAGACCAGAATATCTTTCAGAATAATAAGTTTCAATGTAAAGCATGTTCTCTTGGAAAACTTATTATAAGACCATCACCAGCCAAAATCCAAACTGAATCACCAATGTTTCTTGAACGTATTCAGGGTGATATTTGTGGACCAATCCATCCACCATGTGGACCATTCAGATACTTTATGGTTTTGATTGATGCCTCCAGCAGATGGTCACATGTATGTTTATTGTCAACTCGAAATGTTGCATTTGCAAGATTACTTGCTCAAATAATAAAATTGAGGAATCAATTTCCCGATTATACAATCAAGAAAATTAGACTTGATAATGCTGGTGAATTTACTTCCCAAACTTTCAATGATTATTGTATGTCTATGGGAATCATTGTTGAGCATCCTGTTGCTCATGTACATACACAGAATGGATTGGCTGAATCATTGATTAAACGTCTGCAAATGATTGCTAGACCAATGATTATGAAAACAAAGCTCCCTATTTCTATATGGGGACATGCAATTTTACACGCTGCTTCATTAATTCGCATCAGACCAAGTGCATATCATAAATACTCCCAATTGCAGCTTGCATTTGGTAAAGAACCAGACATTTCTCATTTGAGAATTTTTGGATGTATGGTGTATGTGCCTATTGCACCACCGCAACGAAAGAAAATGGGACCTCAAAGAAAGGTTGGAATTTATATCGGTTATGATAGTCCATCAATCATTCGATATCTTGAACCTCAGACAGGCGACGTGTTCACAGCACGTTTTGCTGATTGTCATTTTAATGAGGAAATCTTCCCAATGTTAGGGGGAGAACAGAAACATACCGAAAAGAAAATTACATGGCATGTATCATCATTGTTACATCTGGATCCAAGAACAAAACAATGTGAAAAAGATGTACAACAAATTGTACACTTGCAAAGAATAGCCAATCAAATACCAGGTGCATTTGCTGACACAACAGGGGTAACTAAATCATATATACATGCTGCAAATGCCCCTGCTCGAATTGAAATTCCAAAGAAACAAATTGAAGAAACTCATGATGTCATTAAACGCCTGAAGCGTGGAAGGCCAGTCGGTTCCAAGGATAAAAATCCTCGAAAAAGAAAATTTATAGAGAAACACGATTATCACAAAATAAAGAATGATGTTCCTGAAGAAACACATGATGATCACAAAATAGAGAATGGTGTTCCTGAAGAAACACATGATGATGAAAATATTCTGTCAGAACCACAAACTGACGAGAATCATGAAATCTCTATCAATTACATTAATACTGGAAAAATATGGAACCGAAAAAATATAGAAGAAATTGATGATATATTTTCTTATAATGTGGCAATCGACATCATAAATGATAATGAAGATCATGAACCAAAATCTTTTGGTGAATGTAAAAATCGGCAGGATTGGATAAAATGGAAAGAAGCCATCCAGGTTGAATTGGATTCGCTAAATAAACGTAATGGTGTAAAACCTGTTGGATACAAATGGGTTTTTATTCGAAAGAGAAATGAGAAAAATGAAATAGTGAGATATAAAGCTCGACTTGTTGCACAAGGTTTTTCTCAAAGGCCTGGAATTGATTATGAAGAAACGTATTCTCCCGTGATGGATGCAATTACGTTTCGGTATTTGATTAGCTTGGCAGTATCTGAAAATTTAGAAATGCGTCTTATGGATGTTGTTACAACTTACTTATATGGATCACTTGATAGTAATATATATATGAAAATCCCTGAAGGATTTAAGATGCCTGAAGCACAAAGTTCAAAACCCAGAGAATGTTATTCTGTGAAATTACAAAGATCATTATATGGGTTAAAGCAATCTGGTCGAATGTGGTATAATCGACTAAGTGATCACTTGATGAAAAAGGGATATGTAAATAATTCAATATGCCCTTGTGTTTTCATTAAGAAAACAACATCCGGATGCGTAATTATTGCTGTATATGTTGATGATTTAAACATCATTGGAACGAATAAGGAAATTCAAGAAGTTGTGTCATACTTGAAGGAAGAATTTGAAATGAAGGATCTTGGAAAAACCAAGTCTGGGTTTACAAATTGAACAAAAAGAATGTGGAATGTTTGTTCACCAAACAAATTATACAGAAAAGATCCTTAAACGTTTTAATATGGATAAATCAAATCCTTTAAGTACTCCAATGGTTGTTAGATCATTAAACATAGAAAAGGATCCATTCCGACCATGTGAAGAAGATGAAGATATTCTTGGTCCAGAAGTACCATATCTAAGTGCTATCGGTGCCCTTATGTATCTTACAAATTGTACAAGGCCTGATATATCTTTTGCCGTAAATTTGTTGGCAAGATTTAGCACATATCCAACAAAGAGACACTGGAACGGAATTAAACATATATTCCGTTATCTACGAGGAACGACAGACTTGGGACTTTTGTATTCAAAAGATGCTAATCCAAGTATAATTGGTTATGCCGATGCTGGATACTTATCTGATCCACACAAGGCACGTTCCCAAACTGGATATGTTTTTACTCGTGGAGGCACTGCAATTTCTTGGCGTTCACAGAAACAAACGCTCGTAACAACTTCATCAAATCATGCCGAGATTATTGCACTACATGAAGCAAGTCGTGAATGTGTGTGGTTAAAATCAATGACCCACATATCCAAATCTCATGCGGATTATCATTCGACGAGAAGCTTGTGATACTATATGAAGATAATGCTGCATGTGTTGCTCAAATGAAAGAAGGATACATAAAAAGCGACAGAACTAAACATATTCCTCCTAAGTTCTTCGCATTCACCAAGGAGCTTGAGAAGAATAAATGTATTGATGTTCGTCACATTCAATCAAGTGAAAATTTATCAGATCTCTTCACAAAGGCACTTCCTACGTCAATATTCAGAAAACATATATATAATATTGGGATGCGCAATCTACGAAATTTGTGAAGAATTGTTCGTGTCAACATGAGGGGGAGTTTACGTGACTGCACTCTTTTTCCCTTGCTATGGTTTTTATCCCACTGGGTTTTTCCTAGTAAGATTTTTAACGAGGCAGTATAAAAACACGTAATGAAGACAATCATTATGATCAGCATCACAAGGGGGAGTGTTGAAAAATATATTTAAAATGTGTGTATTGAATATTTGAATGTTGAAAATAAGAGTTGTAAATATTGAAAATTAGTGTGTGATGATGTAGGTAATGATGTATTTTATTTTTGGATTATTTGTAAAGATTTCCTATAAATAGATCTCTCATTTGTGAAGAAAATCACAATTGAGTAGAGAGAAAAATATTATAAAGTGTGTAGTTTGGTAAATTTTGAGAGTTTGAGATTTTTACTTTTTCACAACAGTGGTAATTAATTGTGATTCCATAATAATTTTTACACTCCAAACCTTTTATTTTATTTTATTTATCACAACATATAATGGAAATATTTCATTAACACAATCAAATTATATACTTGTCTAATTGATCGACTTGGTCTATGTTTAGAGTAAAAAAAATTATTTTAATATAAAAATATTATTGTTTTTCATCGACCAGACAAGACAAGAGATTTATCTCACAAAATACAATAGTTTTTTTGACAATTACCGATAATGTTTTTCACAAAACTCGTGTGAAACTGTCTCACGGATCAATTTTGTGACACAAATCTCTTATCCGACTCAACAAGTGAAAATTATTATTTTTTATGTCAAAATCACTCTAATTATTGACCGTATTAGCATGTTTCATGGATACATATCCGTGAGAGTATGACACAAAAACTTATGTTTTAAGGTTGATTTTACATATGACGCGATCAACATAAGAGAGATTAACCAAATCAAAAGTGGAACTCATTCTGTGTCAACAATAAACTCATTTTTAGTTACTTTCAGATATTTAGACTAAGAGATTTCACTTAGTGTCATTAAAAGTAATGTCACTGAAATGGTGCACTCATGCAAAAAGATACGTGCATGTTGGCAGTTAAATACAACAAAATACCATCATAAAAGTTATCTCCACAGGTTTTTCATGTTCATGTTCATCTTGTTTTGCTTGAATGGGCTCCTGTTTAAACTTTTGCGGTAGCTTCATAATAAATTTCAAGAGGTAGATGATTATCCCTTGCGTCAGTACTTGTGGTTGGAGAAAGAAGGTCGGCTCTTCCTCTAAACTAATTCCAAACCTAGTTTGTATTGATTTAGAAAATTTCTCACAGAGATCAGATGAATTAATACCATAAAAATGATAAACTTGTTCCAAACCATGCAAAAAACTTTCGATTTAAAACCATAATTTGAGAAGAATAGTTCAAGAAACGCTAGAAATAAACTTTGTTAATCTGTCTGATCAGTATTTATAATAGTAATACTAGAGTAAATTATTTTGATATCATTTGTATTATTTATGAATTAGATCCAATTAATGAAACAATAAAAATCAATAACTAAAATATAATCGAGTTTATGATTTGAATAAGACCAAAACTTTATGTAAAAGAAGTTTAAAGTATTTAAAAGTTGGAGGAGACTTTGTTTGATTTAAAAAAGTATACATTCATATCCCTTCTTTCACAATATCATATATATGCCTCGTTGAAATCACCATTCCACGTGCAATTACTACCATGGATGTGATGGTCATTTTATGCCATGTTTTGTGGGCTTGGACAATAAATTATTAAATAACTAAACAAAAAGTGAACTTGACATGGAATTAAAGGTAATAAAGATACTACAATCATATATCAATAATAATATGAATTTTTTTGAAGGTATTTTCATCTACAATTTGTCAGTTAGCATCTTCACAACTCCAAGAATCCAATGAGAGTCCATCTAGATATAAATACTTTTAAGTTGTGCTGTAATGAAGAGTTTTGAAATCTATAGAATTTCAAATTCAATTATTTTATAATTTTTGTAAATGTAACGATGATTTTCGACGAATTTGAAATGACACCTCACATGATTATCATTTCAAATTCACTATTCAGATCTGTTCTCAAATCAAGTCATTCTTTATTGTCAAGTTGGACGCAATAATTTAAATATTAATGAAAAATAAATGCAAATATTTGTATTTTTAATCCAACCATTTTTACTGTTCTAACTTA
The DNA here is from genome assembly GCF_025594145.1 of Primulina tabacum. Lineage (NCBI taxonomy): Eukaryota > Viridiplantae > Streptophyta > Magnoliopsida > Lamiales > Gesneriaceae > Primulina > Primulina tabacum. The sequence continues at coordinate 33,511,995 of NC_134565.1, read as the reverse complement.
TATGAGACATATATCTCAATTAGATCTCGTTAAATTAGACCTTTTTCAATTCACAAAATTGAGAGGAATTATAATAATAGAAGTGTGAAACAAAGCCATCGATTTACCTTTTTATTGTGCAATTTTGCAACTCTCCTCCACATTAACCTCCGTAAAATCTTTTGTAGAATGAATTGAGTTTCGATACAAAATAAATGTGCGCAATGTAAAAAAATGAAAAATTATATGAATTGAATAAATTTATCGAAAATGATACATAGAATTAGAGAAGCAATCAAGTTGCTTCGCAAGAGATTGATTTATTGGCTCTGAAACGACGAATTATAAACCTCCCAAATTATGTTTTCGAGAAATATTAATGAATTCACAGTTACACGTTTTCTATTATGTATATTTCTCTATTTTCTCATCGTTTTATTAAATAATATTATAGAAACGATTTTTTTATTTTAAAAACACAAATATTAACTTAATAACAACTTTTAAACAAAAAAGACAAAATTCAGTTTTCAGAATGAAATTTAACACTTCCACATTGATCGGATCACGACTTTTTCTTTTTCGGGAAAACTTGGAGCTCAAAATTTTGGTCATACACCAGCAGTACTGCTACACTTTGTGTCCATCCGTAGCACAAAATTACACATCAACCTAAAAATTATCACCCGAAACTTTGAAAGCATGATGCAGTGGGCAGTTTCTTGATTTGGTTCGGTTGGCAAATAGGAGTAGTCTGCTACAGTATCTGAAAGTTCACCAGATGCTATGAACGAACATAGAGCCCATTTACAGATGATGCAAATAGAGCCTCAGCTTGTTACTTTCACGAGTAAGAGTCTGTACATGAGATCGCCACGATCTAACACATGCCGTTCCCAATCTGATGTCACTCCGAAGGGATTTTCCTTCAGCCATTCTCCTTCACAAGTCTTCTCCTCATCATGATTCAGCAATGAAAGTTTTCTCTTGCCGTATTCTATAAATTCTTTTTTCATTCTCAGAGCGACAGCTTCTATATCAGATTGGATAAATACCTGCACATGTTTGCTGTCGGTCGTTATTTTTAATCTTCAGCGTATCAGAAATCTGTGCCACTTCGCCATAAAAGAATTCATCTTTAAAATAAAAACAGCTGGATTTATGGATCACTACATTCGTTCTAGTATGGTAATATTCTTGAGGCTTCCAGCATTTCTAAATGACAGAGAATGTGGTTGAATTGAAAAAATAAAAAGTGGAAGAAATCATGTTTCCATGACATTAAGCTTGTCAGGTTTATTGGTGACAATGAGGATTTCATTTTCCGAAAACATAAATGCTTTGGGGCCTTAAAGTAAACTTCCATATTGATTCGAACATAGTGAACCAAAAGAACAGAATTTAGCAGAGAGAAGAGAAATCCACAAGAAAAGGATAGATAGGAGAAGTATACAATCACAATAAAAGGTAACAGGAAAATAAATATCCGTATTTGAGGTGACACCATGATTGTTGAATGAGATTCACACACACACACACACACAGAGTTACCAATTAAACTAGTCAAATAAAGCTAAATATTTCTCAATACATTGATACAATTATTAGTCAATTACAAACATGTAATAATCATCAGCATGTGGCAAGTGATAAAGTACCTTTCCACCAATCACCAGTCTATCTGCGATTGCTTCAACTAATGACCTCTGCAACATTCTCCACCGGTTATCTGGCTTGTTGAAGTCAGGGTTTGGACACTGCAATCAGAAAGAACCTCTCTGAATCGAATATTTTATGTGGATGCTACAGAGCAATGTGCCTTGGATACTAGGTGGTTCATGATTGAGGGAATAATTTTATTCAGAGTCAGAGACAAAGCTAGCTGCAAGTTTCTGGGTATGCAATAAACTGTATCACCTGCACTGTTACAAGAACCAATGCCCCTGGGTAACTCGACACTATTGATCGAAATGTTGATGTTGCATTTGTTGCGAGAAAGTGCCTGTAAACCGGACGAGTAAAATGTAACAGCTTCTCTATTAGTAAATGGTGTCTCCAAAATTGGTTAAACAGAATTGAAATACCAAATAGCTATCTGGCCTCTCCAACCCCATCCCACAGTGAAAAAAAAAGCAGTATTTAAGCGGCTTCATTGTTCCAGTTCCGCCTTTTTTTATAGTCACTTCCGCCTTTTATAGAAGCAACAAATTACATTAATTGGGACAATAGAACCAAGGACTTCAAATTTGAGGATTGGTGTGACCCAATGAGAAATTCTTGAAATCGAAAGACAGGTCTCAAAACAGAAATAAAAAAACTGAGCCACTTACCCGAGAAATTGGTTAGGTAAAATGGCTTCAACAATCAGGTTATCTTAGTGAGTTCCAAAACAGGAATATCTGTTTAAAATTATTTTAAAAATATCTTGATGTTTGACTGAAACTGAAACTGACACCAATATCTGAAACCAGGACACTCATTTAGTTTCCTTCGTGACTATATCAATCAAAAGATGCACAACTAACTCTCAAGTAAGAACATTTGAACCATCTAATACCATGTCATCGAAATGTATTGTGACAGATTTTGACTGTAAATCATGATAAAGCCAAGAACAATTTTGAAGTTGCTGAAAGGAAGAAAGATAGGCATTTATTTAAAGTGGAAGCTAAGGATAGTCCTTAAATCCATCAACAAACTTGAAAATAAATTAATTGAACCAATGATATAAATCTTTACAGCTTTCCTTGGAGCTTTTTGTTCAAAAAATTTGTACCTCGCAACTTAGTAAATGAGCTGCAGTGATGCCTCCACTCATTACAAATTAGCATTTTACCAAGATTGTGAAGAGTGAGACCACTAGCATCTATAGTTTTCCAAGTACTAGGGATTCTCTAAAAAGTCAAACCTTAACCATGGTTTATTCATTTTGCAAGAAAACAAAGGCTTCAATTTAAGTGTACTCATCCAAATGCATGGAATACTTCCACTTGTCTGAATCATGAAATTACAACCTCCTATACCTACATGAGCAAGAGTGACCATAGCATGGACAATTCATCTTATTCTCGTAGAGTTTTTGCCTATATTCCTGTAAAAGCATGTTCTTTCTCTTTGTATTTTAGACTATGAGATGCTACTCTGGCACGTATAGTCAAAAGCATATCTGAGTACTGTTTGAAAGCCAAAAAATTATTACCGATATTTAATGAAATCACATGGCTAGGGCATTATAAATTTGACAGAAATTAACTGCTTACGCATTTTGGATGCCCAGTAGATGAATTTCATTAAGACAACGATCTACTAGCTGAAAATATCCAGACCCCAGAATTGGTAAGTTCATAAATCAAAATTTTAGGAATGAATATGTTCAGAGAGAGGATAAAAGACCTTTGCATTTATCTCTAGCCCAAGAAAATTCATATCTATACTTCTTCTTGCCATTCCAAACAGAAACAAGCCGTTGCCTGTAATTTTCCAACCACGATTTACTCTCTTTACTTCCTTGAGCACAGAATTTATTACCACAAACTTGTTGACTAAAAATGATCTGAACAATAAATTAGATTCCTTCAAAGAGAGTTTAACATGATTAACCTCCTCTTTTGGAAATGAATCCCTTATGTCCGCATATGTCTTGTGAGCATCTAATAGTTAGTTTGGCTCTATGGTATTTTTGAACAAAAATTTCCCTCACAGTTGCTCTAGACATGGTGTTGTAGTTGCAAAGACAAATGTATGCAATTTGCTTGAAATCAATCCATGACCAAGTAGTACAAATGATTATGAAATAATGGGAGGACGAGAGAGCGAAATAAAATGCAGGAAACTCAACCAAGTAATTTTGGACACATAATTTTCTTTCTTTGACGTCCACTATCTGAATAAATGATTAACCAAAACTTAGAATGTGTATATACGCAGAAGGCAAGAAAAAAATTGGAAAAAATTTGATTGAAACAGTTCCTATCTGCATCCTTCTGTGAATATGACATCATAGACAGCGTCGAGCTTCAAACTGATTAATATAGTAGTTGGTGAGCACAAAGAGGTTCTGGGGCCATAGATAGTAGTCAAACTGCAAAAGTTTCACCAGAAATTTCTGAATTTCTTTTATCTGAATGTTGTTTGACTTGGAATTTTTAATGCAAACATGCATGAAATGAATATATAAACTTGAATTCGAATTTGAAATAAACCTATAGTTTTTGTATATTGACATGGTAGGACAGAAGCGTGAAAATTTTGAATGCTTTATGAATGGGTAATCATATGCGAGTACAGTTTCCCAGCCAACCAAATGATACCAAAGGAATTAGTAAAGGTGGTGCTTGGATTTTTATTTATTTGACTTCATGCACATTGAGCAAGGGGTAGTTTCGTAAGGAGATGGTTGTTAATTGCAGTTTTGGCACTCATATTCTAGTCTTATTTGATAACTATATCATTGTTTCCGAGTAGATTATGAGTTTTGGCAGTTGTTTAGTGTAGATTGCAAGGACCAAGGTAACACGTGCATTTTGTGGCAAAGAAGACCTGAATAATAACTTTTCCTCAACACTCGGGAGAGAGAGCAGAAAACAAATACGGATTCTTGGCTAATAAACTAGAAAAATTCATTAGATATGAATTAAGATAAACAAGACATAGCGGATGGTCAAGTAAAATCGAACCTCTAGAACCCGTCTCTTATTGATTTCTTTATATTTATTTATCTTCGTGTTAGTTATCTTTATTTATTTTATTGTCAAACTCACTATGATTCTTAAAATAAAATTAAGATTATTTTAGTGTGAGTGTAAATTTTCAATCCTCGTAGGAATGATACTTTACTCATCAAATATTAAAATTTGATATCGTGCCCTTACGAGCGAGAATCACGCAATAATGGTAGCAAACAAAAAGATGTTCAGTTAATAATCCAAGATTAATTTTGTGTCATTCGAATAATGTAGTCACATGAAGATTACCACTTCCAACATCAACAACCAAAGGAAGCATTGGATTGCTATAAGCGATATTCCAGTCTACATGGAAGGGATATGCCTACAAAGATAAAAACAATCTATAATTTACCTGCAAGTTCCTAAGAGTAGTAAATTGATCAGGTATATATTGTTCCCACACAGCTTACTAATTAAAAACACTTCCATTTTGCATGAGCACATTTATGTAAATACATGGTCTTTTAGAGTCCCAGAACAAGCATATCATTTAAACCATCACTACAACTAAATAATGGCAAAGATTGCTAGTTAATAACATTTCTTGGTCAATTTTATTTTGATAAACATCTATACCACAGTACTTGGAATCTAAGAAAGATCATTTATAAAAACAAAAAATAATTGATTAAGTTAAAGAAAAGAGTCTCTAGCTGGTGGATGCCACAAGGGTGAATATTTTTTTAAAAAAAACAAAATCAAGATCAACGGAAAAGCTAGCAGAAGTTGGCCCAAAATGAACGAGGGACATTTTCTCGATTTCACAAATCCCTCACAACAACGTGATTCACATACAGAAATTTTTGAAGAATGAGTTCGGTGTGCGTACTCTATCTAATGCCTCAAGCCCAGGAAGTTTTCTTCCTTTAAGAAACTCCCACACAACTGCAGCATTTTTGACAAAATTATCTTCTGAGAAAGATTTTGATTTGCTTAATAATTCTTTAAACTGCATGTTCCCTACAAAAGTTATATCGCAACTTCTTTTCTTTAGAGTATCAAGTTCTTCTGCCAGTTTAAATGCTCCACCTTTACCCTGACATAACGAGTTGAACTTCAATGGGCCAATCCACAATATTCTCTGGAAAAATAGAGTTACTTTTGTCAAGAAAAAAACGTAAAATCCATGAGGGAAGTCAAGCATATACAATCAACTCAGATTTTCAAGAGAATCTAATAAATAAAACAAATTATAGTTCTCAACTCAGAAATATTATATATAAAGGCATTTTCTGCATGTGTAGCTACAGAGTTGTCCTCTACATAGGGGCAAACATACATTATGTCTCTGTCTAGAAACTGAGAATTACTATTTCTCTGGTAAAGATTGAAAAAATAAACTCAATAGTGTGTTGACAATTAGCAGGAAAATTATCTATACTGCCTAGGAAACAGACCAGCAGTTCATCAACTACAAGAAGTACAAGGAGCAATCAAGTTAGCTATTCTTCTGAGTATACACTACCTAGCAATGGAGATCACTACTGCACTTTCATATTCCTCTTTATCCCCTCTAGAACAGCTAATTGGAGCTTTTCTATACCTTAGAACATCCCCAATCTGTGGCAAATCAGAAAGATGACTAGCGGCCACCATGATGTTCATCTATCAGTAGGTGAATGGGAAACTCGAGTAAATTTGACGAATGTCCAGGTATCCGGGTATTTTTATGAGAAACCAATAAGCAGCTCGAAGATAAATGTTCTCGCATCCTAGTTTTTATAAAAATTTGTAAGCACCTTGCATTTTGAAAGTAAATAGATCATTTCTTGCAACGATCTTGGACCGATATCAACAGGTTGCCAACCTGGAAAGACGAGCATTGAAAAACAAGTCAACTGTGAAAACTTGATAAAAATACCACACAGTAACCATGAAAATATGAAACCCATGTGCAAATCAAGCTCAGAATCTCTTTCACAATGACAACGTTTGAACTTTACATACCAAAAACAGGAAGGATAATGAAACTTGAGAAAATGGTCTCTTTAACGCAAAAGTATACCTGGTTACATACTGAAATGGTGTAAATTGTGGCTTTACCTTTACTAATAGAAGTAACAGAAAATATCTTCGGTTGCTCTGGATTATGATTATTGATACACCAAACATCTTTTGGAAAGGCAAGTGGAATATTTCTTGATTTTGCAGACTCCACTATACTGATAGCATCTTTTAACACCCCAAGCTCCACGAATTCCATCGGCACAGGCACTCCTAGGGCATGCATTACTTGAAAGGCCAGAGTCCCAACAAAAACTAAACCATCACATGTAGAAGCCAAAATCTGCAGGGCAGCTGCTTTGTCTGCAAGGTTACCTCCTCCTATCTGCATGTAAAATTGAAGCACAATAAATAAGAGACCAACAAATGCAGGAAAGAGCCAATTAAGAGAGTCTGTATTTACGATAAAAAAGGATAACACAAATAGATATTGGTTTTAATACTTTATATCTTACTTGTAAATGAATGACGATATACTATTTATAGCCATCAGTCTAGAAACATGATACCACAAAATTCTCTAAGTTAGGAAAACTGATACCAAACTTAGTGATCTATCCCTAGAAATTAAAGAACACAACTGCCAAAGAGATAGCACCAAATCCCTAAATTTCTATTACATATTTTGTCAGAAAAAATCATCCAGTGGCAGTTCAAATAAATTATCGAGCAAAGAAATAAATTATTGAGCAAAGATTATAATCTTACAATAGCCATATAGGAATTTTCACTGGTCCAGATGAGTTTCTTGAGCTTATAGAGGCCTTCCTCAAGATAAAATCCAGCAACATAGGCAGGGCAAAAGGAAGCAATGCCAACAGTCGAAGCTAGAACTTTATGAGACTGGGAAAAGGCGTCATTAACAACAATATCAACACCAGTTGCTAGTTCTTTGGCAAACTTGGAACAGTTAGACAATTCCCCCTTCAAGTAGAAAAGATTTTCGAGCAGAAGAATGTCATGATTGTTACTCTCTTCTACACCAGAATGCTTGTATCTCTCAGAAAATTTCACTGGAACAACTTTGAGTTCAAGAACCAATGATAGATATTCTGGAATGCATAATGAGCATCAGTAAAGAGCATTAAGATATTGCAACAGAAAATTGAAATGGGGAAACTAGTACGGTTAACCTATCAGTCAAAAGAATGTATACCTGCTACAGATTCTGTTGAAGGATATGCTCCTGAAGGAAGGCTAGAATTGGTATTCTCACTCCAGCTGCCCACCATAATTACTCTTGCACCTGCTTCATACAAATACTTGATGGTATAAAGAGCATTGGCTGGTGGTGACTGGTCTTCCTTTTCGTGGAGTAGAACAATTGAATCGAATCTGACCATGACAACCTTTTCAAATAACTCCTTATTGGGGAAATTTCTAAGAGTTTGCACATGAGGAAAATCAATAATTTTTGCTCCATCAGAAGCTGCATCCTAAATGTAAAAAAATGCACACATGATAATTCTGCATAACCGTCTCCTCAAACAATCTGAGCATTGAATGATTCCATAGGCTCATTTATTTTAATTTCTATAAATGATTGCATTCTAACGTTTGCATGCATATGAAAAAGAATTCTTCGTTAAATTGTTCATAATGTCAGGCTGTCCTAATATTTCACGAGGTCACACTGTTTGACGAAATGTTAAGCTTGCTGGACCATATATTATACAGAATTACCATACTTACAAATCTTCAAACAAAAAGAAAAAGTCATATAAACGTCAATCGAAACTGCAATCCTAAAGGCAGAGAAAAACTAGACAATTGAACTAATCTACCTCTTCTCCAAGTAAATGTGCATCTAGATCAACCAGTTTGCAAGTAACTGTAAAATAAATTAAAATATCAGGTGATTGATTCTGTAAGATTAAGCAACAAATATCAAAATCATCCAATAACAAGATAACAACCTGGCAATCGAAACAGCGATGCTCGCCATTTCCTTTTCCTGCACAAAATCCTGTTTCGGAGACGGAAAGATGCTTCCTGCTGTTGGATTTTGATTGAATCCAAGGCAATAATTTTTCGATTAAAAATTTCGGATAAGAGATTCCCCCTCGTAATACCAAGAAGTTGACTCATCTTGCTCGCCCAGTTGAATATTTTTCAAGAGTATATCATTCTGCCGAATATGGAGGAGGCGAGGGGCATCAACGGCTAGCATAATGTTCTTTATCCGAACGTCATCCTTCGAATATTGTAAATTTATAATTTCACCCCTATGTTTTCCTTACTCTAATATCACCCCCACAACTTTGCCATATTGGAAATTCTATTTAATTTTTTTTAAAAAAAAATATTATAATCCATATGCAATTAAAGTAATTTAAAACTTGATCACTAATATTATATACATACATTAGTTTAACATAAGATCCCTACCAATTTTATTATTGTCCACAATGAAATGGATGATATGGGCATTTTATGCCAATAAGTAAGATAAAAACTTGTGTGAGAAGATCTCACGGGTCATATTTTGTGAGACGGATCTCTTATTTAGGTCATCCATGAAAAAGTATTATTTTTTATGCTAAAAATATTACTTTTATTGTGAATATCGATATGATTGATCCGTCTCACAGATAAAGATTCGTGAGACCGTCTCACAAAAGACCTATTCAATAATCAATTACCTTTGTGTTTTATTTTTTGAATTGTTTGTAATTTTTTTTGGTGGTATTCCTTGATTTTGAATTTTTAAAGTTCTCAATAAAATTTCGACAAAATATTTTGTTTTATAATTTGTTATTAATTATCAGAATAATCAATATATATGATTAATAAAATAAATATACAAATTAAGATGGCTATTATAAATATATATATTTAGTTAAATATATAAATGAAAATTATAAATAAAGTTTTTAAATTAAAATATAGAAAATGAATGTGTTATTATATACTGAGCCCATAAAAAATTATGTTTTTTGGGTTTATGATGAAAGAAAATGTTTAAAAGTGGTGGGTTTTAAACTTTTAACGTTTTAGTGAGCCAAGTCAGCCCAATGCCACACGACCGACATGTAACAGAATTTGTTCGCTTCGGTAATTGATTGGCTTATATTTGAATATATATTTCCTGTCCCAACGTATCTCGTCTTAAATTTTTTTCCTTACATTACATTTATATCATCACTCTCATACATAAATTCTTGACTAAATAATCTACTTTTCATACAGGTTTGTTTTCTGAGCTCGATAGGAGCTCAAAATTCATACTCGAGCAACTCAGACGCAGCGGCACAAATGTATATAGCAAAGTTGCATTTTAATGTCCAGTGGAACTCGAGCTTTGAAGTGAGGGATCGAAGTAAAGCTTGTGTGTACATCTACCCTACAGAACACGTTATCAGATTTGCAGCAACATCCCAAAAAGGGACAAAAAGGCAGGCACCACTTTTGCTTGAAAATGATGCATAATAGCAATGATTCATGCATATCCCCAGACTTTATAAAAATGTGAAGATCTTATCATAGAGTTAAAATGTAAAGTTTTTTTTTTACTACAAGGCAGGCAAAATGTGAAGATTCCCCATGTTCCATTAATAGACTCACATTCGATTCACATCAATCTACATATAGCAGATAAAGATTTCCTGTTGAATCAAGAAAGAATCGAAAAAAAAACCAAGAAACGGGGATGGGTTCAAAATGCAGAACAACTAGCTCCTTCGTAATAATCAAGCCATCCAAAAAACTAGTGAACAAGTTCTCCGTTTACCTTGTAAATTGGGTAACCAAACGATGCAACAGCACCTGGATGACTGGTCATAAAAGAGAATCGCCGAAGATGGGTATTTTCCGGTCATTACGATTGGTAATGCAGAGCCAAAGAAGTTCATGGTAGAATTAGCTTGCCTTTCATATCCCCCTTTCATAGGGGTGCTCGAAGCAGAAGAGAAAGAATTTAGATTCGAACAACAGGGTGTGTTTGCCATACTTTGTGAAGCAACTGCGCTCCAAAACACAAATTGCATGTTTGAGGTGACTTTAACCGAGAAAATGGACATCTCTGTAAATGTCAAAAAGCTGTTAAAAATAACAGCACAGAGCTCGGACAAGATATCGAATCTATATTGTTTACTTGAACGAAATAAATCAACACCTTGCATTTCTCTCCACATTTCTGCTTTTGCATCACACATGAAAGTTCAAGACCAGTCCACATTGCGATAAATGATCATTGGTTTTTCATCCCATCATGATAGCCAGAAAACAAATTAGAAATGAACCATGCGTTAGTCTTTCCAAATCAGATCAAAACCTTTTCCCCTTTGATACAGCCACACGGTCATTATTGTGTGCACCAGCAGTCAATGCATATAAAACAGCCAATTGAGATAAATTTTAGTGCTTGCACAGGAAACAAGATAATGCATGTATCATTCCCAAATGGACGGGGAGAAATCAAACTTGCAGCAACTAAATGAAGGTGAGAAGGAAAATTGTAAGACTGGTAACACATCTGTAAGAAAAACATGCAAAAAATCAAAGAAAGACAGTAAAAAGGAAGGTTATTGGTTTATTGACCATCTTTTTAGTTAGAAAAGAAGAAAACCAAATGCATTCCATTTCTTGTAATTGAATCGATGATTACAGAGGCTAATCACACTATTTAGAAATCACTACAGCTAATGGAAACTTGACAAATAGACAAAGTTTTGTTTCGGTTGTAACAAATTAACAAGATAAATATTCACAAAATCTATCAATTCTTCCCACTAGATTCCAGAGACTCGTACTCTCATGGATATGGGATTCACTTGCTCATGTTTTAACTCAGGCTGTAATCGTTGTATTTGTATGGCCCATTATCACTTGATCCTTAACTTGTTTCGGTAGGGACTTGCAACATGCAAGCACACTTAGATCAAGTTGTAATATAGTCGAATTCCCATAAGGTTAATATTTAATTATTAAAGTTTAAATCTACAGTAAATTAATTAAGTGACAGAGAACTTATAAATCCAAAAAAAATTAAAACTAAGAAAATTTTCCGATTAAAATTAACAATAGCCTATGATAAAAGAAGATTCTGAATTCAAATAAAAGAACCAACACAAACAACGATAAAAATTATAATATCTATTGACACCTATTTAAATTCAGTTAAGTATCAAACTTTCACTCGATTATGGTGGAATTTCCTGAATTATTGATTAATCTATTTCTAGAATGAATGAATACATTTTTAGATGACAATCCAATTATTCCTAATTGAACTTGATTAAATAAAAATACATTAAAAATCTATCCGATATTATTTGTAGTTGATTTAATCATATGTTGATTGATATCTTTTAAACTATATTTAATCAATCCTCCTCCAATTCAAGAATAATCAAACAAGCATATGAATATTTGACTATATTATTCACAAACAATATGAAATCATCATCAATATATAATTTATTGAATAATTACTAAATATCAAAACAAAGGGTTCTCTCCATCATATCGTGGTCTTGATCTAAAAGAAATCATTTCAAAAATGCATAACAAAGCATAAAAACAATGTTTCAGATCATGATAATGAATTACAAAAATGAAATTAAGAAAATTTCGACTTGAATGGCGCAATTCCCACTTGAAGTCATCTTCCTCCTCTCTCAAACCGCCTACAAAAATAATTGACAGAAGTCCTTGAATGAATAAGTCCTATTTATAACTGAAAAAAAAAGTCCTTTTCCCTTCGAAATTGGTAGAATTTGAGTTCTAGAGAAATAAAGATTCTTCCTTATTTTTCTAGATAAACATAAAATCATTATATAATTTGTGCTTTATCATACATTCCAACCAACAATTGTAAAGAAGAGAAAAAACTAAATTACAAAAGTTGAGAAGAGAAGAGAGACACAAATACCTCTTCTTCCCATTATATATTGAGAATTACTAGCTCAAACTGATGATAAATATAAGAAGTTCAGCATTAACTCAATATCATAGTCTTGGTAAAACGTCAATGAGCTTGGATGAAGTTTCTTAAACAAGGCACATATTGCTTAAAGCATGCTAACAACTTACAGCTAAAGCTATCGCTCCTCTTCTACAACCTTCAAATCAGGGTATAGAGGATGAGAAGACCTGTCAATTTAAAGAAGTCTTAATTCCCATTTTAGCATAGTTAAGTGCAAATAACATCGATGATAGATATCATACTTGAAAAGTATAGCACTGTAATAAATGCAGTAATACAATGTACAAATTGAAGTTTACACCACCTACATGCTGAGTAAACTGCACCAACTAAAATGGGTACACAGATATCTGTAAGATAAACAAGTAAAGATACATTTTCATTCATCGGAAAAATCATAATGTAGACTTACAAAAGAAACTAAAAACACACACTAAATTTTCTCGAAAAATGTCTTAGATTAGGTCCGATACCTGTGTGGATTCTAATCACATTCACCAGCACAACTAACTACAATTTCTAGTTAGACTAACCTAATCAACTGCTATAATCTTGAGCTAGCGTATGCAAATTCTCTTTGACTAAGTCACTCGAGGAATTACAAATTTACAACTGAGGGAGTTCTAGCTGGTTTTCCATAGACTTCCGGAGTACAAACTCGACCCTCCTCTTCTTATCATCTTTTTCGTCCTCACGTTCGAACCAGGATGAAGTTCTAGCAGCGGCCTTGTTCTGAATCCTCAAATCAAGTGATTCTCCAAAGACTTTTTTACCACCCTTCAACTCCAGAAATATAGGTTTCCTCTTTTCCGGAAGAAGCTTGTCCCCATCACTTCCAGAATCAAGCCCGTCCTTCATTGCCTCGATAGCAGGAGCAAATGTCTCCAATAAAGAGGCACGCTTTTCTGTGTGTGACTCACTGGGAAGCTTAGCATGCACATCAACCGGTAACAAGTTTCTCCCACCATCCTGCAACGGCTTAACAAGAACAGAATTTTCAATTTCAAAAAACTTGGACTTCCCCACCTCATCTGGTTCAGCTAATTCTCCAGCTGAGGCTGCAGCCACTAATGACGCATTACACACCAGACGCTGCTGCAAGCTTAACAAGGACCTTTCTGCCTTTCTACGCTGCCTTGCCAGCTCAATCATATCTGTACGAGGGTCAGTGTCCCTCTCATTCCATACAGGCGTTTGTATATATGTGTGAGGATCTGGAAATGCAGGCAACCAAACTGGGATATGCTTAGAACTGGGTGTCTCGCCCATTTGCGAGAAACTAGGTATCATTTTCCGTCCCCTGATCACAGGAAACTGTGGAACTGGCTGAGCAAAAGGTATCTCCTCCGCAGACGCCACATACTCCTCGAGCTCTTTGATAGGACCAGAACTAATTACACAATCATTTCGGGCCTCAGAAACACCAGAAAAACCTTGTGACCAGCCCAAATCCACTAATCCTTGAATGACATCAAAGACATTGCACTCGGCCCTACCAGCCAAATTTGCATTAAATTTTGAAGTTTTTCCCAGGTCACTGATGTAGCTAATCACAATTCCAGCTAGGGAATCAAGAGCAGACTCGTTGACTCCCTGAAAACCAATACTCTCACACATCTGCCCCACAAATACCCTTGAAATTGCTCGGCCAAATACATTGGTGCCAGATCGAATTATCGGACCTTGGTCATCTCTCCGTCCATCTACTTCACCTCCACCGTTCATATTCAGATTCCCCAACCACTAAGGTCTTATTCAACTCCAGAAACTCAAAAACACTAACCTCATAAACCCAAACACCTCCACAGCAGAACTAGGGCACAATTTATATACATTCCATCCATGTCCCCCTATGAACAGCCACGAAACCCAAATGGTCCAGCTGAAATATCAACCCCAGCTGAAATATCAACCAGTTTACCCACATATTGTGTTAATGCGAATAAGATTGAGTGTATTATGGAATACTTACAAGATATGCAGTTCCCAGAGTCTACCGAATCCCACAAACTTGAAGTCGGTGATGGGCGAAAGCGTATTGCATCAATTGCGTCAAACCCTCGACACAAAATAGCACAACTTTAGGGTTTCATATACAATTGTCGATTCGGAGAATGAAATTGGGGGTTTACAGATAATACGGTAGAGCTTAGAACCCTACCAAGAAACTGGAAATGAGAGCGTGGATCTGTAGAGCATGTTGAGGGTATTTATGGACGGAGCCATAATCAGGATTCAAACAATTTCAGTTAAAATTATTGTAATTTATTTTTATAAAAACATCAGTAAAACCAAACCGGCTCACGAATCAATTTTATGAAATAAATATGAATAGAGTTATCATGTCACAATTATTTGATCCATTGATTCTTCTTAGTTTTTTTAAATGAATGATCCATTCGATCGACAAAAATTTTTGTGAGACGGATCTCTTATTGGATCATCCATAAAAAAATATTAACTTTTGTGCTGAGAGTATTACTTTTTATTGTGAATATCAGTAGATTGACCCGTCTCACAGATAAAAATTCGTGAGATCGTCTCACAAAAAACCTACTAAACTATTCAAAGAGAAATATAACGAATATAGAGATAAATTATACAGATGGAACTGTGATATTTAAAAATTAACCATTAAATTTCATTCATATGGGTTTTATGAATCGAATTATTTATTTTTCAATTCTTATTAGTTGACGAATAAGCTATTAGAATGTGTCTCTTTTTGTGGCTCAGTTGAATAATTAAAAATTAAGTTAGATAAAAGATTAGATTGAATATTTTGGCCAAAAAATATTAAATTCTTGTAAAAAATCAAAAAATTACCTTTACAAAGCTCCAAATTAATTAGATTTTTCCATCTAAATCCACTTTTTTCAAAGAGTAGGTCTCTTGTGAGACGGTCTCACGAATCTTTATCTGTGAGACGGATCAACCCTACCGATATTCACAATAAAAAAACAATACTCTTAGCATAAAAAGTAATATTTTTTCATGGATAACCCAAATAAGATAAATGACAAAATACGACTCGTGAGACCATCACACACAAGTTTTTGTTTTTTTCAAATTTGGGTGCCGATGAATTTTCGCTTTAAAAATTCGATTGATTTTCGAAAGAATTTGAATAAAAAAAATAGGCAAAATTAGCCGAATGAAAACAAAGAATAAAAGTGATTGCGGCAAATTGGTAAATAATTTAGGATAAATACTCACATGATTATCCTATAATAAATTATTATGCTTATAATTAGCATAAGTTTCATCGTTAATAAAAAAAATCATACCTTCCTCCATTTTTTAAAATAAATAAATAAACGTAAAACCATTATGACCGAATCGAGTCAAGATTTCTATGTTTTTATAAGCGGTCCAATGGCTCATCTTCTGCAGCATCCGTCTTCATTCCTCGCATTTCGACAAATCCCTCTCCCTGTCTCGGCAAAATCCACCGCAGCATCACTTTCTTGCAACATCCGTATCCCTCCGAAATATTTGAATTTCTTGCTATCTGGATCTTTAGCTCTTTCTCTCGGTAAATCTTTGCGTCTGTTTATTAAGCAACGAACTTATGTGGTATGACTATGAGTGAATTTATATAAGTTTCTGTCAATTTTCCCTGGATTCAAAGTCACTCCAAACTAATACCATATTAAATATGTAATGGATTCATGACAAAAGTTGTTCCTTTTTCTTGATCGGAATTTCATACAAAACTTGTAATTTTTTTTATTGAATCTAAATTCTCGAGGGCACCTTATCTCTCAGTTTCCACAAGTGTGAGAATTTTGAGGTGTTCATTTCTTTTGATCTTCGTATTTATTGCACTGATACAAATGCATATATCATTGCTGGTTTTACAGTTGTGCAAAATGAATTACACTTTGTAGGAGTAGAGCTGATGAGGGAAATGTGTTGGTCGCACATGCGAAAACTTAATATAATAAATATAAAAATAAAAAATAAATTGGACACGAGATTTATGTGGAAAATCCCTAAAAATTATTAAAATAAAAACCACTGGCAAGATGAAAAGAATTCTAGTATAATATTTTATGGTATACAAACACTCATTGTATTTTCAAAGAGAACACACACTATGTTAATACAGGAGAACAAACATCTCACAAATATTATAGAAATAATAGGTTTAAGAAGAAAACTCAAGAATATAATGAATTGTTTGAAAATGAGATTACGAATGAGGGGAGGGGCTCCTCGTCATGTGAAAACGCGCCTTCCCCTCTGCTTTCTTTGTTAAATATGCACCTACCATCATTAATGTTTCATGTTGTTATTCATTTATTTTGCCGACATTTCTCCAATAGCCGCCAAACAATTCTCATTTCTTAAAATTGCTTGTATCTTTATTTTTCACAACATAAAATTGTTTATATTGAACTTTGTTATCTCGTATCTGCCCGTCATTATGTTTACAACAATTTAATAGATTGGACAAAATAATATCGCCTTAATAAAAAAATCTTTTCTGATGTAGGAGATCGGTCTGAGCTGCAACCACATAGCATACTCAGAATTTGAAGAAATTTTAAACCAAGGTTTTAATACCACTTGTTGGTCCATGTGTGAGAACTTGAGATAATAAATATGAAAATAAAGAATAAATTGGACACCGAAATTTACGTAAAAAAATCCTTAAAAATTATTAGGGTAAAAATTACATGCAAGATGAAAATAATTTCACTATAATATTTATGGTGCATAACAACTCACTGTGTTTCCAAAGATAACACTCACTCTCTTAATACAGGAGAACAAACATCTTACAAACATTATAGAAATAATAATAATAATAAGAAGAAAACTCGAGAATATAATGAATTACTTGAAAACGAGATTATATATGAATGATGAGAGGAGCTCTGATCCTCGTCAGTGTGAAAACGCGTATGAAAACACATCTTCCCGTCTGCTTTCTTTGTCAAATATGCATCTATCATCATTAATGCTTCATGTCATCATTCATTTATTTTGCCGACATTTCTCCCACTTGAAAATTTGATTGAGAATCAAACGCATCTCCACTCATCCTTTCAATCTTGTCATTACATGCTGCTTACGTTTCTGCTAGGCCACTTGAGGATCAACAACACTCAAACTTATCAGCGTTCAGTAACTTAGTCAGAACATCAGCTATATTATCCTTTATATGGATCTTCTGCATATCAATACTTCCTTATTCTACTACTTCTTAAACAAAGTGCAATTGGATCAAATCTCCAAATGGGAGAAATGTCGGCAAAATAAATGACTGACAGCAGGAAGTATTAAGATGCATATTTGACAAAGAAAACAGACGGAAAGACGCGTTTTCACACTGACGAGGAGTAGAGCTCCTCTCATCATTAAGATATCATCTCATTCTCAAGCAATTCATTATATTATTGAGTTTTCTTCTTATTATTTTTTTATAATATTTGGAAAGTGTTTGTTCTCATGTATTAAGAGAGTGTGTGTTCTCTTTGTAAACACAGTGAGCGATTTTACATCATAAAATATTATAGTGAAATTCTTTTCATCTTGTCAGTGGTTTTTACCCTAGTAATTTTTAAGGTTTTTCACGTAAATTTCAGTGTCCAGTTTATTCTTTATTTTCATATTTATTATATCAAGTTGTCATACATGAGACCGACAAAAAGTTGGGGTTAACAAGCCTGAATTGCTTCCTAAAGTGTTTACAACGGTTATTGATGCTGCTGGTTTCCTTTCAGAGGGTCAGGTGTCGATTTTTACTTATCGTTTCTTCGAATTAAATTCAATTTCTTACATTATTTTTTCCAAGTTTCGAATCCTTTCAGACAACAATTCATAGAGAGTCAACCTTTGTTTCTATGATAGTTCTGTCAAATGGCTTAGAAATCAATGCATGAATGAGATGCAACGCTAAATAGTATCATATTGTTCAATTTGATCTGCAGAAGAATAGAATAGCCCTGGAGATCGATGCCCTTGAAAAAGATACAGGATGTAAGTTGCGAGTTTTAGCTCAAAACTATCCTGATACTCCTTGTATGACATCAAATATTTTGGGTTTCTTTCTGTGTAGATTTTAAAAACATAGTGGGGTTTATCTATCTCTTTCTCAAACAATTGACACTTTACAGAATGAGCTTTGCTAAAATGATTTTCCCAAGTTATTAGAAGAGTCCACTTTCTAATATAATCTATATGTCTACACCCCTCGGATAACTCGATATGGAATTAGAGACACAATCATCAGTCTTTAAAAGGAGATAGCTTCGTCACGACCTAGCACATTGATCTATTGACATTGAGATGTCTCCAACATAAGTAGAATCTTGCGCCAAATGAAAATCTATCCAAAGGGTTTTAATGCAACGTGGGGTGTGATATCGAACATCTAAGAGTGTATTTTCTGATAACATAATGAGATCCACCCTTTCAATTTTTTTCACATGTCTAGCGATCAAAGATTTCTGGAACGTGGATGCTAATACAATAGTATTCGTGGCCGATCCCAACTTCGGTAGAGGACTAAACCAATATTTTTCTCTCTTCCTCGACTCCCAACTTTTATTTTTATGTTCTTTGTTATCAACCAAGAAACATATTAAAAACTTCAATGTTGGAGCTTCGGTGGATTTAGACATACCGTGCAGTTTCTGGAGCCGATTAGCCGGGAAATATGGAAACGTTTTTTACTGGAGAGAAAAGGTTAAAGTTCCTCAAGTCACATTAGTACGGTCAATATTATGAAACTTTTACCGTTAGTAAGATAGTTTTGATCTTGAGTAGGTGAGGACGCATCTATCAATGCCGAAATCTCGACCTGCTTGAGAGAACCTGTGGGTGCAAACAACTGCTCAGAAGTAAAATGAAAATATGTGGTTCTTAGTATTTGTTTCTATGTATGCTTGGTTCTCCTGTACGACAATCTTTCAACAGAACTTCATATACATTTTGTGATACTACACATTGATTTTCATTAAATTATTACAAGATCACATCCATAAATCATTAATTGTTTGAAGCCTTTGAGCTGACAGTATGATAATATTTGTGTTGTTTCTTGATTAAGATGTTTTCACACCATCGGGAACCTCTGCAACTTTACTTGTTGATTCTAGGATCTAGAATTCTAATTTCATGTTACCTTTAGGATAATTTCTTGAATATGCATCCAATGATAGACACTTATCTTTATTCTTTACAAGTGAGGTTAACTGAAAAAAGTACTGAATCACACATGTAAGAATAAATGTTTATACATCTCTACGGCTATAGTCCTAAGGTACCATCTCACTAACAAACACCTCCATGTCATAGCAGAAATAAACTCAAATAGGAGAATGTGGTAATGACACCCTGCTATATCCATAACATTTTAGATATATGAAATATTTCCAGGATTTCTTAGTACAAGATCGCCTCTATGATTACCTGAACATACAGCATGCTTTATACTTTCATCAATCAATCTAGTCCACAAGTGAAATAGGCATATGATCGATCGATCTCACAATGCATAAGCCAAAAGACACATTTGATCATGCAGTTGGCTTACGCTGAAAAGAGGTTCCGGGATCATCGGTACTTGGGAAGACCTGGAGACCGGTGACCATGGCATCTGGTGGACCCCTCCGGCAGCGTTGCTCCATCTCCTCAACTTTATCGGGGTTCCCAGAAAACAGGGCTTCCACAGAGCCATCTCTCATGTTCCGAACCCAACCCTTGAGCCCCAATTCATTGGCATTGTCAATTGTCCAATTTCTGTAGAATACACCCTGAACCCTCCCCTTTATCATCACTCTTACCTACAATACACCGCCAAAAAAAAGAAAGAAGCAGTCACAAACACATTCATTCTTCAAAATTTTATTGAAATTTTCACCGACTTCATCCCAACTTAAAACCAGACACAGATACAACAAAGGCCCGTAAAAGCTGATAAAGAATCGATATCATCAACAGATTCTCGGACCAAAAACATAATCCTTTAGCGCAGAACAAATTATCAAAATTGAAGCATAAAATCAGTATAAATATGCGAAACGGATGATTTCTCACAGTTTTAGCATTTGAGTCGGCGGCGGGTGCATCCTTATCCTGGGAGAAGTTCACGGAGGCGGACATAGGAGAGACGAGAGGAGGTAAACGACTTCGCAACATAGGAATAAAAGGAGCAGGAGGAAGAAGAAAAGGGCGAGGAACCGAAAGAGAAAGAGGAAAAAGATAAAGATGAAGACTGCGTACAAGAGCGCGAAGGTGGGGTAATCGTCTGTGGCAGAGACTAGCATTACTGTCACGGTGGCGCAGCCATGGGAAATCTGGAAGATTCTTCGAGCAGAGAATATGGGATTTCAAGATTGAATTCGCCATCTTTATTTCAGCTCGAAAGGTTCTGAACTTGAGCATGGAATTTGTGTGGAAGGAATCTTGGGAAAGAGTTATTGTAGGCCGTCGGATTGTGGATCCAGGAATCTTGGACGGTACATGGAGATTCCATCACTTATGCTCTTAGGCCTGCCACAAATGGGCCGCAGATTCGAATTCAGGGCTATTTCTTGACACCAACTCACCCAAACTACCATGAATTTTCTATGATTCTAGTTTTAGGCCAGATCTACACATGAAATCCAATTTTTTCGGCCCAATTTTTTTGGCAGCCCAATTCGAAAATTTTCAGATACTAAATATCCTGTGAAATATTAATGGTTATTAGTTTTAACTTTTAAGTATCCGTCCTCATTTTACTAAACAATTTAACTCAAATTGCTATATATATATCTATTATAAGTCAATATAAACAATTTTAAACTTTTATTTTCGACTAATAAAGAATGAGGGTATCACAATTGTTTCATATATTATATAAAAACGGTACGATAAAATATTCATTGTGCAAGTGTATTTTCTATAAATCTTGTATTCCTTGCATTTGAAAACCGAGGTTAACATAGATAAATAAGGTTAAGTCCAATAAAGGACGAGGAATCTTCTTCTTTCAGACAAGAAGTCATGCGTGACGTCACAATATGTTACATTTGAAAATCATTTAACATTGAAAAAATTGTTAAAAAATAGGAAGCGAATTCAACGCAAATTATTTAAGTAAAAACAAGAACTGGTAAAATTTTGTGGCTTTGATAGCAGCAGCCATTTGGAGACATCAAGTATGGAGTTTTGACTTCGTAGTTTCGCCCAAGAATACTGACTACCGATCTCAAAAGTAGTACTATCCCGCAATGGAGCATGAATAGTCCCATATTTGAGGCTGATGCGATAAAAATTCACGTTAGAATTTTGTACCTATGAATTATAATATCATGTTCAAAATTTTAGGCTAGTGAAATAATAATCGAACAACCCGATTGATGTAGCCAAAATAATACGTACGTCACTTGAAATAGGATAAGTCGAAGGGATGTGGGAGTTTCGGATCCACGTGCGTGTGCAGATGTCATTTGTGCAAACCATAAGAAAAATAATGGATTGTCACGTGTGTCGCGGACAGAACGTTAGAGGCATCGAGGATAACACGACGAAAAGACTCAGATTCTCAAATCAGCGATACCTAAAACTAGAGAGAATAATAATAATATAGCAAAAACTTGTGTGAAACGGTCTCACAAGTCGTATTTTGTGATACAGGTCTCTTATTTGGATCTTCCATGAAAAAAATATTACTTTTTATTTTAAGAGTATTACTTTTTATTGTGAATATCGGTAGGATTGATCTGTATCATGAATAAAGATTCGTAAAACTGTTTTACAAAATACCTACTCTAATAATAGAAGCTTACAAAAATCAAATATGTCAATATGAGAACTTACCTCTGCAAATGAGGAAAGATGACATATTTGTAAAATTCTTGATGGGCTTGAAGCATGTTGACCATTTTGTTGGGTTTGGGTCCTATATGGCCCTAAATATATGATTCCAAAAATAATATTATTTTCTCCAAGCATATCATGTTGTGGCGATAGTATCATCGGTAAATTTTGCCCAGACTCAAGGGAATTGATGCGTTTGGGACAATGGACTTGGTCGTGGCTTTAAGACTAAATATTTCAGAAGTCATTATATTGAGCCATGACGGTGTCGATTTTTCCGACTTTTGGAAGTTGAATTGCTGCAACATTTCCGGTGGTGTTGGTCTTTCTGACATCCAAGAGTTGAAACGAGACAGCATTTCCGACGGTTTGGACCTCGTCACTTCCAGAAGTTGAACCGCGACAGATATTATGGTGGTGGTGATTTCAATAACTCTCGGGGTAACTTAACGGATTTGGGCTTTTTCCAATTTAGGCCTCCAACATAGGATTGATTAAATGTTTACAAAACCTGATTTTACTTCGATTAAGTGTACAATGTCTATATTTCTATGCTATTTTATTAAGTTTGAAGCACTTAGAGTAACTAACTTTGGTGTCATGGTCTGTTTTAATAATTATATATATTAATAAAATGTTAAAATTTTAATGTAAGTTATATGTAGTTCAATGGATAGAGTTATTGTTTTATGGAGTTTAGGTTATAGGTTCAATTTTAATGAAGTTATTTTTTTATTTTTTATTTTTCAATTTATTTTTTAATTTATATATCAAAATTACAGTGGAGTCCCTCATTATTTCTTATAATTATATTTTGATCATCATTTAAATATAAATCAAATGAATTATTAAAAATATTATACAAGCACGCAATGCGTGCGTCGGTGCACTAGTTTGAAATAACTCATAGCGATATTTAAATTTTAAAGAAAATGGATCTTGATATACAATAGAGAAATTTGGGATTGAACTCAACGAAACTCGAATATAACGTCAATCATCTTGGTTAATTTTATGTTATATCTAGTGTATCATTTCCTACTATTTGATCGTGCGGATCTCGTATTTTTTCAAGTATCTACGAAGCTCGAAGTGAAGTATTTCTAGCAAACATGAATGAAAGAATCCTACACAGATATTTCTTTGAATTTCTTTTGACTGGATGGTCGATTATTATAGAACAGACGATAATATAGACAGATAGACGTTGAATGTAATAATAATATATTGCCCAGATCAGCAATCTTTTTTTTAAAAAAAGAAGAAAAATAATTGAAAAAAAGCACATTATTTATTACTAGAAGGTGTCGCGGTTGGAGAAACGATTAAAATTCCGACGCAGCGCCAACTCTGAACGGGACCCCCTCACGCCTACTCGTGTTCGTGTGTGCCCACTAAGAATTTTTCTTCCTTAGTTAATTATTCCACCAGATTCCCTAAACCCAATTCCATTTCATACTCCGATCCATTAAATAATTTGATACCTAAAGTCAGACTAAACGTGACACTTCAAACGGACCCCTACACTATATATACACAAACACACACACACATATATATATATACACATATGTATGTACATCCTCAAGTTGAGTCTCGCGATGATGTTCGTCTCACTAAGCAGTAAACGGTCGGTACTATGATACCGGTGACACTGTATTTAAAATACAACAGTTCACGTTTGGAATAATCGAAAATGGAAAATTTATATATCTTTTGGCCAAAAACTACATTATATAGAAGTCATGACGACGTGCATAAACTTCTATAAAGACTAAGAATAGCATGCAATATATTTAAAAATAATATTAAAAGGAATTGCTATTAAAGAGTTTATTAAAAGGAAATATCTGATTTTTCAGCATTTGAAATTTGAAATTTTAAAGGTGAGATTTTGTTCAGTGAAAGTAAGAGATTATAAAAATCTATGTGGCGATTAATTTTTTAAGAATTAAAACTAGTAATTTTCTGATAATATTAATTTTTATTTATTTATTATTCATCCCCGCTGGAATTGATGGTAGCTAGCTAGGTCTATTTGATGCCTGCATGTCATGTATTGGACATTAATGATGCATTCATATATGACATGATGTATATGTATGTATCATGGTACATATATCATGTATATATGTGCCATAGTTACATACATGGGGAAGAAGCCAAGACCGAAGGTGGTAGTGACAATTTGCTGAGTCAGAGGCAGTGGAATTAGGTCAAATCTGATGAAATTTCTTTGTTAATTATATATATAATTTGAGGTAAAAATTTATGTGAGATTGTGTAACGGGTCGTATTTTGTGAGACGGGTCTCTTTTTTAGGTCATCTATGAAAAAATATTATTTTTATGCCAAGAATATTACTTTTTATTGTGAATATCGGTAGGGTTGACCGTCTCACAGATAAAGATTCGTGAGATCGTCTCACAAGATAAATCTTAGCTTTTAGAGAAATTAATTTTTTGTATGTTGGTGCAACCTAAAATTTAGAGGAAAAAAAAAATCAGTCATATCTTTTTTAAAAGCAAAATAAGTTGCAAATTCAAGTAAATATTGAATCTTCACCCACTTCTTAATCAATTTTTCATCAAAATTAATTAAACTATCACACTTTTCAACTATCTAGAAAATAAAAGGGAAATTGATTATTCTAGTCTATTTCAAAGTCATAATTTCAAAAATGGTCTTCTTTATTACACATTTTGCATTATGTCTTATTTAATTAAAAAATCCTAAAATACCCTTTTTCTATGAACACACATGTTCCATTTTCGTAATCCATTTGTTTAATTATCTATTATTTCTCTTTAAAAGTTGATTTAACATTTGTTCTGTTTTATTTAATTTATAATATATTAATTTTTTTAATCCTACTTACTTATATCAATAAACATATTTTAATAAAATTATGAATTGTTAGTTTGAATTAGTGCATACGAAACCACCAAGGTTATAATATTTTAATTACGATTGTTGCTCATCTAAAATAATATAAACAAAACCACCAATCACCATGGCTATGAAACGTAATAATTACATCAATGTGAGTTTATACAAATATAAAAAACA
Source organism: Primulina tabacum (assembly GCF_025594145.1). Classification (NCBI taxonomy): domain Eukaryota; kingdom Viridiplantae; phylum Streptophyta; class Magnoliopsida; order Lamiales; family Gesneriaceae; genus Primulina; species Primulina tabacum. The sequence continues at coordinate 33,486,474 of NC_134565.1, read as the reverse complement.
ACTGATGGTATCAATTAAGTCTCTACTTTATTCCATACTAACAGTTTATGAGTAGGCACAACAAATCTTCAAAAAAATAAAATGCATAAAAATGATACTCGAGAAATTGCGAAATTTCAAATAAAGAGTTTGAGATAAAGAAATTGATGTTGAATAGAGTTTAAATGATAGGAGATATCCATGTAATTTTATATGATAAAAAGACTATTTTTGTTATTTAATTTAATTGAAGACTAAAATTGATTATAGTAATTGTATAAAGTCTATTTAAGAAAAATAAAAATAATTCGATTCGGTTTACGTTGGAGTGGTTGACACTTGATATCCATCTAAAGATAAGAATAAATAAATAAATAAATCTTGATTTTTATATTCGTGTAGCCTATCTTTAAACTCGATATAACTAGTTGGCCATGATTTGATTGAATTAGGAATTAAATTTGTTACTATCAAATAGGAAAGGTACAGCAAAATCCAAATTAAAAAAAAAAAAACAATTAAAAGCATGAATTTTTTGTTGGAATTTATAGAGTCTTCGGAACGATTCCGGCTATAAAAATTATTTTGATCAAATCAGAGAAACACAGCAGAAGCGATTACATAATTTCTTAAATTATAATCGAACATATGAATATAAATTAATGATGAATTTAAATAAAATTATTTTCTAGAAAAACTAACCTCTTGTAGTTTTTTTTTTTTCTGAATCTGAGATATGTAGAAACCACAGCCTTCCAGTACAATCTTTTCTATCGATACGGTAGTGTGTGGGCACTCAGAAATATACAAACTTAGAAATCAAATTTTTTTATTCTCTTAGAGAATATATTGTGCTCGAATATATTTTCATCAAATGAAAATATTTTCTCAAGATGGCTTTCCCTCAATTTTTTTTCTTATTCTTTGAATTGTCTGTAATGATCTATATAAATAATTAACATACAGCAGTAGCAAATTAATTGTTATAGAAAAAAAATTTGCTACGCAAGTTTCAATACCAATTAATTGCCTTGATCTTTAAAACAATTTCCACATGTTTAATTCAATTTTTTTATTTTATTTTATTTATTATTATTATTATTATTATTTTTAATAAAATAATAATAATATACAAGTTGATCAATGTTGACTACTTTTTTAAAAAATCAATAGCCTCTCATATTTGAAAAAACGTGTATGTCTATTTATGATATTATCACGATAACTAAATTTATAATTATCTCATAATTATAATTTAAATATAATTAATAACTCATATTTAATTATATTTATTTCTAAGCCTTTGATGATATGGAAACAAATTTCCATAATCTCTTGTGATTTCTAAATTGCATTTCTTATCCGTCATTAATTTGAAAAGCGTACTGGGGACCATGGACTCATAATTAGAAGCTCTAATAAATTAGATAAATAATTAAACTATTCAAATAATTTATCCAACTTATTAATTCCATAATTACTCCACTAAAAATATGAAATTGCACTCTTCTTCATTATGAAATAATTACTCTACAAAACGAGTAGTCCATTGATATAATCATTACATATGAATTAATCCTCCATAGACAATTCATAATTGAAGCTATGAATTTTTCGTTTACCTTTTCAATTACTTCTTATCCTCATTTACCATTAATTCACTAGTTAGTGGTTCAATTTATAATTCAATTATAAATTAATTGAGCCCACACTCAGTTCTAGAATTAACAAATGAGAGAATTGTCTTTCTGCTTATCGCAAAAAGAAATGGATTCCTATCTGTGAATTCATATTATCAGCCATTAATTTCAAATGTAAATCTAAAATGCAAGTATTGAGAATGCATAATTGCAAACTTTAAACAAGCAAATCAAGAATCACATTGAAATGAACAGAAGTCTATAATCACATCAGGATTCAGATTTATTCATATATGATCATCTTTATGATTTAATTTAATTTCATATTAACAACGGAATTTATTATGAAATGTCTAATTAAATCAGTCCAAGTCCTACATAATCTCATTATATATAAATGCCCCCATCTAGATGTCTCTACATCGACAGTCCGGATTAGACGGTCACATTCTTAATGTTCATGGGCCGTATTGGTGATGCTTTAATTAAAGATCCCATAATTTAATTAATTTCAACACGGACTTAATTTAAGTTTATTATCCATAATTTTAATCCTCTCGTATATATAACTTTTATATATACTAAAATCATGGTTACATCCAATAAACTAGGGATTTTTCTATGATATTTAAGACAATAAATTTCATGTAAATATGTACAATAATAAATGTCACTTTTATTAATAATAAAAAATATATATAGTCTAATTACAATGCTTTTAGGACACTATTCTCAACATTTTTATTGTAGGTTCCGTCCATTTCACCAGAGATCATTTCTAAATGAAAAACAATTTATCAAACCAATTTTTACCCTTACCTCAGAAAATAATTATAATCTGTTTTAGAAGATCGAGTTTTTTCCCCCATTTACACACGTGCGCGCGCACACACACATAATCAATGATCGTGTTGCGCTCACATATATACGTTGAGTTTGTTCAGCTATATTATTCTTATTATCGAACACTTTTCGTTTTACTAAAAGATATAATTGATAGTAAAAACACAACTTCAATATTTTATTAAAAAAAACGAAAATCTCAATCTTTTAAATCATACAACATGACAATTTAAACACTGCATTTTGATTATTCTCCTATCACATACAATTATTGTATCTTGGAATTGGCCACAAGTCATTGTAGCCAATGCTTCATAAATTAGCAATTATAATTGATCCAGATGTTGAATATTGATAATATGCTGTAATTAGGCATGCATCAAATCATTATATAAAACAATGGTGTATTTATCAGTGTAGTTAGAGGCATAAATCGATCTTAAAAGATTATGGAAATAATAATAATTAAAGAATAATTTGGTCACGTTGCACCCAGTAGATACAGAAAAAAAGAATTAATCGGAAGGCACTCAACTTAATTAACGTGCGGTGGACCTTTTCCCGTAATGCATTAATTATAGAATTGAATGGGTTAAGTGTAACTGTGTAAGTGCTTGTACTGTTTTTTTTCTATAAGAATGTCTAATCCAATTAATACAAAATCTATCCGTTTGAATTGAGTGAAAAGAAAATAGTGATATACGCGAAGAATTTTTGGAGCAAATCAAGAAATTTTCAATTGTGGTGTAAAATCATTTGACTGACATTTAATTTTTGGTGGAAAATTGCATAAAGATCCATATGTTACTTTAAATAGCTAAAACCATCTATTAAAAATAGATGAACTAATTGAAATCCCATGTTTTTTTCAAAAAAAAAAATTATATTTGAAGAGTATGTCTATTAAGAGACGATGAAATATATATATATGTATATATATATATATGAGACGAATCGATCAAGTTTATGTCTATATCAGTGAAAAATTGTAATACTTTTTGGGCAAAAATAAATAAGTTTTCAAAGTTCGGATAGAAGATTCGTCTTACAAAATTATTATGTGAGATAATCTCATAGAAATTTTTGTGATAACTGAAATACCTTGAAAAAAATAACGAGATAAAACCCCCGTATTTTTAAATTTGTTGTTAACACACACGGTTGTTGTGATTAGAAAAACGAACAGGGTTTGGTTTATTACTATTTCATCGGGAATTCGACTATAAATATTAAAAACCAAATTAAAAATAATTTTACTTCATTAATTTTTAACATAGAAAATTTCAAGGTTTAGTTTATTGATATTTCACAAAAGTCCATTTGTAATTAATTTAATTAAAATGACACACGGGACCAGCATATTTTTCAAGAAATTAGAATTCGGAACCTAGAAAAATTAGGCGCATGCTCCGGAGAAAATCTTGATTAACGTCCCAATCTCTCCTTTAATGGACATAATTAAGTGTCGCTATTGAACATACGTGATCCCATGCATCACTACTTTGTGTTTAACTTCTGTACAAGAACTTTTGTGTGACGAGCTTACAAATCAATTTTGTAAGATATATCTCTTATTTGAGTCGTTCAAAAATAATTATTTTTTATGCTAAAAGTATCATTTATTATTGTAAAAATTAACATAGTTATCACTCTCACAGATAAATACATACAAGATCGTCTCACAAGAGACCTACTGTAATTTATGTGAGATCATATCACAAGAGATTTACTGTAATTTTCTATGCATAAAATATTTTATCTTATTCACCTTTTTTTTAAGTTAATCGATTTAATTTTTAGAATTATTGGAAGAGCATATATGCAGCCAAATGTCATACGTACGCAAATATTAACTATTTTTTTTTATGGCTCTAACCAAAAGGCCGTATAAGAATATGTCATGGATCATTAGCCGAGAAGATAATTTTTTTTTATAATTTTTTAAAAAAAATTCAGCTTGTCGTTTATCCAACCTGAGTCAATAATGAGTTTTTTTATTTAGGTCAGTTCTGTTAAGATTAGAACTTGAACCTAACTCAACTCCAAAAGCTAGCTCAAGAAGGGAGGATTGTCCAAGAACATATATACAACTCTCAAGTATTTTGATCATATGCTACACAAAGAGAAATATTCCTTTTATAGCCCAACCACGTCTTGATCAATGGGTCGACTCCAAAGCGCCTAAAAAATGCGGTCGACCTCAACGAATGGTTATGCATACACAATAAATCTCTCTTTATACGTTATACGTACGTAGCATAGGTCCTTCCATCTTTTTAAGTTAGATATATTAGTTATTAGTTCGTGTTCAAAACAGGTAAACTTTCTTATGTTTCTTTAATTTGCATGAGTTCAAGATCAATTTAATTGGGAATTGCGTTTGATCGATCGCTATTCTTCTCTATAAGCCTTCACCAGAAATTAATCTAAAGATTATTATTTTAACAAAATATAATAATAATAATAATAAAAACCATTTTCAAATAAGCTTTGCTTTTTTCTTGATTTGAGATGTTCGGAAGAAATAAAACAAACAAAGAAAAAAATTGTTTAGTATCAAAATTTCTTTGACAAATCAGTTTTATCGTTAAGTGCTTGGATTTTTCTTCCTATTTCAAATTCCTCAACTTATCATATATTATTTTTTATTAACATTTGGCTATACATTGCAAAAGATTAACAATACGTATAATAAAGAAAATTTACTCAATTTCCAAATCAAGTGGCCATAAATCCTTCGGGTCCGGTATTTCTGACATGCCTAATATATGTTATATCGGGAACGATATCGAACCCGATATATTTTATTTCAAATATTCGTGTGATCATCTGAATTATAAAAAAAAAAAAAAAAAAACTTGCGGGCCAATTAGTTATTTTTGAATCTAGGTGTTAGAGCAAGCATAAACATCGAAAGTGCGTACCACTTATTGATGTAAACTGGGATGTAAAGTCACAAGTGAATTAATAACTTCTTTGCAATTGAGCACAGTACATATCTCTCGTCACAAACTCTAAAACAAATAGTAATATTTGAAGCACATCGATCATACGGGAAATGCAGGATAAGGTGGACCGACAAAAAATAATCTAGGGAGATTCGATTTATAAGTATGTCTAATGGATAGCTGAGATAGCGGAGTATAGCGGGAAATCTATCAAAAGATGGGTATTCAATTTTTTTGTATCTCTGTTTTCTCATTTTGAGCTTAAGCTAACGTACAAGATTTGCACAATGTAGTTTACCTGATGCGTTATATCTTTGGGTTTATCCAAAGCACATCAAAAGATAACGGTAGCAGGATATCAAGGTTAAAAAACAAAAAGATGGTGATAAGATTAAGGAGAACAAGGAAAATAGACTTCATGCAATGCAAGCACTAAACTAATTTCCCAGTAAAGATTGAATCGGTTTAGGGATGTCAACTTTCCTCACAGGTTTGGAGCCCTGCGGGGAAAACACGAAACGGGGATGGGGATCCCTGATTTTTTCGGGTTTGAGTTCGGGGATTTTTTAAAATCACCGATGTAGTTCGGGACGGGTATGGGATTATTATCCCCATCCCCGAACACGCCCCAAAAATAATATCAATAATAAAATAATAGTATTAATAATAATATTATTTTTTAAAATATTAATAATATTATTAGTATTAATATTGATATTAATATTAATATTATCACTAATAATAATAGATAATAATAAGTTTTAGTTTGAGAAAATTTTCGAATCCATCATCGTCTTACCATATTAATATTTTTGAAACAGGGATGGGGGCGGGGATGAGAAGTTGACCCTCGAAGTTTTCCCAAATCCGAAAAAACGTGGATTGGGACGGGTATAGGGGTGATGATGGAATTCGGGGATGGGATGGGGATGGGGATGTGGATGACAAACCCGCCCTCATCCCATCTCATCACATCCCATGGTCATCCCTAAATCGGCTCTTCAAATGTCTTATCGCCTAAAGAATAACAAAAAGGGGATGCGATACAAATAAATATACCTAAGTAATTGATCAGTTAGCACTACGGATTGTGACCCAATAGTTTACACTGTTCTATTCACTAATAATCTCAGTAGTTGCTGGTTCAAATATCATGGTGATTGACATTTCACTGCCGATATCTAAATATCTCGTGATTTCACGAATCATGGATGTCTTTTTAAAAGTAAAAGAATTTTCGGATATAAATGCCCAGGAGAGACCATCCTTTCTACAAAATTTTACTCTCTCCTATTTTGGGTTCGTAGATTTAGGGGGAAATTTTAAGAATCTAAATGAACTATTGATTCATTAGATTATTATTTTTAAAAAAATAAAAGAACTATCTGCATGTGTTTCTTTTGAAGCTTAATTATTTTTATGATGCTGAAAACCACCACTGTTATCATTTTTTTATGTGTATTAAGTAAACTATCAGGATAACGAAGTGGTTTAAAATCAAACTAGTTAGGTAAACTACAATGAACAAATATTATGTGACAGATTTAACCCGAGAAAGTATTGATAAAAAGGATCAAGCTCATGAATCATGACCACTGATCCATCGCTGACCTATTTTACCAAATTAGACACTCCTTGAAAGCAATAGAGTGGGTTTGAGAAATGTGAATATTCAATTTTTTTCCCCAATCGGATGGAATATGAAGATTATTCAGTGCTAGCCGAAAGTTGACCGACAAGGTTCAGACGCTAACATGCATTGCCACTTGCAAATAATTGAATCAAAATCGTGAAGCAATCGAACCAACAAGCGGCCATGTTACTTTTGTTTTTAATTATTGATTTATTCTTTTTAATTTGTCATGTCATACTCATCGTGTGTGTGTGTGTATATATATATATATATATATGACATTTAAAAGGACAATTTGTAAAATCAAAATTATTTTGGAGTGGGCAAATTAATCAATATCTTAGCAACACGTGTAACGTCTCAGATTCGACGACTGCCCTTTCTATACCAAGACGAGTATTTTTAGCATGCGTATGTCCTCCCTCATATTCGACGACTGTCCTTTTTGTACCAGTCTTTTCAGTGTGCTTATGTCCTTCCTCACACGCACCTAAGAAACTTCTCAATCGGGTCATCCATCCCAAAATTACTCAAAGTCAAGCACGCTTAATTTTGGAAGTCTTATGTGATGAGCTATCGAAAATGAAAATGCATCCTCTTTATATAAGTATTACCTATCAAATCTTTTAAACCCTCCTCAACTGAACAGTCTCATTCCTGAACAGTTTTGGAATTCATCTCCTTCCGGTGTAAGATCGGTTCATTCATGTTCCTTTCGCCTAGAAGCCTGCTAGGAGCTGCTCATTGTCCGTGCAATCTCATGACACCGAAGATCAACCCCCGTCCTCTTCAGCCCCTGGCCTCACAACAGGTCTCGTGAAGATGAAAGAATTTTAAAATTGTGATTATTTGTGTTTATTCTATTTTAATTTTAATTAACCAATTAATAAATAGAGAAAGATATGAATTAAAAAAAAAAACCAAAAATAATCTACCAATCTCATCGCTCTTAAAAATATAATACAATATAATGTAGGGTAATAATTTCCACTTAGGCTCATGCTTAGAATTTTCGGACTCGAGACAAAATTAAAAAATCAGGCATATCAAACGATACACTGCATTAAATTTTTTAATATCCCGTTAATGAAATCCATTCCAAATTTCATCTGATATTTTCTATCGTCGGGGAAAATTTCTCACATAATCGAGCGAGAGGATTAAACTAAGTCAGAAGAATTAACTTTAATTTTATTCTTGTTTTGTAAGTTTCCAGTGATCATACAAATTGTGTTGAACTCACGAGTCTAATCGTCATATCGTCAAATATTTTTCGAGCCGCTCTTAAGCAGTACTATTTCACGTACTTAATTAATAGTTGGAAACGCTATAAATCGTAAGGTAGATCAACATCCAAATCATATTGCATGCTTAATTAGCCTTAATAAATTAATTAATGTAATGAGAAGCCAAGTCCTTGGAGAAATCAAGGGCAGCTACTAGAGGTTCTTAAAAGTCATTATACTTGATAACACGATATTATTAATTATGACCAAATATGTAGAAAATAACATAAATTATTAATTAAACAAGATATATATGGTCTTCTTTAGTGGTTGGAACGTCTTTTAACTTCCAGATCTTATTTTCCTCGATGAAATTAATAAATTAATTGAACCAAATTAAAGCTGCATGAATTTCGCCCCCTCGTACGATATAATATTAAATCTAACATGCCATACGTACGTAGATGCAAACTATACGTCACTATTGCATGCATGCGCGAGTTAGGATAATGCATGTCCATATATATATACTGAGATTCTTTTAAACGATTTAAATTTTCTTTTATGTTTCTTGATGTAAATATTTAATTTCATTATTGGTAGAAGTTGATTTGTGTGGGTCACATATAACTTCTTAGGCTAGCCAGGGCCGTCTTCAAAAAATTGGAGACCTAAAGGTGTTAATTTGGATGGGTTGGATCGGGTTGAGCAATAATACTATTCAAAAATTGCTCAATCCGAACCCGAGCCAACCCGAACTCGAACCAATCTGATAAATACGATTAACCCGATTTTGAATTTTTTTTAAAAATTAAATAAAATAATAACATTTTAATTTAAGAGTATATCTCTTGTGATAAGGTCTCACGAATCTTTATCTGTGATGAGTCAACCCTACCGATATTCACAATAAAAATTAATACTCTTAGCATAAAAAATAATATTTTTTCATGGATTACTCAAATGAGAGATCAGTCTCACAAAATATGACCTGTGAGACCGTCTCACACAAGTTTTTGCATTAATTTAAATACATAATAACAAAATATCCCTCATATATATGATTTGAATTTGAAAGTCTAATTGTAGAAAAATAAAATATATTTAATAAGTCAAATAAACAATTGTTTAAATAAAAAAATGTTCAAAATAAATATTAAATTACGAAAATTTATGATATAAATATACAATAAATATTTTTTCAGATATAAAATATATAAAAATGTAGGTAATATATATAAATTATATTTTTAAAAAAAATTAAAATTTTCTGGTCAACCCAACCCGGTCATTTTTTCGGATCAGTTATCGGGTCCAACCTGAACCCCAAAACCCCAAATCCAAACCTAATTTTTTTAGGATTGAACCGTGTTGGGTGGGTGAGTCGTATCTTATTTTGACACCCCTATGGAGACCCTAGGCTAGCGGCGGATAGACATATATGTCAATCCCGGATTTAGCTCACATGATCTAATTTTTAGTTATATATATATATATATATATATATATATATATATATATATATTTGATATTAGCTTAGACAGTTCAATTTAAAAAATTAAAAGATTTTAGAGTTTAAAATTATAAGTCGAATATATTAATAATCATGACTCCACCATTTTATTAGGCTAATTTTTAGGGAATATCCTATATAAATTTTTTATTAAATATAAAATTATTATATACGAGCATATAGTTAAATACACGTATTATCACCAATTTATTAATATAATTTAAATACTAACAAAGATTGATTGCTGATATGAGATGTAATAATATAATCACAATATAAAATGTATTTTAGATCGTTATAGAAAATTAAATACTTCTTTTATTTATTTTCAAAGCTTTTGACAAGAAATGATCGATACAATCAATTCACTTAATAATCAAAATTCCTAATTCTTGCAACTAAAAAGAATGTCATAACCAATTGTATTGAAAGAAAAAAATAAAAAATAAAAAACAACTCGACAAACTCCCAAAGATTCATCTCACGAATCATACATATATATATACATACATATATATATATATATAAAATATATATATATATATTATATTTATATATATATAATACAAAAAGAATAAGCTTCATCAAACTAAAGAACCGTAAATAAACGATTTTTGTTTCAAAACACAAATAACAAAACAAAAACATATTATACTTTAAATACTAACATATGCAATAAATAATTATGATCGAATTGAGTAAAAATCAGTCCAAAAACTGAATAAGCAAATTACAAAATTCTAGAATCTCGGAAACAAAAAACCAAATCAATTAAAAATAAAAACATCAACCAATTCAATAAAAAATGGAATGATAATTGACTCGATATGAGAAACTTAATTCACCGGAGTGAAGCAATTTAACGAAAAATAGTTTTTACGAAGAAAGTGTATTCTTTTAAGCAAAGAAAATAAAGATAAAAATACAAAAAAAAAATTTACCACCGTTTCGAATTTACAACAAAATAATTGAGAGTCCAATAAATTTTATATGAAAAAAGCCAAAAAATTAATAATAATAATAAAAGATTTTAAAAAAATTTAGAGACCCCAACCAAGGGAGGGGGGCCTCCCTTGGAGCCTGCCCTGAGGCTAGGTAATATATAGCATGGAAAATGGCTCTTGTTGGAAGAATGAAATTCCATGAATCATGATTATTTGATATAGATAAAACGTATTATATAGACATTGTTTTATTTTTATTCATTTAAAATTTAAAAAAAAAATTGTCAATTTTGATATTTTTTGTTTGTTACTTTCCGGTTTTTAAGTCATTAATTAACTAGTGACAAAAATATAACAATCGGCATACGAAGTCGTACCCATGAAACAAACTAATTAATTAAACAAAAAACCGGCCAACTGGCCCGGCTCGAAAATTTCTATTTTAATCTCTATATCTTGCTGCTCATTTTTAATTACAATTAATAATCAGAACTCTCCCCGGCTTGGAATAAGATCATTCTCCAACGACCTTTTTTACATAACAAAACAGCCATTCGGGTTTTCGTCGCTAAAAAATTGATCGTTGACGTACGTCGGTGGCGGCGGAGGAGGTCCATTCGTATACTGGACCATGTAACCAGTGTTCGGATAGCCTTGGTGATTGTACATCTGGGCACCGTAATGATCTTGGTAAGAATAGTTTTGGTTGTACATTGGACGCATTGCATATAATGTTTGTGGGTTGTACCCTTGAAACTCCATTTTGTTGACCTCAACCTTTTTCTCCTCTCCGTCGGCTTTCGGCCCAGCTTCTTTCTTGTGATCACCTCCACCCTCTTTTTTCTCGCCTCCGCCAGATTCTCTCTCTTTCTTGTCTCCAACGCCGCTTTCAGCTTTGTCTTTCATGTCGCCACCGCCGCCTTCTTTTCCCTTCTTCTCTGGGGCGGCCCCGTCGTCTTTCTTGGGTGGTGGAATAATTTCGACGGGCCTTTTCAGTTTCTCTTGTAAATAAGTTTGGACTTCTTTTGGCTCCATTGTTCCTATCAACGTGACCAGATCCTTGTCCACATCCGTTGTTACGGAATTCACACCTATTAAAAAATACATTAGCTTGTAAAACTTTAATATATTGTAAAAATTGATACGAGGAATGATTATAATTAATAAAAACAATATTTAATTAAAGATTAAGAAAAGTTTATTTTATATCAATATTAATTCTATATAATTGAGCCAACTCACCATCGACGTGCTTTAAAATGATCCTCTTTATTTTAGTAGCGCAACCGTCACAATGCAACGTCAGTTTCATCACAACAGTGCTAACAACAGGCTGAATCATAAAAACCACAAAACATAAATAAATTTTTATTAAATTATTATAAATCAACAAAACAAATAATAATAATAATAATTTTATGTACTAATTACCTCCTTTGGTTTCTTTTCTTCGACCTTCTTTTCTTCCACTTTCTTTTCAGCCAGTTTCTCGTCGGACTTCTTGTCTCCGCCGCCGTCCTTCTTGGGCTGAGGAGAGATGAGCTCCACCTTCTTCTTGGTTTTTACCTCAACTCTCTCCCGAAGCCATGAAGGGTCCACGTTTCCGGTCACCGTCAATTTGTTGGCACCCCAATCTGCCTTTACTTTCTCCACGCCTTCACAAAACAAACCATTTACCACATTATTATTTTTTTTTGGGGGGAAAAATATGCATTTTATAGATCATGGTGAAACTAGAGGATGCGTTTTTTTAAAAAAAAATTGACCAAGATTATTTCTCAAATTTTCACCAAAAAATATATATCATGGTGAAATTTGTCTGGCGAAAAATCAAATTGAATTTGACCGTAACTGTTTTTTATTAAAAGGGATTTTTGTTTTTTTTTAAAAAAATTCTTAAAATGGGTGTTTCTTGAGAACTCCAAAAAGTCATACTTTGCGACCAAATCAAGAAATCCGGTTTGACCTATAACAATGAACTATTTGACCTACTCCATCGGTACTCACAAAATAATTACCAAATTCTTGAGTTTTTGTTTTTTGGGTTAATTTTTTCAATTTTACTCATTGAAAATTTTACTGGCTAAATTATTATAATATAAAATTTTTTATACGTTTTTCATTTTTTTCTTTTGATGCCTTTTCAAGAATTCACTTTCCGAATGAAATAAAAATCTAAAACATAATTTTGGGTGGGGAATATATATAAGTTGAGTTACGATATATTAAAAAAATCAAATAACAAAAATTCTTTTTAAGAGAAAAAAAAAAAGAAGCAGCAGAAGAAGAAATGATTGTACCTTCAAAATGATTAACAGAGCGTCTAACTTTCTTGGCACAGCCTTCGCAATGCAAGTCCAGTTTCAGCACCACCGTGGTTGGTCCCTCCTCTTTCTTTCCGCCGCCGTCAGCCGTCACAGTGGGAGCCTTCTCACCGTCACTCTTCTTCTGATCATCTTTCTGCAGCAAGAAATTAAACGAAAATTTTCAGCTAAACAAATCAAGGATTTCATCAAAAGAAGAGAAAATATAATTTAGGAATCAAACAACTAAGAAAAGAAAAATTAGAAACATTAATTAGATTAATTACCTCACCCATTTGATTGTTAATATGGGTTAACTATTTTCTCTCAAGAATTAGAAGTAGGAAAGAAATATAATTGCTTGAAGGGGAGGAAATGGAGGTGGCAATGGGGGAATTTATAGCAAAAATAAATTGAAAAAAAAATTAGATTTGATTTTTAAAAAGGCATACGGGACCGCTGTAACAAATTCAAGGAGAAAAATGAAATCGAATGGAGTTTGTTTTGTATTTTTGCGTGTCACACATGCATGTGTATGTATGTATGTATGTATGTATGTAAGTGATATGGATGTGAATGTATGACATGTGGGATGATGGATTACTCGATTCCCGTCCGAGTAGACTAAATTTGGAGCTTAGGTTTCGTGACAAAACAGCTAACTTTGACTAAACCATGACTATTTGAAATTACTTTTCTGCCCTCAATTTCAATTTGGTTAATTGTTAAATTAAAAATTTATTTATTTTTGTTGTAATCTGGGTAAGGTGCGATTGTTTTTGTTTTAACATAAGATCGAATATATATTATTTTTATTGTAGAGTAGGTTTTTTGTGTGAGAGTTTCACGAATCTTTATTTTTGAGACGGATCAACTCTACTGATATTTATAATAAAAAAAAATATTTTTTCATGGATGACTTCAAATAAGAGATACGTCTGAAAAAATACGACCCGTGAGACCGTCTCACACAAGTTTTTCTCTTTATTGTAATCGAGGTAAGATGAGATTTTTTTTGTTTTAACATGAGATCGAAAATATACATATATCCTCGTTATTTGAGAGATTTAGTCACTGCATTTCGTATACATTAAATTGCCCGTTTAGGAACTCCAAAAGCTAGAAAATAAGTCGTTTGCACCTCTTGTATCATTTTGAAAGATATTTGTTAGTTTGATAAGATTACATAATATAATTTAAAAATAGTATCAAAATAAATAATTGATGTATGAGTAGGTCTCTTATGAGACGGTCTCACGAATCTTTATCTGTGAGTCTTGTCAACCCTACCGATATTCAGAATAAAAAGTATTACTCTTAGCATAAAAAGTATTAATTTTTTTATAGATGACCCAAATAAGATATCTGTCTCACAAAAATACGACTCGTGATATCATATCACATAAGTTTTTGCCTTGATGTATTTTTGGAGTAACTAAACAAATTGTCTAGTTTACCAACTCAAACTGGATCAAGAATTGAACGAATTTATAAATTATAGAGTTGCATACTCTAGCCCCTATAATATGAATAGTAATTGTGACACCGTGGATTGATAGTTGAAAACCCACTCTCTAAACATTTTATTATAAGGTTCATGAGCAATCAAATTATTATTATTTTTATATATTAAGGTATAGTTTGTTACATGAGATAAGAGATGGATTGATAAATAATCATTCTTATCTCACGTTTGATATCTTTTTAGAAAGCCTATGATACCCGTGATAAATAATTTTATATATGGATAAAATATCCCTTTTATGAGATGTGATATTTTAATCTAATGATAAAAACACCACAAATGACTTAATTGCCCTTAATATATAAAAATCATAAATCATATTGTTCTCTCATTTCACTTGTAGGTAGAAATTAAAATCAAGTAAATATTTTTATTTATTTTTATATATTATATAATATGATAATTACATAAATGAACTTGATATAATTATATAAATGATTTGTATAAATCTCAATAAAATTATTAGTATCACTCGATTAACCTTAAACATTTATATTTGACTTGACTCACAAAATTAAGGGCTCAATTATCATATTATATAATATATAAAATTAGGTTAAAAGAAAATCATCCAAGCAATGTCGGCGCATTAACATATAAAAAATATGAACTCAAGCAACAACTTTGAAATTATAAAATTTATTATGATAAAGTTAATTTTGTCATTACAATCTAATATATAAATTTAATCACTCTTATTAAAATCATAACAAACATTAAATATAATATCTCACATCTTATTTATCATCAACTTATCCTTATATTATATATCACATGTTTATCCTATCATGTATACTAAACTATGTCTAAATACTTAACAAAATTGACATCTCAGCTTACATTGAATTGAGAGAAATATATAAATAACAAGACGATATATACCTCCACTTACCGTAAAATTCGAGTCAAACAATAGATAAAACAAATACTTAACAAACGGTTGGTTTCACATAAAATTGCACAATATTTCTGTTTTCTCCCGTAAAACGATGGGAATCGTGTTATTAAGGATGATGACTTTCAACTGAGTATGAGGTAGCCACACGTTCCCCGCAGCTCACGATGCATATCGATTTTCAAGTAATTACTTGCAGAAAATTCTAAGCATTGTGAAGTCAATATACATCCGACTCCATAAAAAGGAATGTTCAAAGTGTGGAAAACGCAATGCATGACCAGTCAAACATTTTATCTTAATATATATATATATATATATATATATATATATATAATTTTGATATGTTGTGTATCCATCGTGCACATTTATACAAAAATTGTCGGGTGGAACCCACCTGTTTTATGTATAATTTTGATATGTTTTATCACATCAATAGATAAGTAACACTTCAACCGTGCTTATATAGATAAGTAAGGTGAACGTGTATCATATCAAAATTTTATATATCTCTCGTACTTCTGGCCTCGTGATGGCTTTACCGTCGATCTATTGCATAAATCTATTATGTAAATCTATTTTTTTCCCAAAAGATGATGAAATGCTAGTTTCCTAATTCTCGAAATAAAAATTCGTAATAATAAATGGTCAAGCCATCGCGAGGCCAGTATGTCGTACATTTTTTTCTGGGAAAAAAATGTTTACACATGAATATCGAATTTCAATTTAATTAGATAAAAAAAATTGATCTATAATATCTGTAATTGAACTAAGAGTGAAGTTATTCACACTTCATTTTATGAATGAAACCATCATGATTTTGTACCTAAAATGGAGTATAAATAATTAGCTTCTCTTCACCTATCTATTTCAATCTATAACTTTAATAATCAAATGAAAAGTTTGTGTAATAACTAATTTTGATAAAAAAAAATAAGAAGAGAAAAAATATATAATCATTTGATAATTGTATTTTTCGCAAGTTCATTTGAAAAAAAGTAAAAAAAAAAAAAAAACTCATAAGTAATTTTTTTTTTTGATAACCTATTTAAATTATTTTTCAAAATCACGAATTAAAAACCTAATATATTCAATAAGATTTGAACCCAAACCAGAGTAGTCTTGAAACGTTATCCTTGTCATTAGAGCACAAGATCCTTAGCACAACACGCATTTATTTATTTTACTTAAAATTAAGATGATTTATCCCTTCGTTTAATTTGAACCCAAAAAATCAAAAACAAAAATTGGCAGAATTGGGAATTGTTAGTCACTTTGAAAATTAGTGGCACGGAAAATTAAAGTTGAAGCTGACACGTCTGACTTTTTATCACGTTTTTTGTAGTATTTTTTTTTTTAAGAATAAAGTATGATATCGTTTGAGTAATTATCTTACTACTAATGAACCATTCAACCAAAGTCTTAACCTACGAATTGTTTTGTGGCCTAGATTTATCTCCACTATAGCTCTAAACTTGAATCAAGATTAATTTATCGATTATTTATATCCACTATAGTTTAATGAGTCGTCTCACAAATCAATTTTGTAATACAAATCTTCGACCTTACCTGATTTGAGCTGACTCATGGAAAGATTATTTTTTTATGTCAAAAATATCATTTTTAACTCTAATATTGGCCGTGTCGATATATCTCATAGATATAAATCGACGAGACCGTCTCTTGTCCTACTCAAAAAGAAAATTGCTACTCCTGACATTTGTTTTTAGTTTGAAAGCATCAGTTTGTTTTCGCTAAAGGTCCAGCAATATTTGGTTGTTTTTAGATCGTTGTGGCTGACAATGTCTTAAATTTGCTTTGAAAGTCTGTATATTATAAAATGAAATAAAATATGAATATACTAATATTAGTTTATATTTCATTGGTCATTTGTGCATTAAAGGGTCAGAAACAAGCACACCACCAATAATATTCAAAAGGCAAACAAAGTTTTAATTGGTGGCCTATTGATACTTCACAATAGTGGTTTCGGATTTGGACCACTTTGATATTCCTTTACATTTCTGGATTCAACTCTACTTCCACTATATTATGTAGGTAACCCACTATTCGAGGGTTATTTGTCAGTCTTCTGGATGTCCAGTGTAGTTATAACGCACACTTTTTACTTTTATTTTTTTTTAATAGAAGTAATTTTTGTTTTAAAAAAAAAAGATCTTGCCATGTTCTAGCCCGAAATTGTTTGGGTTTGAACTAAAACACATTGGATATGGACCAACATTGGCTTTGAATTGGACTTGGACTTGGAACCAAGGCCCTCTTATTTGTGTGGGCTGTGTTGCCCAAATAACAATTGACCCATTATATACGACATTTTTTATACGGCGTAATTCCTTTCTCCATCTAGGGTTTCTGCGTTCTCTTTCACAAGGGATCAAATTTCACTATCCCTGTCAAGGAAGGATGGGCGGGAAGTGCCCGCACCGGAGTGTGAAGAAGCGCCGATACTCTCATAAAACCTTCCGTCGAAACAAATTTCTGCTCAAAGGCGACGACGCGGTTTATGATGAACTTCAGAAAGCGGAGGGAGATAGGAAGCTCTTGCCCGTGGATGAAGATCTTCCGGGGATGGGGCAGTATTACTGTTTACACTGCGAGTAATTTGAAATTTTATTTTTTTATTACATCTTGTTTGATCCTCTTTTTTTGTTGGAACTGATTTTTAGCTTGTTTTCCTTTGCAACTTCAGTCGTTATTTTGCTAATACGAGTGTGAGGGATGATCATTTCAAGACCAAACGACATAGGAAGCGGTAGGCGTACAGAAATAATTGCTCTATATCCTGTTTTCGGTTATTTTTATCATTAGCTATTCGTTTCCGCACATTCGATTCTTTTTATTACTCTGGGGTGTCTTAGTTTTATAACAACGTGGAGATAGCGTTTCATATTATAGAATTATAAGGAATTGGAAGTTGAATTACTAGCTGTTATAATAGATTATTTGGAATAAGTCGGCTTAGTGGTTATTCCTCGTACCTTTCTTGTAAACGTGCTTCATTATGTATCCATCTAATTTGCCGCTTTTAGGAATTTCCTCATTCAAGCTTACAAAGGAAGATTCAAGATTAACATTTTTGGTTGGAGCTTCTCGTGATTAGTGGATGAATGTGGTTGCAAAATATGGTTGTAGTCTGGATGAAAGTTATATAATTTCATCTAATCGAATGTTAATGGTCTACTTTCATCTAGGTTATCTCATTAGACGATTTCATTTATGAAAAATGAACATCATCAACAAATATAAAATGTATAAATGAAAGTGTATTATCATAAAAACTAGTTTAATGAAAAATAAGTTAACAATCCGACTGGATTTCAATTCTCGATATGAATATATCACACATAATTGATTCAGCCAAATATAGGTTGTCATCCGATTAAGAATGAATTAGATGGAATTCCTTTGACATCTTTGTCCGGTTGTGCACCTGTGGTCAAAGTGCAACCTAATAGGTGAAATATTTTCATAGTGGAGATTTATCTTGTCTGATACACCCACCCTCAAAAATTGGTTTGATATTTTTTCCGTAATTCCCAAATGAATGTTAGCATCACTATCTTCGATAATCTTTTTGATTTTTTTCGCCATTCTAGTGTCCCATCACATGAACTTTGAGCAAGGTGTTAAGAATGTACCCTCTAATTATGGTGGGATATAGATGTGAAACATAATGCTTTGTACTCAAACAGCGTATACTGAGTTTATCTTTGATATACCAAATTCCAGAATAATTGGGGATAGTTGTGAGATCATGAATTTGCTGGAAGGTATATGCTATGTTGTTTTCCTCTATGCTTTGCTTTGTTGATTGATGAATTTTTGTGAATGTGTTAGTTTAGTTGATGTGTCGAAGTAAAAAAAAAGCTCAGCTAGAAAGTATTTTTCATTTTTGTGCTTTCTTTTGATTTTTCAAAAAACATGTTTACATAGAAAACTATGTAACCTCTTGCATAAGCATTTTATGTTTGTGCGATATAAAATAGATTGATTGATATTACATGCTTTTCAACTGAAGTGCTATTTTTGGCAGTTTAAAGCTAATGGCGGGGCCAGCTCCTCACACTCAACTAGACGCAGACCTAGCTGCTGGTATGGGCATGCCAGATAATGGTCCAAAGTTAATGCCAATGTAAATTGGTGGCTTTGGTTAACAATATAGCACGACTATCCCGAATAGCATAGATATGCCTGAGAGATTTTAGCGGTATTATTCAACAGGGTACCAAACTAGATTATTGTTTTTGCATTTTTCAATAATTTGTTTTAATGTCGGTTGTGGTGCTATACTGTGTCAAATGGATTCGATAGTTCTTCTAAGAACTTTCATGTGATTCGGGTGATAGATATATCTTCATTTTGGTGCGTCATTTCCTGAGATCCTGTTTATGTTGTTTGTTTGTAAGATGGAATTCTTTCACTCTTTCTAAACTCGGCTCGAATCAGCTTTTTTTTTTTTGGAGATATACCGGAAATTGTATTTTGTGGGCAATTTAGGAGTTTTATGTAGTACTACCGTATAAGTCACTTTGCGAACTCTAAATTAAGCCCTGTCAAGGACGTCAAACTCTGTATTAGGGGGATATTCCGCGTAGGGATTAAAAATTTAATTATTAGCGACCCCACTATGCTCGATCGAGCTCACATGTACAGCTAAAATTCATGTAGGAAGATATAATTACCCAACAAAGTTTGTACCAATTTAGATGTAAGGTTCTCTCATTTTTATTTTTGAAATTGATAATAAAATTAACTTCCAGAGGATCTAGCTTTCAGCCTACGTATAAATTGTATTTTTTAAAATGATAATACGTTCAAAATCAATAAAAATTGAGCAGGTCTTCTCAGATAGGTGATCTGGTTCGTGTATATATATATAATGAAAAATAATATTTATCGAATCGAGTAAAAGATTTTTCTCATAAATTGAATCGTAAAATAGTTTTATAAGAGTTTTTAGTTTTTTTAAAAAAGTAATAAATGAATTTACTTATCGATAATTTCATAATATTGAAGACAAACGAATCTAACAAGTTTACTACTTGATAAAGGCTTCATCTATTTTTTGTATTGGGCCTGGTGTGGATTGTCCGCGGGTCAGCCCGAATAGATCAGTCAAGTTCACAGCCACTGAAAACTTTGACTCAGCCGCAGCCATGGTTCCTCGAGGATGCATATATACTAAGAAAGTTGATCAATCTAGTTAAACCCTGATCCATCCACCCCCACAAACCCTAATTTCTTCAGTCAATCAGCAATCATGGTAATTCTTTCGTGATTTTCTCTCTGATTTTGTCCGAACTTGTAATTTTTTTTAAAGTTTTATGTTTTTCCTTAAAAGTACTTTGATTTGTTATGCGTGTGTGTGTATAGACTGGAGAAGCTGTGAATCCCAAAGCATATCCATTGGCAGATGCCCAGCTGACCATCACAATTATGGATCTCGTTCAACAAGCTGCAAATTACAAACAACTTAAGAAGGGTGCTAACGAAGGTGAAATTTTCTCTGTGTTTCTGCAGAAACATTCTTTTCATAAGTAGACCCACCTGCTCTATTGGGACTGTCTCTATGTTGTCGTTATTTGATCGCTATGTTTATTGATATAATTTCGACGATGGAATGCATATATGTGTGTTTGTTTGTTGCAGCAACTAAGACTCTCAACAGAGGAATTTCCGAGTTCATTGTTATGGCAGCTGACACTGAGCCTCTTGAAATTCTTCTTCACCTTCCTCTTCTTGCTGAAGATAAGGTAACTTTTCTAATTCAGAATTTTTTTTTGGAATTATAGGAGTGGGGAGTGCGACTCGAGACCAGAGGCCTTGGTTTCCTAATTCGGAAGTTTTGTTTGAAATATACTACGAAAATGGGTCCCCTCGTAGTTGTTTTTCCCATGAAGCCAGAGCAAAATGACTACCCTTTTGTGTGGACACTCTCTCTGACTTGTTAATCATTTCCAAAAACCATGCAATTACCCTTAAAACTGAAGGACCGTAACATAGTGTTATACTAATAATGTGGCCGCAGGTCTATTTTAATGAGTTGTAGTCAATTATAATGGACAATCTTTTTCAAAAATATTTCTTTCTGCAGGCATTACATAGGTTGGCATACTTAATAGTTATCATTTAAATTAAATAACTAATGGAACTTTTAAAACTTAATTAGCATGAGGTATGAGTTACTTGAAATGGTCTGAGTACAAAAATATAGTTCAAGTGTTACTCCAAACTTGATATAGTGGTTATTTCAGTCTTCAGAGGCTAAACACAATGTATCCGACCTTTTGCTTTTGAGTGCAGAATGTGCCTTATGTTTTCGTTCCATCAAAGCAAGCTCTTGGTCGGGCATGTGGAGTTACCAGACCAGTTATTGCTTGTTCAGTGACGAGCAACGAAGGAAGCCAGTTGAAATTTCAAATACAGCAGCTGAAGGTATTGGTGGGGGTGCCTCCGGCTTTTTAACTTTTGTCTGTTTATTCATAGATTTGATACGATATATTTAGAATTTGTACTAGTTGACGTTAATTTATGATATTTTTATTTCTAAATTGATATCGCCTGATGCAGGATGCGATCGAGAAGCTTCTGATATGATTGTGTGATGCTAATTCCAGCATGACCGGCCTCTTGTGCGATCCCGAGGCTTTGACTGAGTGATTTTTCCAGTTACATGAGAACATCTTGTGTAGCGATATGGCATGAGAAATGCAGTAAGCTTATACTGTGTTGGTTTATGAAGTTTATGTATCATGACTCCAGATAAACTGATTCTTGAATAATGGTTTTCTGTTACATTCGAGCAGTATAAATATTGAATATATATAGATGAAGAAGGCATAAGCACATAAATAAAGAAATATAAAAACGACTCAAATTCGGTAGATGGACTAGAATTTGAGAGTAAAAAACTTGATAAAAGTAGGACTTGAATTGAGTTCGCGATTAATCGACGATAAAAATATAGGTATCTTTTTTAAAATGCTTCACCCTTAGGCATTTCCGAACATGAAAATTGAAATGATTGTGATTATGCACCTAATACACAAGTGAATGAAAACTAAAAGCTTCAAAAGCATTGTTTCTAGAAAAACAAGTGATTCAGCCACATTATACTTCACGATAAAATGATGGAGACTAATAATCCCTTTGTCCTATTTTTGTTCTTTTTTATTTGCTTCTCTCTTTTATAAGTCTGCTTTTCCATTTGTGCAACCACCACGTGAAGTTGGCCAATAATGTAGTTTTCCCAAGTCTTCGTGTACTCAAATCACTGTCTTCGTGAACATGAAAGATGCTCAGACATGGTCACCTTCCATGAGTTTGATCCACATGATGTTCTCCCCGTGTGGGTTATTTCGACGTTTCATCATCGATGCTGCACTGTTTCTTGCAAGGATCAAAATTCGTGAAGGAACGTTGTTTCCTTCCCTCGGGTTACTCGTTTAAAAAATTCCTTACGGAAAAGATTAAGAAGTACGAAAGAAAATAAAATTTAATTCTTCATCACTTTTATCAATGTAGAGCAAGGAGTTAAATTTGACTAGGTGTTTGAAAGGGTAAACTACAACTATATATATTAGATATATTCGTGTAAACTTATCTACAACAATCGTTATTTTAGCTAATAACCATGCTATATACAACATCAAAATCCCAAGAAAACAAGAGAGCCAGGAAATCAATTTGGGATGTATCTAAATTTCTAAAGTATACTTCTATCCAGTTGTCATTTAGCTTAACTTCATTCATTGACCTTGACGATCGTGTAGTGGAAATGAAGAAGCTGTAGAACCTGATGCGGTGCCATTAACGGTAGTGAATAGTTGTAATTGTATCATACGTGCATACATGCCATCGGGGTGATTTTTCAATAGATGAGAATGAGAACCTTGTTCGGCTACTTTTCCATCGTCAAGAACCGCAATGACGGTCGCATTTCTGATAATTGAAAGTCTGTGTGCGACTAAAATTGTCGTTTTTCCTGCACAGGAGCGCTCCAAAGCTTCTTGTATGCACTTTTTGGACTCGGCGTCAAGTGCACTAGTGGCTTCATGGAACAAAATTATCTGGGATTTTCTCAATAAAGCTCGAGCAATGGCGATTCTTTGCTTCTGTCCACCAGAGAGTTGTATTCCCCGTTCCCCGACAAATGTTTTGTAACCATCGGGTAATGAGGATATGAACTTGTGAGCATTTAACAAATGTTGCTGCTTCAGTGATTTCTGATTCAGTGGCTGACTCGTGCCCCATAAGCTAAGTTTTCGTACACGGTTGTTGCAGAGAGGCAGGGTTCTTGTGGTGAGGCAGCAATGTGGCGTCGCAGTGACTTCAAATTGTACTTCCTGATATCTTTTCCATCAATTATAACACGCCCGGACGAGGGTTCATAGAATCTCTGTATAAGGGAGATGACTGAGCTCTTACCACAGCCACTAGGTCCAACGAGGGCTAATGTTTTCCAAGCTCGGGCTCGAAGATTCATGTCATGAAAGATCAAAACATCAGGTCGCATGGGATACGAGAAATCCACATGTTTGAACTCTATTTCGCCTCTCATCCGATCTGTGATAGATATGGCGCTTGGATCATCGGGCTCGATTTTAGTTTTACCGTCGAGAAGGTCGAAAACTGAGCGAATTGCACGCCTACGGGAAAATTTTTGGGTGAATCAAAGAGGCATATTTTTATATTTTATATATTTCATAAAATTTCATGCAACATAAGTTAACACGATCTCATGACGTCTATTAAAATATTTTTTTTTGTGTCCGATACTGAAAATCATAACTTCAGCTCTGTTTTCGTCAGTCCGAAAAAACGATTAATTTATGAGTTTGATCGATCGAGGGGAAGGTCAAATCTACTTCTTGGACATTACTCTCGTTACAGATCCAATTATCGTCGTTGAACTAGCCTTTTATGTTAGGTTAAACACGAATCTCGTATATTTGAACTAATAACGACGATCAGATCTACGGATAATGCCCCAAAAATAACATCTTATATTAACCAATTTCCAGTCTAACAAGTAGCTAGGAAAAATCTTTACTCTTGTACCACTGATTCCGCCTGAGGGAAGAACTTAAAAGGAAAAAATGTACATGCTATTTTTTCTACAGTTTATGCTACTTTTAACAAAAGAAACAAGTAAATTTCTTAATCGAAAAGCTATTGGAAAAAAAAAATCTACGTTGATTTTTCCAACTTATGGAAATACAAAAGTGGAACATGAATATTTAAATTATTTTGTGTGATATTTTTTTTGGCTTATAGGTTCTAAATTTTCAATACGAAGTCTTGTTATTGTCACACATACACACATATATAATATTATTATATCAATCCTTTTTAAAAAAAAAAATTATTAACAAAAAAAAAATCAAATTTATTATACAAAGACAGAAATGGACTGATTAGATTACTAAATCTTGGTAAAATTATATAGAACCAAATTTCAAATAAAAATCTCATATCCATTTTTTTTTCCAAAATGCGATTTTTAGCTCCAATATGATTGAAACTTATATATTGACATTGAAATATATTAAATGTGACTTTCAATAAATGTTTTTTTTTATTTTAAGTTCGAAAATTAATTTGAAATTGAAATTTATGTATAGTCACATCATGAATATGTAAGAATAAGTGCTTGTCGCTTTATCAACAAGCTATAAATTATGATAAAGATACAACTCATATTTTAAAGTGTACAATAATTTAAGCATCATATTTCAATTGCTCTAACTAATAGAGACAATTATTACACATAATAATATATCTCTCAATAATTACATTTCTTGTAATAATGAAAATCGAACCTATGACTTAGGATTTGATATCAATTGTAGGAATGAACGTTTGTCGTTTTACCAAAATGTATAACTGATGCTAATATTGCAAATCAAATCTTTTAAACCATATAACAGCTCATACAACACATTTCGATTGTTTTACCCAACAAATATACAAGAGTATGTTTTTTGTGAGACGGTTTTACGAATCTTTATCTGTGAGACGGGTCAACCCTACCGATATTCACAATAAAAAGTAATATTCTTAGCATAAAAAGTAATATTTTTTCATGGATGATCCAAATAAGAGATCTGTCTCACAAAATACGACTCGTGAGACCGTTTCACACAAGTTTTTATTCAAATACAATTATTGTGCCGAAGAGAATATTTTCCTATTTCCCGTTGTTGTGAATCCCGATTCATAAAATATGATATCCTACAATGACAAATTACAAACAGCTGTTATTTAGAACAATTTAGTACTTCATCAATAATTAATAATCACATTATCCGACAAGTCAGTGAAGAGGTCAATGTATTATTATTTTATAAAAAAGTTTGCTTAATTTTCTTAATCAAATTTTTTTAAAGGAACTAAAGTTTTGTTAATCATCTTTGCTAAACTTATTCTTTGTTTGGCGATATACATCTTTCATCAAGGCAACCAGGGGCGGCTGCCGGATGCGCCTGGAAATTAGGACTGGGATGAGGCGCCACTCACCAGGTACAATTTTATTAATATTGGGAGACAAAGTTTTTATTTTTTTACATGAAAATTTAATAGGGAAAATTGAATTTGTGTCCATTACAAGCTTTTTCTTTTTTTTTTTTACCATTTTTGTCTTCTATGATATCAATTTTCAATATCAGCATTGTATCTTCCTATTTTTGATAATTTTAAACTCTTTTCATTGAGAACGCTGGTATGACATTACACAGTACAATACTACATCACAGCCGCATTAGTGTCACGTTACCATCATGTCGAAAAAAACTAAAATTATCCAAAAATACAAAGATAGCGAACTAAGACTGAAATTTAACAACATATGACCAGAATAACAAAACAATATGAAAAATGTAATTACATTTTTCTTACATAATAATCCTCTAACATATATTGAAATAGTGGTCATTAATCCTAAAACTCTATTTTCCCCAACTTTTTCATTTAATTTTTTTTAAAAAATAATTAAATATTTGATCACAAAAATTTCAAAATAAATTTAATTTTCTCATTGAATTTTATGGGTTTAAAAAAGAACTTGGTCAATAATTTTTATATGGTGATATATATCATGGTCACATTTTTCTCGGAATCTTAGCGTGGACTGTTTCTAATGGAATTTAAATTCATTTAATTAATGATTAATTAAGAGGACTTCAATTTCTCATTTGCTAAAGTTTTGGGTCTTTTATCAAATTATAGCACTTTTAATTTTATATTAACAATCTACCGTATTTTTCAAAAATTTATTAAAATATTGTAAAAAAAAATAAATAGAACTTTTACTCCCCCGCCCTTCCAAATGGGGGGAGCAAATTATTTCACCTCCCCCGCCTCCCCTACAGGCGGGGGAGAAAGAAATTAATTTAAATTCTCCCCCGCCTTTATGACAGGCGGGGGAGAGTTATTTTTTTTAAAATATTTCCCGCCTTTGCAGGAGGCGGGGCAGAAAAATTAATTTTAAATTTTACCCGCCTATAGAATATATTTTTAAATTATAAAATTTAAAATGCTTGCCCCCGCCTATTGCATCGGCGGGCAAATTTAAATATTTTTAAAGTAGAATTCTTTTGTTTTTTATGACGTGTTCGTTTATGTTTTAGATATAATAATTTTGTTTTTTTGTGTAATTATTGGTGGGTAATGGAAAACAACGAAATTAATATATTTTATTTTATCTAAAAAGATGATTTAACGTTACTATACAAAAAGATGGATTTGAACTCACGTGAAGAGATCATTATTATTGTCCATCTATATCAATTGATATTTTTACACACTTATTGATGTATATTTGATTGATAAGTTTGGCTGTATCTTATCATATCTTTAAATGTCGGCATGAATTTGTGTCGAATAATCATTGTGATTTAATTGATATAAATTTAATTATTATAGTCCATCTTAAGACACTATTTTTCAAAATATTCTTGTTTGTTAAAGATTTTATAATATAGCATTGCATTATTTTATAATCTTCAACTACCTTTTTCACTATTACAACTCAGTGAATTATTTTTGATCAAAAAACATTTGACCCATTTTATTCCCTAAAATTTCTCGAATAATAATTGAAATAAATATATTATATTACGTGATCTTTAATTTAACACTAAAAAATAATAAACATATAAAAGTTTATCTCGATGATTAAATTCATGTCTAATAAATTTTTTAGATTTTATTTTATTATTTATGTCTAATATTTTAATTAAATGATACTACTAAATCATAACTTTTTCTCCTACATTTTACAAATTATTAATATTACAAAATATTAGATCTAATCTTAAAAAAAAAAAACGCTACTATATACAAAGTAATAAATTTAATAAGAAATATTACAAAATATCAGATCAAAATTTTAAATTCTTAAAGAATAGTTTGAATAGAATTGTGAAAATGATTATTTATATTAACAACGGTATTCATAAAAACAATGTAAAAAGCTAATTAACATATTTAGCAATTAACATAATTAATATGTTAGTTTGATTAGTTATTTAATCTAATACCAAATTTAATTATGATGATAATAGGAAATAATCCCTCTTATTTGACTTAATTTAACATGTTTTGTGTCATTATGAAAATGATTCAAATGATATAATTGAAATTTAATTTAATTAAGTGCTAGTTTTAAAAACTAACTTAAAGTTAAATTTGATCATAAACATACATGTGTAGAAGGTCATTTTAAAATCCTTCTAAACAAATATATCATTTTTACGTAAACATAATAAATAAAAACACTTCAATAATATTTATGATAACAAATTAACAAATAAATATATCATAACAAAACTTAAAGATAATAATTTTAACGAATTAAGATTAAAAATTTCTAAACATAAATTAAAATTAATATAATACAACCATCAAATAAATTAATTGAATACAAATAATTTTATCAACACTTAGAAATATTATTTACCTTTTAATAAGATAGGCACGATAATACCAATATCTACACTTCCTGAAATAAATCAAGAGACAGAAGGTATAAAATTATTAGAATTCAAAATTTTATTAAAAAAATTTGAGACGAAAAATAAATCAAATCCATACCGACAAATTTTTGAACAACCTTTGAATACAAAATGCAAGTGAACTTCTGTGAACACAATACAAGTGAAAAATCTTTGAATACAAAATGCAAGTCTCGTGTATATATATAGAGGAATTCTATTTTAAAAATATTTAAATTTGCCCGCCACTGCAATAGGCGGGCAAGCGAAATTTTTTAAAAAGATTCTCCCCCGTCTGAACGTCAGGCGGGGGAGAATTTAACTTAATTTCTGCCTCCCCTGCCTCCCCTACAGTTTGCTCCCCCCATTTGGAAGGGCGGGGGAGTAAAAGATTTATTTATTTTTTTTAATTTTTTTACAATATTTTAATAAATTTTAAAAAAGTACGGTAGATTGTTAATAGATAATAAAAAGTACTATGATCTGATAAAAGAGCCCTAAAGTCTTTGTTCACCCAAGTGGGATTTATTTATTTTGACCGCAACCATTTCAAGTCAATTTTGTTCCCACTAGAGAAAAAAGTAATTAATAATGGCTTGTTTAAATATGGACAGATGTGGCTATTGCAACCGTTGGAAATGGACTTATTTAAAAACGAATTTTTGATAATTCGATTTTCAGAGAAGTATATATTATTACAATTATTTTTTAAAAATATAGTAGAAAACACAATGGTTGTGATTATTATTTTGGAAATTTTCTTTTTCGATTCATTTGTTTTTCATGTTGTGATTTTATTCTACTCTATATATAGTCAAATTGAAATTTTAGTATGGTTTAATTAATTTAATTTTTTTTGAATTTTAGTCGTATTTTGGTCAAAAAAACACACGTTCCACCTATTTATGTGCAATGTAGGACAATTTTTCCTCCGTTTTGAAAATTCTCTGATTTTTATGCAACACAAGCAAGTTCTAACGCTAAATCATTAGATTCCGTCGAGTAGGATTTTTTTTTTGCCAAATTTGGACCAAAATTGTCAAAAATTAAACATATCGAACCGAAATTGAAATTTAACAATATAACGGACCAAAATCACATTAGAATAGAAACAATAGCATTTTGGAAACGTGAAAATTATATGGCGAGCATAATTTGGATTTTATTATTAGTAAAACGAAATCTCAATTGATCCTCGACAGGGACATTATTAAATAAATTATGTTTCATGACATCTCAATCATTAAAATAAACAATTCATGGAGGTGTTAAATTATAGTAACGATTGTCGGAGAATAGAGATTAGGATTAGCATCGACCGAAATATAATAATTAGTAAGATAATAATAGAGTAATATATAATAAAGTCCTGATCGATGCCAGAGACGGATGTATTCTAGGGCTGTACTGGGCTGTAGCCCAGCCCACTTTTTTAATAATTTAGCGACGGTTTTTCAAAAACCGTCGCTAATATTTGCGACGGTTTTAGTAAAACTGCCGCCGATCTGGATCGGCGACGGTTTTAATTGCACCGTCGCTACTAGTGACGGTTTATTCAAACAGTCGCTAATAACAGTCGCTATTAGCGACTGTTTTTTGAAAAACCGTCTCTAATAGCGACGGTTGTTTCAAAAACCGTCGTACATCAATGTCTTAGTCCAATCAAGTCACGTCCATTTACAAGGATGAGACCAAATTTATCCTCTGATCCGCCCCACCTCAATTCTACAAAATTTCTCTCCCAAGTCCCAAGCCCTTTAGCTACAGAATAGAATTGCGGACTCCCGAAGAAATCGAATTGCTCATCGGCAAGACAACAATCCAGGTAAGAATCGGCTATACATTTTTTATTTTGTTTTTTTATAGCTTATCTGTGTGTGATTTGTGGTTTCTTGATTGTTTGTTGTTGAGTTGTTGAGTGACTATTACTTGTTTATTTGGTTAATAATTATTTTATTCTTGTTTAGGATTATAAATTGAACTATTTCAAAATGGAATATCAATCTGCTACAAAGAAAGGAAAAACATTGATATCATCTTTCTTTAAGAAGAGAGATCGTCAAGCTAGTGAAGATACTTCAATTCCTACGGTCCTTACAATGCAACATCAATCCAGTGAAAGTCTTCTATTTCCCCATATCCAAATTCCTTCATGTTCCTCTCCTAGAGACGATCATCAGTCTTCGTCTACTTTTATTGAACGAGATCCAGGAAAAAGAAAACAGATATGTGAATATCATGTTAATGTACGAGATGAGATAAGACGTTCATATCTAAATATGGGGCCTTATCAACCAGATATGTTGGAGTATCCAGGTACAAAATTTGGAAGCCAGAATCGTCGTTTTCAGAAAAAATGGTTTCAGAAATTTTATTGGTTGGAGTATTCGCCTTCAACAAATAAGGCATATTGTTTCTATTGTTTTCTTTTCCTGAATGATGTTAATTCATCTAATATCTCGGCATTGGTCAATGAAGGATTTGACAATTGGAAAAGGGTAAACCAAGGAAAAACATGTGCTTTTCTTGCCCATATTGGTTCTGCAGCTTCTTCACCTCATACTATGTGTGAGAGAAGGGCTGAAAATTTGATGAGGCCCTCACAACATATTGATAAAGTGATGCATGCACAATTTAAAGAGGAAAAAGAGAAAAATCGTCTGCGTTTGAGCACCTCAATTGTAGCTGTTCGTTGTCTAGCACTTCAAGGTTGTGCTTTTAGAGGTAACGATGAATCTCTATCTTCATCTAATCGTGGAAATTTTCTTGAATGGGTGAAGGCTTTTGCAAAAATGAATATAGAAATTGATGAAGTTGTGCTTGAGAATGCTCCAAAAAATGCCCAATATATCGCTCCAGAAATTCAGAATGAGATTTTACATATTATGGCCAATAGAGTACGACAGATGGTTCGTGAAGAAGTTGGAGATAAATACTTCTGTATTCTTGTTGATGAAGCCCGAGATATATCTAAACGAGAGCAAATGGCCATTATATTGAGGTTTGTGAACAATCATGGGATTTTGACAGAAAGATTTTTTGCCATCAAAAGTGTTAGTGACACTACCTCAATGAATTTGAAAAATGAGATATCAAATGTTCTTGTTCATCATGATTTCCATGTTAAGAAAATCAGAGGCCAAGGATATGATGGTGCTAGCAATATGCGTGGAGCGTGGAATGGACTTCAAGCATTATTTCTCAAAGATTGTCCCTATGCATACTATATCCACTGTTTTGCACATCGTTTACAACTGACATTGGTTTCTGCAGCTAAGGATGTTAGTGTTATTTGTGAATTCTTTTCTCATTTGGACAATATTGTTAATATTGTCACTTCTTCTACTAAGCGCATTGCTGAATTACATACTGCACAGAGAAATGAAATTGAGTATATGTTGTCAATTGGAGAACGTGATTCTGGAAGTGGTGCAAACCAGATTGGTAATTTGCAACGAGCAGGAGCTACTCGTTGGAGTTCTCACTATGATTCGGTAAAAAGCTTGATAGGTATGTACACTGCAACTTGCAAAGTTTTTGAAGTTCTCAGTGATTATTCTCCAAATGGAAGAGTTAAGGCTGAAGTTCGGGGGATTTACAGAAACATGGCAAGCTTTGAATTTGTGTTTATTTTGCACTTAATGCATAAAATTATGAGAACAACAGATACTCTTTGTCAAATTCTTCAAAGAAAATCTCAAGACATTTTGACTGCTATCACATTTGTCACTACTACCAAAACTCGCCTTCAAGAATTTAGAGAATGTGGGTGGAATGAATTTCTTCAGGAAGTTAAAGTTTTTTGCTCAAGAAATGAAATTGATGTACCTGACCTTGATTGTCTATATAAGATTGGACGTTCCTGTCGGCAAACTACAATAGAACATCATTACCACTTTGATGTTTTTAATGCAGCAATATATTTCATTTTGATGGAGTTAAATACTCGGTTCAATGAGTCATCGGTGAAACTTCTTTATCTTAGTACAGCTTTAGATCCTAAAAATTCATTTGACTCATTTAACAGTGATGATATTTGCAAGCTTGCGAAGAAGTTTTATCCTGGAGATTTCACAGATCAAAAAATTGTTGCTTTGGAGTATGAATTGATACATTATAAACTTGATGTGATGCAGAATTTAAAGGTTTCTACACTTGTTGAGTTGTGTCAGCAATTGACCGAGAGTGGACGGTCAAGTGTTTATGTTATGTTGACTAGATTGATTC
Organism: Primulina tabacum; assembly: GCF_025594145.1. Lineage (NCBI taxonomy): Eukaryota > Viridiplantae > Streptophyta > Magnoliopsida > Lamiales > Gesneriaceae > Primulina > Primulina tabacum. The sequence goes on along the minus strand of NC_134565.1, from coordinate 33,453,785 downwards.
ATCTTGTTTTGACATTACCTGTGTCTACTGCCACTACTGAGCGGGCTTTTTCAGCAATGAAGCATGTGAAGACGGCACTTCGCAATAAAATGGAGGATGACTTTCTTGCCGATTGTTTGACACTCTATATTGAACGAGATTTAGCTAAATATATTGGTGTAAATTCTATTATTGATGAATTTTATGTTTTAAAATCTCGTATGGCACAACTTCGTTGAACGATATAATGTAAATTTTTTTTTAATAATATATAACTTATCATATTGACTTCAAGCCCCCCAACTTTTATTCCTGGATCCGTTCCTGATCGATGCACACATAAATATATACGGTAGATATCTATGCAACAAAACAAAACTAATATATATGGAGTTTTGATATACTACATATCTCATGCACTCACGCAAGACTATGTGTAAAGATAGATATATATATATATATATATATATCACGGAAAACTATGTGTAAAGAATAAGATTATCTTTCGCATTATTTTGCAGAAATGATGATTGCCCCTCGTGGTGGAGCCAAGTCTCAAGCACAAAAATGTAGCTCAAAATTTTTTTAACTTTTAATTTCAATTAAAATGTAAAGTAACACATCACATGCCCAAAATAAATTGTATTGAACAGAAATTTTTTAAAATATTTACACTAAAAAATTAAATAAAAAGAAATTAAAGAGAGATTTTTCATGAAATAAGTAATATTTTTGTCAGTAGTACAACACTTGTTCTTCTGTCTTGATTCCATCCACAAATAAATCATCACTGCAAATACTGTTACTGCTAATCAGCTGTTTAATCTCCTCAATACTGTAATCCAACGGGTTCTCAAGATCAGCACCAAAGCCACCAGGATTATTAATCAAGAATTTCTGATCACCTTCAATATCAATCCCATTATTGTATAGATATTTCTGTAGATTTAGGTTTTCACCATCGGAGCTTACATCGGATGAAGTGCAGCTAGCTTCCCCTCCGAACATGATATAGTTACTAGTATTATTGTTACAATTTATCGCCTCATCATACTGTGTTAAGCTCAAGTATCCATGATTTTGAGCTTGAAATACTGAATGGGTGGTGGGATTTGAAGAAACAGTTGTGGGGAAAGTTGGAGATATGGGATCAGTACCATCGGAGAAAACCTTAATATCTTCGGAAATATTGGTGGGATATGTTGTGATTTTACCATATTCAAATGGGGTCTCAAGAGATGGATATGGAGAAGAGATTGAAGGGTTTCGTTGGATGGGATTGATATTTATCTTGGATAATAATTGGTAGGATTTGGATGCCCCCAACAAGATTTTCTTTTTCAGCTTCGTGTTCCAGTAGTTCTTGATGTCGTTGTCCGTTCTTCCTGGTAATTGAGCTGCTATTATTGACCATCTGCATGATCAAACGAACCCTAAATATATAAAATCCAAGGTGGATATGAAAATTCGAAATTCGACTTATGATTTAATGGCAAACTCTAGAGGTTGACACTGCAAGATTTAATTTATGTTTGGGGGAGAAAAAAAAAAAAGAAACACACAACGAAAACTAGTCAAATTACCCCGGCCTCATGCTACATTCCCTGCAGCTAAATTTTTAGAGTGAGTCGATCTATATATACCTGCTTCCAATGCTAGCAAAAAGGCTGCAAATGACTCTATCTTCATCATCTGAAAATTCCCCATGTCTGATATTTGGTCTGAGATAGTTCAGCCACCTCAGTCTACAACTTTTTCCGCATCTTCTGAGATCTAATCTCCAAAAGCAAAATCATATAAAAACCACCAAAAAGACTAACAAACCAATAAAATCGAAACTCACACGCTACCACTCTCGAACCTTGCAAGAATCTAATCTAACTTTTCAAAATATCAAGAAACAGCTCCACTTTTGGACTAGTTAGTCGTTCGATAGAAGCCGCGATATACATACACACATACATACCAGCTTTGAGAGGGAGAGAAATCCAATTCCCTCCGGTGCCATGTTTCTCTATGTATTCCTTAAGTTTTGCGTCTTCTTCAGGTGACCATGGACCTTTCTTCACATTTGCTTTATCACAGCATGGAGCTCTTCCCATTTTTTCTTTCTGAAAGGTGTTTTCACTTTGGAGAAAAAGTCTTGATGCTTTTAGAATATGGATTTGTGTGTGTAGAAGACTTGTTCTTTGTACAACATGGTGTTACATATGTAGATACTTTACATCCATATATATATATATATATATATATATATATATATAAGTGTCTACTAATGGAGATACAGATGCACAAGTCAAAGTACGTACACTAATTTCAATTATCAATTTGTCTAATCTTATCTAATCCAACTTTAGTCATTAGCTAATACAATAATTTCCCCCAATTATTTATTCATCCACTCCATCAATGTGAGATTATATTATTTTAATCATTAAATTAAAATATATTTTTCATATACATATTAACACACATATATATACATACATAAATACATAAATATTTAATTTACATAATTAAGAAATCAATGAATATTTCTTGTAAAGAACAATTTGAAATAATTTTACATGCAAGACCCGTTTATCTATATAAATGAAACGTTATAGTATTCTTGTTGAGAAATTTAATGCAAATTGAATAAATAAATTAATCGCAAGAAGTTTGTTCGTCTGCGAAAACATTAAAGTATCAGAAAATAGCAGACAAAGGCTCAGCTCAGCTTCGGCTTAGTAATCTACAAAATAGTCGAGATCTTAGTACTTATGCTCAAAATATTGTTAGGGGTATCTCAAAAGGGAAAAGGATGCTCGATCGAGTTGAACTGAAGTGTGAGAACTACACGAACTAATCCAATTGATACAAGAAAGAAAAATGGGAAAACAAAATTTGTTCTTTAATTTTAAGTGTGCCTATTTTAGGTTATGATCAATCTTTAAAATAATCAAAATTGAGTATTGATCATGTGAACTTATTTATTAGTCTTATTTTGTAGAAGTGCTAACATGATGTCGGTCGGAAAATGCTGACAAGATCGACAACAAAATAAGATCAATAAAAAAGAATCAACTTGTAAAACCAAAATTTAAAATATGTCAACTTAGATGACTTTTTGATAATTTTTCTAAAAAATAACTGGTAGAGACAATAAAATTATGGGTATAAATAAATCAAGCTTTCTTTTAATGTTTAATTACTAATAGAAATTATAAAGTTAATTATTTTATGATAATAGCATGCATGTTCCACATATAGTACTAAAGTATTAAAATTTTATTATAATGATTAATTCTGGACCGTCAAATAACGATGGCATTGATTTTTATAAAAAGTTTGACCTTTGCTCGATAGGCCAACATAATTACTTAATTTATTTGTTTGGTTTGTCCAATTCTTAACGAAACCTTGTGGATACTTCGAAAAACGTATAATATTATTTGTGTTTAGTTGTCTAGACTGCTCATGCGTAACTTCCAAATATTTGCAATTTGAAACGCATAAATCTTAAAAATTTTGGGGAAATTTTAAATGAAAAATCATATTTTCAGTCGTGTAATTTTTTTCACTATGTAATTTTTGTCATCTATGTTATCAAATTTATGTTTTAATTCAACATCTTCTGATTTTTGTCAACTTTAGTCATTTTTATCGAGATTGTTAATGTGGTACTATGCATGTCGTCGCCATATCAGCGATCCATTGGTATCACATCAGTACCACATCGGAAAAAAATAAATTTGTAAATAAATAAAAAAATATTTACGTACTAAAACTGAAATTTGACAAAATATAATATCAAAATCACAAAAATACAAATATATAAGACGGGAAAACAATTTTCCCAATTCAAAATTTTATCAAGATCAACATATAGAGACAAATGTATATGGTCTTAAATTATTATTAAAAAGGTAGCTAAATTGGTGTCACATGCAATCAGATGAATTACGTTCATTAAACAATGATAGCAAATGATTAAAAATATAATCCACGGGGAAATTATGGACTACTTATAAACCACCGAAAGAAACTAAATAATTAAGAAATAATTGGGATCACTCACTTGTTTATTACTCTAACTAGACTTGTCATCGTAACTATTATTTCATGCATAAATTAAATAACTCAATTAATAAAATTCCCAAAGAGAAATTACTTATAAGTCCAAATTTTTACCAATGTATCAGCTTCTCCACGTTAGATTGTCTCCAAAAGAACGTAACAAATTAGAGCCAACCAGATATTTGGTGATGCATGCAAATCATCTATTGATATTGATCATCTCCTCAAAATGAACACTCAATGATACCCCCATAAGGGGTCAAGAATGACCCGAAAAACTAATTGGATAGCCCAAATCAGAGCCAAGCTGCCGGGAATTATCTTCATCAACCGGGCATTTATCCTTTTCCCGGGCAGTCAAGAGCCCGGGCTCTCATACAAGCTCTCGGGTACCTTACCACCCGGGCTACCTCGAGAATTGCATCACACTCGAGTGTGATTGGTATGAGTTGTCTAATCTGTCAGAGCAACAAGAGTTTGGCGTATTTTAGAAGTCATCAGAAAGTATGGGAATCAGTCTTACCATACTTACTAGGTGGCACTGAAAACAAGGTAATGATGGGATTTACTACTATAAATAGCAGGTACATTTCTCATTTACAGATTCTGAATTTTTAAACTCTCAAGCATACACATATATTCTGGCATATATCGCTTGTTTTTTTCATCTTCAACCTGCTGATTTAAGCATCGGAGTGGCTACGCCGGACACCCCTCCGACGCCCATTCACGAGTTCCTCTATTTGTTTGCAGGTTACAGTCGAAGTCATTATCTTCACTCATTTTACTAAACATAAATCATCCTCAATATCCGGTGGATCGCCCATTTATATCTAACCCAATTCATACGGATAGCATCACTCAACGCATGCACTAATTCATTTGCAGAAAACACACGTATGAACAAATAGTTATATGTATAAAAAGGCAGAAATATAAAGTTCGTCACGTAAGGATCGAAATTACAAAATTCATCGTGTAAGTTTTGGTATAGTAAGTCGTCAAATTTTGATGCTAGTCTAATATATCGATCTTATGTTTTTCAATTTTTGATCATCTCTTTTTGTCGGTTCGGATATGTCCGTCAGTGCTCCGAGAGAAAAGGGCTAAAAGTGAATTAAAACCATCTAACTTGATTGGTTAAGATGAAATTTTAAATATTTAGGGGACCAAACTGTGAGTTTTAGTAGTACGTTATCTTTGTAGTGATATTACCAAAAATACCTTCTAATGACTATTATATATTAAGGTTTTTTTATTACACATGCATAGTTTTTTTCTTACAAATTAAACAATGAGCTTGTGACTTTTATTTCTGATTTGTTTTAAATTATTAAATTTGATATGACTAATTATTTATCCGTTATGAAAATTGATTGTATTTTATATGATTAATTAATTATTAACGGGAATACGAATATGTTATATAAAATAAAAATAAAAAAATCTTGACACGAAACTGACTAACAATTCTCAACAAAGTGGGCACAAATTAGGTTTCATTATAGATATATTGTTGTGTCTTAATCTGTTTGCCAAGGAATCTAAAGGTTCGACAAAATGATTGCAATTAATCAATTAACGATTATGCATTGTGAAACTTCTTCTCAAATCATGGGTATGCTTGCAATATATTTCAATTGATCAATCAAATTAAAAAAAATTAACTAATAATTAACTTTTGGCTTTATATATCCAGTAGTAATTCATGTCTTCATTGTTTCTCTTTTTGCAATTTTAGTTTTCTAAAGTTGTTAAATTAGATCTTAGTCATATTTCTTTATATTTTTGTCAAGTCTAGGTTTTTTAATCGTAACGATGATGTGACATTGCATGTTTGTTCATGATGACGTCAACACCATGTTGTAAAAATGAAAATTGCAAAAAAAACAAAGATAACTAACTAAGCTTGAAATCTGGAATTATAGAAAACCAAATGTGTGTGTGTGTATATATATAGACACACACTTACTTATTCAACTGTAAGAAATCTTCATTCTGATCGATTAATATTATTATTTTTCAAAACAAAAAAGATCGATAATTATAATTTGACTTTGTTTGTCAATTATTCTAATTAGTAGGGTTTTAAAAGTAATTTACTTATTGTATTTTTAATCTTTGATTCCTTCACAACATTTCAACTAACTTTTGTGCCAGCGACTAGCTTAAATAATGGCCATCCACCTAAAAGCTTGAAACAAGACAAATTTCTTAGCTTGCATTGACTTGCATCAAAGTAGAGCAAAAAGCTTCATCGATTAATTATTTAAATTTTTTTAAAAATCTCGAGGGTCGGTGACAAACTTGACATTTTTTTGACATTCGACAAGCTGTAGATATTATTCGACGAATAGTATTATGCTAAATTTCTTTACTAATTAACCAGCCATAACATATACAATTTTGTTATGTTGTCCACCAACCATGTTCACATTTGATTGCACCAATAAGATAGCACTCACATATTGGATACACGATTTTGATATATATTCATCACATCAAATATGTGAATGTCACATCATCGTGGGCACAAAAGTAAAGACAAAGATGAGTATGATTCGTGGACATCTTGACAAAACTATATATTTATATATATATATATATATATATATATATATATAATAAAAAAATGAAATGGTTTCGAACAGAAAGCTCCATGTCAATCGGGTGTTCTCCATTGATTCTTGATGTTTTCGCACGCATGATTCGATGAATCTGTCTTCACCTTTAGGTAGCCATGTTGTTGAGTCACATGACAAGAGCCAATATTTATCTTGTAAAATTATAAAACCGAGCATTTGTAATTGTATCATAAACCATGATTCATAGAAGTCATGCATGTGATTCAAAATATGTGAATCGTCAAATGATAGGATTAAGCACTAGCAAAAAATTATAGCTATGAGTCAAATTGCAACTTATTTGCTTGTATTCATGGCTTTGCATAATGCAACTACTTGGGTGCTAATGGGTCGGACTGTTAGGTCCATGATTCCGATGAGGTGCATGTCTATCAGCTGATCTTACCATTTATCTGCCGCTAACTATGTCCCTAGCAGAGATAATACTACCCGTTAAGAACATCATTTTTTACGAACCACTTAGTCAACCAGATCAACGGCGTAATGTCAGCAGTTTGACGCACGATAACTTTTCAGGATGTCACTCATCCCAATATTACTCTCACCAATATAAGCTTAACTCAACATTCTCTCCTCATGTTTCTTGTGAGACTTGGACCTATGATCTCTCTCTAATACCAACTGTAATGATCAACCGATTACTATTAGGTCAAAAATTATAGTTATTAGTCAATACACAACGTTATTTATTTATAATCGTGGCAACGAAGAATGCATCTACTTGGATGCTAATGGGTCGGCTATTAGGCTCATGAGCCCGAGAAAGTGTGTGTCAATCGATGATGTTGTCTCATATCTTATAGAGATCGGTCTTAGCCTTTATCTACTGTCTAGCCCTGTCAATAACAAAGACAATATTACCCCATTACGATATGACGTCACTCTTTATGGTCCACCAAACCAACCTGATCAAGCGGCAAAACATTAGTAGCTTGACGTACGAAATTTTTTCAAAAGATCATTCATCACAATACTACTCTTACTCATACACACTTAACCAAATATCAAACACCACAGTTTAGTCATTGTATCACATAATGCAACATTAATTATAGGATAATTTGTTATTATTTTCTCAATGGTTTAATCAAGAAATGCTAGAAAATCACGATATATATCAAATATACCAAGATGATGCATATAATTCAGATTTTGAGATACTCTAAAACAATGGATGGGCCATATATGCTTCTTTTATACCTAAGATTGAGAAAACATTTCAAGTGAAGCCCATTAAAAAAGATCACACTTGCTCGAGAATTGCAAGTTCCACACATTGTACTTCTACATTTCTAGCAAAGAGGTATCAACTCCACCTTCGATCCATTATTAAGGTTTTGGAAGATCTATTATCTCATGAGCATAGAATTTCATATGTATAACAATGGCAAATCTACTGAATAAAGGGGATCATCATTTTTCTTCTCAATTGTTTGTTCTACAATGTTTTCAGATTCTATCCAAGTTACTTTTTCATATTTTTTAAATAATTAATCACAAATAAATTGATTATATTTTAATGTTTGAAAAAAAATTTAATTATAACAATCAATACGTTTTTAGTTCTATTTTTAAATTATCCGAGTTTACACAGTATACTCTCTCAATTTCTTATTCTCTTCTAAATAAAAAAAAAACATTTCAAACAAGTACTTACAAGAGGGAAAAATTCTATGGGAGACATCTAAAATTGCTTGTAAAAAAGTTTAATTAGGTTAAATTACTCTTTTTCTAGTTGAAAAAAAATTGCCCTTAAGTTTTAATATTTGCGGAAATATTTTAATTAAAAATTACAAAGGGTGCAAAAATTATAGTTTTATTTTGATTCGAGTGTCCATTACCAAAAAAAAAAAAACAATTTAATGGCGGAGTTTGCCAAAAAAAACTTTTGAAAAAAATTGTAAAAAAACATATTATAGCACCCGTCCATGGTAATAGTAAATAAAGCCAATTTGGGCCCATATATGGGCCTGATCCATAGATGGACGTAGTGTCCTTACTTATTTGGGCTTCGTTCAAGGTCGGTTAACTGGTTTTATTCCACGAGGTGGAGGAATTTATTATCTAATTTAACTACTTCGAGTGAGAATTGAATTCAAGACTGGTGTGGTTTTGAGAACCTTTCCCTTACCACTAGACCGTGAAATATTATCCGCTACAAACAAAAACAAGAGTTTATTTGGGAAGAATATTCAAAAAGACAAAAACTTATGTGAAACGATCTCACGAGTCGTATTTCGTGAAACTGATATCTTATTTGGGTCATCCATGAAAAATATTACTTTTTATGATAAGAGTATTAATTTTTATTGTGAATATCAGTAAGTTTGACCCGTCTCACAGGTAAAGAGCTAAAGGCAAAAACTTGTGTGAGACGGTCTCACGGGTCGTATTTTGTGAGACAGATCTCTTATTTGGCTTATCCATGAAAAAATATTACTTTTTTTTATGCTAAGAGTATTACTTTTTATTGTGAATATCGGTATGGTTGATCTGTCTCACAGATAAAGATTCATGAGACCGTACATACTCATATCTAAAATACTCAGCACATGTTTCATGTAATTGGTAAGTTGGCGAATTCTACAAATACCATACAATATAACAATTTAACACTATAATAAAAACATATATAACATAGTTTTTTGAAAGATATATACAACTATTAACATGAACAACTAGAAAAAAAAAATGGATTTTCTGTGAGCATGTCATGAATATATGGCCATGCATCCAAGTCACATTCATATGTTTATTTTAGCAAAGTCTTATATGATTTTAGAATAAAACCATATTTAATTAATTTTATATTATGATATTATAATTTTATTTCGGTTAGTGCTTGATCGTGAGTGAGATGCACATGCACGACAACTTTCTAAGCACTAATTCTCGTCTTATATTGTATTGATCGAAATTAAAGACTAATTAATTTTTGGACATCTTGCAAATCACGTTGCGGGCATGTAAAATACTTGAATGCAAGCTTCACCCAATTGACATATACAGATCTTAATCATATAATTTTATAACCAACTGTTATTTATTAAGAACTTAGATCTTACAAAGCTTTCAAGATTTCACATAAAAAATGTATTTATGAAAAAATAAAATTACTATCTTATTAAAATTTGGGTATCATAATAACCACTACTTTTATCAAATTGTAATTTGGCCTCAAATAAAATTGCAACACGGCCTTTCATCAATTTTTATAATTATAATATTATTCTTATCTTAATATAAATCAAATTAATTAACAGAAAAGCGAACTCCAAATTTTTTTTTTGAAAAAATAAAAAATTATACTAGCGTGCATCGCGTACGCCCGAATACTAATATTCATTAATTATCTAATAAACTATTGTCGTACTACCATAAATAAATAGATAATAATAAACTAGTCTAAAATACCATGTAATAATTGTATTTAGAGGTTGGCAATTTAGTCGCACATTTGAAATGACCAAAATATTTATAACATGATTTAGAAAAATATATGAATATACATATATGTGTGCTATGTTTGTATACACACACAAAAATGAACACAGGATTTAAATTTCCAGTTTCCGTGGAGAAGACCTCTTCCTCCACCAATTGTTGTACAACTGCTCAAAGCGTTGTTGTCCTAACTGACAGTTACCAACCCCACACAAGTTGTTGATACACCTTTCCACTGTCATTTCCCAAGTCTATATACTTGTCTGAGGATGGTGGATGCTGATTCCGTGTTTTATTTTTATTAGTAGATTTTTTGTGAGACGATCTAACGAATTTTTATCTGTGAGACGGGTCAACTCTATCGATATTCACAACAAAAAAGTAATACACTTAGCATAATAAAAAATATTTTTTAATGGATGACTCAAATAAGATATATGTCTCATAAAATACGACTCGTGAGACCGTCTCACACAAATTTTTTCTTTTTTTATTATGAGGATATAACTCACATACGTTATTTTTCGATGTACATTGATTAAATCTTTTAATTAATTTAATAACATGCAAATAATGTTAATTAGATAAATAAAACTAAACAAGTCATATGTGACAACGGTTAATGAGATTTTACCTATGTGGGCACTATCCTCACTTCATTTCAACGGATAAGATCTTGCCACACATACAATTTCAAAAAAAAAATGAGTCCTATATATGCATGGATAAATCTTAGTCATCCATCTTATTATGAAGATTGTCAGTGAAGATAATACTCAAGTGAATAGGATGAAATAAGAATTGAATTATTAAATATTCATCAAACTGTTTACTTACTTCTTTTATTTAAAAATGTCAATTTTTAACCAACCACTGAAAGTGGGGCCGTAATGGAAACTAGAGAGAAAGTGGGAACGAATCAGCCGCACCCCTTTGTATTCGGACGAATATATATATCACCTCGTTTGCACCCACGAAAACCATTCTCATTTGCGCTTCAATATCTCTCTCTCCCTCTGCAGATCTGAGGCTTCAATTGTTATTTTCTCAAAAAGGTGCGAATTCTTTTCGATTAGATCTGCTGATGATGCTTTTGTTATTGGTTAGATCTGAACCCGTTTCTCATTTCTGTGTCAATGAATTGTGGTGTCGTGCTTTCGGATTGATTTGAATTTGTTTTCTCGATTATTGTTTAGAGTTATTTAAATTGGAGGATGTCGTAAGATTTTGTGAATTGTGATTGTGTGTTCTTGCTTCTGAGATGCGGATCTTGTGGAGCGTTGCATTTATCGCAAATTATGGGACATTTGATGGATATTGTTATTATCACGAGTTTGGCGTCGTAGGATTTCTGCATTTCATATTCTAATGAAGCGTGTTGCCGATTAATACGACAAATGTTGTATAATCATTGGGAAAGTTTATTTTTCGAAACATCTGCTGTCAGAAATAATCTTCTCCATTAGATTTAACGTCTCTTCGCTATTTAGCATGCTATGTTCATCCATTCAGCAAAGGTACTGATCTATGAATTTCGTTCAGATTCAATTTCCTTTTTGGTTTTTGAGTATCTATGGATCCAGAGGTGACCTCTCTGACTTGAGCATTTGTGGTTTTTTATATATATTTGTGAAGATCCAAAGGATTGTCACCTAGTTTACTGCAGATTGTCCTCTTTATAGCTTTTGTATGTAATAATGACTATAGCTATCAGTAGCTACACTTTCAAGAACTATCACTTCAACTAAATGTTTCGTTGTTCCCTTTAGACTTATATCGGAGTCACTTTGGAAAAAGACATTTTGTGTTTCATAGTTATTCAAACTGACTGAAGCATAGCAGAAACTTATTTGTGATTCCAAATGTTTTTCAGGCGCTATATGGATACCTTCTTGTTCACCTCTGAGTCTGTCAATGAAGGTCACCCCGACAAGCTCTGCGACCAAGTCTCAGATGCAATTCTTGATGCTTGCCTAGAGCAGGATCCAGAAAGTAAAGTTGCATGTGAAACATGCACAAAGACCAATATGGTGATGGTCTTTGGTGAGATCACAACCAAGGCTAATGTAAACTACGAAAAGATAGTTCGGGATACCTGCAGAGGCATTGGGTTCACATCTCCAGATGTTGGTCTCGATGCTGACCACTGCAAGGTCCTTGTCAATATCGAACAGCAAAGTCCTGACATTGCCCAGGGAGTTCACGGTCATCTCACCAAGAAACCAGAGGAAATCGGAGCTGGTGATCAAGGCCACATGTTTGGCTATGCCACTGATGAAACACCAGAGCTCATGCCACTCACACATGTCCTTGCCACCAAGCTTGGAGCCAAGCTTACCGAAGTGAGAAAAAACAAGACTTGTCCATGGTTGAGACCTGATGGTAAGACACAAGTTACTGTTGAGTACAGGAATGATGGTGGTGCCATGGTTCCTCTCAGAGTCCACACTGTCCTCATCTCAACCCAACATGACGAGACTGTGACAAACGATCAGATTGCAAGCGATTTGAAAGAGCATGTTATCAAGCCTGTGATTCCTTCCCAGTATCTCGATGAAAACACAATCTTCCACCTCAACCCATCTGGCAGATTTGTCATCGGTGGCCCCCATGGAGATGCAGGACTCACTGGTAGGAAAATCATCATCGACACCTATGGTGGCTGGGGTGCTCATGGTGGCGGTGCTTTCTCTGGAAAGGATCCAACCAAGGTGGACAGGAGCGGTGCTTATGTAGTTAGGCAGGCAGCAAAGAGTGTGGTGGCTTCAGGACTTGCTCGCCGTTGCATCGTGCAAGTTTCCTATGCAATCGGTGTAGCAGAACCACTTTCAGTGTTCGTTGACACCTACAAGACGGGGAAGATTCCAGACAAGGATATACTCGCTCTTATTAAGGAGAGCTTCGACTTCAGGCCTGGAATGATTGCCATTAACCTTGACTTGAAGAGAGGTGGCAACTTCAGGTACCAGAAGACTGCTGCTTATGGTCATTTTGGTCGTGATGACACCGACTTCACCTGGGAAACTGTCAAGATTCTGAAGCCTAAGGCTTGAGTTCACGGGCTGCAGGTTAATGACACTTCTACAAGAATACAGTTTGCAGACAAATAAACAAGATTGAAAGGATATAGTAACAATATTATTTTTTTTCGTAGGATTCCTGGGAACTCTTATTTTTTGTCTTTAAGCCGACTGAGAGTGAAACCATGAGAAAATGCTTGTTTTCATTTTTTTCTGTTTTGTTGTTTCTTCGGTTGTTGTCATTTGAAAGTCGTATGTTCCTGTGTACTTTGAAACACTCATACGTTTGTTTCAATTTTTTTTTATAAAATTGTGTACTCGTTCTTAGTAAAAGTTGATTGGTGAATATTTATTTGTGAAAGTGAATCATGTATCATACAATCATCTATTACATGCATA